>NC_091130.1:125014163-125712913 GCF_040183065.1 Periplaneta americana | reverse complement strand
TGTCTGTCTATCTATCTATCTAGCTACCTCCCTTCCTACCTATCTACCTACCTATCTATCTAACTATCTATCTATCTATCTATCTATCTATCTATCTATCTATCTATCTATCTATCTATCTATCTATCTATCTATCTATCTATCTATCTATCTATCTATCTATCTATCTATCTATCTATCTATCTATCTATCTATCTATCTATCTATCTATCTATCTATCTAGCTACCTCCCTTCCTACCTACCTATCTATCTATCTATCTATCTATCTATCTATCTATCTATCTATCTATCTATCTATCTATCTATCTATCTATCTATCTATCTATCTATCTATCTATCTATCTATCTATCTATCTATCTATCTATCTATCTATCTATCTATCCATCCTACCATCCTTCCATCCATCCATCCATCCAGCCATTCCATCCATCCCCCTATCCATCCATCCACTCCACATATCCATCCATCCATCCATCAATCCAATCCATTCCATCCATTCAATCCATCCATCTATCCATCTATTTCATCCATCCATTCATCTATCCATATATCCATCCATCCATCCATTCCATCCTAACCGTTCCATCCATTCCATCCACCCATCCATCCATTCCATCCGTCCAACCATTCTTTCCTTCCATTCCATTCCATCTATCCATTGCATTTATTACACACTTCGTTCCATCCATTCCATCCATCCTTCCATCCAATCATTCCATTCCATCTATCCATTCCATCCATCCATCAATCAATTCCATCCATCCATTCCATTCCTTCCATCCAACCATTCCATCCATCCATTCCAACCATTTCATCCAATCCATCCATGTCATCCATCCATCCATTCCATTCCATTCATTCCATCCATCCATCCAATCCATTCCATCCATCCATTCCATTCTATCCATCCATTTCATTCAATCCATCCATCCCACCCAATCTATCCATCCATCCCATCCTTCTATACCATCCATTCATCCAGTCAATCCATTCATTCAATTCCATTAATCCATTCTATTCATTCATTCCATCCATCCATGCATTCATTCCATTCCATCCATTCATTCCATCCATTCAACCCGTCCCATCCATCCATTAATTCCATCCATTCCATCCATTCTTTAAATCCATCCATTCCATCAATCCATCCATTCCATCTATTACATAGATCCATCCTTCCATCCATTCACTAAATTCCAATCCATCAATCCATTCCATCCATCCATGCATCCATCCATTCTTACCTTTCCACCCATTCCATCCATCCATTCCATCCATTCCATACGTCCATTACATCCATTCTGTTCCATCTATCCATTCAAAGCATTCCATCCATCCATCCAATCCATCCATCCATCCATTCCATTCATTCATCCCTTCCATTGTATCCATCAATTCCACTCCATCCATCCCATCCATGCATTCCATCCATCCATACATCAGTCCATTCCATCCATTACATTCTATCCATTCACCCATCCATTCCATCAATCCATCCTTCCATCCATTCTATCCATCCATATATCCATTCCATTCCTTCCATTCCAGTCCACACATACATTCCATCCATCCATCCATCCATTCCATCCGTCCATCCATTGCATCCAGCCTTTCCATCCATCCCATCCATCACTTCCACCCATTCCATCCATCCTCCTATTCCACTCCGTCCATCCATCCATTCCATCCATCCACCCATTCCATTTTTTTCCATTCCATTCCATCCATCCATTCAATCTATTCGTCCATTCTATCCAGCCATCCATTTATTATAGTCAATTTCTTCTATTCCATCCATCCATCCACTCATTCCATCCATTCCATCCATCCATTCCTACCATTTCATTAAATTCATCCATTTCACCCATCGATCCATCCAACCATGCATTCCATCCAATGCATCCATGCATCCATCACATCCATCCATTCCATCCATCCCATCCGTACCATACATCCATTCCATCCATCCATCCTTACATTCCATCCATCATCCATGCATCTATTCCATTCCATCCATCCGTCTATACATCCATCCATTCCATTCCAACCATCCATCCATCCTTTCCATCCATTCCATCAATCCAATCCATTCCAACCATCCCATCCATCCCATCCATTCCATCCATCCATTCATTCCATTCCATCCTTCCATCCAATCCATCCATTGCATTCCATCCATCCATCCATTTCATCCATCCATGCATTCTTTCCAACCATTCCATCCATCCTTTCCATACCATCCGTCCATGTCATCCATCCATCCATCCATCCATTTCATCCAAACCATCCATTCCATCCATTCCATCCATCCCATTCATCCATCCATTTCCATCCATCCATCCATTCCATTCCATTCATTCATCAATTCCATCCCATTCCATCCATCCATTCATTCCATCCGTCCATCTCCATCCATTCCATTTCATCGAACCATTGCATTCCATATATACATCCCGTCCATTCCATTCTATCCATCCATTCCATTCCATCCATCCAATCCATCCATCTATTTATTCCATTCGATTAATCCATCCATTCCATTCATATATGTATTCCATATAATCCATCCATTTCATCTATCCATTCCATTCCATTCCATCCATTCATTCCATTCCATTCCATCGATCCATTCCATTCCACTCCATCCATTCATTCCACCCATCATCCATGCATCAATTCCATCCCCATCCATCCATTCATCCATTCAATCCATCCATCCATCCATCCCATTCCATTCCAATCATCCATTCCATTCCATCCATATATCCGTTCCTTCCAATCCATCAATCCACCCATCCATCCATCCAACCCATCCAAAATTTCGATCCATTCCATCCATCCATTCCATTCATTCCATCTATCCATTCCATCCATGCATTCCATTCATTCATCCATTCAATCCATCCATTATATCCATCCATCCTTCCATTCATCCATTACTTTCCATCCACATATCCATCCCATTCCATCCATCCATTCATCCATCGATCCCATCCATCCATTCATCCTACATTCCATTCCATCCATCTATCCATTCCATTCTATTCCATCCATCCATTACTTAAAATCCATCCATTCATTCCAAACATTCATCCATTAAATCCATCCATTTATATCGTCGATTCCATTCCATCCATCCATTCAATTTATTACATCCATCCGTATATTACTTCCACCCTTCCAACCAATCATTCCATTCCATCTATCCATTCAATCCATCCATCATTCCATTCCATCCCTCCATTCCATTCCAACCACAAAACATTCCATCCATCCATTCCAACCATTAAATCCATCTCATCCATCCATTCCATCCATCCATCCTTCCATCCATCGCATTCATTCCATCCATCCATTCCTACCACTCCTTTCCATTCTTCCATTCCATCCATCCATCCTTTCCATTCCATCCATCCATTCCATTCTATTCATCCATTCCATTCCATCCATCCATCCATCCCATCCATCTATTTCATCCATTCCATCCATCCAGTCCAACCATTCATTTCATTCTCTCCATTCATTCCATCCATCCATCCATTCATTCCATTCCATCTGTTCCATCCGTCAATCAATTCCATCTATCCATCCATTCCATTCATTCCACCCGTCCCATTCATCCATTAATTCCATCCATCCATTCCATTCATTTTATCCATTACATCCATCCAACCTTCCATAAATCCATTAAATTCTATTCCATCCATCCATTCCATCCATCCATCCATTCCATCCATCCATGCATTCATCAATTCTAAACATTCCACCCATTCCATCCATCCATCAATTCCTACCATTCTATTCCACCCATCCTTCCATCCATTCATTCCGTCCATCCATTCCATCCATCCCAACCATTCCATTCATTCATTCCATCAATCCATTCCATCCATCCATCTATTCCATTCTATTCCATTAAATCCATCCATTCATTCCATTCATCCATCCATTGAATCCATCCATCCTTTCCTTCCATTCAATTCCATCCATCCATTCCATTTATTACACCCATCGATCCATCCATTCCATCCATTCTTCCAACAAATCATTCCATTCCATTCCATCTATCCGTTCCATCCATCCATCCATTCCATTCCATCCATCCAACCATTCCATCCAACCATTCCATCCATCCATTCCATCCATTCCATCAATCCATCCATTCCATTCATCCATCCATCCATCCATTCCATCCACCCTTCCATCCATCCATTCCATCCATTCCATCCAAACATTTCATTCATGTCATTCATTCCATCCATCCATCCGTCCTTTCCATCCATCCATTCCATTCCATCCATCCAATCCATTCCATCCATTCCATTCTATCCACCCAATTCATTCCATCCATCCCATCCATTCCATCCATCCAACCCATCCATTCCGTCCATCCATTCCATTCATCAATACATCCAGTCAATCCATTCATTCAATTCCATTAATCCATTCTATCCATTCATTCCATCCATCCATCCTTTCATTCCATTCATCCATTCCATCCATCCATCGATTCCATTCATCCATCCATTAAATCCATTCAACCCGTCCCATCCATCCATTAATTCCATCCATCCATTACATCCATTCTTTCCATTCATCCATTCCATCCATCCATTCCTTCCATTCCATTCCATCCATCCTTCCATCCTTTCATTAAATACATTCCATTCATCCATCTATCCATGCATCCATCCATTCTAACCTTCCACCCATTCCATCCACCCATTCCATCCATTCATTCCATTCCATCCTTTTATTCATCCATTCCATCCATCCATACTTTCCATCCATCATCCACGCATCCATTCCATTCCATCCATCCATCCATACATTCCATCCATCATCCATGCATCCAGTCCATTCCATCCATCCATATTTTCCATCCATTCCATTCATCCATTTAATTCCATCCATCCCATCCATCCAGCAATTCCATCCAATCCATCCATTCCATTTTTCTATTCATCCATTCAATCCATTCCATCAATCCCATCCATCAATCAAATCCATCCATCCAGTCCATCTATCCATTCCATCCATTGCATTCTATCCATCCATCCATTCCATCCATCCACCCATCCATCAATCCATCCATTCATCCATTCCATTCATCCCATCCATCCCATCAATTCCATCCTTCCATTCCACCCTTTTATTCCCATCCATCCATCCCATTCCATTCCAATCCATCCATTCCATTCCATTCATTCCATCCATAATCCATGCATCCATTCCATCCCCATCCATCCATCCATTCCATCCATCCCATACCAACCCATCCATTCCATTCGATTCCAACCATCCATTCATTCCATCCATCCATCTATTTAATTCCATCCATTTCCTTCCATCCATCAAATACATTCCATTCATCCATCCATTCCAATATACATTCCATCCATTCCATCCATCCGTCCATCATCCATGCATCGATTCCATTCATCCATTCCATTCCAACCATCCATCCCATTCAATTCTTCCATCCATCCATTCCATTCATTCATCCATTTATCTATCCATTCTTCCATCCGTCCATTCCATAAATTCCATTCATCCCATCCATACATCAGTCCATTCCATTCATTACATTCTATCCATTTACCCATCCATTCCATCAATCCATCCTTCCATCCATTCTTTCCATCCATATATCCATTCCATTCCTTCCATTCCAGTCCACACATACTTTCCATCCATCCATCCATTCCATCCGTCCATCTATTCCATCCAGCCTTTCCATCCATCCCATCCATCACTTCCACCCATTCCATCCATCCCCCTATTCCACTCCGTCCATCCATCCATTCCATCCATCCATCCACCCATTCCATTTTTTCCATTCCATTCCATCCATCCATTCAATCTATTCGTCCATTCCATCCAGCCATCCATTTATTATAGTCAATTTCTTCTATTCCATCCATCAATCCACTCATTCCATCCATTCCATTCATCCATTTTTACCATTTCATTCCATTCATCAATTCCATCCATCGATGCATCCAACCATGCATTGCATCCAATGCATCCATGCATCCATCACATCCATCCATTCCATCCATCTATCCATTCCATCCGTCCCATCCGTACCATCCATCCATTCCATCCATCCATCCTTACATTCCATCCATCATCCATGCATCTATTCCATTCCATCCATCCGTCTATACATCCATCCATTCCATTCCAACCATCCATTCATCCTTTCCATCCATTCCATCAATCCAATTCATTTCAACCATCCCATCCATTCCATCCATCCATCCATTCATTCCATTCCATCCATCCATCCATTCCACCATTCCATCCAATCCATCCATTGCATTCCATCCATACCATCCATCCATGTCATCCATCCATCCATCCATCCATCTTTTTCATCCAAACCATCCATTCCATCCATCCCATTCATCCATCCATTCCCATCCATCCATCCATTCCATTCCATTCCATTCATTCATCAAATCCATCCCATTCCATCCATCCATTCATTCCATCAATCCATCTCCATTCTTTCCATTTCATCGAACCATTGCATTCCATATATACATCCCTTCCATTCCATTCTATCCATCCATTCCATCCATCTATCTATTCCATTCGATCCATCCATCCATTCCATTCATATATGTATTCCATATAATCCATCCATTTCATCCATCCATTCCATTCCATCCATCCATTCCATTCCATCGATCCATTCCATTCCACTCCATCCATTCATTCCATCCATCATCCATGCATCAATTCCATCCCCATCCATCCATTCATCCATTCAATCCATCCATCCATCCTATTCCATTCCATCCATATATCCTTTCCTTCCATTCCATCAATCCACCCATCCATCCATCCATCCCATCCAACATTTCCATCCATTCCATCCACCCATTCCATCCATTACATCCATGCATTCCATCCATCCATCCATTCCATCCATCCATCCTTCCATCCATCCATTACTTTCCATCAACATATCCATCCCATTCCATCCATCCATCCATCGATCCCATCCATCCATTCATCCTTCATTCCATTCCATCCATCCTTTCCATCCATCTATCCATTCAATTCTATTCCATCCATCCATTCCATCCAATCCATCCATTCATTCCAAACATTCATCCATTCAATCCATCCATCCTTACCGTCGATTCCATTCCATCCATTCAATTTATTACATCCATCCATCCATTACTTCCACCCTTCCATCCAATCATTCCATTCCATCAATCCATTCCATCCATCCATTCCATTCCAACCACAAACCATTCCATCCAACCATTCCAACCATTCCATCCATCTCATCCATCCATCCATTCCAACCATCCATCCTTCCATCCATCGCATTCATTCCATCCATCCATTCCTACCTCTCCTTTCCATTCATCCATTCCATCCATCCATCCTTTCCATTCCATCCACTCATTCCATTCTATTCATCCATTCCATTCCATCCATCCATCCCATCCATCTATTTCATCCATTCCATCCATCCATCCATCCATCCAGTCCAACCATTCATTTCATTCCATTCATCCATTCTCTCCATTCATTCCATCCATCCTTCCATTCATTCCATTCCATCTGTTCCATCCGTCAATCAATTCCATCTATCCATCCATTCCATTCATTCCACCCGTCCCATCCATCCATTAATTCCATCCATTCATTCCATCCATCCATTCCATCCATTTTATTCATTACATCCAACCAACCTTCCATAAATCCATTAAATTCCATTCCATCCATCCATTCCATCCATCCATCCATGCATTCATCCATTCTAAACATACCACCCATTCCATCCATCCATCAATTCTTACCATTCTATTCCATCCATCCTTCCATCCATTCATTCCGTCCATCCATTCCATCCATCGCAACCGTTCCATTCATTCATTCCATTCATCCTTTCCATCCATCCATCCATTCCATTCTTTTCCATCCAATCCATCCATTCATTCCATTCATCCATCCATTGAATCCCTTCCATCCATTCAATCCGTCCATCCATTCCATCCATCCCAACCATTCCATTCATTCATTCCATTCATCCTTTCCATCCATCCATCCATTCCATTCTTTTCCATCCAATCCATCCATTCATTCCATGCATCCATCGATTGAATCCCTTCCATCCATTCCTTCCATTCAATTCCATCCATTCCATTTATTACATCCATCGATCCATCCATTCCATCCATCCTTCCAACAAATCATTCCATTCCATTCCATTCCATCTATCCGTTCCATCCATCCATTCCATTCCATCCATCCATTCCATTCCATCCATCCAACCATTCCATCCATCCATTCCATCCATTTCATCAATCCACCCATTCCATTCATCCATCCATCCATTCCATCCTCCTTTCCATCCATCCAATCCATCCATTCCATCCAATCATTTCATTCATGTCATTCATTCCATCCATCCATGCGTCCTTTCCATCCATCCATTCCATTCCATTCCATCCATCCATCCAATCCATTCCATCCATTCCATTCTATCCACCCAATTCATTCCATCCATCCCATCCATTCCATCCATCCATCCCATCCATTCCGTCCATCCATTCCATTCATCAATACATCCAGTCAATCCATTCATTCAATTCCATTAATCCATTCTATCCATTCATTCCATCCATCCATCCTTTCATTCCATCCATCCATCCATTAAATCCATTCAACCCGTCCCATCCATCCATTAATTCCATCCATCCATTACATCCATTCTTTCCATCCATGCATTCCTTCCATTCCATTCCATCCATCCTTCCATCCATTCATTAAATACATTCCATCCATCCATCTATCCATGCATCCATCCATTCTAACCTTCCATCCATCCATCCCATCCATTCCATCCAATCATTTCATTCATGTCATTCATTCCATCCATCCATCCGTCCATTCCATCCATCCATTCCATTCCATTCTATCCACCCAATTCTTTCCATCCATCCATCCCATCCATTCCGTCCATCCATTCCATTCATCAATACATCCAGTCAATCCATTCATTCAATTCCATTAATCCATTCTATCCATTCATTCCATCCATCCATCCTTTCATTCCATTCATCCATTCCATCCATCCATCCATCGATTCCATTCATCCATCCATTAAATCCAATCAACCCGTCCTATCCATCCATTAATTCCATCCATCCATTACATCCATTCTTTCTATCCATCCATTCCTTCCATCCATTCATTAAATACATTCCATCCATCCATCTATCCATGCATCCATCCATTCTAACCTTCCACCCAGTCCATCCACCCATTCCATCCATTCATTCCATTCCATCCTTTTATTCATCCATTCCATCCATCCATACATTCCATCCATCATCCACGCATCCATTCCATTCCATTCCATCCATCCATCCATACATTCCATCCATCATCCATGCATCCAGTCCATTCCATCCATCCATATTTTCCATCCATTCCATTCATCCAATTGATTCCATCCATCCCACCCATCCAGCCATTCCATCCATTCCATTTTTCTATTCATCCATTCAATCCATTCCATCCATCCATCCCATCCATCAATCAATTCCATTCATCCAGTCCATCTATCCATTCCATCCATTGCATTCTATCCATCCATCCATTCCATCCATCCAACCATCCATCAATCCATCCATTCATCCATTCCATTCATCCCATCCATCCCATCAATTCCATCCTTCCATTCCACCCCTTTATTTCCATCCAACCATCCCATTCCATTCCATCCATTCGTTCCAATCCATCCATTCCATTCCACTCCATTCATTCCATCCATAATCCATGCATCCATTCAATCCCCATCCATCCATCCATCCCATACCAACCCATCCATTCCATTCGATTCCAACCATTCATTCATTCCATCCATCAATCTATTTAATTCCATCCATTTCCTTCCATCCATCAAATACATTCCGTTCATCCATCCATTCCAATATACATTCCATCCATTCCATCCATTCCATCCATCCGTCCATCATCCATGCATCGATTCCATTTATCCATTCCATTCCAACCATCCATCCCATTCAATTCTTCCATCCATTCATTCCATTCATTCATCCATTTATCTATCAATTCTTCCATCCGTCCATTCCATAAATTTCATCCATCCCATCCATACATCAGTCCATTCCATCCATTACATTCTATCCATTCACCCATCCATTCCATCAATCCATCCTTCCATCCATTCTATCCATCCATATATCCATTCCATTCCTTCCATTCCAGTCCACACATACATTCCATCCATCCATCCATCCATTCCATCCGTCCATCCATTCCATCCAGCCTTTCCATCCATCCCATCCATCACTTCCACCCATTCCATCCATCCTCCTATTCCACTCCGTCCATCCATCCATTCCATCCATCCACCCATTCCATTTTTTCCATTCCATTCCATCCATCCATTCAATCTATTCGTCCATTCCATCCAGCCATCCATTTATTATAGTCAATTTCTATTCCATCCATCCATCCACTCATTCCATCCATTCCATCCATCCATTCCTACCATTTCATTACATTCATCCATTTCACAAATCGATCCATCCAACCATGCATTCCATCCAATGCATCCATGCATCCATCACATCCATCCATCCATCTATCCATTCCATCCGTCCCATCCGTACCATCCATCCATTCCATCCATCCATTCTCACATTCCATCCATCATCCATGCATCTATTCCATTCCTTCCATCCGTCTATACATCCATCCATTCCATTCCAACCATCCATCCATCCTTTCCATCCATTCCATCAATCCAACCATTCCAACCATCCCATCCATCCCATCCATTCCATTCATCCATCCATTCATTCCATTCCATCCATCCATCCAATCCATCCATTGCATTCCATCCATCCATCCATTCCATCCATCCATGCATACATTCCAACCATTCCATCCATCCTTTCCATAACATCCATCCATGTCATCCATCCATCAATCCATCCATTTCATCAAAACCATCCATTCCATCCATCCCATTCATCCATCCATTTCCATCCATTCATCCATTCCATTCATTCATCAATTCCATCAAATTCCATCCATCCATTGATTCCATCCGTCCATCTCCATCCATTCCATTTCATCGAACCATTGCATTCCATATATACAACCCTTCCATTCCATTCTATCCATCCATTCCATTCCATCCATCCAATCCATCCATCTATTTATTCCATTCGATCCATCCATTCATTCCATTCATATATGTATTCCATATAATCCATCCATTTCATCCATCCATTCCATTCCATCCATCCATTCCATTCCATCGATCCATTCCACTCCACTCCATCCATTCATTCCATCCATCATCCATGCATCAATTCCATCCACATCCATCCATTCATCCATTCAATCCATCCATCCCATTCCATCCATCCATTCCGTTCCATCCATATATCCGTTCCCTCCATTCCATCAATCCATCCATCCATCCATCCAACCCATCCAAAATTTCGATCCATTCCATCCATCCATTCCATCCATTCCATCCATCCATTCCATCCATGCATTCCATCCATTCATCCATTCCATCCATCCATCCTTCCATCCATCCATTACTTTCCATCCACATATCCATCCCATTCCATCCATCCATCCATCGATCCCATCCATCCATTCATCCTACATTCCATTCCATCCATCCTTTCCATCCATCTATCCATTCCATTCTAATCCATCCATCCATTACTTAAAATCCATCCTTTCATTCCAAACATTCATCCATTGAATCCATCCATCCATACCGTCGATTCCATTCCATCCATCCATTCAATTTATTACATCCATCCGTCCATTACTTCCACCCTTCCATCCAATCATTCCATTCCATCTATCCATTATATCCATCCATCTTTCCATTCCAACCATCCATTCCATTCCAACCACAAAACATTCCATCCATCCATTCCAACCATTAAAACCATCTCATCCATCCATTCCATCCATCCATCCTTCCATCCATCGCATTCATTCCATCCATCCATTCCTACCACTCCTTTCCATTCTTCCATTCCATCCATCCATCCTTTCCATTCCATCCATCCATTCCATTCTATTCATCCATTCCATTCCATCCATCCATCCCATCCATCTATTTCATCCATTCCATCCATCCAGTCCAACCATTCATTTCATTCCATTCATCCATTCTCTCCATTCATTCCATCCATCCATCCATTC
Organism: Periplaneta americana; assembly: GCF_040183065.1. Lineage (NCBI taxonomy): Eukaryota > Metazoa > Arthropoda > Insecta > Blattodea > Blattidae > Periplaneta > Periplaneta americana. The sequence continues at coordinate 125,700,674 of NC_091130.1, read as the reverse complement.
ATTCCATTCCATCTGTTCCATCCGTCAATCAATTCCATCTATCCATCCATTCCATTCATTGCACCCGTCCCATCCATCCATTCATTCCACCCATTCATTCCATCCATCCATTCCATCCATTTTATCCATTACATCCATCCAACCTTCCATAAATCCATTAAATTCTATTCCATCCATCCATTCCATCCATTTTATCCATCCATGCATTCATCCATTCTAAACATTCCACCCATTCCATCCATCCATCAATTCCTACCATTATATTCCATCCATCCTTGCATCCATTCTTTCCGTCCATCCATTCCATCCATCCCAACCATTCCTTCATTCATTCCATCCATTCTTTCCATCCATCCATACATTCCATTCTATTCCATCCAATCCATCCATTCATTCCATTCATCCATCCATTGAATCCATCCATCCTTTCCTTCCATTCAATTCCATCCATCCATTCCATTTATTACATCCATCGATCCATCCATTCCATCCATCCTTCCAACAAATCATTCCATTCCATTCCATCTCTCCGTTCCATCCATCCATCCATTCCATTCCATCCATCCAACCATTCCATCCATTCCATCAATCCATCCATTCCATTCATCCATCCATCCATCCATTCCATCCACCCTTCCATCCATCAATTCCATCCATTCCATCCAATCATTTCATTCATGTCATTCATTCCATCCATCCATACGTCCTTTCCATCCATCCATTCCATTCCATCCATCCATCCATCCAATCCATTCCATCCATTCCATTCTATCCACCCAATTCTTTCCATCCATCCCATCCATTCCATCCATCCAACCCATCCATTCCGTCCATCCATTCCATTCATCAATACATCCAGTCAATCCATTCATTCAATTCCATTAATCCATTCTATCCATTCATTCCATCCATCCTTTCATTCCATTCATCCATTCCATCCATCCATCGATTCCATTCATCCATCCATTAAATCCATTCAACCCGTCCCATCCATCCATTAATTCCATCCATCCATTACATCCATTCTTTCCATCCATCCATTCCATCCATCCATTCCTTCCATTCCATTCCATCCATCCTTCCATCCATTCATTAAATACATTCCATCCATCCAGCTATCCATGCATCCATCCATTCTAACCTTCCACCCATTCCATCCACCCATTCCATCCATTCATTCCATTCCATCCTTTTATTCATCCATTCCATCCATCCATACTTTCCATCCATCATCCACGCATCCATTCCATTCCATCCATCCATCCATACATTCCATCCATCACCCATGCATCCAGTCCATTCCATCCATCCATATTTTCCATCCATTCCATTCATCCAATTGATTCCATCCATCCATCCATCCAGCCATTTCATCCATTCCATTTTTCTATTCATCCATTCAATCCATTCCATCCATCCCATCCATCAATCAATTCCATCCATCCAGTCCATCTATCCATTCCATCCATTGCATTCTATCCATCCATCCATTCCATCCATCCACCCATCCATCAATCCATCCAAACATCCATTCCATTCATCCCATCCATCCAATCAATTCCATCCATCCATCCATCCCATCCATCTATTTCATCCATTCCATCCATCCAGTCCAACCATTCATTTCATTCTCTCCATTCATTCCATCCATCCATCCATTCATTCCATTCCATCTGTTCCATCCGTCAATCAATTCCATCTATCCATCCATTCCATGCATTCCACCCGTCCCATTCATCCATTAATTCCATCCATCCATTCCATCCATTTTATCCATTACATCCATCCAACCTTCCATAAATCCATTAAATTCTATTCCATCCATCCATTCCATCCATCCATGCATTCATCAATTCTAAACATTCCACCCATTCCATCCATCCATCCATCCATCAATTCCTACCATTCTATTCCACCCATCCTTCCATCCATTCATTCCGTCCATCCATTCCATCCATCCCAACCATTCCATTCATTCATTCCATCAATCCTTTCCATCCATCCATCCATCCATTCCATTCTATTCCATCCAATCCATCCATTCATTCCATTCATCCATCCATTGAATCCATCCATCCTTTCCTTCCATTCAATTCCATCCATCCATTCCATTTATTACACCCATCGATCCATCCATTCCATCCATCCTTCCAACAAATCATTCCATTCCATTCCATCTATCCGTTCCATCCATCCATCCATTCCATTCCATCCATCCAACCATTCCATCCATCCATTCCATCCATTCCATCAATCCATCCATTCCATTCATCCATCCATCCATCCATCCATCCATTCCATGCACCCTTCCATCCATCCATTCCATCCAATCATTTCATTCATGTCATTCATTCCATCCATCCATCCGTCCTTTCCATCCATCCATTCCATTCCATCAATCCAATCCATTCCATCCATTCCATTCTATCCAACCAATTCATTCCATCCATCCCATCCATTCCATCCATCCAACCCATCCATTCCGTCCATCCATTCCATTCATCAATACATCCAGTCAATCCATTCATTCAATTCCATTAATCCATTCTATCCATTCATTCCATCCATCCATCCTTTCATTCCATTCATCCATTCCATCCATCCATCGATTCCATTCATCCATCCATTAAATCCATTCAACCCGTCCCATCCATCCATTAATTCCATCCATCCATTACATCCATTCTTTCCATCCATCCATTCCATCCATCCATTCGTTCCATTCCATTCCATCCATCCTTCCATCCATTCATTAAATACATTCCATTCATCCATCTATCCATGCATCCATCCATTCTAACCTTCCACCCATTCCATCCACCCATTCCATCCATTCATTCCATTCCATCCTTTTATTCATCCATTCCATCCATCCATACTTTCCATCCATCATCCACGCATCCATTCCATTCCATCCATCCATCCATACATTCCATCCATCATCCATGCATCCAGTCCATTCCATCCATCCATATTTTCCATCCATTCCATTCATCCATTTAATTCCATCCATCCCATCCATCCAGCCATTCCATCCAATCCATCCATTCCATTTTTCTATTCATCCATTCAATCCATTCCATCCATCCCATCCATCAATCAAATCCATCCATCCAGTCCATCTATCCATTCCATCCATTGCATTCTATCCATCCATCCATTCCATCCATCCACCCATCCATCAATCCATCCATTCATCCATTCCATTCATCCCATCCATCCCATCAATTCCATCCTTCCATTCCACCCTTTTATTCCCATCCATCCATCCCATTCCATTCCAATCCATCCATTCCATTCCATTCATTCCATCCATAATCCATGCATCCATTCCATCCCCATCCATCCATCCATTCCATCCATCCCATACCAACCCATCCATTCCATTCGATTCCAACCATCCATTCATTCCATCCATCCATCTATTTAATTCCATCCATTTCCTTCCATCCATCAAATACATTCCATTCATCCATCCATTCCAATATACATTCCATCCATTCCATCCATCCGTCCATCATCCATGCATCGATTCCATTCATCCATTCCATTCCAACCATCCATCCCATTCAATTCTTCCATCCATCCATTCCATTCATTCATCCATTTATCTATCCATTCTTCCATCCGTCTATTCCATAAATTCCATTCATCCCATCCATACATCAGTCCATTCCATTCATTACATTCTATCCATTTACCCATCCATTCCATCAATCCATCCTTCCATCCATTCTTTCCATCCATATATCCATTCCATTCCTTCCATTCCAGTCCACACATACATTCCATCCATCCATCCATTCCATCCGTCCATCTATTCCATCCAGCCTTTCCATCCATCCCATCCATCACTTCCACCCATTCCATCCATCCCCCTATTCCACTCCGTCCATCCATCCATTCCATCCATCCATCCACCCATTCCATTTTTTCCATTCCATTCCATTCATCCATTCAATCTATTCGTCCATTCCATCCAGCCATCCATTTATTATAGTCAATTTCTTCTATTCCATCCATCAATCCACTCATTTCATCCATTCCATTCATCCATTTTTACCATTTCATTCCATTCATCAATTCCATCCATCGATGCATCCAACCATGCATTGCATCCAATGCATCCATGCATCCATCACATCCATCCATTCCATCCATCTATCCATTCCATCCGTCCCATCCGTACCATCCATCCATTCCATCCATCCATCCTTACATTCCATCCATCATCCATGCATCTATTCCATTCCATCCATCCGTCTATACATCCATCCATTCCATTCCAACCATCCATTCATCCTTTCCATCCATTCCATCAATCCAATTCATTTCAACCATTCCATCCATTCCATCCATCCATCCATTCATTCCATTCCATCCATCCATCCATTCCACCATTCCATCCAATCCATCCATTGCATTCCATCCATCCATCCATCCATTTCATCCATCCATGCATTCATTCCAACCATTCCATCCATTAATTTCCATACCATCCATCCATGTCATCCATCCATCCATCCATCCATCTTTTTCATCCAAACCATCCATTCCATCCAACCCATTCATCCATCCATTCCCATCCATCCATCCATTCCATTCCATTCATTCATCAAATCCATCCCATTCCATCCATCCATTCATTCCATCAATCCATCTCCATCCATTCCATTTCATCGAACCATTGCATTCCATATATACATCCCTTCCATTCCATTCTATCCATCCATTCCATTCCACCCATCCAATCCATCCATCTATCTATTCCATTCGATCCATCCATCCATTCCATTCATATATGTATTTCATATAATCCATCCATTTCATCCATCCATTCCATTCCATCCATCCATTCCATTCCATCGATCCATTCCATTCCACTCCATCCATACATTCCATCCATCATCCACGCATCCATTCCATTCCATTCCATCCATCCATCCATACATTCCATCCATCATCCATGCATCCAGTCCATTCCATCCATCCATATTTTCCATCCATTCCATTCATCCAATTGATTCCATCCAGCCATTCCATCCATTCCATTTTTCTATTCATCCATTCAATCCATTCCATTCATCCCATCCATCAATCAATTCCATCCATCCAGTCCATCTATCCATTCCATCCATTGCATTCTATCCATCCATCCATTCCATCCATCCAACCATCCATCAATCCATCCATTCATCCATTCCATTCATCCCATCAATTCCATCCTTCCATTCCACCCCTTTATTTCCATCCAACCATCCCATTCCATTCCATCCATTCGTTCCAATCCATCCATTCCATTCCACTCAATTCATTCCATCCATAATCCATGCATCCATTCCATCCCCATCCATCCATCCATCCCATACCAACCCATCCATTCCATTCGATTCCAACCATTCATTCATTCCATCCATCCATCTATTTAATTCCATCCATTTCCTTCCATCCATCAAATACATTCCGTTCATCCATCCATTCCAACATACATTCCATCCATTCCATCCATCCGTCCATCATCCATGCATCGATTCCATTTATCCATTCCATTCCAACCATCCATCCCATTCAATTCTTCCATCCATTCATTCCATTCATTCATCCATTTATCTATCAATTCTTCCATCCGTCCATTCCATAAATTTCATCCATCCCATCCATACATCAGTCCATTCCATCCATTACATTCTATCCATTCACCCATCCATTCCATCAATCCATCCTTCCATCCATTCTATCCATCCATATATCCATTCCATTCCTTCCATTCCAATCCACACTTACATTCCATCCATCCATCCATCCATTCCATTCGTCCATCCATTCCATCCAGCCTTTCCATCCATCCCATCCATCACTTCCACCCATTCCATCCATCCTCCTATTCCACTCCGTCCATCCATCCATTCCATCCATCCACCCATTCCATTTTTTCCATTCCATTCCATCCATCCATTCAATCTATTCGTCCATTCCATCCAGCCATCCATTTATTATAGTCAATTTTTTCTATTCCATCCATCCATCCACTCATTCCATCCATTCCATCCATCCATTCCTACCATTTCATTACATTCATCCATTTCACAAATCGATCCATCCAACCATGCATTCCATCCAATGCATCCATGCATCCATCACATCCATCCATCTATCCATTCCATCCGTCCCATCCGTACCATCCATCCATTCTCATATTCCATCCATCATCCATGCATCTATTCCATTCCTTCGATCCGTCTATACATCCATCCATTCCATTCCAACCATCCATCCATCCTTTCCATCCATTCCATCAATCCAACCATTCCAACCATCCCATCCATCCCATCCCATCCATTCCATCCATCCATCCATTCATTCCATTCCATCCATTCCATCAATCCAACCATTCCAACCATCCCATCCATCCCATCCATTCCATCCATCCATCCATTCATTCCATTCCATCCATCCATCCAATCCATCCATTGCATTCCATCCATCCATCCATTCCATCCATCCATGCATACATTCCAACCATTCCATCCATCCTTTCCATAACATCCATCCATGTCATCCATCCATCCATCCATTTCATCAAAACCATCCATTCCATCCATCCCATTCATCCATCCATTTCCATCCATCCATCCATTCCATTCATTCATCAATTCCATCAAATTCCATCCATCCATTGATTCCATCCGTCCATCTCCATCCATTCCATTTCATCGAACCATTGCATTCCATATATACAACCCTTCCATTCCATTCTATCCATCCATTCCAATCCATCCATCCAATCCATCCATTTATTCCATTCGATCCATCCATTCATTCCATTCATATATGTATTCCATATAATCTATCCATTTCATCCATCCATTCCATTCCATCCATCCATTCCATTCCATCGATCCATTCCACTCCACTCCATCCATTCATTCCATCCATCATCCATGCATCAATTCCATCCACATCCATCCATTCATCCATTCAATCCATCCATCCTATTCCATCCATCCATTCCGTTCCATCCATATATCCGTTCCCTCCATTCCATCAATCCACCCATCCATCCATCCAACCCATCCAAAATTTCGATCCATTCCATCCATCCATTCCATCCATTCCATCCATCCATTCCATCCATGCATTCCATCCATTCATCCATTCCATCCATCCATCCTTCCATGCATCCATTACTTTCCATCCACATATCCATCCCATTCCATCCATCCATCCATCGATCCCATCCATCCATTCATCCTACATTCCATTCCATCCATCCTTTCCATCCATCTATCCATTCCATTCTAATCCATCCATCCATTACTTAAAATCCATCCATTCATTCCAAACATTCATCCATTGAATCCATCCATCCATACCGTCGATTCCATTCCATCCATCCATTCAATTTATTACATCCATCCGTCCATTACTTCCACCCTTCCATCCAATCATTCCATTCCATCTATCCATTATATCCATCCATCATTCCATTCCAACCATCCATTCCATTCCAACCACAAAACATTCCATCCATCCATTCCAACCATTAAAACCATCTCATCCATCCATTCCATCCATCCATCCTTCCATCCATCGCATTCATTCCATCCATCCATTCCTACCACTCCTTTCCATTCTTCCATTCCATCCATCCATCCTTTCCATTCCATCCATCCATTCCATTCTATTCATCCATTCCATTCCATCCATCCATCCCATCCATCTATTTCATCCATTCCATCCATCCAGTCCAACCATTCATTTCATTCCATTCATCCATTCTCTCCATTCATTCCATCCATCCATCCATTCATTCCATTCCATCTGTTCCATCCGTCAATCAATTCCATCAATCCATCCATTCCATTCATTCCACCCGTCCCATCCATCCATTCATTCCACCCATTCATTCCATCCATCCATTCCATCCATTTTATCCATTACATCCATCCAACCTTCCATAAATCCATTAAATTCTATTCCATCCATCCATTCCATCCATTCCATCCATCCATGCATTCATCCATTCTAAACATTCCACCCATTCCATCCATCCATCAATTCCTACCATTCTATTCCATCCATCCTTGCATCCATTATTTCCGTCCATCCATTCCATCCATCCCAACCATTCCTTCATTCATTCCATCCATTCTTTCCATCCATCCATACATTCCATTCTATTCCATCCAATCCATCCATTCATTCCATTCATCCATCCATTGAAACCATCCATCCTTTCCTTCCATTCAATTCCATCCATCCATTCCATTTATTACACCCATCGATCCATCCATTCCATCCATCCTTCCAACAAATCATTCCATTCCATTCCATCTCTCCGTTCCATCCATCCATCCATTCCATTCCATCCATCCAACCATTCCATCCATTCCATCAATACATCCATCCATCCATTGCATCCACCCTTCCATCCATCAATTCCATCCATTCCATCCAATCATTTCATTCATGTCATTCATTCCATCCATCCATACGTCCTTTCCATCCATCCATTCCATTCCATCCATCCATCCATCCAATCCATTCCATCCATTCCATTCTATCCACCCAATTCATTCCATCCATCCATCCCATCCATTCCATCCATCCAACCCATCCATTCCGTCCATCCATTCCATTCATCAATACATCCAGTCAATCCATTCATTCAATTCCATTAATCCATTCTATCCATTCATTCCATCCATCCTTTCATTCCATTCATCCATTCCATCCATCCATCGATTCCATTCATCCATCCATTAAATCCATTCAACCCGTCCCATCCATCCATTAATTCCATCCATCCATTACATCCATTCTTTCCATCCATCCATTCCATCCATCCATTCCTTCCATTCCATTCCATCCATCCTTCCATCCATTCATTAAATACATTCCATCCATCCAGCTATCCATGCATCCATCCATTCTAACCTTCCACCCATTCCATCCACCCATTCCATCCATTCATTCCATTCCATTCTTTTATTCATCCATTCCATCCATCCATACTTTCCATCCATCATCCACGCATCCATTCCATTCCATCCATCCATCCATACATACCATCCATCACCCATGCATCCAGTCCATTGCATCCATCCAGATTTTCCATCCATTCCATTCATCCAATTGATTCCATCCATCCATCCATCCAGCCATTTCATCCATTCCATTTTTCTATTCATCCATTCAATCCATTCCACCCATCCCATCCATCAATCAATTCCATCCATCCAGTCCATCTATCCATTCCATCCATTGCATTCTATCCATCCATCCATTCCATCCATCCACCCATCCATCAATCCATCCAAACATCCATTCCATTCATCCCATCCATCCAATCAATTCCATCCATCCATCCATCCCATCCATCTATTTCATCCATTCCATCCATCCAGTCCAACCATTCATTTCATTCTCTCCATTCATTCCATCCATCCATTCATTCCATTCCATCTGTTCCATCCGTCAATCAATTCCATCTATCCATCCATTCCATTCATTCCACCCGTCCCATTCATCCATTAATTCCATCCATCCATTCCATCCATTTTATCCATTACATCCATCCAACCTTCCATAAATCCATTAAATTTTCAACCCTCCATCCATTCCATCCATCCATCCATTCCATCCATCCATGCATTCATCAATTCTAAACATTCCACCCATTCCATCCATCCATCAATTCCTACCATTCTATTCCACCCATCCTTCCATCCATTCATTCCGTCCATCCATTCCATCCATCCCAACCATTCCATTCATTCATTCCATCAATCCTTTCCATCCATCCATCCATTCCATTCTATTCCATCCAATCCATCCATTCATTCCATTCATCCATCCATCCATCCATCCTCCTTCCATTCAATTCCATCCATCCATTCCATTTATTACACCCATCGATCCATCCATTCCATCCATCCTTCCAACAAATCATTCCATTCCATTCCATCTATCCGTTCCATCCATCCATCCATTCCATTCCATCCATCCAACCATTCCATCCATCCATTCCATCCATTCCATCAATCCATCCATTCCATTCATCCATCCATCCATCCATCCATTCCATCCACCCTTCCATCCATCCATTCCATCCATTCCATCCAATCATTTCATTCATGTCATTCATTCCATCCATCCATCCGTCCTTTCCATCCATCCATTCCATTCCATCCATCCAATCCATTCCATCCATTCCATTCTATCCAACCAATTCATTCCATCCATCCCATCCATTCCATCCATCCAACCCATCCATTCCGTCCATCCATTCCATTCATCAATACATCCAGTCAATCCATTCATTCAATTCCATTAATCCATTCTATCCATTCATTCCATCCATCCATCCTTTCATTCCATTCATCCATTCCATCCATCCATCGATTCCATTCATCCATCCATTAAATCCATTCAACCCGTCCCATCCATCCATTAATTCCATCCATCCATTACATCCATTCTTTCCATCCATCCATTTCATCCATCCATTCCTTCCATTCCATTCCATCCATCCTTCCATCCATTCATTAAATACATTCCATTCATCCATCTATCCATGCATCCATCCATTCTAACCTTCCACCCATTCCATCCACCCATTCCATCCATTCATTCCATTCCATCCTTTTATTCATCCATTCCATCCATCCATACTTTCCATCCATCATCCACGCATCCATTCCATTCCATCCATCCATCCATACATTCCATCCATCATCCATGCATCCAGTCCATTCCATCCATCCATATTTTCCATCCATTCCATTCATCCATTTAATTCCATCCATCCCATCCATCCAGCCATTCCATCCAATCCATCCATTCCATTTTTCTATTCATCCATTCAATCCATTCCATCCATCCCATCCATCAATCAAATCCATCCATCCAGTCCATCTATCCATTCCATCCATTGCATTCTATCCATCCATCCATTCCATCCATCCACCCATCCATCAATCCATCCATTCATCCATTCCATTCATCCCATCCATCCCATCAATTCCATCCTTCCATTCCACCCTTTTATTCCCATCCATCCATCCCATTCCATTCCAATCCATCCATTCCATTCCATTCATTCCATCCATAATCCATGCATCCATTCCATCCCCATCCATCCATCCATTCCATCCATCCCATACCAACCCATCCATTCCATTCGATTCCAACCATCCATTCATTCCATCCATCCATCTATTTAATTCCATCCATTTCCTTCCATCCATCAAATACATTCCATTCATCCATCCATTCCAATATACATTCCACCCATTCCATCCATCCGTCCATCATCCATGCATCGATTCCATTCATCCATTCCATTCCAACCATCCATCCCATTCAATTCTTCCATCCATCCATTCCATTCATTCATCCATTTATCTATCCATTCTTCCATCAATCCATTCCATTCATTCATCCATTTATCTATCCATTCTTCCATCCGTCCATTCCATAAATTCCATTCATCCCATCCATACATCAGTCCATTCCATTCATTACATTCTATCCATTTACCCATCCATTCCATCAATCCATCCTTCCATCCATTCTTTCCATCCGTATATCCATTCCATTCCTTCCATTCCAGTCCACACATACATTCCATCCATCCATCCATTCCATCCGTCCATCTATTCCATCCAGCCTTTCCATCCATCCCATCCATCACTTCCACCCATTCCATCCATCCCCCTATTCCACTCCGTCCATCCATCCATTCCATCCATCCATCCACCCATTCCATTTTTTCCATTCCATTCCATCCATCCATTCAATCTATTCGTCCATTCCATCCAGCCATCCATTTATTATAGTCAATTTCTTCTATTCCATCCATCAATCCACTCATTCCATCCATTCCATTCATCCATTTTTACCATTTCATTCCATTCATCAATTCCATCCATCGATGCATCCAACCATGCATTGCATCCAATGCATCCATGCATCCATCACATCCATCCATTCCATCCATCCATCCATTCCATCCATCCATCCTTACATTCCATCCATCATCCATGCATCTATTCCATTCCATCCATCCGTCTATACATCCATCCATTCCATTCCAACCATCCATTCATCCTTTCCATCCATTCCATCAATCCAATTCATTTCAACCATTCCATCCATTCCATCCATCCATCCATTCATTCCATTCCATCCATCCATCCATTCCACCATTCCATCCAATCCATCCATTGCATTCCATCCATCCATCCATCCATTTCATCCATCCATGCATTCATTCCAACCATTCCATCCATTAATTTCCATACCATCCATCCATGTCATCCATCCATCCATCCATCTTTTTCATCCAAACCATCCATTCCATCCATCCCATTCATCCATCCATTCCCATCCATCCATCCATTCCATTCCATTCATTCATCAAATCCATCCCATTCCATCCATCCATTCACTCCATCAATCCATCTCCATCCATTCCATTTCATCGAACCATTGCATTCCATATATACATCCCTTCCATTCCATTCTATCCATCCATTCCATTCCACCCATCCAATCCATCCATCTATCTATTCCATTCGATCCATCCATCCATTCCATTCATATATGTATTCCATATAATCCATCCATTTCATCCATCCATTCCATTCCATCCATCCATTCCATTCCATCGATCCATTCCATTCCACTCCATCCATTCATTCCATCCATCATCCATGCATCAATTCCATCCCCATCCATCCATTCATCCATTCAATCCATCCATCCATCCTATTCCATTCCATCCATATATCCTTTCCTTCCATTCCATCAATCCACCCATCCATCCATCCATCCCATCCAACATTTCCATCCATTCCATCCATCCATTCCATCCATTACATCCATGCATTCCATCCATCCATCCATTCCATCCATCCATCCATTCCATCCATCCATTATATCCATCCATCCTTCCATCCATCCATTACTTTCCATCAACATATCCATCCCATTCCATCCATCCATCCATCGATCCCATCCATCCATTCATCCTTCATTCCATTCCATCCATCCTTTCCATCCATCTATCCATTCAATTCTATTCCATCCATCCATTCCATCCAATCCATCCATTCATTCCAAACATTCATCCATTCAGTCCATCCATCCTTATCATCGATTCCATTCCATCCATTCAATTTATTACATCCATCCGTCCATTACGTCCACCCTTCCATCCAATCATTCCATTCCATCAATCCATTCCATCCATCCATTCCATTCCAACCACAAACCATTCCATCCAACCATTCCAACCATTCCATCCATCTCATCCATCCATCCATTCCAACCATCCATCCTTCCATCCATCGCATTCATTCCATCCATCCATTCCTACCACTCCTTTCCATTCATCCATTCCATCCATACATCCTTTCCATTCCATCCACTCATTCCATTCTATTCATCCATTCCATTCCATCCATCCATCCCATCCATCTATTTCATCCATTCCATCCATCCATCCATCCAGTCCAACCATTCATTTCATTCTATTCATCCATTCTCTCCATTCATTCCATCCATCCATCCATTCATTCCATTCCATCTGTTCCATCCGTCAATCAATTCCATCTATCCATCCATTCCATTCATTCCACCCGTCCCATCCATCCATTAATTCCATCCATTCATTCCATCCATCCATTCCATCCATTTTATTCATTACATCCAACCAACCTTCCATAAATCCATTAAATTCCATTCCATCCATCCATTCCATCCATCCATCCATGCATTCATCCATTTTAAACATACCACCCATTCCATCCATCCATCAATTCTTACCATTCTATTCCATCCATCCTTCCATCCATTCATTCCGTCCATCCATTCCATCCATCGCAACCATTCCATTCATTCATTCCATTCATCCTTTCCATCCATCCATCCATTCCATTCTTTTCCATCCAATCCATCCATTCATTCCATTCATCCATCCATTGAATCCCTTCCATCCATTCAATCCGTCCATCCATTCCATCCATCCCAACCATTCCATTCATTCATTCCATTCATCCTTTCCATCCATCCATCCATTCCATTCTTTTCCATCCAATCCATCCATTCATTCCATTCATCCATCCATTGAATCCCTTCCATCCATTCCTTCCATTCAATTCCATCCATCCATTCCATTTATTACATCCATCGATCCATCCATTCCATCCATCCTTCCAACAAATCATTCAATTCCATCTATCCGTTCCATCCATCCATCCATTCCATCCATCCATTCCATTCCATCCATCCATTCCATCCATCCATTCCATTCCATCCATCCAACCATTCCATCCATCCATTCCATCCATTTCATCAATCCATCCATTCCATTCATCCATCCATCCATTCCATCCTCCTTTCCATCCATCCAATCCATCCATTCCATCCAATCATTTCATTCATGTCATTCATTCCATCCATTCATGCGTCCTTTACATCCATCCATTCCATTCCATCCATCCATCCAATCCATTCCATCCATTCCATTCTATCCACCCAATTCATTCCATCCATCCCATCCATTCCATCCATCCATCCCATCCATTCCGTCCATCCATTCCATTCATCAATACATCCAGTCAATCCATTCATTCAATTCCATTAATCCATTCTATCCATTCATTCCATCCATCCATCCTTTCATTCCATCCATCCATTCCATCCATCCATCCATTAAATCCATTCAACCCGTCCCATCCATCCATTAATTCCATCCATCCATTACATCCATTCTTTCCATCCATGCATTCCTTCCATTCCATTCCATCCATCCTTCCATCCATTCATTAAATACATTCCATCCATCCATCTATCCATGCATCCATCCATTCTAACCTTCCATCCATCCATCCCATCCATTCCATCCAATCATTTCATTCATGTCATTCATTCCATCCATCCATCCGCCCTTTCCATCCATCCATTCCATTCCATTCTATCCACCCAATTCATTCCATCCATCCATCCCATCCATTCCATCCATCCATCCCATCCATTCCATTCATCAATACATCCAGTCAATCCATTCATTCAATTCCATTAATCCATTCTATCCATTCATTCCATCCATCCATCCTTTCATTCCATTCATCCATTCCATCCATCCATCCATCGATTCCATTCATCCATCCATTAAATCCATTCAACCCCTCCCATCCATCCATTAATTCCATCCATCCATTACATCCTCTCTTTCCATCCATCCATTCCTTCCATCCATTCATTAAATACATTCCATCCATCCATCTATCCATGCATCCATCCATTCTAACATTCCACCCAGTCCATCCACCCATTCCATCCATTCATTCCATTCCATCCTTTTATTCATCCATTCCATCCATCCATACATTCCATCCATCATCCACGCATCCATTCCATTCCATTCCATTCCATTCCATCCATCCATCCATACATTCCATCCATCATCCATGCATCCAGTCCATTCCATCCATCCATATTTTCCATCCATTCCATTCATCCAATTGATTCCATCCATCCCACCCATCCAGCCATTCCATCCATTCCATTTTTCTATTCATCCATTCAATCCATTCCATCCATCCCATCCATCAATCAATTCCATCCATCCAGTCCATCTATCCATTCCATCCATTGCATTCTATCCATCCATCCATTCCATCCATCCAACCATCCATCAATCCATCCATTCATCCATTCCATTCATCCCATCCATCCCATCAATTCCATCCTTCCATTCCACCCCTTTATTTCCATCCAAACATCCCATTCCATTTCATCCATTCGTTCCAATCCATCCAATCCATTCCACTCCATTCATTCCATCCATAATCCATGCATCCATTCCTTCCCCATCCATCCATCCATCCCATACCAACCCATCCATTCCATTCGATTCCAACCATTCATTCATTCCATCCATCCATCTATTTAATTCCATCCATTTCCTTCCATCCATCAAATACATTCCGTTCATCCATCCATTCCAACATACATTCCATCCATTCCATCCATCCGTCCATCATCCATGCATCGATTCCATTTATCCATTCCATTCCAACCATCCATCCCATTCAATTCTTCCATCCATTCATTCCATTCATTCATCCATTTATCTATCAATTCTTCCATCCGTCCATTCCATAAATTTCATCCATCCCATCCATACATCAGTCCATTCCATCCATTACATTCTATCCATTCACCCATCCATTCCATCAATCCATCCTTCCATCCATTCTATCCATCCATATATCCATTCCATTCCTTCCATTCCAGTCCACACATACATTCCATCCATCCATCCATCCATTCCATCCGTCCATCCATTCCATCCAGCCTTTCCATCCATCCCATCCATCACTTCCACCCATTCCATCCATCCTCCTATTCCACTCCGTCCATCCATCCATTCCATCCATCCACCCATTCCATTTTTTCCATTCCATTCCATCT
The DNA here is from genome assembly GCF_040183065.1 of Periplaneta americana. NCBI lineage: Eukaryota > Metazoa > Arthropoda > Insecta > Blattodea > Blattidae > Periplaneta > Periplaneta americana. Next base: position 125,684,192 of record NC_091130.1, on the reverse strand, counting down.
ATTCGTCCATTCCATCCAGCCATCCATTTATTATAGTCAATTTCTTCTATTCCATCCATCCATCCACTCATTCCATCCATTCCATCCATCCATTCCTACCATTTCATTACATTCATCCATTTCACAAATCGATCCATCCAACCATGCATTCCATCCAATGCATCCATGCATCCATCACATCCATCCATCCATCTATCCATTCCATCCGTCCCATCCGTACCATCCATCCATTCCATCCATCCATCCTCACATTCCATCCATCATCCATGCATCTATTCCATTCCTTCCATCCGTCTATACATCCATCCATTCCATTCCAACCATCCATCCTTTCCATCCATTCCATCAATCCAACCATTCCAACCATCCCATCCATCCCATCCATTCCATTCATCCATCCATTCATTCCATTCCATCCATCCATCCAATCCATCCATTGCATTCCATCCATCCATCCATTCCATCCATCCATGCATACATTCCAACCATTCCATCCATCCTTTCCATAACATCCATCCATGTCATCCATCCATCCATCCATCCATTTCATCAAAACCATCCATTCCATCCATCCCATTCATCCATCCATTTCCATCCATCCATCCATTCCATTCATTCATCAATCCCATCAAATTCCATCCATCCATTGATTCCATCCGTCCATCTCCATCCATTCCATTTCATCGAACCATTACATTCCATATATACAACCCTTCCATTCCATTCTATCCATCCATTCCATTCCATCCATCCAATCCATCCATCAATTTATTCCATTCGATCCATCCATTCATTCCATTCATATATGTATTCCATATAATCCATCCATTTCATCCATCCATTCCATTCCATCCATCCATTCCATTCCATCGATCCATTCCACTCCACTCCATCCATTCATTCCATCCATCATCCATGCATCAATTCCATCCACATCCATCCATTCATCCATTCAATCCATCCATCCCATTCCATCTATCCATTCCGTTCCATCCATATATCTGTTCCCTCCATTCCATCAATCCACCCATCCATCCATCCAACCCATCCAAAATTTCGATCCATTCCATCCATCCATTTCATCCATTCCATCCATCCATTCCATCCATGCATTCCATCCATTCATCCATTCCATCCATCCATCCTTCCATCCATCCATTACTTTCCATCCACATATCCATCCCATTCCATCCATCCATCCATCGATCCCATCCATCCATTCATCCTACATTCCATTCCATCCATCCTTTCCATCCATCTATCCATTCCATTCTAATCCATCCATCCATTACTTAAAATCCATCCATTCATTCCAAACATTCATCCATTGAATCCATCCATCCATACCGTCGATTCCATTCCATCCATCCATTCAATTTATTACATCCATCCGTCCATTACTTCCACCCTTCCATCCAATCATTCCATTCCATCTATCCATTATATCCATCCATCATTCCATTCCAACCATCCATTCCATTCCAACCACAAAACATTCCATCCATCCATTCCAACCATTAAAACCATCTCATCCATCCATTCCATCCATCCATCCTTCCATCCATCGCATTCATTCCATCCATCCATTCCTACCACTCCTTTCCATTCTTCCATTCCATCCATCCATCCTTTCCATTCCATCCATCCATTCCATTCTATTCATCCATTCCATTCCATCCATCCATCCCATCCATCTATTTCATCCATTCCATCCATCCAGTCCAACCATTCATTTCATTCCATTCATCCATTCTCTCCATTCATCCATTCTCTCCATTCATTCCATCCATCCATCCATTCATTCCATTCCATCTGTTCCATCCGTCAATCAATTCCTTCTATCCATCCATTCCATTCATTCCACCCGTCCCATCCATCCATTCATTCCACGCATTCATTCCATCCATCCATTCCATCCATTTTATCCATTACATCCATCCAACCTTCCATAAATCCATTAAATTCTATTCCATCCATCCATTCCATCCATTCCATCCATCCATGCATTCATCAATTCTAAACATTCCACCCATTCCATCCATCCATCAATTCCTACCATTCTATTCCATCCATCCTTGCATCCATTCTTTCCGTCCATCCATTCCATCCATCCAAACCATTCCTTCATTCATTCCATCCATTCTTTCCATCCATCCATACATTCCATTCTATTCCATCCAATCCATCCATTCATTCCATTCATCCATCCATTGAATCCATCCATCCTTTCCTTCCATTCAATTCCATCCATCCATTCCATTTATTACACCCATCGATCCATCCATTCCATCCATCCTTCCAACAAATCATTCCATTCCATTCCATCTCTCCGTTCCATCCATCCATCCATTCCATTCCATCCATCCAACCATTCCATCCATTCCATCAATCCATCCATTCCATTCATCCATCCATCCATCCATTCTATCCACCCTTCCATCCATCAATTCCATCCAATCATTTCATTCATGTCATTCATTCCATCTATCCATACGTCCTTTCCATCCATCCATTCCATTCCATCCATCCATCCATCCAATCCATTCCATCCATTCCATTCTATCCACCCAATTCATTCCATCCATCCATCCCATCCATTCCATCCATCCAACCCATCCAATCCGTCCATCCATTCCATTCATCAATACATCCAGTCAATCCATTCATTCAATTCCATTAATCCATTCTATCCATTCATTCCATCCATCCATCCTTTCATGCCATTCATCCATTCCATCCATCCATCGATTCCATTCATCCATCCATTAAATCCATTCAACCCGTCCCATCCATCCATTAATTCCATCCATCCATTACATCCATTCTTTCCATCCGTCCATTCCATCCATCCATTCCTTCCATTCCATTCCATCCATCCTTCCATCCATTCATTAAATACATTCCATCCATCCAGCTATCCATGCATCCATCCATTCTAACCTTCCACCCATTCCATCCATTCATTCCATTCCATCCTTTTATTCATCCATTCCATCCATCCATACTTTCCATCCATCATCCACGCATCCATTCCATCCATCCATCCATACATTCCATCCATCACCCATGCATCCAGTCCATTCCATACATGCATATTTTCCATCCATTCCATTCATCCAATTGATTCCATTCATCCATCCATCCAGCCATTTCATCCATTCCATTTTTCTATTCATCCATTCAATCCATTCCATCCATCCCATCCATCAATCAATTCCATCCATCCAGTCCATCTATCCATTCCATCCATTGCATTCTATCCATCCATCCATTCCATCCATCCACCCATCCATCAATCCATCCAAACATCCATTCCATTCATCCCATCCATCCAATCAATTCCATCCTTCCATTCCACCCTTTTATTTCCATCCATCCATCCCATTCCATCCATTCGTTCCAATCCATCCATTCCATTCCACTCCATTGTTTCCATCCATAATCCATGCATCCATTCCATCCCCATCCATCCATCCATTCCGTCCATCCATCCCATACCAACCCATCCATTCCATTCGATTCCAACCATTCATTCATTCCATCCATCCATCTATGTAATTCTATCCATTTCCTTCCATCCATCAAATACATTCCATTCATCCATCCATTCCAATATACATTCCATCCATTCCATCCATCCATCCATCATCCATGCATCGATTCCATTCATCCATTCCATTCCAACCATCCATCCCATTCAATTCTTCCATCCATCCATTCCATTCATTCATCCATTTATCTATCCATTCTTCCATTAGTCCATTCCATAAATTCCATCCATCCCATCCATACCTCAGTCCATTCCATCCATTACATTCTATCCATTTACCCATCCATTCCATCAATCCATCCTTCCATCCATTGTATCCATCCATATATCTATTCCATTCCTTCCATTCCAGTCCACACATACATTCCATCCATCCATCCATTCCATCCGTCCATCCATTCCATCCAGCCTTTCCATCCATCCCATCCATCACTTCCACCCATTCCATCCATCCTCCTATTCCACTCCGTCCATCCATCCATTCCATCCATCCACCCATTCCATTTTTTCCATTCCATTCCATCCATCCATTCAATCTATTCGTCCATTCCATCCAGCCATCCATTTATTATAGTCAATTTCTTCTATTCCATCCATCCATCCACTCATTCCATCCATTCCAATCATCCATTCCTACCATTTCATTCCATTCATCTATTCCATCCATCGATCCATCCAACCATGCATTCCATCCAATGCATCCATGCATCCATCACATCCATCCATTCCATCCATCCATTCCATCCATCCATCTATCCATTCCATCCGTCCCATCCGTTCCATCCATCCATCCTTACATTCCATCCATCATCCATGCATCTATTCCATTCCATCCATCCGTCTATACATCCATCCATTCCATTCCAACCATCCATTCATCCTTTCCATCCATTTCATCAATCCAATCCATTCCAACCATCCCATCCATTCCATCCATCCATCCCATCCATTCCGTCCATCCATTCCATTCATCAATACATCCAGTCAATCCATTCATTTAAATTCCATTAATCCATTCTATCCATTCATTCCATCAATCCTTTCATCCAAACCATCCATTCCATGCATCCATCGATTCCATTCATCCATCCATTAAATCCATTCAACCCGTCCCATCCATCCATTAATTCCATCCATCCATTACATCCATCCATTCCATCCATCAATTCCTTCCATTCCATTCCATCCATCCTTCCTTCCATTCATTAAATACATTCCATCCATCCATCTATCCATGCATCCATCCATTCTAATCTTCCACCCATTCCATCCAATCATTCCATCCATTCATTCCATTCCATCCTTTTATTCATCCATTCCATCCTTTTATTCATCCATTCCATCCATCATCCACGCATCCATTCCATTCCATTCCATCCATCCATCCATACATTCCATCCATCATCCATGCATCCAGTCCATTCCATCCATCCATATTTTCCATCCATTCCATTCATCCAATTGATTCCATCCATCCCATCCATCCAGCCATTCCATCCATTCACTTTATTCCATCCATCCATTGTATCCATCCATCCATTCCATCAATTCCATCCATTCATTCCATCTATCAATTCCAACCAACGATCCATCCATCTATTCCATCCATTCCATTGCATCCATACATTCATCAATCCATTTAATCCTTAGATCCTTTCATTCCTTTCCATCCATTCCATCCAATCCATCCATCCATCCGTCCATCCATGCCATTCATCGAGCCATCCATTCCATTTCATCCAACCATGCATTCCAACCATCCCTTCCATTCATCCATCACATCCATTCCATCCATCCATTCAATTGCATCCATCCATCTATCCATTCCATCCGTCCCATCCGTCCCATTCATCCCATCCATCCATTCGATCCATCCATCCATACCATTCTAACCATCCACACATTCATTCAATTCCATCAATCCATTCTATTCATCCATCATTCCATCCATCCATACATCCATCCATTCCATCCTATCCATTCCAACCATTCAATCCATTCAATTCCATCCAAATATTTCATTCATCCATCTATTCCATCCAGCCGTTCCATCCATCCATTCTATCTTTCCATCCATTCCATTCTTTCCATTACATCCATTCCAATCCATCCATCCATTCCATTTTTCTATTCATCCATTCAATCCATTCCATCCATCCCATCCATCCATCCTTCCATCGATCCCATTCATTCCATCCATTCATTCCTTCCATTCCTTTCCATTCCATCCATTCCATCCATCCATTCATTCCATCCATCCATTCCATCTATTCAATCCCACATTCCATTCCAACCATGCATTCCAGTCCATTCCATCCATTCCATCCATCCATTCCATCAATACATTATATTCATCAATTCCATCCATTCCATTCCATCCATCCATCCAGCCATTCCATCCTTTCCATTTATCCATCCCATCCATCCATTCCATACATCAGTCCGTTCCATCCATTCATTCCATCCATCAATGCTTTCCATCCAGTCTTTCCATCCATCCACCCATTCCATTCCAACCATCCATTCCATCCGTCTATTCCATCCATCGATCCAGTCAATTCCAGCCATCCATCCCATCCCATTCCATCCATCCATCCATTCCATCCATTCCTTCCATTCATCCATTCTTCTATCCATCCTTCCATCCATCCATTCCATATATTCCATCCATCACACTCATCCATACATCAATCCATTCCATCCATTACATTCCATCCATTCACCCATCCATTCCATCAATCCATCCTTCCATCCATTCTATCCATCCAACTATCCGTTCCATTCATCCATTCCATTCCTTCCAATCCAGTCCAAACATACATTCCATCCATCCATTCATTCCACCCATTCATTCAATCCATACATTCCATCCATTTCATTCAATCCATCCAACCATTCCATCCATCCATCAATTCCATTCCATTCCACCCATCCATACATTCCATTATTCCATAAATACCATCCATCCATTCCATCCAGCCTTCTATCCATCCATCCCATCCAACATTTTCATCTATTCCATCCATCCACCTATTCTATTCCATCCATCCATCCATACCATCCACTCCATCCATCCACACATTCCATTCATTCCATTCCAACCATCCAATCCATTCCATCCATCCATTCCATCTATTCGTCCACTCCATCCAGCCATCCATTTATTCCAGTCTATTTCTTCTATTCCATGCATTCATCCAACCATTCCATCCATTCCATTCATTCCTTCCATCCATTCTATCCATCCATCCATTCCAACCATTCCATTCATCCATTCCATACATCCATTCCAATCAACGATCCATCCATACGTTTGCATCCATACATCCATCCATCGATTTAATCGTTAGATCCATTCATTCCATCCCATCCATTCCATCCAATCCATCCATCCATCCATCCGTCTATTCATTCCATCCATCGATCCAACCATTCCATTCCATCCAACCATGCATTCCATCCATCCCATCCATTCATCCATCACATTCATTCCATCCATCCATTCCATTCCATTCATTCTACCAATCCATCCATTCAATTCCAGCCAACCATTCCATCCATCCATCCCATTCCATTCCATCCAACCGTTCCATCCATCCATTCTATCTTTCCATCCATTCATCCTTTCCATTCCAATTAATCCATCCATTACATCCATCCATACATTCCATCCATCCAATAATTCCATTCAATCCTTCTATCCATTAATTCCATCCATCCATCCATACATTCCGTCCATCATCCATGCATCTATTCCATTCCATCCCTCCATCCTTTCCATCCATTCCATCCATCCAATCCATTCCATCTATCCCATGCATTCCATCCATCCATCCATTCATTCCATTCCATCCATTCTTTCCATCCATCCATTCCATTTATCCATTCCTTCCATTGCATTCCATCCATCCATCCATTTCATCCATCCATGCATTCATTCCATCCATTCCATCCATCCTTTCCATTTCATCCATTCATGCCATCCAATCATCCATTCCATGCATCCATTCCATCCATCCATTTCCATCCATCCATTAATTCCATCCATATATTCCATTCCATCTATCCATCCATCAATTCCATTACATTAGTTCCATCCATCCAGTCCATCCATCCATCCAACAAAAAAATTTTTTTTCTCAAATTTTTGTTTTCTTGCTTTTTTAAATTCAATTGTTTTTATTTTTTTCAAATAAAATTTTTTTCCAATTTTTTCCTGTTTTTTTATTTTCTTCTTTTTTCAACAAGATTTTTTCAAATTTTTCAAAATATTCTTTTCCAAAAAATTTTTTCAAATCCATTTAATTTAATTTCTTCTTAATTTGTAATTTTCTCAATTTTTCTTGCTTTTTTTTACTTTTTTTTTCTTTTAATTTCAATTTTTTTCCCCTTTTTCAATTTTTTTTTTCAAAGAATTTTTTAATATTTCTTCAGATATCTTTTCAATTTTTTAATATTTTTTTCTCTTTTTTTTAATTAAAAATTTTTTTTCTAACATTTTTTTTATTTGCTTTTTTTTCAATTTTTTGTTTTTTTTTTTTTCAATTTTTTTCGATTTTACAATTTTTCCGTTCTATTTTACCTAAGAGAATTTCCTTACAAATTTTTTGAAATTCTTTATCTTTATTTTTTTCCTTTTTTCAATTTTTTTTCTTTTTTTTTCAGAAAGAAAATTTTAATTTTTTTTATTCTTTAAATTTTTCCCTTTTTATTTCTTTCTTTTTTAAACTTTTTTCCATTTTTTAATTCTATTTCTTATTTTTTTTTTTAAGATTTAATGTTTCAAATTTTTTTATTTTACTTCCATTTTGTCGTAATTTTTTTGTATTCTTTTCCTGTGCAGTTTTGTTCTTTTTTATCTCGGAACTCAGGAGCGACTCGGGAGCGAATCGGGAGTGGCTAGTACGAAACGAGTGTGATTCAGGAGTTATACTCGGAAGGGAATCTGCAGTAAATCGGGAGTGAATCAGGTGTGAAAGAAAGGTTTTACGAGTGACTAGGACTCAATCGGGAGTGAATTTGGAGTGTCTAGGAGTGACTAGGCGTGAATTCGAAGTGACAGGTTATGATTAGGAGTGAATTGTGAGTGACTGTAATTGAATTGGGAGTGACTGTGAGTGAAATGGAAGTGACGTGATGGAATTGGGAGCGACTAGGAGTGAATTGGGATTGACAAGGAGTGACTGGATACGGCTAGAAGTTAATTGGGAGAGACTAGGAGTGAATTGGGAGTGACCAGGAGTGAATCGTGAGTGACTATGATACTTAGATGTCTAGGAGAGTCTAGGTGTGACCGGGAGTGAATAGGCGTGAATTGGGAGTGACATAAGTCATTTGGGAGTTACATCAGTGAATTGGGAGAGACTAGAAGTGAATTGTGATTGGCTAGGAGTGAATTGGGAGTGAGTAGAAGTGATCTGGGAGTGACGAGGAGTGAAGTGGGAGTGACTATGAGTGACTTGGGTATGTTTAGGAGACTAGATGTTACTAGGAGTGAATTGTAAGTGACTGTGTTTGAATTGGGGTGGCATGAGTGAATTGGGAGTGACATGAGAGAATTTGGAGCGACATGAGTGAATTGAGAGTGACTAGGAGTGAAAAGGGAGCGACTGTTAGTGAATTGGGAGTGATTTTAAGTGACACCGTTGTGACTATGAGTGACTCGGGTGAGACTAGGAGAGAATTTGGAGATTCTTGGAGTGAATAGCGACTGACTAGGAGTGAATTGGAAGTGACTGAGTGTCACTGGGAGTGAATTTCGAGTTACATGAGTAAACTAGGAGTTACATGAGTGAATTGGGGTGACATGAATGAGTGATGAGTGAAACGAGTAAATTGGGAGTGACTAAGGGTGACTTGGGAGTGACATGAGTGAATTGGGAGTGACGTGAGTGAATTGGGATTGGTATGGGTGAATTGGGTGTGACTAGGAGTGAAATGGGAGTGACTATTAGTGAATTGGGAGTGATTTTAACTGACTCTGGTGTGACTAGGAGTGACTTGGAGTGAACCGGTAGTGACAAGGTATGAATTGGAAGTGACAGGGTGTAACTAGAAGTGAATTGGGAGTGACATGAGAGAACTGGGTATGACATCAGTGAATTAGGGAGACATTATTAAGTTGGGAGTGACATGAGTGAATTTGGGAGTGACTAGGAGTGAATTGGGAATAAGCAGGAATGAATTGGGAGTAACTCGGAGTGAATTCGGAGTGACTATGAGTGACTGGGGTTTGTGTAGGAGAGGCTAGATGTGACTAGGAGTGAATTGGGAGTGACTATGCGTGAATAGGGAGTGACGTGAGTGAACTATGAGTGACAAGAGTGAATTGGGTTTGAAATTAGTGAATTGAGAGTGACTAGGAGTTAATTTGGAGTGACTAGGAGTGAATTGGTAGTGACTATGAGTACCTCGGTTGTCTAGGAGAGACTAGATGTGACTAGGAGTGAATTGGCAGTGGTTAAGCCTAAATTGGGAGTGACATGTGTTAATTGGGAGTGACTAGGATTGAATTCGGAGTATGGGTGACTAGGTGTGCCTAGTAGAGACTAGATGTGACTAGGAGTGAATTGAGAGTGACATGGTGTGAATTGGGAGTGACTAGAAGTCACTGTATGGAACCAGGATTGAATTGGGTGTGTGTTGGTCTGAATAGGATTGAATTGGGAGTGACATGAGTTAATTGAGAGCGACTAGGAGTGCTTTGGTGTGTTTAGGGGTAACTAAATGTGACTAGGAGTGAATTGGGAGTGACATGAGAGAACTGGGTATGACATCAGTGAATTAGGGAGACATTATTAAGTTGGGAGTGACATGAGTGAATTTGGGAGTGACTAGGAGTGAATTGGGAATAAGCAGTAATGAATTGGGAGTAACTCGGAGTGAATTCGGAGTGACTATGAGTGACTGGGGTTTGTGTAGGAGAGGCTAGATGTGACTAGGAGTGAATTGGGAGTGACTATGCGTGAATAGGGAGTGACGTGAGTGAACTAGGAGTGACAAGAGTGAATTGGGTGTGAAATTAGTGAATTGAGAGTGACTAGGAGTGAATTGGTAGTGACTATGAGTACCTCGGTTGTCTAGGTGAGACTAGATGTGACTAGGAGTGAATTGGCAGTGGTTAAGCCTAAATTGGGAGTGACATGTGTTAATTGGGAGTGACTAGGATTGAATTCGGAGTATGGGTGACTAGGTGTGCCTAGTAGAGACTAGATGTGACTAGGAGTGAATTGAGAGTGACATGGTGTGAATTGGGAGTGACTAGAAGTCACTGTATGGGACCAGGATTGAATTGGGTGTGTGTTGGTCTGAATAGGATTGAATTGGGAGTGACATGAGTTAATTGGGAGCGACTAGGAGTGCTTTGGTGTGTTTAGGGGTAACTAAATGTGACTAGGAGTGAATTGGGTGTAACTAGGATTGGACTGGGAGTGATTACGAGTGAATTGGGAGTTACTATGCGTGACTACAAGTGAATTGAGAGTGACTATGAGTGCATTGGGAGTGACTAGGCGTGACTATTTTTGAATTGAGTATGACTAGGAGTGAATTAGGTGTGATTGGGAGTAAATTTGGTGCGAGTAGAAGTGACTGGATGTGACTAGAAGTGAATTGTGAGTGACTGGGTATGAGTAGGAGTGAATTGGGAGTGAATGAGTGATTTGAAGTGGAATGAGTGACTTGAGTGAATTGGGGGTGACGAGGAGTGAATTGGGATTGACTAGGAGTGAATTGGAAATGACTAGGAAAGAATTGCAATTTACTGGGTTTGACTATGAATGAATTGGGAGTGAGTAGGGATGATTTGGGTCTGAATAGTTCTGAATTGGGAGTGACTAGAAGTGACTGGATGTGATTAGGAGTAAATTGGGAATGACTGGGTGTGAGTAGGAGTGAATTTGGGAGAGAATGGTTGTGGGTAGGAGTGAAATTGGAGTGAATGGGTGTGACTAGGAGTGAATTGGGTGTAAATGCGTGTGACTAGGTGTGAATTGGGAGTGACTTAGTGTATTGAGAGTGACATAAGTCGATTGTGATTGACTAGAAGCGACTGGGGCTGTCTAGGATTAACTTGATGTAACTAAGAGTGAATTTGGAGTGACTAGGAGAGAATTGGGAGTGACTAGAAGTGAATGGCCGAGACTAGGATTGAAGTGTTTGTGAGTATGAATAAATTTGGAGTGACTATGAATTAACTTGGTGCGACTAGGAGTCAATTGTTAGTGACTAGGAGTCAATTGGGTGTGACTCGGAGTGAATTTGGAATGCCTCGATGTGACTGGATGTGACTAGGAGTGAATTGGGTGTCACTAGATCTAGCTATGAATGCATTTCGTGTGACCTGGAGTGAATTGGGAGTGACAAGGAGTGCCTACGTGTGACTAAGAGTGAATTGGGAGTCACTGGGTGTGACTAGGATAGAATTGGTAGTGACTGAGTAAATTGAGAGACATGAGTGACTTGGGAGTGTCATGAGCGAATTGGGAGTGACGTGAGTGAGTTGGGAAAAACTAGGATTGACTTGGGGTTAATTGGACTGAATTGGGAGTGACTGGGTGTGACTAGGCGAATTGGGAGAGTAACTCCCGGGTCGCTCCAGATTCCTGATTCGCGCCCGAGATGAAAAAAGAACAAAAAACAAAAACAAAAAATTACGAGAAAATGAATGTAAAATAAACAGTTTTGAAAAATTAAATCTTAAAAAAAAATATATGTATAGAATTTCTTGAAAAAAAAATTCAAAAAAAAATTAAAAAGAAAAAAATTAAAAAAAAAAGAAAACATTTCCTTTCTCAAAGAAAATGAAAAAAAAATTGAAGAAAAGAAAAAATGAAGATAAAAAATTTGGAAGGAGATTCTCTTAGGAAATGGTTTGAAAAACAATAAAAAAGCAAAAGAAGAAAATTAAAAAAATTAAAAAAATATATTAAAAAAAAAATTTTAAAAAGTCTGAAAATAAATTGAAAAAGAGAAAAAAATTGGAATTAAAAAAAACAAAAATTTAAAAAAAAGTATTGAAACAAATAACAAATTAAAAAAAATTTTAAAAATTAAATTAAAAGGATTTGACAATTTTTTTGGAAAAAAAAATTGAAAAATTTGAAAAAATTCTTGCTGAAAAAAATTAAAAAACAGGGAAAAAACTGGAGAAAATATTTTGAAAAAAAAAAATAAAATTTTTGAATAAAAAGAAGCAAGAAAAAAATTTGAGAAAAAAATTTTTGACCAAAAATTTTGAAAAAAGAATATAAAAAGTGAGGGGACCAAAGGGACATTTAGAGAATCAACTGGTTGTAAAGAAAGTGAATCAAAACAAAAAATAAAAAAACCAATACAAATTAAAAAAAAAAACAAAAAAAAAACAAATTTAAAGAAGAGAAAAATATTTTTGTTTGTTTTTTTTTATTTGTTGGTTTTTTCCTTCTCGGAAGTTAACCAGGAGCGAATCGAGAGTGGCTAGGAGTGAATCGGGAGTGAATTTGGAGTGGCTAGGAGTGACTTGATGTGAATGGGAGTAAACTGGAAGTGAGAGGGTGTGACAAGGAGTGAATTGGAAGTAACTAAGAGTGCATTGCGAGAGACTAGGAGTGAATTTGGCGTGACTATCAGTGAATTGGAGTGGCTATGTGTCTAGGAGACAGTAGATGTTACTAGGAGTGAATTGGGAGTAGCTAAGCGTGGATTTTGAGTGAAATGAGTGATTAGGGAGTGACATGAGTGAATTGGGAATGAACAGGAGTGAATTGGGAGTGACTGTGAGCGACTCGGGTGTGCCTAGGAAAGACTAGATGTGACTAGGAGTGAATTTGTAGTGACTAGGAGTGAATTGGTAGCGACTAGGAGTGAAATGGGAATGATTAGGAGTGAATTGGGATTAACTGGTTGTGACTATGAATGAATTGGGAGTGAGTGGGAGATAATTGGGAGTGAATAGGAGTGAATTTGGAGTGACTGGGTGTGACTAGGATAGAATGGCGTGTGTCTGAGTGAATTGGGAGTGACATTAATGATTTAGGAGTGACATGAATGAATTTGGAGTGACTAGGAGTGGCTTTGGGTGAATAGGACTGAATTTGGAGTGACTACATGTGACTTTTTGTGACTAGGAGTGATTTGGGTGTGACTGGGTGTGACTTGGCTGTGTCTAGAAGTGCATTGGGAGTGACGTGGAGTGAATCGGGTGTGAATAAAGTGATTCGACATGACTAGTATCGAATTTGGAGTGAATAGATGTGCCTGATTGAATAGGTAGTGACCAGGAGTGGCTATAATTTAATTGGGAGTGACTAGAAGTGAATTGGGAGTGAATGCGTGTGGATAGGAGTGAATTTGAAGTGAATGGGTGTGACTAGGAGTGAACTGGGAGTAAATGGTGTGACTAGATGTGAATTTGGAGTGACTTATTTTATTGGGAGTGACATAAGTCAATTGTGAGTGAATAGGAGTGACTGGGGCTGTCTAGGATTTACTGGATGTAACTGGGAGTGACTGGGAGAGAATTGGGAGTGACTAGAAGTGACAGGCAGTGACTAGGACAAAGGTGGGTATGACTGGGTGACTATGAATGAATTTGAATTGACTATAAATGAATTTCGAGTGACTAAGAGTGAATTTGGTGTGACTAGGAATGAATATGGAATGACGAGAAGTGACTGGCTGTGACTAGGATTGAATTAGGAGTGACTAGATGTGGCTATGAATGCATTGGGTGTGACTAGGAATGAATTGTTGCGAATAGGAATGAATTAGGAGTGACTAGAAGTGCCTGGATGTGACTAAGAGTGAATTGGGAGTGACTGTGTGTGACATGAGTAAATTGGGAAAATCTAGGAGTGACGTGGGGTGACTAGGACTGAATTGGGTGTGACAGGGTGAATTCGGAGTGACTAGGAGTGGCAGTGAGTGAATTGGGAGTGATTAGGAATGAATTGGGTGTGACTAGGAGTGAATTCGGGGTGACTGGGTGTGACTAGTATTGAATTTGGAGTGACGGTGTATATTGGAAGTGACATAAGTGAATTGTGAGTGATTAAGAGTGACTTGGGGCTGTCCAGGAGTTAAATGATGTGACTAGGAGTGAATTTGGAGTGACTATGATTGAATTGGTTGTGACATGAGTGAATTAGGTGCGACTGGGTGCGAATTGGGTGTGAATAGGAGTGACTGGATCGGTTATGAGTGAATTGGTGTGACTAGAATTGAATGAAAGTGACTAGGAGTGGCTGGGTGTGACTAGGAGTGAATTGGATGTTGCATGAGTGAGTTAGAAGTGAATTGTGACTGGACATGACTGATTGAATAGTGAGTGACTAGGAGTGGCGATGAGTGAGTTGGTAGTGACTAGAACTGAATTGGGAGCGACTAGATGTCACCATGAATGCATTGGGTGTGACTAGGAGTGAAGTTGGAGTGAATGGGTGTGACTAGAAGTGAATAAGAGTGAATGGTGTGACTAGGAGTGAATTGGGTGTGACTTAGTTTATTGGGAGTGACATGAGTGAATTGTGAGTAACTAGGAGAGAAATGGGAGTGACTAGAAGTGTCTGGCCGTGACTAGGATTAAAGTGTGTGTGACTGGGTGTGACTATGAATGAATAGGGAGTGACTAGGAGTAAATTGGGAGTGTCTAGGAGTGCATTGGGTTTGACTAGGATTGAATTTGGAATGACTAGATGTTACTGGATGTGTCTAGGAGTGAATTGGTAGTGACTAGATGTATCTTTGAATGCATTGGGTGTAACTAGGAGTGAATTGGGTGTATAGGAGTGAATAGGGATTTACTTGAAGTGCCAGAATGTGACTAAGAGCGAATTGGGAGTGACTGGGTGTGACTACCATAGACTTGGGTGTGACTATGAGTGTATTGGGAGACGTGAGCGACTTGGGAGTGACATAGTTAATTGGGAGAAAGTAGGAGTGACTAGGACTGAACTGGGTCTGACAGGGCGAATTGGTAGTGACTAGGTATGGCTGTGTGTGAATTGGGATTAGGAATGAATTGGGTGTGACTAGGAATGAATTGGGAGTGACTGGGTGTGACTATTATTGAATTGGGAGTGACGGTGAGTGTATTGGGCGTGACATAAGTGAATTGTGAATGACTAGGAGTGAGTTGTGGCTGTCTAGGAGTTAAATGACGTGACTAGGAGTGAATTGGGATTAACTAGGAGTGAATTGGGGTGACTGGGTGTGACTGAGTGAATTGGGAGTGGCTTTGAGTAAATTTAGAATGGCTAGAATTGAGTCTGGAGTGACTACGAGTGAATCGGAAGAGGCACAGGAGTGACTTAAGTGTGAATCGGGAGCGAATCTGGAGTGAATGGGAATTGATTCGGGAGCTAATCTGGATTAACCGGGGAGCGACTCTGATTCACTTGGGAGTGAGTAGTAGTGACTCGGGGGTGAATGACGATTTACTCGGGAGTAAATCGAAAGTAAATGGGTTGTGACTCGGTAGTGGTTGGTGTGTGACACGGGAGTGAACTGGAATTTCCTCGGGAGTGAACTCGGGAACGAATGGGGAGTTTTCAGGAAAGAATTGGATCCTAATATAGAGTGAATCGGTAGTGATTCAGGAGTAGATCGGAGTAAATTAGGAATAACTCAGGAGTGAATCTAGAGTTACTTGTTAGTGAACCAGAATTGACTCGTGAGTGACTCAGAAATGAATTGGGACTGGCTCAGGAGTTAAATGAGGTGTGGCACAGGAGATGAACGGAAGTGAAAAGAAAGGCTCAGGGGTAAAGCGATAGTGACCCAGAAGTGAATCGGGAGTAACTCAGGAGTGGTGCGGGAGTGACAGAGGGTTGGATAGGGAGTGACTCAGGAGTGAACAGGGAATGACTCAGGAGTGAAAATATGACTCAGGATTTAATCGGTAGTGAATCGGAAGTTACTCGGGACAGACTTAGTAGTAAATCAGAAGCGAAACGCGAGTGACTCAGGAGTGAATCTGGAGTTGACTGGGATCGAATATCGAGTGACTCGAGAGTGAATTCAGATTTGCTGTGGAGTGAATATGAAGTGACTCACGAGTGAAACGGTAGTGACATGTAAATCGGGAGTAGCTCGAGAATGACTCGGAAGTGACTCGAGAGTGGCTTAAGAGTGACTCCGGAGGAATTCGGGAGTGGACCGAAAGCGGATATGGAGTGACCTGGACGTGCCTCAGGAGTGAACCGGGCGTTACTCAAGAAATAAACGGGAATAGCTCGGTAGTGACTCAGGAGCGACTATTGTGTGGATCAGGAGTGACTTGTGAGTGAATAGAGAGAATCGGGAGTGAATGTGTGACTCAGGAATGAATAAAGAGCTAATTGAGAAAGCCTCGCATGTGCTTGGGAGTGACTCGGGAATGAATCGTAAGTGCATAGCGAGTGAATGTTGGAATTGCTCGGGAGTGAACAGGGAGTATCTCGTGAGTGAATGGGGAGTAACGCTGGAGTGAACCGAGGTGACTGGCGAGTGAATCGTGAATGGCTCAGGAGTGACTCGGGAATGATCCAGTAGTGACAAGGGAGTGAATCGGGTGGCTCGGGTGTGAATCGGGAGTGACTAGATTATTCAGGTGTCAATGGGCAGTGACTAGGGGGTGAATCTGGAATCACTGGGAGTAACTCGGGAGTGAATATGGAATGACTTGGAAGTGAATTGAGAATGACTCGGGAGTGCTCTGGGTGTCAATGGGGATTGACTCCAGACTGAATGGGGAGGATCTCTGTAGAGACTTGTGAATGATTCGCGTACGGCTCGGGAGTGAATGGCTAGTAACTGGTGAGTGATTGGGGAGCGGCTAGAGTTCCTCTGGATTGAATCGAGAGTGACTCGGAAGTGAATGGAGGAGTTATTTGGGAGTGATTCTGGAATGACTTGGAAGTGAATGGGAAGTAATTCGGGAGTGAATTGTGAGTCGAGAGTTCCTCGGGAGTGAATCGAGAGTGACTAGGGATTGAATTGGGAGTTGGAAGTGAATCGAGAATGACTCGGGAGTTAATCGGGAGTGAATCGAGCGCTAATAGAAAGTGACTACAGTGAATAGAAAGTGACTCGGGGATGGAGGGGTAGTGACTGGTGGGGGGTGATTTGAGAGTGAACGGTGAGTGACTCTGGAGTGAATGGGGAGTAACTTGGGAGGTAATCGTGAGCGACTAGGGAGTTTACCGGAAAGGCTCGGTTGTGAATGGAGAATAACGCAGGATTGGATCGGGAATGACTTGTGGCTCAGTAGTGAATAAGGAGCGGTTCGGGAGTGAATGGGGAGTAATTCGGGATAGAATAAGGAGTGACTCGGGAATAACTGTGGAGTGAATCGTGGGTAAACCGACTCGATTTTGGAGTGACTCGGGAGTGATTCGGCATTGAATGAGGAGTAACTCTGGAGTGAATCGGGAGTGTTCCCAATGGCAATAGGTCTGATTTCACCATCCTTCTTAGTGATAGCAATTAGGAGAGCTTCGTAAAATACGGACAAATCCCAAGATCTAAGTCACCATAATATAACAGAAAATTGAAAAGTTGGGTTAATGAAGAAAGAAACCGCTTACAGAAATCACCTGCAGATACAGAAACCAGATCCTTAAGGTGTTGAGGTCGTAAACTATCAATACCAGCTGGAGAACCTTGTAGAGATTTCAAGACGTCTTCGTTGGTGACTGATAGGCAGGGTGCTATAGGATCAAGTAGTTCAGGGAAGAAGGAAGGTCTAGAAGAAGGTGGGTGTTTGGATTTCGTTTCATTTCCCGCACAGCAGAAGGACTACAGGAATCGACCTCCCAACTTCAGACTCACCCACCTCGCACATGTAAATACCCTACCCCACCAGAAACCTCATCAGACCCAACCAAAATGGAATGGAAAACGATCCTATGGAATATAGGAGGACAAAAGAATGTAATGAACATAGTAACAGAAACAATACTACAGGAATATGACATTCTCACAGAAACCTTAGCAACAAAACCGATCGAGATACCAGGGAAATATGCCTCACATGCACCAACAACACAAGGAGAAACAGGAAGATCCTCAGGAGGAGTATCATGCTACTAAAGCCCAAGCATAGGACAAAAACTTTGAACACACAGAGAAGAACATGGTAATCGTGAAAACCAACTTCGTCACCATAATCGGACTATACTTCAACCCGAATACAGACATCGTAGAAGTGATGGACTCCACGATAAGCGCCATTAAACATACGAACCCAGAAGAAACAGTTATTCTAGCTGGGGACTTCAACTGCAAGTTGGACACGAACCAAAGAGCCAGAATCCTAATCGACAATCTGGAGGAAGAAGGTTTCAGGCTACTAAACGATCCAGGCCAGAAGACATACTACGCCAAAAATGGCAGCAGTACAATAGACCTGGTCTTTATAAAAGGAAATAACACCAGAGTGACACGTCATTACGTCCTCATGACATCAGAACTAACAACCCTCAGAAAACATATCCCAATAGTAGCTAGTATCGAAACAGAAAAACTAACAAAAAATAAGACAACACAACGGAGTAACAATGTATCAAGGAAACTAGATATACAGAAATTGAAAGAAACAGAGCAGGAAACCCAATCAATAAGGGAACTCATCAGACAAGACAACAGAAGCAACTGAACAACACAACGGCCCCAGAGAAAGGCAAAACCTTTGTTTGATGCAGCATGCTAGAGTCAAAGGACCGAAACTCTCGACAACACAACAAAGTACCAATGTATCAAAGAAACTAAGTATACAGAAATTGAAAGAAACAGAGCAGGAAACCCAATCAATAAGGGAACTCAACAGACAAGACAAGATAACAGAAGCAACTGAAAAAATCGAACATCTAATCATGACAGCAACAACAAAACGGCCCCAGAGAAAGGCAAAACCTTGGTTTGATGCATCATGCTACAGGCAAATGATCGAAACTCTCACAACATTACACCAAGCAAAGTTAACAAAAGAGAGCAAGGACCTGGAACTATATGCGGTTTCCAGGAAAAAATATAAACTGCTCCTAAACAAAACCAATTCACCGAAAAAGTAGGGGTAGAGACACCAGAGACGGCAAAGAGTGACCCTTTTGTGGCTCTCAAAAGAAGGAAAACAACACATACTTCAAACATACAAATGGAATCCTGGCTCAAACACTTCCAGGCGACTCTGAACCCAGGAAATAAAGATCAAGCCTACGACAAAATAAAACCACCCCAGACGAAATACCACACCCAATCACGAAGCAAGAAGTTCTTAGCACGATAAGGAAGCTCAAGAAAAGCAAAGCAGCAGGACCTGATGGGGATCTACAACGAGTTCCTCAAGGAATCAACCTAAGAACTAACAACGACATGGGTAGAGCTACTGAACAAATATCTACAGCTAGGTGAAATCCCGAACGCATGGAGACAGGCCACATTAAAGGTTCTATGCAAAGGAAAAGGGCCCACAAATGATCCAAACTCGTAGCGAGGAATCACTCTGGAAAACAGCAACAACAGCACTCCGAACACTTAAGTAGAAAATAGTCAGCCCAAAATTTGGAAAATGAAATGAAAGACCAGGCCGTAGCAGAGGAATGTAATTTGCTGGGTTTTAATTGGAGATACTGTCTGGCTATTAATATAAAACTATCTTCTATAAAAGAAGATTAGCTACATACAACCTCACTGTGTACAATGTTACTACTAAAAAGGCCAGAAATTACATGTGGCATGAAGGTGTGGCTAAGAGAGTGTCAATTGAAATGGCATCATGTGCATTTCAAGAACTCAACAAGATTGCTGATGGTCATCCAGTCTTTCTTTTCTTGGATACATGCAGAGCACAAAATCGAAATGCCAATATGTGCACCATGTTTCTTCTTGCTATCCAAACTCTGAATATTCCTGTGTGCTTCTTTGAACCCAGCTATTCCGTAATAGAATGCGATTCAATCCATGCCAATATAGAGAGAGCCGTAAAAAATGTCAATATCTATGATCCCTCAGGACAGTTTACTGTTGCCCAGACTGCCTCAAAGCAGAAATTGTACGAAGTTATTAGAATGGATCAGAAGGACTTTTTGGATTTCAGTGCTATGCAAAAGGAGCAACTGAAAAATAAGAAAGTTGATACTGAAGAAAATCAGGTACAATGGCTTAAGGTAATCCGCTTCCAGTATCACAAAAGTGAGATTGATTAATTTTTTTTCAAATACAGCAACGAACAACAATTCAAATGCTTGCCAGTTTCCAGAAAATTCCGAAATTCAGACACACTCTTTCAGCTGGAACCAAATATCACGGGATCCTCAAATTACAGAAAGAAAAAGTGAAAGATCTTATGGATCTGTGTTCTTCCGGTATAATCAAAGAACAGTACCATAACTACTATAAGACTCTTCTAGAAGAGTGAATTGAAATATCAGACGGTGCTGCCATAGATAATGATGACGATATTGAATAAGGAAAGAGTAAAGAATGTTCAAAGAGTGAAATCATAGCTGAAGTTAACCAGCCTGGATTTATAAATATGAATTGTAATTTGTGCATTTACATTAAAACTATTTTTTAGTGTTACCATATTCTAAGAACTGAATGTGTATCTCCACCATTAATAATTAAAGTTTGGTTTGTTTAAAGTCATGAGAACGTATCTCCTTGTCATCTTTATCAAAGAGTGTTTAACACTTAAATATTAAAGTATTTTTTGAAGTTATGTCAAGTGATTGCTGCCGAAACTCATTTGTGAAGTCATGAAGCTTTTTCAATAAAGTTTTTACCATTTTGATTAAATGCATAAAATACTCTTAAAAATTCCTTCTTTCCTCTCACCTGTAAAGTTGATAAATTGGAGTTACGTCCCTCTGGTTCTCACACGACGATATATTCTCTCCATTTTGTAGACGATCATATAATTATTGCCCAAAAATAGGATGACATTAAATATATGGCACGTAAATTAAAAGAAGAATATTGTAAATGGGAGCCTAAAAATCAATAAAGAAAAAACCAGTTACAGAATTTAAATATTTGGGATTTAAAATTGACATTGATGGTACGCATAACAGAGAAATACAAGAACGAATCACTGAATCCCTTAAAGCAATAAATGTTTTAAATTCTATAATCTGGAGTTCATTTCAACTGTAAAAGAAGAGATTTATAAGTTCAGGAAAAAATACCTGCACCTATTAAATCAACATCCGAATCATCATGCATTAAATTTGCTGGATAACAGTCAAACAGTAAGAAGACTTGACCTTCCATTCATTTTTACTACAACTATTTTAAACATTGTTATTTTTCTTTTGGAGTGTTGTCATGGGATAACATCTCCACTCATGTCATATTCTTTTATAATATTTACTTATTGTCTATTGTAGACAGATTGTAAATGTGGCATAAGTGTTATTAAAAAAAATAATCTGGAGTAAAGCTATAACAAAAAATAGAAAGCTCAAATATTCAACACGATAATAAAAGGCATTTTGACTTTTGCTTCAGAAGTTTGGCAAATCTCAAGTACATTGAAAAAAAAAATTTAAACAATATAAATGGACTTTCTAAGAAGATCTTTAGGAATATCTAGGCATAATAAAATAATTATAAATTAAATAATGGAAGAGAAAATGGGTGTGTTAAATGAAAGGAGCATCACAGAAGAAATGGAGACCAAACTCTCTGATTTCTTTTCAACAATTATCAGTGATTTGTTTATAGTTGTGTTAAGATTTGATCAAGGTGTTTTGTTGCATATTCTATAGCAATATTATGAGTCACATCAAGACATAATTCTTACCATATTATGTCATTTTATTAAAGTTTATTGGATAAAGCTTCATACCAATTTTGTAATATGTTTTACTAAGTTTACAGTAATATATAGTTTAAAGATATGCTCTTAAAACCAGCAATAGGATATTGTGCAATGTGCTAGCACCATACGTTAAATTATAATCTTAGTAATTACTCTTTGAAAGCTAAATTTGTGAAGTCAGTTTATTAATTTATTCTAAATTACAGAATTATGTACCAAGTAACAATTTTTTCGGACACTATACTACAGGGGAACTCAAACTTGCTTATATGTTCATAAAATAATTGAGGAAATTGTATGAAGATGTTACATATTTTTATGCAAGTTAAGTAAATTTGGCAGAAATTGGATATTAATTGTAAAATAGAAAATAATGATCAAGCTGTTTGCGCACCCCTGCTGTAAATTATTAAAACCCTACATTGTTTAAAA
Organism: Periplaneta americana; assembly: GCF_040183065.1. Classification (NCBI taxonomy): domain Eukaryota; kingdom Metazoa; phylum Arthropoda; class Insecta; order Blattodea; family Blattidae; genus Periplaneta; species Periplaneta americana. The sequence goes on along the minus strand of NC_091130.1, from coordinate 125,661,432 downwards.
AAACTCGTCACATAAATACATAAACTTGTTTCAAAATTGATAAGATAAGTTTATAGAGTTAAAAATATTAGGTAGAGTTGAACCAGAAATTATTTTTTTGTAAGCACATTATTTACATCTCATTCATCTTTGAAATTATATTTTACTACTATCGATGTGCAGTTGAAATAATTTGTGTGGTGTTAAGCACTATTCACTTAATTCACGTCTATCTTAAAGGGGTTAGGTACAGCTTACAGCTGTAAGATTTTTGGAAATATTCAACATATTTTCCCTCCATTACTGTATCTTGTAGAATAATGAAAATTAGTATGTGTAAAACACTGTTCTTCTGCTATATGAAAAAAAATATTTTTACGATTAAAAAAAAATTATTTACATTTTTTATATTTTCAAAATTCAGTTCACTGTGCAGTGATGAAGCGTTTCCCTCATAACTCGTAAACTTATTAGCTTTGTCACGTTCTCTCTCTCTTTTATTTTATAGCTGAAACTCATGTTTACAACATTCCTTAAAAAATAATTTTTTTTTATTTTGTATTAGAAAAAAATACAGATAATTCACCATTTTTTAAAATGAATTTATTTTTTATCAGACAATCTGTCAAAGGTAGAGAAGTGATCTTGCATCATATTGTAGATATGACAGGCATAAATACACACAAAAAATTTCATTACAGAATGATGGATAGTTTTGAGTTATGTGAGAAACGCTTCATCACTGCACAGTGAATTGAATTTTGGAAGAAGAAAAAAAAAAAACAACAACATGTAAATATTTGTTTCAAATCGTAAAAATATTTTCTTTTCATATAGCAGAAGGACAGTGTTTTACACATACTAATTTTCATTATTGTATAAGATACAGTAATGAAGGAAAAAAATGTTGAATATTTCCAAAATTTTACTACTGTAAGCTGTACCTAACCTCTTAATAACGTATTTAATATACCTTGATTAAATTATTATTATTATTATTATTATTATTATTATTATTATTATTATTATTATTAGTTTTGAGACAAATTTTTCTCCATGCTCTCAATGCAAATAAAAATTTCTAACTCAACTGAGCTGTTTAGACGATTTATCTTAATAAAATAAAGCTTTAGGATATGGTAGAGATATTGTCAAATAGTTTACAAATTATCTGTCTTATAGGTTAATTATGTTTAACACATGTGTAATATTGCAACCACTGTTTATTAACCGAACTTAACACATTTACATAAATTAATATTGAATTGCCCATTTATAAAAACGTAATACACACCACCGTCCTTTGTGCTGAATATTATCATGCAATGTTTTATTTTATGGTACATGTAAGTTCGAGTTTCTTACACTTCAGTAATGTCACAATAGGCCACTTGTTACACTGGCAATAATCATCACCACCACTTATTATCAAAGAAGTTCACAAATCTGTTATTGAAGTTGTTCCTGTGAAGCACTTCATCAAAATCACAATATGATTGAGGCAATTTATACTTCCTTCACTTGTAGGAATTATATACCTACGCTCCGAGAATATTTGCATATATCTGTTGAAATATAATATGTTCTTCTATTGTAAATAATATTTTGGGGCTTTTATTTGTTACACAATATTGCAAGAAAACAAGTAAAAAAAAAATACAATATTGATGTAAGTGTATTTCTAAAAAGAGTTAATCTATTCTATGTTGCATCTAACTATTAGTTTCAAGGCATGAAGATAAAACTTCAAACTTCCCTCTTTCAAATAGTAGTAAGATAATGTATTGGTGAAAATATAGCTTTATGAAATCGTCCAATAATTTGTAACCACGTTGTATGTTAGTGGAGATATGACAGAGTTATTTGGCCTGACTATGAAGACATGTAAAGATAAAATATATTTTAAATTTTGACGCCATAATATGATTACAATAAATATAAATAAATACTTCTTATTCTATAAGTAAGTACAACTTTCAGTTTAAATTTATATTACCTGAATTTATGTGAAATTTCTACGAGAAACCCATTCTTGAAACTAATAATACGGTGCATTATAAATTTAAAACGACTACCATGAAAAATATAACATTAATATGATATTCTTATTATGGAAACAAAGTTTTCTGACTGATTCTGAAATTAATATTTTTAATTTTACAGTTTTACAATAGAATTTCCCATGGCAGATTGTTAAAAATGAAGCATGAATTTATTTTATTTGTACAAAATATATTTTTATAGCACCAAAGGCTAACATAACCACAATTTGTGAACGTTTATCAAATTAGAAAAAAAATCATTACATTAGTTACATTAAATAACTTATCGTATCAATATTTTTATAACAAATCATTTTGTAACGGAATCACTTTGTAATTCAATATCCCTCCAAAACTTATGAGCTTTGGAAATTATTGTAACTATTATGCAACATTTTTCAAAATGTATTCATTACATTACAAAGTACTGGTAATTATTTTCCGTGCACACACTAAATGAAATGCAATTTGTGACGTAAGAAACTTCATAGAATGTAATCTTTTCCTATAATAAATCGGTCAGTTTCAATATGTTTACATAATAAGAATATCATTGCTAACATTATAAGGAAATGAATTTTTGCAAAACAAATAAAAAATAGAAAGAGGAAATATGTGTCTTCTTCACGACATTGATTTTTGAAAAAGAATTACATGTAAATATCTATATTGGAATCAAATATAACATATGTTCATTTCAATATTTTCAACAAAATATTTTTAGCACATTGTAAGTTCTTGAACTTATTCAAGAGTACAGAGTTCAATTTCAAATCTATAATATTTTAATATTCTCTTCCAAAATGTTGCAATAATTGACATATTTTTTTCAGTTATAACTATTTCATTATCTTAGATGCACTTTAGAATAATTCGCCAACATAAATATAGTAGAATGTAAGTATAGCCTCCTAGGTCCTGGAGTATAGTATACTATACTTCATACATGCATTAATTTCAAATTTTCTACTAGGTGGAATCGTTATCGATCACTTATTTTCTGTGCTTGTCAAGCTCCTGAATTCTCTTGGGACTTGCAGAATTTGTTAGGCATTTTTCCTCATTTCAGTTACTTTTTTTTAAGTGTAGAATTATATTGAACTTTAAAAATAAAACAAAATCTCTCTCAGGACTCAGGAGGATAGATTGCACAACTTTCTAGTGCTTGATTAAGAAAGAAATGAAACTGTGGATTAAACATAGTTTAAAGATCAACCGTGAAGCAATGAATGATAGTGTGTGTATGACAACATTCCTGGGTGTATTAGACATATAGATTCTTGTAACATTACCCCATATGACAAGAGAAAGTATGACAAAACACAAGTACAGCAATAGAGTCCATTCACTTGGATATAATGTGAAATGACACAAACTTTTAAACAATTTAAATATAATCACATTGTCAATTCTTCAATTCTAATTAAAATGAATTGAAGACGTAACATTCAAAATGTGCTAAGTATCAATTTTACAATTTCATTTTATTCAATCTAAGGAAGGAACATCAATATGAGAATATCATACTAAACTGTCTTTGTCGTAACTCAACTGTAAGTGACCCATTCGTGCGCCAAAAGACAGTGTTGTAGGTATCTCAACATGCATTTCGCAGTGTTTTTCATCAATATTTCAGAAAGTTGTTTTTGGCACTTAGCACATTTAGAATGTTAGGTCCTCAATTATTAATCTTGAAATTGATATCTGATAGACAAATACATTTTAGAAGGTGAAGTAATATTATGAGAGATAGTTTCTATGGTATTTTCCACTCTTTAATATCTTCGTTAAGATAAATTTTAACCATTATACTACAATAAAATAGTCTGAATAAATATCACGTCTCTATCACATTATCTCCAATTTTTCAGTTATAATAATATATTATTTTTTGGTAAAACATGTTTCAATTACTATAATTTTAATGATATAATATTAAAAAGAAACTGTGAATTTGCATCAGGGATTAAATAAACTTTGCCACTACAATTTTAGCATAATGCATTTGACAAGTTACTAGAATTAAACCTTCTTATCAGATTATGTAACTAAATAGTGAGAATGAATCCTCCGATTATATTATTATTGAAGGCATGAATGAATCAATGTACATATTTAAGTGTTTTAGTGTCAATTAGTTCGTTGATTTACAAGTTTTGGAACGTTGTAGTAATTATATTAGTTTCAATTAATATAAATTGCTAAACAAACAGAAAACTTAAATATTTAGGTGATATATTATTATAGCCATATGAAAGACTATAAATTTGCAATATTTCACTTGTATATAAAGATCACGTGACAGGATTTTTTCTTGTTGCCAAACTTTCAGAACAGCCCCAAGGTTCACTCAGCGTTCTATAAAATTGAGTACCGGGTCTTTCCCGGGGTTAAAAGGCGGTCAGAGCGTGGTGCCGACCACACCACCTCATTCTAGTGCCGAGGTCATGGAAAGCATGGGGCTCTACCTCCATGCCCCCCCAAGTGCCTTCATGGCATGTTACGGGGATACCTTTACCTTTTTTTTTTTATATAAAGATCACTTTACTTGTGTATTACTTTTCAGAAACAGCACCTTGAATTAGGCCACTATAAACTGTGCCATTTATATAAATTAAACACAATAAGAGTAACCAATACATATATAAGTACCGATATCTTATTAACAAAATATACTCATTAGACAGGAGTGATAAATCAATTATTTTGTGGTTAATTTTATTTTACTTCTAGTTGAATGTGTAGTATTTTTTTAATATAAACACGTTAAAACATATATATTATTTTTTTTCGTGGAATTCTCACAGAGAACTAATTATATTATTATTTAGGAATAATCATGTCGTAAAGGACATACGTTAATACTTTACACTCCAGTTATGGAAATACTGATGTACTAAAATTAAAATTTGGAATTTTGAAACTTACAAACAAATATCTTGTATTATGTATTTCTTGAGTTGAATTCAGAAACTTTCTTTTACATAATTACAACATGTAGCAATCACAATGTATTTTAGATTTCGGATGATCATAGACGGAAATATTTAATTTTATTTCTGTTTGGGTTAAAATTCATACACATTCGATATATTTAAATGATTTCAGACAAAAGTGCGTTTGTATTCTATACCAGTACATATAATAAGTCTGAATTTTAATTTTTCAATGGCGGGTACTTAAAAAATTCTTGATCATTGATCTTCAAGGAGAATTTACTTCCTTTGACGATAATTGTAATGATCGACCATCAAACATTAATTTATTTTGTATCAGTTGTAGCTAGTAAAAGGCATTATCATACTTGGATGCACAACTGTTGCTAAGAGGCGGTTGCTCATTTTTGTAAAATGTTCAAATAATGCATTTCAGTTGCTAAGATTCCGTTGTTCATTTCTGGTTCAATTAGTCAAAATTAGTAACTTGTGAAATCAGGCGAGCACTGACTGGAATTATTACGAATAGAGAGTAGCAGAAGTTGTTTCAGAATTTTCTACTACACATATTTGATTCTTGCATCCAGGTGGGCATCATTTTCAACATATGCTTTGATAAAAGGTAAGATCAACATATCGCTTTCTTATATCTCTTACCGGCGTATTATTTGTATGGGACTATAAACCTAAATCACAGCTATACACCATCAACTCGTTTTCCTCCCTGCGAGAGAGCAATCGGATCTTCCCAGAAAACACGAGGATTATGACCATTTAAAATGCCGGTAAGTTGTATATCCTGCAAACTGTATGATAGCAGTGTGACAAAATATCTCCAAGCACTTGGGTATGCAACTACCGGAAATATTTAAATAAATATCAATTCCATATACTGTATTTAAGTGAAGAGGATACTAAAATTAACATGTTTTTCAAACAAACATGTTTTATTTTTGCTTAAAATAATTTTTTTCACTGTAGAGAATACATTACAAATAAAATTTAAGCCCTAACTCAATGCTATGACAATTAATGATGATATTTTTAAAACTCTGTTAGCCCACTTCAATTTCCAATCTCATGTGTTTCAAATTTACCGCATCCTCAATCTGATTTCGGTTGTTTATTTTGTATAATTTAATTCTTCAATAGTGTAGCAGCCCCATCTCCAATAGTTTTTAGTTTTTTTAACTAGATAGCAGGAGGTGGTATTATTATTTGAGTTATTTTTGTCAGACATGCTTGAAAATTGCTTTGATCTGAAGTAATAGAAATGTGGTTGTTACATCTTGAGAGAAATAGTTATTGTAGTGTCTGAAACACTTAGTATGGTATGTAAGTAGTGTATATTATACACGTAGCAATGTAATTTTATGTTTTGTAGTGTATTTGCATACATAGTTAGTTAGAAATCGTGGGCATGATTAGTAAATATAGAAGGCTAGACTTGTAGCCTAAATAATATGAAAACTGTGATTAACTGTTAAAAAAATTAGGCAAAAAATGTAAAGAAAGATAGTAAATATAGTAAGGTCACAACAATCATTGCCCGACACTTCTAGTGAGAGTTTTTGTGAAGTAACTGTTTAGATGTGTTTCTCCGTAAATTGAATTTTTGGCCAGAGTGCTCACCATAAATTGATATAACTCAGAAACCATTAATAATAGGAAGCTCAAATTTTGTACAGATCTTAAATAGACTATTTAAAAAGATTTGGCTTAGTTATAATTTTGATATTTAAATTGAATATAAAAATAAATAATAAAATGCAAAGAAGTGGATTTGAAAACTGAAATTCATGATATTCTAAAATCATTATGTTGTTTCTGTAAATCATATAAAAAAATCAAGTGAAGCCATTGGTAATGGTAAGAGAACTTCTCAAATATAAAAAATAGTTACAAATTAGGGGCTAATTGCCAAATTTGTCACCCTTTTGCTTTTTTTTATTAAACCTAATACTCAAATTTAGATTTTATAGATACAGTTGTTCAGTACACAAAAAAATTAAGTTTCAAAGAGAAAACAAGGAATTTCAAATTTTCAGTATCTCCTTCCCTTAACAGTCTGTAATATTCTTTATTTCCTGGTATGTTACGAATTATCGGGGCAATTTGATTGGTACAAATCGTCGAATTACTGGAAAAGATGACAACTACATGGAAAAGCAATAAGACTTGTCAACTTTTCTTCGGAAGTATTTTTTTTTTGGAATAATGTTAGCAAGGACAAAATTTCCGTGACGAATTGTTGTAATATAGGACAATGTATGCACCAAGTTTAAAATATTTACCAGAAAAGTCCCGGAAAGCACTTCCTGCCAGGTTCGACTATCGCTAACTTCAATTTTTGCTGCCTTCTTGTTTCACTGAAATTTACAATTATTTAACTAAGAGCAACATTTCAGCATATGAACCTCCTCCTTGTGAAAAGATGTATACTCATCTAAAATGCAAACATTGTGATTGTTATCATAGGCCTATTTACATTAATGTTATGTACCGTTAAATTTGAATATTTTCTTTCTTTCTTTCTTTCTTATTTACTTTCTTTCCTTTTCAAATCCGACATTTTATTGGAACTTCGATATTACACATATTTCATAACATATTTTATTTATATTTTATTACAAGACATTATCGCACGACATCTGAAATATTTCACACAATTAAATTTAGCAAAAACTCTGGTTACTGTTCCCACAATTCCAGTCCTAACGGAATTTCATCAGTAGTGTATAATGAAAATATGTTTAATTGCACATTTAAAAATCGAGTTCGTTGTTACAGTAAGGACTGTATTGTAATAATATAAACAAATGCTTTCCTTCGGTGTCACTATTATAATATTCAATATTTTAGAGCAGTGGTCGGCAAAGAAGGTATCATATGAAATACAGTTCGCGAAATACAACGGTTGAGGTGGAAGAAGGGAAGTATAGGAGTAGAAATCACATCTTCAATATTGCAAGTTCCGCATGCACAAAGACAGGCAGCGAACATACCCAAACTAAGAAAAAGCTGAATTAGGTTTGCGTCAATATAGTATGTTTGTTCATTTCTTTTTTCATTTTTGTATGATTTAATTAATTTATTTTTCTATTATTTTATACACGATTTAAACATTATGGTGGATGTAACTCATTAAAATTAGGAGTCTGGCTGCATGTAGCCAATTTTAACTGTGCAACGAGATGGTAATCTTTCATACATGATATTCTTTTGGATTTTGCAACTGATTCTGTTGTGTTTACTTGAACACTGCGTAACTTTGAATAAGTAAGTGAGGAGCTTGGTATCAAAGTTGGACAACTCCACTTTTGCTCTTTTTTTTTTTTTTTTTTTTTTTTTTTTACAGGAGAGGCGAAAAACTAGATCCTTGGAAACCAATGTCACCATCATACGTACATTTTTTTTTTAAACATTCTCGTGGGCCATAGAAATATTTTTTCAACCTCAAAATGTGATTAAAATTAATATTCATGTCGAAATTTAAGTTTAAAAAGTGGAGTAGTCCATCTCTGAAACTAAGTCATGGAGTTGTCTGTTTTTGAAACCAAATGAAGCCATATTTAAAGTGGAGTTGTCTGTTTTTGAAACCAAACGAAGCTATATTTAAAGTGAAATTGTCTACTTTTGAATCTAGGTCTCTTCTAACTCTGTTTCAAAGCAAATTTACGTAAAACAGTACTTATTCATCCACAAACCGATTATATAAACAATCAGCCATGTTGGATTCGCGATGCGTGATGGGAAAGGTGGTACGAATGTGGGCTTCTTATTGGCTACTGAAGAAATTTCCTAATTTGAAACCTAGCCACAGTGGAATAGTCTACATTTTGATTCTAAAGCGCACAATTAAGTGCTATTTTTGCTCTGTTCTGTCCATTTTTGAAACAGTTCCAGAATCGTATTCAGCACACAAAATTTATAAGAAACAATAAATATCTCGAAATCGAAAAAAATGGAGTTATCAAACTTTGATAATATACTACTCAAGTAATGGCTAAGGGGAGGGAGATCCTGCCTTATCCCTCCACAGTGCGTATGTGCTTAAGGAGTTGAATCGCAAGTCAAGGAATGCCGACCACTGTTTTAGATTATTATACCTTCAATTGTTGTACTTCTGATGTGAAAATTTCTACTTCCATAGCGAAATAAGTGAGGTATTTGTTGTCAATTTGAGAAACAATTTTAATATTTAAACAAAAATTGTTAACGAAGTCAAAATGGAATACTTATTTTTCCAAAGGGGCTAAGTGCCAATATTTCGAATTCCATTTTATTCAGTCTAAGGAAGGTAAATCCATGTGAGGATATCATACGAAATGGGCTCTGCTGTAGTTTCATTATAAATTACTCACTCGTGCACCAAAAAATCATTAGAGGCATCTCAACATGAATTTGGCAGAGTGTTTTGCATCAATAATTCACAAATTTGTTTTTGGCGCTTAACCCGTTTCGAAAGATAGTTTTTCCATTGTAGTGAAACGAAAGTAAAATTCGTATTTATCACCTCAACATTTTAATAACTTATATGATCTAGAAAGAACTGTTAATAATTGCAATGTCAGTGGAAGGAGTCTCTGAAACATATCTTTCTGTTCTAAGGAGTTACTTTTGAGCAAACTAATATTAATTTCTGTATTGTAAATTGGGGATGCGGTCGTAGAAAGCTTCGATATCAACAATAAACTTCGGCATCCACAAAAATAATTTATAAAACTGGGAGCCGTTTTCCTTTATGGCGTCACAATAATTGTATTAAAAATTCGGTCCCTTATCACAAATCTGGAAACATGTGTGCTCGTTACATGATGCAGTACCAATCAATAGACACGAAAGGTTCCATTATTTTACAGTTCTTCTCTGTGTTGATTGTTCCTCTTGTTGATTCCACACACCCACTGTCGCTTAGCATCGTGATCGGTGATGTTGTGTAGTCTAGAGTCGGTGTGGTTTGAGCAGTTGTGTTCGAAATCAGCGGCCTCTGTTTCGCAGTGGTGACGATTCGCTCAGCATCACAACTCCGTCTCGCGTTCTGCCTGGGTGATGTCGAATGAGCATGGGGATCTCTCACCGGAGTCTGGCTTCGAGATCAGCTCCTCTGAAGGCAACACTCCTGCCGTTCGCATGTCGTCCCGGACCTGTGACCAAATATTTAAGCCATACAAACATAGTGTCACAATATACCAAGTTCGTGGAGCTAAATGATAGGTGTGAGCAGTACGGGATGAAGATACATTTTTTTATTTTTATTTATTTATTTATTTATTTAATACTTTATACTTGAGCTACATTAGGCATTGCAACCCGAAAGAGCAGAAGCTCGTACTTGGGCGCAGTTCAGATCAGTTATACAAAATACCGTAAACTGGGGTAAAGAGGATCACATGTGGTAAAGTGGATCATATGTGTATTGTTAGATAAGTCAGCGCCACATGGTTCATACATGCAAAGAAAACTATTTTTAGTGGCACTTATAGAAGAAAGGTTTTCTTTTCATGTGTGATCCATGTGGTGCTGCCTTATCTAGGCAATACACATATGATCCACTTTACCACATGTGATCCTCTTTACCCCAGTTTACGGTATATCACAAAATTAAGAGAGTTCATTGAGCACAATAACATTAATAAATAGTAAAATAATACAGTATGTAATAATAGGATCTATATAGGTGAGCCTGCCTGGAGAGAAATAAAAAATAGGTTGCAGTCGCCAAATTACTCTTCAAGGAACGACCACTCTTATAAATTGAGGGAAAGAAGACAGAGGACGGACACTGGAAAGTTTTCTTTTCTCAATCGTACTATCAGGGACTGGAATGCTTTACCTGCAGACTTACTAAAGGCTTTACCAACAACCAAAAATGTATTTAAAAATAGGCTTAAGGACTTTTCTAATAGACGATAATTATACACAGTATTTAAAGGGTGTAATTGATATTTTGTTATTGAAGTATTCTATCAGTGAAGAATTATGTTGTGTCAGTGAAGTGTGTTGTGTAAGTAAAACGTGTTCCTGTCAGTGAAGCTTTATAGTTTATAGTGGCAGTGCAAAGTATTTGAACAGTGAAATGTTTTCGAAGTGTTAGTGAAATCAGGATAGAATCAATGAAATATGTCGTAGTTCCAGTGCAGTGAGTGAGTTGACGGCGAAATGAGTGTAGTGTTGAAAGGTACTTGTGCAGATATGAACATAATATCATACTCGTGGGTTTTAGTTCGAACATAGGTTTAAGGTACAAATTAGATTTACTTTAAATGTTATTTTAACTGATCGCGCTTCATTTAATTTAGGATGTTCCCTGTTATTATTATTATTATTATTATTATTATTATTGTTATTATTATTACTATTATAATTATTATTAATTATTGTTACTATTAATTATTAGTATTATTATTAATTGTATTTTTTATTAATTGTGTTTATTATTGTCTTTATTTGAGTGTAATTAGTTATCACTGCCACCGGATACATATCCATTGCAGTGTGAATAAATACATACATATACAAATAGAAAATACAAAAGTACATAAATATTAGAGTATCAATTTTTAATTCAATTAGCTTAAACAATTAAATAATTAATCTGATTTGTTTCTTAAATCTATGTGTGTTAAGTGTACTTAGCTCAGGGCAAGCTCTAATTAATTCATTATATATTTTTGGTCCAAAATTTCTCATGTGTTTTAATCCAGCAGTTGTGTGGCATTTGGGAGTATTTAGAAAGAAACTGTAGTTTTGTCTCGTATGGTATTCGTGAGGATCAAATTTAAATTTATTGTGGTTTTTATGGAAGTAAATCAGCAATGTTTGTTTATAAATTTGTTCTAGATTTGATACACCAAATTCCTGAAAAATTAATTTTGTTGGGTAATCAAAAGGTTTATATAGACAAATTTTGATAATTCTTTTTTGGAGCAAATTTAAAGGATGGAGAGTTGATTTTGCCATTCCTCCCCAACCTAAAATACCATATTGAATTATTGATTGAAACAGAGTTAAGTACACAGAACATAAACAGGTAAATAAGAGCGTAGAATGGAAAATTTGTGGATTGTTTTACGCAATCTGTTACACAGGAAGGAGATATGCTTGTCCCATTTTAAATGTTGGTCAATAATAATGCCTAAATATTTAACTTGTGAGGATATACTCAAAGCGTTACATGAGCAAGTAGGTAGGTTACAATCATGCATTGTTATACTTCTATTATTATTTATTTTTAGTTGCTCAAGGCCATGTGATGTTAATGAAAATGGTATTAATTTTGTTTTGGACGTTTGTTTTGTTTTAGAACGTATTTTTTCTTATTAGAATAAAAATATGAACATGTAAATTACATTGTATGTATGCTCATATACAAAGATAACTTTCTGGAGTTAGCCACTATGAATTAAAAACCTCCATTTCGTTTATGGGGTAAGCAGTAAGCATGATATTCTCGTATACTTAAATGTGCCATAAAAATTTTCAATAGCTCTGAAAATGAGCATTGCAAATATCTACATTTTATTCTATCAATAGTCTCTAGACACACACCTTCATCTCCAACAGCAGAAATAACTAAAATGCTCTCTCAATTAATAACATTCAATAAAAGAATTGTATTCCAATAGATACCATCCCATTGTGAAATCCTGGGAAACGAGAATGTGGATGCTTTAGCAAAGAAGGGCAGCACTGCTACTTACAGACCTGTTACTAAATCTACCTATTACTGTGTGAAAAGATTTATTAAACTACATACTTAGACTTCAACAAACAAAATTTGATAACACAATCTCAAGAGAAAAAACGGAACTCTCTGCATCATAATCCACAGTTGATTACCGATTTACCACGCAAATCGTCTGTAGCTACATTTAGATTGAAAACAGGCCATGACTGTTTGGCCAAGCATCTGCATAGAATTGGAATATATCAGTCCCCTAACTGCCCATTGTGCAACTCAAATCAAGAAATGGATTCAGAACACCTCTAAATCTGTGCTTCAGTGGCTGACCATGACAATATCTGTGAAAAGTATTGGAGTGCAAGAAGTCAAATGACTTTATTGTCAAACGCCTAGCATTAGAAAAAAAAAACAACACTTTACAAGAGCTTAAACTATGTAGCAAGCCATACTACTTATCATAAATCTGTATTGGAAATACACTAAATTTTAACGATGATATTCAGGTTTCAAGGGACTAAGTAGTTGCTTCAGAACTTTGGAAAGTTATTCAGTATGTATTACAGAAGAGGAACAAAGCAGACGGTACTCTTTGCTATATCACATTGTAAATGTCTGTTTTTTAATATCCGAAATTCTAGTATAGCAGTCTAATTGTTGACGAAATTACAGCTTATACCATTGCACTTTGAAGTATATTTATAGTCTTTCATCCGAGTAAACTGACTCATCGAATGAAACTTTGGAATAGAGAGATATTTTCTCAATTAAATTCTCCCGAATCAATATTGTGTTTAACTTCAAATTTTCCACATCGCACGAGGGATAAATGAAGGTTGGATACATCATACGAATTGGCCCAACTTTACGGAATGAAAATGACCGAGAATTAATCTGTAGTGCGATATGAACCATATAGTATGGCACATTAGCCATAAATGGAAATAGAAATCATTGGTAACACAGGGATATCCAATTCTCTACAATTTCTATACTACACCACTGTCGTGCCAAGGATTTCTGTTTCTGAGACAGGCAAGTGTGATTAACAGGGTTAAGATAATTAACGAAGTTTTAAATCGAATTTATATGTCTGGCTTATTCTTCACCAGTCAAGCAAATTTCATGGAGAAATAGGAATATCTGCAATACCAAGTCTTGATTAAAATCGAGATTCAACAATTTATCACTTCTCAGTAATCTTTTAAGCATTTAACTTAAACACTTATTTCAATTTTGAAAACGTATTATGTGTCTTTCACGTGTTAAATTTTATGTTACCTTGTTAACATGTTTCGGCCTGCTATCGGCCATCATCAGAACTGGTTGTTGCTGGTCTTGGTGCCTTTTGTTTTGTTTCCTGTTGGGGTGTGTTTGTGTAGTGTAATGTGGAGTCAAAGAGTGTGTGTGTTCTGAAATTGAGTTGTGTGTTGAGAATTTCATTTGGATGTGTTTTGTGTGTTTGTACATTTCGTATTGTTTTAGTGTGTTTAGTTTCTGGCTTTTTGGTTGGATGTGTAGAATTTCCATGTCTATGTTGATGTCTCTGTATGTGTGGTTAGCATTTGTGATGTGTTCTGCATATGTGGAAGTGTTTTGTAATTTTGTTATGGCTGTGATGTGTTCTTTGTAACGTGTTTGAAATGATCTGCCTGTCTGTCCTATGTATAAGTTGTTGCAGGTGTTCATTTGAGCTTGTATACGCCTGTGTGGTTGTATTTGTTTGTTTGTGTTGTTTGTGTGTTGAAATGTTTTTGTAGAGTATTATTTGTTCTGTATGCGATGTTGTAATTTCAATTTCCAATTTTTAGCTCTGCTTGATTACTGTGTGCTTACCATTGTTATAGTTCAGGAGGATAGACCTGGCATGTGAGTTATGAGAGAAGAGAAAGGTTAGGCGATCAGAAAGAGTTTGGCGTGTGAGGGGTGACGGTCAATATTACACGAATCTACAGACATGGAGCTCAGACTAAAAACTTGTCTTCCCTCTCCATACCGACTAGTGATATAGACATAGTGCATGATGGGATAGTACCTATTTGTCTGTTTTTTTTTTTTCATTTCACATTTTTAATTTGTATTTACACTTTGTATCTTGCATTTGTATCTGTTTTATCTATTTTTTCATGTTATCTGGAATAATTGTATGTTTTAAACAAATAACTGTACTAATCTTAGCATGCAGGCTTTCACGGCCGGTGTCTAGTTGAAACAGAGCTTCCGGGCTAAGATGCCGTTACTGGTGCTGACGTTACCAGACGTTTCGTCTACTTCTACGGCAGACATCTTCAATGGTTAGGTATCCTCGGTCGAAGTCTTCTGCTCGGGATACCTGTAGCAACTGATGACATGTCTGGTAACGTCAGCACCAGTAGACCACGGCATCTTAGCCCGGAAGCTCTGTTTCAAATAACTGTACTGTCTAATGATATTGTGGCTGAGAGAGAGAGAGAGAGAGAAGAGAGAGAGAGAAGAGAGAAGAGAGAGAGAGGGAGAGGGAGAGAGAGGGGGAGAGGGGGAGGGAGAGGGGGAGAGAGGAGAGAGAGAGAGAGAGAGAGAGGTGTGTTCAGAAATTTGATCCGAACAAAATATAACTTTTCATTCTGCAAAAGAATTTTATAATGTTACATTGGTTCGGAGAAAATTTCTGCACATTTGAAGGACAAAATGAAAATTCTTTCAGTCATTTATTATCATAATACACTGCTCTCTTAAATTGACTAAGTAATAAATTTTTCAACAAAATTATGTAACCACTCGTTGATAGTGACGGAAGTTGCAAAGGAGAGTTGATGGTGAAGGAAGTTGGAGAGTTGATGGTGACGGAAGTTGCAAAGGAGAGTTGATGGTGACGGAAGTTGCAAAGGAGAGTTGATGGTGACGGAAGTTGCATAGGAGAGTTGATGGTGACGGAAGTTGCAAAGGAGAGTTCATGGTGATGGAAGTTGCAAAGGAGAGTTGATGGTGACGGAAGTTGGAAAGGAGAGTTATTGATGACGGAAATTGCAAAGGAGAATTGATGGTGACGGAGGTTGCAAAGGAGAGTTGATGGTGACGGAAATTGCAAAGAATAAATGGTGACGGAAGTTGCAAAGGAAAGTTGATGGTGACGGAAGTTCCAAAGACTAGTTGATGGTGACGAAAGTTGCAAAGGAGAGTTGATGGGGACGGAAGTTGCAAAGATAGTTAAAGGTGACGAAAGTTCCAAAGACTAGTTGATGGTGACGGAAATTGCAAAGCCGAGTTGATATGGACGGAAGTTGAAAAGGAAAGTTGATGGTGACTAAAGTTACAAAGTAAAGTTGATGGTGACGGAAGTTGCAAAGGAGAGTTGATAGTGACGGTAGTTGCAAAGGAAAGTTGATGGTGACGAAAGTTGCAAAGTAGTTGATGGTGACGGAAGTTGCACAGGAGAGTTGATGGTGACGGGAGTTGTACAGGAGAGTTGATGGTGACAGAAGTTACAAAGGAGAATTGATGGTGACGAAAGTTGCAAAGGGGAGTTGATGGTGACGGAAGTTGTACAGGACAGTTGATGGTGACGGAAGTTGTACAGGAGAGTTGATGGTGACGGGAGTTGTACAGGAGAGTTGATGGTGACGAAAGTTGCAAAGGGGAGTTGATAGTGACGGAAGTTTCAAAGGAAAGTTGGTGATGGAAGTTGGAAAGGACAGACTCAATTCGCATTACTAATCTCTACAAATATAGAGAGATACAGAGAAATAATTACAGAACATTTGACTCGAAATTGTTAAGAAAAAATTACAAACAATAGACAACAAAAAAAGCGGTTCTTGATTGGTACGAGTTCTATATCGAAGGTATGAAGTCATTGGTATCTGTATGAGTTATTATTTTCAGTGTTTGGTCTCATATTTACAACAGAGAAGTTAAATATTATCAACAAAATTATACTGCCAAATAGCCGACTACTGGGTGCTCTACCACTGAGCTACGCCGAAGCTCAATCTAGTATATCTAGTTAATTTAGTGTGTATATATATATATATATATATATATATATATATATATATATATATATACGTGAATTATTATCAGAATTGAATATAAGCTTAGCTCTATATACTTAGAAGATTGGGAAAAGTGTGGTGTATGTGTCGGCAGAACATTTCGTGATAAATATGCTGCATTTTCATTTCTATTATTTATAACGGTCGCCTGCGAAGAATTTGAAATTGTCGATTGTCGGCTGCATTAGCAAGCTTCGATTTGGGGTGAACTTTTGAAACATTTCTTTGCTATTGTGTGTATTTCCTGTGGTGGATTAGTGGTCAGACCCTTGTCCTTTCACGTAGCGCTCCGGGTTCGAGTTCCGGTCAGAACTGGGAATGCACGGAGGAGGCTAATCTAGAGACGAGTTGACACATGCTCGAAAACTAGATACGCAGCGAACCTTAGTGTAGTCAGCTTGTGTTGGTTGGAGGTTAAGCGCAATAGGTGTACTAGGTCGTAGAACCAAGTCGTAGTATCCTCTTCCAAATACGCTACAATGTAAAATATTGTATCGTGTATCTCTTTGATTCCTAAGGTTAAAGCAAGTAGGGAACTTAAAGGGAGACTCCACTGAAAATCACGAAAATTTTCCAAAAAAAATTATTGGCTATTTCACTTCTTTAGAATGTATATTTTCATACCCCAAATGGATTTAGTTCAATTATGATTATGAATATGTTTATTTTTTTTTAATTTAAGGCTATAAGGGGCAGTGGCATTTAAAGAGCTGTCAGAATTATTTTTCCATCAAAGAATTTTTTCTTTACAAATTTCTGATTATAAATCTAGTAACTTTTTGTTCTAAAGTTGACTTCCTGAAGTTACTAGACGAATATAGTGGAAGATAATTTTAATTTACATAAATATTGATTTTACTTTCAAATTCATTTTTCCTTAATTTTATTTTTCTTGATTCAACACCAACTTTTTTATGTCAAATATTAATCAATCTGGATGAAATATTTACTGAAAGTATTTGTGAGGTAGTTGCATGTTTCTATGCATTTATTTTATGAGAAATGCTGCTACTTTATTATTATTTTTTTTTTTCGTGAATTAACCTATAGGAAAAATAATATTTTTTAAATGTCAAAATAATTTTTGAAAGTGAATAAATTAGATTCAGGATAACACAGAGGGTTTGGAATTGAACGGGATACATCAGCTTCTTGTCTATGCGGATGACGTAAATATGTTAGGAGAAAATCCACAAACGATTAGGGAAAACGCGGAAATTCCACTTGAAGCAAGTAGAGAGAAAGGGTTGGAAGTAATTCCCGAAAAGACTAAGCATATGATTATGTCGCGTGATCAGAATATTGTACGAAATGGAACTATAAAAGTTGGAGATTTATCCTTCGAAGAGGTGGAAAAATTCAAATATCTTGGAGCAACAGTAACAAATATAAATGACATTCGGGAGGAAATTAAACGCAGAATAAATATGGGAAATGCCTTTATTATTCGGTTGAGAAGCTTTTGTCATCTAGTCTGCTGTCAAAAAATCTGAAAGTTAGAATTTATAAAACAGTTATATTACCGGTTGTTCTGTATGGCTGTGAAACTTAGATTCTCACTTTGAGAGAGGAACATAGGTTAAGTGTGTTTGAGAATAAGGTTCTTAGGAAAATATTTGGGGCTAAGAGGGATGAAGTTACAGGAGAATAGAGAAAGTTACACAACGCAGAGCTGCACACATTGCATCCTTCACCTGACATAATTAGGAACATTAAATCCAGACGTTCGAGATGGGCAGGGCATGTAGCACGTATGGGCGAATCCAGAAATGCATATAGATTGTTAGTTGGGAGGCCAGAGGGGAAAATATCTTTGGGGAGGCCGAGACATAGATGGGAAGATAATATCGAAATGGATTTGAGGGAGGTGGGATATATGGTAAAGACTAGATTAATCTTGCTCAGGATAGGGACCAATGGCCGGCTTATGTGAGGGTGGCAATGAACCTGCGGGTTCCTTAAAAGCCAGTAAGTAAGTAAGTAAGTAAGTAAGTAAGTAAGTAAGTAAGTAAGTAAGTAAGTAAGTAAGTAAGTGAATATATTAGATATTTAATAAAATGAATGCATGGAAATGTTTCTCTATGTCTTATGAATGTAACCAAAAAAAAAGGAAGCTTAAAAATTAAGATCTTCTACTAAAAACTTGGGTTTGAAAATATTTCTAAAACAATATAAAAAAATCAAAAGACAAAACCATTTAGGAGTTAAAAATTTGGATTTCTTAGTCCTTTACATAGTAAAATGCTCTCAAAATTAGGTTGATAAAAATGATTAGGAAAAAAGTTGTCATTTTTAATGGAATGTCCCCTTAAGCAAGGGGAATCATCTGATTCCGTAAAAGCAAGGAGTCGGTTAGAATGCGCTCATGATGTATGTACATAATGAAAGTCTTTTTTCTTTAGTTTTACTAATTCATATAAAACTGGGTTGTGGAAATATATATCATTTCAATTTCATCAAATATTTGCATCACTGATGAAGCTGAAAAGAATTGTTTACACGTTTCCTAAGGAAAATTAATTAACGTGCTGTGTCCATTATTTATTGAGCAAACAGTTCACAATATGTTTGTTTTAATTAAATACAATCTGTGTTCGCTTGAATAGCTATTTACTTTTAATTAGCAACTTCTACAAAACTTCGTGGAATATGAGATATTGTCTGACAGTAACCATGCTTTAAATTGGCAATAGAGGACCTAATTAAACATAAAGGAACTTTGAGGTTGAGAGTTACAGATATGGAACAAAAGTAATGATACTTGCATAACATTTCGACACAATTCTTATACATAAATGGAAAATAAACACGAGGCCTATATGAATATTTTTAATTATTCTGAAATGAGTTTTTGACTTACAGTGAATTCAGCAGTGAATAAAAACAGGCTATCTCAGTTCCTATTTACTTACTTAGTTCCTAATCGCTTTTAAGGAACCCGCAGATTCATTGCCACCCTCACATAAGCCCGCCATCGGTCCCTATCCTGTGCAAGATTAATCCAGTCTCTATCATCATATCCCACCTCCCTCAAAGCCATTTTAATATTATCCTCCCATCTACGTCTCGGCCTCCTCAAAGTCTCTTTCCCTTCGGCCTCCCAATTAACACTCTATATGCATTTCTGGATTCGCCCATACGTGCTACATGCCCTGCCCATCTCAAACGTCTGGATTTAATGTTCCTAATTATGTCAGGTGAAGAATACAATGCGTGCAGTTCAGTACCTAACTATAGTTAGTGAAAATAATTCAAGTAATATTCCTACAAGTGTAGATTAAAGCACAGATTACATATATAACAGATTGCTCATCCCTATGTTAAAATCGGTAGCACTTTGAAGAGAACAAACATCAAGATCGCCACTCGTCCGCCGTAAACGAACATGAGATGGCAGTACAGTCGCTAATGCAATCAAATGGGAGTAATGACATGACTCCTTATGTAACATCTAGATGGCAGGATAGCAAACCTGACAAAAGTTGTTATCGTCAAAGCCTATAAGGCCAAGCAATCTGGGTCTTATGATGTAGGGTTAAAGTACCGTAAATTTTTCTTAATGGTAGTGTCTGTAGTGTCTACCATATATTGATTTTTTTGGATCTCAATTAAATTTTATGCATTATACATCAGCATTTTGTTCATATCATTGAATACAGTACTCTATTAAATATTTAATTATGAATTTTATTTCATCAGACATATAATCTCATGCAAAGTAACTAGTTGTATTCATATGAAAAATGTAGAGTAGATAATGAAACTAAACAAAAATATCACTAAAATAAATCGACTATAAAACCTTTTTTTTTCAGAGCTGAAAAACGTTCATGATTTTTCTCACTGAAAATGAAAGAGTCTTGATGATTTTATTGGTTACGGGGAAAGATAAGGAATCAACAAGAGATATTCATAATAAAATACAATCCAATAGAAACTGTTCTGAAAATAGTGAAACACTTTAATGAAGTAGCAAAAGCAAAGAATAAGCAAAAGCATGGAGGGCCAAAGAAAGTTACAGGAATAGATAGGACGAAGAGAAAGTGCTGCGGAGTTCACTTCTCTATCGCTGGATTTAACCACTCCAGACTTCTACCTATCTGGCGCTCTAAAGGACACAGTGTACGCCACAAAACCACAAATACTGGAGGAACTGAGAGTTCAGATTGAACATGCCTGTGATGATATTCCATTAACAACAATCCAGTTGGTATGTCGCTCTATTGTACGTCGTCGTTGGCGGAAGGAGGCCATTTTGAACATGTACGCACTTACGGAATACAAAACCGCAAAAATCGTATTTCCGCCTCATCTCTTTGCTGAGAAATAGTGTTTTAAAATGCATAGGCCTATATATCACTTTTCGACACTCTGTGTTAAATAGGTATGTGTTTGAAGATAGGTAAAGTTTCATTCAATAAATTGTAACTTATAACCAGGTTGTCCCAAGCTTGTAAATTGTACTAATTTACTAACAAACTATTAATAATACATTACGACATTTATTAAAACATATTTTAAATATATGTAATGAACAAGTTCATGAATTTAGTTATTATATCTCAGCTGGTTTTCCAACAATATCTGTCTGTCTATATATATATATATATATATATATATATATATATATATATATATATATATATATATATATATATATATATATATATACATTATTCAATAAAATGTAACATATCGAAATTACCCTATAAAATTACTAACGTAATTATAAGTCGAATAGTCGTTGTAACGAGGAAGTAAAAAAGAAAGACGTATCGACCAACAAAGAGATTGGAGAATATAATTGTTTCAGATGAAGACGGTGAGATTGTAAAAGGGATTTTCCACTTTCCATCCCCGATTAGCGGCGATGAGGTCGTGTTGCTGTGGCGTATGAGCTATGAGGCAGTCATAATTTATCGATTACTGTGTAACATAAATGCCGTGGTTGTCACAGAGGTACCAACTAATTCATGACCGGAAGGCAGTAATCGCCGAAACAAACGAACATAGAGGAGCTTAAATGTAATAATGCTCGGTAGTCCAGGCTTACTCTATGCCCGCGTTAACGTCGACCTTTGATCAATTCTCTGTGAACTGTAAGTGGATCGGCAATCCATCGGTATTAAACTTTTGGCCCGTATAATTAAATGGTTCTGGTGGTTTGCAGATTATATCTCCAACTATGCGTGACAATCTCCCAAGATGAGGTCTTCCAAGTCTTCATCGAGAATCTTGTTATGTGCATACACGGATCACCATCAATGTTATTATCATTTAATTCCATGGTTATTAAAACTGTATTTTAACACCAGATCGTCCTGCCTGAATTGAAAAATGAACTTCAAAAGGCTTTTAATTTGTAAATAGGTAAGTATTGGAATTTTACTTGAAGCAAATAAAGAGATAGGTTTGGAAGTAAATCCCGAAAAGACAAAGCATATGATTATGTCTCGTGATGAGAATATTGTACGAAATGGAAATATAAAATTTGGAAATTTATCCTTCGAAGAGATGGAAAAATTCAAATACCTGGGAGCAACAGTAACAAATATAAATGATACTCGGGAGGAAAGAAAACACAAAATAAATATGGGAAATGCCTGTTATTATTCGGTTGAGAAGTTCTTATCATCCAGTCTGCTGTCAAAAAATCTGAAAGTTAGAATTTATAAAACAGTTACATTACCTGGTTGTTCGTTATGGTTGTGAAACTTGGACTCTCACTGTGAGAGAGGAACATAGGTTAAGGGTGTTTGAGAATAAGGTGCTTAGGAAAATATTTGGGGCTAAGCGGGATGAAGTTACAGGAGAATGGAGAAAGTTACACAACACAGAACTGCACGCATTGTAATCTTCACCTGACATAATTAGGAACATAAAATCCAGACGTTTGAGATGGGCAAGGCATGTAGCACGTATGGGCGAATCCAGAAATGCATATAGAGTGTTAGTTGGGAGGCCGGAGGGAAAAAGACCTTTGGGGAGGCCGGGAAGTAGATGGGAAGATAATATTGCGCTATACAGACCACTTCGAAATTAAATCCAAATACAATACATGACATTGAATTGAAGGCAGCCTAGATTGGGCTCCTCAGTGAACGAAGAAATTGTCAATAAATTATATATTTTTTTTAGTAAATGGTAGGAAAAAATAAAACAATGAAGAAGGAAAAGAAAAAGAAATAACACAATTATAAATAACTGAAAACGATTAAACAAAACGTCATTAATTCCAGAAGAAACATAAAATTTTCTAGTATCTATTTCCTATTAGGTGATCATAGTCGTCTATTTAGCACTAGTTGCAAGACCCAATTTAAGTGAGCAGATCGCCATAGGAAAGAGAGCAATCTATTTAAATGTAAAGATGGTTTCTTAGGATTTTTATAGATCACATATAGATTACTCATTGCTATATTAAAATCGGTTGCACTTTGAAGAGAACAACCGCCATGATCGCCACCCGTCCGCCGTAAACGAACACGAGATGGCAGTACAGTC
This sequence comes from Periplaneta americana, assembly GCF_040183065.1. Classification (NCBI taxonomy): domain Eukaryota; kingdom Metazoa; phylum Arthropoda; class Insecta; order Blattodea; family Blattidae; genus Periplaneta; species Periplaneta americana. The sequence continues at coordinate 125,638,256 of NC_091130.1, read as the reverse complement.
GCTAATGCAATTCAAATGGGGGTTATGACGTGACTCCTTATGTAAAAACTAGATGGCAGCATAGTAAACCTGACAAAAGTTGTTACCGTCAAAACCTATAACGTCGAGCAATCTGGGTATATATGATCTAGGGATCCCTTCACTGCAGACAGAGATACTTAAGTGACAAGAATTTGTCCTAGAACAAATTGCTTGCAAAAATGCGAGAATCTTTTTGTAACAGCCCTTCTAGCCCCAGTCAATAGTCTAATAACTTCGATCGACGTTAGATGATATTTTTCCTTATAGTATGGCATTGTGGGATCGTATATGTTGCATTTTTCCTTATGTACTCAGTAGGTCGATTTTCATACGTTTTCATCCTTACAGTTGGATCAATTATGAATCCGTGATGATAAATTTTGGTTATAATGTGAGGTCCATTGGAAATCGGCTCTTGATTCTGGTGAGAAATGTGAACTTTCTTCCGAGAGAGTAGTGGACGGCGCCTGGAACATTTTCTAGGTTGTTATAGGACTTCTTAGCTTGTGAATGAATAAACTGTCTGATTGTATCAATACCAGAATCTCTGTGTAGCTGGCTGTTATGAACAAACCAAGGAGAATTGAGTGGATGTGTTTAATTTCACTTATTGCAGCTCCTCCCCAGACAGGACAGGCGTTGAAACCCGGCTAAGGGCGATCTATTTTAAAGGGAGATAAAATTCTTGGCATTGCTTCCTCCGTGAGTGAAATAAAGCAGAGAAATTAACGCTGCAACTTGAAGGAATCTACAAGAAATTTTTCAATGCAGAATTGTTGGTCATTTCTCGTCCACTTTGAATTTTGACGTCGAATAACCTCTGTAATTGAAAATATCGTTAAATGTAAAATTACTAGTAATCAGTGGCGGACAGTGTTTGAAATTTGAGAAGAACAAGATGTGAGTGATGAGAAGTTGCATTTTACGTATTAAAATGTTATGCCCCAGGGCTAAAGAACGCCCTGTAGTATGATTTCCTGTGGAGTATTAAATTTGAAACAGGAACAGTGTCAACGGAATACACGGTCTTGAGATGCTTAGCCAGCGATATAGAGTCTTGCCGAGCGTGTGGTAAATCAATGTCTACAATGATTTGTATTCTTACGCCTCAGATCATTGCTGGATTAATCGGATTGGTCCAGTAGGACAAAGCATGCATTTTAATTGGTTAAATTATATCACGCATTGTTCGAACTCTTTTCTTGCGCGTAATCTCATTATAGCAACTTATCACTATAATGCACTGAATCAAATTAAATGTAAGAGATGTTTGATTAAGACGATATTTGTAAGTACGTGAAATCAAAAGTGTTTTTAAGCCCATCTCACCTGGTGGATGGCGTGGTCGGTACCCCCGGGCGGGAAACGGATAACGAAACATAAAAAGTGTTGGTGAGGAGACGCGGCGGGCAGTGGAGATTGACGGAGAGCGTACATCGAATCTATTTTTTTGCACAGAAGAAACGTAGCGGTGATGGCGTCGGTAGAGGAAAATGATATATAACCCGTCTGAAAAATCATTGCAGACGGCAGGTAGAGTAAGCTTGAACATAAACATGCGATCGATACTGCATTACGTCACCCTGTTCTGTCGTACTATGCACAGCGCTGCAGTAAAGAAATGCCTCAGTTCAGTTCGTTCAGTCTGCTAGTCGGTATCGGAAGTGTGTGTGTACACAAGAGCGAATGGAAACTCCGCCGAGACACTCGTCACGCGAAGTCTTACACTCGCAAAGCAGAATGATTATATACAATGTGCTAAAATTTTGTAATCTTTTTTTATTTTAGTAGGTTATTTTACGACGCTTTATCGACATCTTAGGTTATTTAGCGTCTGAATGAGATGAAGGTGATAATGCCGGTGAAATGAGTCCGGGGTCCAGCACCTAAAATTACCCAGCATTTGCTCATATTGGGTTGAGGGAAAACCCCGGAAAAAACCTCAACCAGATAACTTTCCCCAACCGGGAATCGAACCCGGGCCACCTGGTTTCGCGGCCAGACGCTCTAGCCGTTACTCCACAGGTGTGGCCAAAATTTTGTAAAGAAGAGAAAAAGAAAGGTCTTATCATTCCATTAACGAACGCTGTGAAAAGAACAGCAACGGCGGTGGGGAAGAGTGAAAAAACAAAACATACTATAGCTAAGGAGGTGAGGAAGCAAAGCGCATTGGAGGACAATTTTCAACTCCTGGTGAAAGCCCCCCCACATCCAAAGAAAATTGTACTTGATTTTGAAAAACTGTGTCATCCGCAGAACTTTTTTGGAGTTTTATGAGAAGAGTAAAGAAATTCCGACTCTACGCAAGCTTCTGAATGCTGTTAAGAAAAAGATACAGTTTAATGATGGAAAAGATACATTCTGGAGGCTGTCGGTTTTGAAACAAATGACCGCACAATCAATAAGCGAAATCAGCAAATAAGTCTGGACAAAATGCTGCCAACCTGTTAAACATACCGAAGACGAATATTGGCGTCGTGACGCGTTAATGGAAGAGGAAGTAGAAAGGGTAGTAATAAATATAGGCATTGTGATTAGTGATGAAGAGTGTAAAGAAGATGAGATGGATTATGATAGGCCAGGTAGGAGCACATACACAGCAGACGAAGGCAGTTCAACTGATAGTGCAGATGAAATTGAGACCTCTGCCACGGGCATACATGTACTTCTGGAATAAAGTATGTTTATATACCGTACATGACAGAAAAAGTAAATTCAACTATGGTATTGGTAATTGTATTTATGTTCATAACAGCTGTTGATGTTTTTATTGTCAGACTGTCCAAACATTTCTCCAGCTGACTCGCCACGCATCGAGACTGAGCGGATCGCATTCACGACACACGAGCGCCCTCATCTGAGAACTGCAATGTTTCATCAGACGGGTTATACCCTGTAAGTAGTTTTGCTGTACATATGTAAATATATAATAAATCAGGTAGAGTTTACAACATTGCAATCATTTCAGAATAAGTTTAGTAATCATTCCTATAATATCCTAAGAGTTCTAGCTCTTCTAACAAAATAGTTTTCCATTGTTGTGTACAATGGTGGTGTCAGAAATCCTGATGAGAAAGAGTAGAAGTCGAACGCAGTAGCCATCCGGCTAGCAATCAGTGCGACCGAAGTGACGGTCGCACAACAAAAATATGGGGCCTGTCACGTACCTCATTACTATTACATACTTGAACAGCAAATTCACTGACGATCCTCTTCCTTCCCAAAACTGATCAATTAGGTCACAACATACTGAACAACTACTACTAGAAGAAATGTATAAATAAATATATTTCGTAACACAAAAGAAAAAAATAACAGGAACACCCACAAACAAGGAAAAAGTCTCCCATCATAAAATGACAATACCTGATGCGACTTTCTAAAGCAGAGAGAGAGAGAGAGAGGGATATAATATATATATATATATATATATATATATATATATATACTGTATATAGCTATTGCTAATACAGCCGAAAGCAGCCGAGACTACCAGTGAGTAGGATTTCTTGAAATTCGCTTCCTCCCGCTTGTTCTAGTTAGGTTTAAACACTCCGTTAATCAGCTAACTTATTGGTTGAACTGTTGTTGTCATGGTTACCGGGGAGGAGAATCGTATAGTTGTCTCCGCTGCCCCACTCTCGCATAGACACTGCAGGCTGCTCGATGTCAATATACATCGCTATCGGATTTAATTCGGTACTAATTATTTTGTACTATCTATATCGAGCGGGCATTACCAACTGGATGTGGTCAGCTCGACGTAACTTACATCTTAGTCGCATCGAATAGTAAATTAATATAAAAGTAAAAATGTCCGTCATTTGCTATAACTTGTCTATGACCTTACTTCAATTGGAATGAAACTGTCATATTGTATTCTGGTAAAATATTAGGGAAGGCACGGTCCACTTTGCCTCCCCTGAAAATCCGCTGTTGCACTGATTAGAACATTTTATTTAGATTTTAGACAGAGTAAGAATTTCCTGTGAGAAGAGTTCTCAGGTCGTGTGGTTGAAATAATTTTAAATGGAGAATAAGGGAGATTAAACGAGATTGTGCTGTAACGCCCAATGTTTGCAGAGTTTCATACAATTCTTTGTAAGAAAATACTCAGAGAATATACAAACTGAGAGGATCAACCCTCACATCCTCACAAACAGCTTAGGATAACCTGGATGTCTACTAGGTGAGATAGCAACATGGAGTAAACAGTGTGATATAGAATTATGAGATGCACCCGGTAATGTTAATATACAGAATCCTGCACTATTCCGTGTGCGTGCGTCCACTTACATACGAAGAGCGTTGTACAAGTGGATAATGAAGTTTCAAGACGCCACATGGCAGAACAGAGACCTGAAACTGCTTAAACAGGGTGCAAAGAAATGAAACTTTGCTACAAAAACATGCACCGAATTTCTCATACATGTTTTATAAAGAGGAATAATTTCATATGCAAATTGTCCTAGACAGAGGCCTGACGTAGTACTAACATCACGTTACGAGAGTTTTCATCATCATCATCATCATCATCATCATCATCATCATCATCATCATCATCATCATCATCCTTTAATATGTAGACATTTATTGACAAAGTATATGATGAAACTTACTTGTGGCTTTTAAGGAACCCGGAGGTTCATTGCCGCCCTCACATAAGTCCGCCATTGGTCCCTATCCTGAGCAGGATTAATCCAGTCCCTACCATCATATCCCACCTCCCTCAAATCCATTTTAATATTATCCTCCCATCTACGTCTCGGCCTCCCCAAAGGTATTCTTCCCTCCGGCCTCCCAACTAACACTCTATATGCATTTCTGGATTCGCCCATACGTGCTACATGCCCTGCCCATCTCAAACGTCTGGATTTAATGTTCCTAATTATGTCAGGTGAAGAATACAATGCGTGCAGTTCTGCGTTGTGTAACTTTCTCCATTCTCTTGTAATTTCATCCCTCTTAGCCCAAAATATTTTTCTAAGAAACTTATTCTCAAACACCCTTAATCTCTGTTCCTCCCTCAAAGTGAGAGTCCAAGTTTCACAACCACACAGAACAACCGGTAATATAACTGTTTTATAAATTCTAACTTTTAGTTTTTTTACAGCAGACTAGATGATAAAAGCTTGTCAACCGAAACCTTAGGGTACAGAAATGTCTATATTGTGAAAAGAAAACAAAGAAGAAATGAGAAGTGTCATTTTCATTACATTTCGAGACTAAATTTCCGTATTGGTGTGTATAATGGAATCTAATTGTTACCTTGAAAGAAGCGTAGATCTTAATGTCGTGAATTAAAATAAATTCCAATTCGCGAGCATCGTTTTTCAGTAATTCTATGTGATATCTTGGCTGGAGAATCTTTTATTTTTCTCTGATTATGGAAATGAGATAAAGGAAAACAGATTTTTGCTTTGTTAAAATGCCAATTATAAAATTATTCGTAAATTCAAGCATCATTATTATTATTATGCTTTTTGTTATTTGTACACTAGTATATTGCTATGAACATACATGGTTAGTTTTCAAATTGTGCGTTCTTATAATTTTCTGTGTGAAACGAATGTCCTCATATACGAACATAATTTAAAAGGAATACAGTTTCTATGTAACATTATTAGGCCTATATCTATATTTTGGTGTGGCAATATCTATTATTGAGGAAAATTTAAAATTTCAATAAAAAATAACTTTCCCCTCTATTTTGAAATACGTGCTGCAGAATGCAATAAGTAGGCCTACAGAATAGTATAAAAAAATTTAAAAAATGGAAAACTTCAACAAAACTAAATACAAATGTAACTAGCACTTTTGGTTTATTTCTTTCATTTTTATTGAAAATCATTGCTGTAATTGTTAAAGATTTTACTAGAAAATTGTTTAATTATCTTTATTTGTAATTTTTTACTAAATACAGATATATGAAAATAAATTTTAAGCAAAATATTTTATATGTATCAAATATGAATGAGGTCTCGCCCACCTCATTATATTTTGCTCGACTAGTATGACTAGTCAGTTTGTTTTTATACCATTAAGTACGAGAAAAATTCGTACCGGCACCGGGAATCGAACCCAGGACCTCTCAGCTGTGCGCGCTGAGTGCTCTCTAACCAAATGAGCTATGCCGGGACCCGATTCACGACGCCGGCCGAACTCCTCTCGTAGTATCGTGTTACGGCCTTACTGCCTGCACTTCGGACGATACACGTCATATATGTACGGGAGCGCATATTACATGACTTTATGGCCATATTCAACAACAGTTTCTTTAAACTGTTAACATCATATATGTATCAAATATGAATGAGGTCTCGCCCACCTCATTATATTTTGGTATAAAAACAAACTGACTAGTCATACTAGTCGAGCAAAATATAATGAGGTGGGCGAGACCTCATTCATATTTGATACATATATGATGTTAACAGTTTAAAGAAACTGTTGTTGAATATGGCCATAAAGTCATGTAATATGCGCTCCTGTACATATATGACGTGTATCGTCTCAAGTGCAGGCAGTAAGGCCGTAACACGATACTACGAGAGGAGTTCGGCCGGCGTCGTGAATCGGGTCCCGGCATAGCTCAGTTGGTTAGAGAGCACTCAGCGCGCACAGCTGAGAGGTCCTGGGTTCGATTCCCGGTGCCGGTACGAATTTTTCTCGTACTTAATGGTATAAAAATATTTTATGTTTTATTTGTATAAAATATATCTCATCACTTGTTAATATATTTCAAACCATACACACGTTAACATCAAAGTTAATAAGTTCAATTTTTCTATTAATTCTTTTAAACGTTATATATAATTAAGGCACGTAAGGAATTCAAATACGGTACCTAAAAAGGAAAAGAATACAACAGCATTATCCAACAGATTTATCATTTTTACTTTTTTTTTTTTTTTGCCCGATTGAACTATATTTCGCCATTTGGCCCGTAATTTGCCCTCCTCTGCTTCCTTTGTTAGTTGTATATTGTTTTTAAAAATATGCGGTAATCTAGAACCACTCATTATAGTTAAATGATATTTCTATTTTTATCATTTAAACTTAGTTACTCTAAACCATATCGTATATTTAACATTTTTCTATGAATACTAGTTTTCTAATCATTGTTTTATACTGTGAAACTGTTGGAAGTAAATTCACTTAGTTTGTTTGCAACACCTCTTTCATTATCCACTTGTTTACTTGTATGGGTAATAAAATTGACCTTGACATAATCTTATAAAATTGCTTCTTCAGATATCCTTTAAATAGCACTCTTCACAATTTTGATGTGAAACGTCTATACTCGACCTACAAGAAGAGAAAACTTTTAACTTTTTGACATGACAGGTATTTCTGTAATTTCGGACGTCACTCGGGGTACAATGGAAGAAATAGTGTAAGATGAAATTTGTTCTTAGCGGTTTTTCACGCGGTTCCATTATCTAGTTATTGGTTATGCTGTACGCATCCTGTATGTCATGGTATTTATTTAATCCTTGAAATAGGTAAGGCAAGCAATACCTATACTTCGTTCCATAAAGTCTGACAGGAGAAGTAAACATTACCGGCAGAAGGGGAGAGAAGTATAATTATTCAATCAATGACAGATATCTTGACTTAAACTAGTTCATGTCAAGCGTGGAATGATTCCTCTGTCATTGGTTGAATAGCAATTATACTTCTCTCCTCCTCTGTCGAGAATGTTACTTCTCCCGTCAGACAATATGGAACGAAGAATAGATACAGAACAGAGGCTGTAATTCGACAACGACAAGTAAAACATGCAAGATGATTCCAGAATTCGTCACTACCTAAAGGAGATGGAGTATTTGAGGTACTCTGAATGCAGAAATGAGTTCAAAAAGTACATCAATTTTACTGAAAATGTACATGTAACGTTTTAATACTTGTATTATTATTTTTAAGTAGGTTATTTTACGACGCTTTATCAACATCTTAGGTTATTTAGCGTCTGAATGAGATGAAGGTGATAATGCTGATAAAATGAGTCCGGAGTCCAGCACCGAAAGTTACCTAGCTTTTGCTCAAATTGGGTTGAGGGAAACTCCCGGATAAAATTTGAACCAGGTAACTTGCCCCGACCGCGAATCGAACCCGGGTTACTTGGTTTCGCGGTCACCGTTAGGCCTACTCCACAGGTGTGGACTGCTTGTATTATTATTTTCCTTAAACATCGCTTATGAAATAAAATATGTTTATTAAGGTACTACATTATGGTGATTTATTTGGAATAGGTTATATGGTTTAATTACATTTTATCCACTTGCATTATGTATGTGAACTTTACGCGACTAATAAAAATGTTGTAAACATTCATTACGCAGCTAGTTAAATAATGAGACTTATATTACGCAACTGGTAGTAAATTAAATTAAATTAAAATGATTTTATTTATTTTAAACATTAATATCAAAATCTTACGCGGGATTTCGATGGTACTAAAGATTCATTTGCAGTATTTCCAGCATTTTCAATATCTCAATCCTTGTTTGAACTCATTTTATCTGTCCATTGCTATTAGTACTGCTGTTTTTCTGTTAGCCTATAAACAAAAACCTATCGTGTTCAAAACTAATAAAATAAATATAAACGAATCGCTTCTCGCAGAAAGAAACTAACGAAAATGATTTAATTATTTTAAACATTAATATCAGAATCTTACGCGGGATTTCGATGGTACTAAAGATTCATTTGCAGTATTTTCAATATCTCAATCCTTGTTTGAACTCATTTTATCTGTCCATTTCTATTAGTACTGCTGTTCTTCTGTTATAAACAAAAACCTATCATGTTCAAAACTAATAAAATAAACATAAACGAATCGCTTCTCGCAGAAAGAAACTAACAATAATACAATTGCCTCTCCACAAAAGACGTGTTCAAAACTAATAATAATGATATAATTACTTTTATTACAAATTAATTTGTTATCAAAGTAGATGAAATTATGTACGATATACTTACTGTAACTTTATATTACAATACTCGACCGGTTATCAAACTCGGCCTGCGGCCTCGTATGGCAACTTTCCAATCTCGTACTGTAATATAAAACGCTATGATACTATGAGATTGCCATATTTTATGTTAAAGGGGTTATGATTTTTACACACCTTATGCAGATTCATTCTGGGTTTTGTTAAAAAAAGATAAAACCAATACCGCAGCAGATTTTTTTTCCATTTTTTTATTCTTTGTAACCAACTTCTCTTCTACTTGATATCTTTCTTCACTCAATCCCATGTCTTGAAGACTGTCTCCAGCAATTGCTGAATACGATTCTGCAAATTGACCACTCTATTGCATTGAAGTGAACAGTATAAATTCAAATTGCTTCTCATTTGTTACATTCATTCTGAAAGGATTTAGAACAAAGACGTTGAATTAACGCGCTTCTTTGTCACTATCAGGTTTCGTTTCGGTTGATTGGTCTTGTAAGGCAATAATTCAGACTACAGATAGCGTTCCCGTCCGCACGCGAGCTTTATCGGATTGCCTTTGCATCACTTACGATCTTGATCAACCTTTGAATTCGCAGCCATATAAATTTTTACCGAGCAATAATAAAAATTCCGAAGTCATTGAGAGTTTTAATTAAATTACAAAAAAATATTGATTGCTGATGTTAAAAGTTATTTTAAAACAAAGAAGGGAAGGAAATTGTTTTAACAACTTCAATTTCACTGAAAGACTGCTTTGATGTATGCAGAATACAGGGTGGAAGTTAAATAACCCTGCATATTTTCAGAGTGAATAGCTCATATTGTATGCAACAAAAAAGTATAATAGAATATTGGTGAAAAATTCATAGATTTCTCAGAAAAAAAGTTTCATTTTCTCTCCAAATAATATCATATAAATTAGTTTTTTATTTTTCAGTCAATCATTTATGGCAGAAATGGATTCTGTTACATCAAGATACAATGTTAATATACGTCACGAATATTTTCAACTTATTTTCAAGTCATCTTCAGGTGACAGTTTTCTAACAAACATACATTTGAACTAGGTGAAAATATTATTTAATAGTACATTATGCAACGAGCCTATAATGGTAGTAATTAAGACGCAAGTATGTTTGTTTATGAAACGAGCGCAAGCGAGTTTCATAATTTTCATACGAGCGTCTTAATTACCATTATAGGCAAATTTCATACGACTTTTTATGCTCGACCATATCTCTAACTTGAAATTATTCAAAATTACGTCATGTTATGGTTATGTGCGAACTGACCTGAATTGTGAGATGTGCGCAGACGCGAAAGTATTGATTTTTTCCGAGGCCGAATGTCATTGACCTTGACAGAGATAAGATGAACATTAGTCTGATATAACCTGGAAATTGATTTAGAATTGAAAAACGAGATGACAAATGGAATTTATTTGAATATTATTTACAATTAACGCTAATTATTATAGTAACAGAACATAACCTTCTGCGACAGTATTGGATTTCCAGCCTCCGTGACTTTTCGCTAATTGTCTTTCGATTGCATATCCGAGAATAATCGATACTTGCGGTTTTACAACGGTACAAAGGTGACTTGTCATTAGCTGAACACCTGAACTTTAATGAATAGGTGTACTTTAAGGAGATGCATTAAAGGGCTACTACCAGGTGTATAATTAGTACATTTCGGCATGGTCGAGCATAAACACATTTATAAAACACTAGTAAATAGTCTGCCCATGCATATTTTACATAAAATGGTTGAATGGCGTACAAAGTCTTAAAATTAAATCGACATACAGATAGAAAGCCTTCCAATGAACATAATTATAATACAATATATTGAGAGGCATGCAGTGTGCCTGAATTATGAAATTAAAAACATTTAAAATTATTATAGGGATATAAAACTGAAGACTAAGCTTGTTCTTTATGACGTTCAATGTATTGGAAGACTGTATGAAGTGGATGTAAAAGAAAATCTCAGTCTATTCTCCAAATGTTTTACATCCTCTTATTCGGAAGCTATTGCGAGTAGGGTCGTGATTTATGTCCATGTGAATAGGAAATACACAGTGTCCCGTTTAGAGGGATCGATAAATAAATGCTAACCACTTAAAACCAGATAAAGATATCGTTGAGGTTTACATCTGACAAGATAGAGAAACTGTCGACACTACAACAGAAAGTTCAGTGTGTGCTATAGCTAGCAGAAGAAAAATTTGTTACGCGAGTACAACGCCGTGTTCGTCGTACTTGCATAGGTGGATCGGAAGACGAGGGCCCATTGCCTGGTCAAACAGGTCACCCAATCTGACCCCTTGGACTTTTTTTCTGAGGCTTTGTGAAGGATGCTGTGTACCAAAGAGGCAGAGCTAACACTTTGCAGGAACTGAGACAACGCATCACAAAAGCAGCTGCGCTAGTGACTCCACAAATTCTACAGAACACTTGGCGGGAGGTGTTGAATACCTCCGTTAGATGTCTGCAGGGCAACTCAAGGGATACATATCGAATTGCATTCAGAATTCTCCGAAACTCGAACAGTTTTTACATAAAGCTGAATAAAAGTTATGTTAATAAACCATTATTTACACTTGAAATTATCACTTATTTCTCGATCCCTCTAAGCGGGACACGGTGTATAATTAGGAATCGTTTATTCCTCTGAAGTATTTCCATAGCGTGGACGGTTTTCGTGTAAATTTAATTTAAAAACCACTAATTTCAACATCATAAGACAACCTAATATTGAATTATATCGTCGGATACAAATGATATCCATAACAACTTTGAATAATTAGACTCAAGACACAACCTCAGTCTACACAGCCTATTATGACGTACATACATTAGAAGGTGAAAAGATGTGCAGTAATGAGAAAACAAGAATACGGGCACAAACAAATCAGTTAACATAGTTCAAAGACTGTAATGCATCTCTTCACATAATATAGTATACAGATTTCATTTCATTTTTATTATTTTATCAGTGAAGACCTGCAAACACATATGTACAAGTACTGTAATCACACGTGTGCTTTTTAATCATTTGACAGTAGGGTGTAGTCACACAAGAAAGACATATTTATGTCCTAATTATGTTGGTTTTTATCATGGTTTTATCATATTGTATACTTATTAATATATATTATCCATGACCATAACGAAAAGCATGCCTTTACTAAATACTTTTGCGTTTGTAAAGTAGGCTTTTATTCAACATTACTTTATTTCACTAGTGAGATAAAGACTTTATCTCACAGTTTGAACTTTATCTCACAGTTCATTAGTATTTTCCTAGTACCCGGGTACACACGTATACTTTTCCATTGAACTATTATTCAAGAAGTTAATATATTAGTTACTAGATGTCACTACCTCTACTTCTTTATTACCATTTCTTAAATATACATACACTCAATCTCCTTCTCTTTTCTCTATCTGCTACGTCGTAATTTGTACATTACATCCATATCTAATATGCATCTTAAAATTTTGTAATAAATTTACCTTTTGGGATGAGAGGAGACTTGAACCTACGAAGTTGGGTTTATAGGATTTTAAAACAACACGCGTTAGCCAACTGAGCTAAACAGACACGATGACTAATTAAGTTTTAATATTCCTCTTAAGTTTACGGAAGTAAAATGTGAAATTATTTTAATCACATTAGTTCCGTGAACACTTCTAAATAATCCCTGAAACGTCAAAAAGACGAAAATACACGTTTAAAGTGAAAAATATATATTAAAATTATATAATTAATTATAATTTGTTATTTATCCAACGCCTTAGATACCATTCTTTAGTAATCATGGCCTCCTACATCATGACCTACCTAGTAACGTATTGATTCTAAAATCCATGCCATGGTATGTGATTACATGAGGACTTATTTTCAACATATTTTCTTTTATAAACATAAACATAATTTTTCGTTATGGTCATGGATAAAATTACGTATGGTACTTGTGAGCGTGATCTTTATTGCACTCGTGTAATTTAAGCACTCGGCTGACGCCTCGTGCTTAAATCTTTCCACTCGTGCAATAAAGATGCACTTACCTCACAAGTACCATAAATAACTATTGTATTTTGGTTGTAGAGGCATATGTACCTGTTAGTGATGATATTGCTATATAGAATGTTATATCTGATGATGTTGGTATGAAACCGACGAAAACGTTCATACAATATTAAATCATGTAATGTAAGGACTCGCACCTTACGTATATCGATAGTAAAGTCATTGACTGAAAATAAATATTCGTATTGCACTAATTTCAAGCCAATGAACGTTGCGAACAGATTGGAACGTTTTTCACCTAGGGAGACAGACCTGAGTTCGTTGACCTTTCACATCTGTATTACGAGAAGAAAAAGTAGTGTGTTAGATGAGATGCTGCCGGACTGCTAAAACATCCAACTTATTTTTTTAAGTAACAGTGCATTTAATCACAAAACGTAATATAGATTTTCCATTCATTTAAACGTACCATAACGTCCCCTTCAATCTCCAGGGTTATTTTACCTCCACTCTGTATAAAACTCGTTCTTGATCTACGTGTAAGTTACGTTCTGGTTCGAATAGCATTTGGGGTAAGAATGTTTGATCTTTGTTGATGTTATGTTCTGTGGTATCTTAGAAACGACTCCTCTTCTATACACGGTGTTTTGAAAAAAAAAATTCCAATTTTAGAGATGAGGTAGTACGCATCAAAAGAATAAATAAAAGTCCGTAAAAATAAAGCAAAGAGTCGACCAACCAGAATTCGAACCCTGGTTACCAGCGTGGAAAGACGACACTAGCCGTTCGGTTAACAGTATGAGTACTTTTACCTGTTATATTGCTTATTATTGTAACATTGAACGTAACGCAATGCATTATGGTGCTAACAGGCTTCCATACAGGATGGACTGTATTTTACACGTCTAAAGGTAGTATTAGTCATCAAGGGTCCATTTAAAAAGAAGTAATCACATTTTGGAAAGGTATAGTTTACTTGAAAATGAAGCAGATTCTCATAGAAACTTTTTAATGCTATCTACTCTTTAGATCATAAAAACCTTCTTTCCACATTTTCAGATGACTGAATGAACTGTTTTCTTGTTACCAGCGACATTTTAGTGACTTAACTTTTAACGAGAAATTTTATGCTGAGAAGGATGATAAATTAGAAGATTAATGGAAAGTACAGATAAAAAGGGAAATATAGATATCGCTCGTGATATAAGATTACTGGAAATTGGATCACAGAAAAGTCAGCTGCCTGTCTGAAAAGCAAGGAAGTTTCACAGAAATTAAGTTGGTCTGCCGCTATGGTGGAGGAAGAATGAAAACAGAATATTAGCTGTTTAGAAGTTTGATAGATAGCTCTGTTCCCTGAAACTTTGTTTCTCTTAAGTCGCGTAAAATCACAATCTCATTTGCATTTTTAGATCCTGTTTCATAAGGCTTTCAGAACAACTAGGAATCGTTGCTAGTGTTTCCACATTAAAGGATTATGATATGAAAGATTTTGTACACTCCATAACGTTCAAATTATAAACCACGATAAGAATATACAGACTTTTAAAATAAATCACATTCGTGATCTAAATGAACAAGATGTTCAGCACCATTTTTTCATGAAGAAATTAATTTTATGCCTCAATATATCTGAAGGGTTCAGAGCCAAAGGCGACTAACCCACAATTACAAAATGAGTAAATAAGAGTTGATATTAAGAGGATCCTGACAAAAATGATTGGTTTCACAGTTTATTTTAATTCGTCTACATTGAATAAATACAAAAAAAAAATATATATATATATATATCATGAATCTATAACAACAATGTATAGTTTTGAAAAAAGGCTTAATAATGAACAATACAAAATTGTGGGTTGGTCGCCTTTGGCTCTGAACCCTTCATTTAAGACCTTAACTTCCATAATGTTACTTATGTCTAGTTTATCATTCACCCAACTTTCATAATGTAGATATTCCTAAATTTAACAAAAGTATTTGGAAAGAAAATAGACTATATGTAAATAAAATATTTGATAGTTAGAATTTTTTGCAGTAAACTTATGCCTAAATTCACTAAACTTAGTACAATTACCGGTACAATTTTCATAGCGGAATTATTATGTTAATATACTTTAAGATTCAGTCTACTTAACTAAGATAAAAATAATCTACTTATATAAAAACTTAAAGATTTTCAGATCACATTTATCTCAAAATTATTTTCCAGTAATACACCTAAATTCACTTAATAAATTTTAAATGTAATTACACCTTGTACGTGTAAAGGAAAAGAGATATGTCATCTTCATGTACAACAAAGAGAAAAGAATATAAATATACCGAGGTGAAAAAATTTCTATAGTAAAACAATGTTCTATAATTTCTGCTTCAATATGTGAAATGTTAAAGTTGTATTTCTATGCTATGTTTCTGAATTAATTTTTAGTATTTCTATGCTATGTTTCTGAATTAATTTTTAGTACTTCTATGCTATGTTTCTGAATTAATTTTTAATATTTCTATGCTATGCTTCTGAATTAATTTTTAGTATTTCTATGCTATGTTTCTGAATTAATTTGTAATATTTCTATGCTATGCTTCTGAATTAATTGTTAGTATTTCTATGCTATATTTCTGAATTAATTTTTAGTACTTCTATGCTATGTTTCTGAATTAATTTTTAGTATTTCTATGCTATGTTTCTGAATTAATTTTTAATATTTCTATGCTATGTTTCTGAATTAATTTTTAATATTTCTATGCTATGCTTCTGAATTAATTTTTAGTATTTCTATGCTATGTTTCTGAATTAATTTGTAATATTTCTATGCTATGCTTCTGAATTAATTGTTAGTATTTCTATGCTATGTTTCTGAATTAATTTTTAGTGTTTCTATGCTGTGTTTCTGAATTAATTTTTGACATTTCTACGCAATGTGTCTTAATTAATTTTTAGCATCTCTATGCTATGTTTCTGAATTAATTTCTGGTATTTCTTTGCAATGTTTCTTAATTAATTTTTAGCATCTCTATGCAATGTGTCTGAATTAATTTTTGGGCGATGTTTCTTAATTAATTTTTAGTATTTCTATGCTACGTTTCTGAATTAATTTTTAGAATTTCTATGCTGGCTATGTTTCTGAATTAATTTTTAGTATTTCTATGATACGTTTCTGAATTAATGTTTGGTATTTCTATGCAAATGTTTCTTAATTAATTTTTAGCGGTTCTATACCATGTTTCTGAATTAACTTTTAGTATTTCTATGATACGTTTCTGAATTAATTTTTAGTATTTCTGTCCTATGTTTCTGAATTAATTTTTAGCACCTCTATGGTATGTTTCTGAATTAATTTTTACTGTTTCTATGCTATATATGTGAACTAATTTTTGGTACTTCTACGCAATGTTTCTTAATTAATTTTTAAGATCTCTATGCTATGTTTCTGAATTAGTTTTTGGTAGTTCTACGCAATGTTTCTTAATTACTTTTTAGTACATCTATGCTATGTTTCTGAATTAATTTTTAGTGTTTCTATGCTATGTTTCTGAATTAATTTTTGGTATTTCTATGCAATGTTTCTTAATTAATTTTTACATCTCTATGCTACGTTTCTGAATTAATTTTTAGTATTTCTATGTTACGTTTCTGAATTAATTTTTAGTATTTCTATGCTATGTTTCTGAATTAATTTTTGGTATTTCTACGCAATGTTTCTTAATTAATTTTTAGTACTTCTATGCTATGTTTCTGAATTAATTTTTAGTATTTTTATGCTAGCTAGGCTATGTTTCCGAATTAATTTTTTGTATTTCCATGATAAGTTTCTGAATTAATTTTTAGTATTTCTATGCTTGTTATGTTTCTGAATTAATTTTCAGTATTTCTATGTTACGTTTCTGAATTAATTTTTAGTACTTCTATGCTATTTTCCTGAATTAATTTTTAGTATTTCTATGCTAGTTATGTTTCTGAATTAATTTTCAGTATTTCTATGTTACGTTTCTGAATTAATTTTTAGTACTTCTATGCTATTTTCCTGAATTAATTTTTAGTATTTCTACGCAATGTTTCTGAATTAATTTTTGGTATTTCTATGCAATGTTTCTTAATTAATTTCTAGTATTTATATGCTACTTTTCTGAATTAATTTTTAATATTTATATGCTATGTTTCTGTATTAATTTTCAGTATTTATATGCTATGTTTCTGAATTAATTTTCAGTATTTCTATGCTAGTTATGTTTCTGAATTAATTTTCAGTATTTCTACGTTACGTGTCTGAATTATTTTTTAGTATTTCTATGCTACTTTTCTGAATTAATTTTTAGTATTTGTATGCAGTGTTTCTTAATTAATTGTTAGAATTTCTATGCGATGTTCCTTAATTAATTTTTAGCATTTCTATGCTATGTTTCTGAATTATTTTTTAGTATTTCTATGCTACTTTTCTGAATTAATTTTTAGTATTGGTATGCAATGTTTCTTAATTAATTTGTAGTATTTCTATGCTATGTATCTGAATTAATTCTTAGCATTTCTATGCTATGTTTCTTAATTAATTTTTAGCATTTCTATGCTATGTTTCGGAATTAATTTTTAGTATTTCTATGTTACGTTTCTGAATTAATTTTTAGTATTTCTATGCTATGTTTCTGAATTAATTTTTAGTATTTGTATGCTATGTTTCTGAATTAATTTTTAGCATTTCTATGCTATGTGTCTGAATTAATTTCTAATATTTCTATGGTACGTTTCTGAATTAATTTTTAGCATCTCTATGATATGTTTCTGAATTAATTTTTACTATTTCTATGCTACTTTTCTGAATTAATTTTTGGTATTTCTATGCAATTATTCCTAATATTTAGTATTTGTATGCTACGTTTCTGAATTAATTTTTAATATTTCTATGCTAGCCATGTTTATGAATTAATTTTCAGTATTTCTATGCTATGTTTCTGAATTAATTTCCAGTATTCCTATGCTAGCTATGTTCCTGAATTAATTTTCAGTATTTCTATGCTACGTTTCTGAATTAATTTTTAGTCTTTTGTAGGAATATTGTTAGTTAATTGTAAACCATAAGAAAGTATATTAAATTTCATAAATATGTAGAATTGTGAAGTAATTACACAATTTCAGCTGTTTTCATGCTCTGCTGTTTTTTTTTTTGCGATTGTTGTTATATTTCCGGTTTTGTGTCTTGATTTTGTAACTTAAAATGTTATTAAAGAGTTTACAGCAGTTATATAATGTTTTAGGTCTGACTGAATCTCTTATGCATGTACGGCATTATGATGCAGGAATTGAAAACAGCTGCAAAACTCTGGTAGAAAATATGTCTAAGAGGATAAAGTTGTTAATACACGCGTAAGGAAAGCACACCAAGTAATGATCAAAGTTTTCCTCGAAGTGTAATGTTTGTTTGTTTGTTTTTTTTTTTTGTTACAATGTAAGGAAAATAATATTTTGCAGTTGACCATAATAATTTGGCCACCTCAGTCCTAATTATACCGAATAAATTCATAACCATAGAGATAACGCAGGTCTGTCTAATATCTATACAGTCGCAACTCTATTCGGCTCTGCTTGTGAGCATGCTAATTTATTCCTCTGCTGCAAAACAGAGATGACTGTTACTGCTAATGGCATTTCATGGTACTCCGGACTCCGCTGATTTTACGCACTGAAGATAATACAAACTGGCAACGTCAAAAGATTTCTCACACCCTGTTTGCTAAACCAAATTTCAAGAGATTCCTTCAAATCAAAAGTCTTATCTGCTTGGCTCTGTTTTATTTAATGGATTCGTATTTATGTTAAAGTGAAAGTGGATCAACTACATTTTCCCATTAATATTTCAGAGATTTTGTGTTATATTTTCTATATTTAGGAGGAAAGAATGAAGCTTATTAATGGGAATGGATAAATAAAAGCGCAAGATATTTCGAATGTTGCATCTATTTTAGCAATAGTTATCTATAGTCTGATGGTTACCACTGTTGCCATACGGTGCGGAGTTCGTGAGTTCAAGCCCAGCCACGAGTGATAGATGGACTTCTAAGGAAGATAATGCTTCCCAGCAAGGCTTCCTTTGGACAGAAAATTGGAGCCGGTTTCTCGTGTCGGATGTTTACGACTCGTAAAATAAAGCTATTCCTCTGAGTCATATGGGTTAATAAAACGTCAACGGTTATGGTCTTGTAGGCTCTGTGAAAGTGAAGCAATCTCAGATGATCGATTGAAGAAGACAGAAAAAAATTTCTCTCAACCCACGCAATGTATGTTTGGCCACGCTTGATATGGTTAGATCATTTAAAACAGTCTCAAATATAAAAACGATCATAAAAAAAAAAACAAAAATTGTGGAAATTTTAAAATCCATATGTATGTCCGTAAATGATTGGCCCCAAAAATTACGATGGCTCTTCAATGGCATAATTTAATTAATTTGCTTTCCCGCAGTGCATCTCACAAATCACTCTAAGAAAGCTCATTACATAATCATGACTGGAGAGTATGGACTACATTTTCACAATCTCACAATCTATATACTTTATTTCAATCATATTGTAATTATTTTTTAAACAAATGCTCAAAAGTACTTACAGATCACACATATCGAGCAGGCAAACCTATTAGTTCCTCCTAACTAATGAAGTGAAGTATTTACAGAATAAACAAATGCTTTTAACAAGAAAATGGTTTACTTAAAATTTGTCATCCAGTGACACTACTTTCTTAATACGTGTTTCTCAAAAACTGATTAATAAATTTATTAATAACATTCATGTTGTAGTTTATTTTCGACATAATGAAATTAAATACGTTTGTGTGCACCCAAATGAGAAGAAAAAAACAGCCAGGCGACATCTGACAACAATGACATAGCCACAAAAGCGGGCAATGTTTCCATCTAAAATTTGTGAAATTTAAACAACATAAACAGATCTAAAATACTATCGTTTGTACAAAATTTGGTGCTAAATATTTAATACTGTTATTAGCACAGAGAAGAATGATTCAGTCATTGGATTTCAAAAATTAGTTAATGTCACCCATGATGCAATAAGTAGTAAAGACTCAGCGAGGTCAATCTAGCCCAGTGTTGCCACCTCGTACGATAGTTTTTATTTTGTACGATAGTTTTGATTCTTTACGATGTACAACAGGGATGAGACGATATTAGCTCTCAATCTCGGTAGAAGAGCTCGACCTTGATCACGAGCGCATAGCGCACCCACTACATAGCGTCGTAACGTAGACACAGGGATATACTTGCACATGCATCGAATAAAGGCAGTAATTATTATAATGACTTGCATTACTAAATTTCTGGCTATGTAATAATTATTTAATATACATGGACATATATAAACAAAGCGCAAAGGAAAGGGGTTTTAAGAACAAAAAGAGAAGAGAAAAAGTTAATTGTTTGTAAGCCGTCATGTTCATTATATAAAAACTGAACTTTCTACTTATTAAAATCTGTATTGTAATGTCGCTTGCGATCTGTCATGGTCTGCAGCGTTATATGTTCTGTACATCCTTTCTTACTGCTACAGTAGCAGCAGAAAAGCGCCGCGCTTATGGAGTGTGCTTAAAAAAGTTCGCGCTCGGAATTAATAGTAAGCATCGCATCCCTGATGTACGACAATGCTCGTAGGATAATCCTTAATTAGACGGCTTGTCACTGAGTGGGCACTGTACTCAAGGACACACCCTAGAAGCGCGAAGTGCGAGTATCTAGCAATCCGATGGCATCACGGTGTTCCGAATTCCACCGATGACGTCACTGATGCTCCACCGGTGTCGCACCGGTGCCATCAACTTGCAGAGATGGGGCAGTCTCCATCAGCCGCCATCACTGAACCTGATTGGTTCTTGTATAGGGCGGAAATTAGCAGACGAATAACATCGTGCGCTGTTGTGTCATGGCGGTGTGTTCTGCTTTAGTTCTGCTGTATTGCTTGTAATGAGCATAACGTAAAAACAATATGTTAATGGCTTATGAACGAACATGTCAACGGACCCGTTATTACTACCGGTTCAAGAAATAAATTGTTTATGGTATCTTTTCTTTGAACGAGATGGCAGTACGAAAATTTCGCAAAATTTTGCTAGCGTAGCACAGACAACAACTTGTACAGTCGCCATGACAGCCATCGATCCTTCCAGCAGTTTTGTTCCTTATTTCGTTGCAACGTGACGTCATTGATGCCACCGGACCGGTGAGATTCGGAATACGCTGCTGGCAACAAATGCTCACTGACTGGCTTTTCACTAAAGGACAGCGTCAAAAACGCTGGCACTGACTGTAATGGACCTTGCTTATTCAAAGAAGTTTTAATGCATCAAGCATCAAGTTACTGCTGCCAATTTTTGGCCAAATATCGTATCTTAACGGGAATGACTAGTGACGAGCCTTATATAAAATTAGTTCAAGGTTATTAATGATCAAAA
Source organism: Periplaneta americana (assembly GCF_040183065.1). NCBI lineage: Eukaryota > Metazoa > Arthropoda > Insecta > Blattodea > Blattidae > Periplaneta > Periplaneta americana. The sequence continues at coordinate 125,616,782 of NC_091130.1, read as the reverse complement.
TCGTTCATATTTAATTGACGCTCTCGGTGTTACAATCCTAAATGTGAAGTAGTCTATAATATTAGGTGACATATCATTACTTTTGTGTTAAATATATAGAGATATAATGGATGACGTAAAACTGCGTATATGTCACACAAGAATATTAAACATTTATAGGCGTGAAGACGGTTTAACCTCGAAAGAGATTATGAATCTTGTCAGAGCTACTGGATTACATAATAAACTTTTATCATCGCAGTAATAAACGAGAATATGATCGGATATTATGGTCCTAGCACCTCCATTCTGTGACACATCTTTCTAATACATGGAATAAAGTATAAAGTGGAGAACTTCATGAAATTTCACAGGAGAATGAAGCTGAGAGACTTGAAAACTTGAAAAGGAATGAATGGAAGGGGATGAGGGTTACAACTCCAACGACAAAACAGGTAGAAAAAAAAATACGTAGCGAAGAAAATAAAAAAGTAAAGAGAAGGCGTGCGAGAAAAAGGTGGGAGCTGAGATTTCAAAGTGTCACGCCCCAACGCAACCCGAAACTATTAAGCCGACTTGTTGGAGGGTTACAGCCCCATCACGTAGAAAGTAGACCTTCAAACGGAGTGAAATTTCAAGACAATCGAGCACTATTCCCGGGAAATGCGTGTAATGGCTGCAGGAGATTGCAGCACGCAGTAACTGGTGAGAATTACCTCGTATTCAGTGTGCTCAGGCTACAAATCAGACTGGAAGGAATGTACAACAGATTTTTCGCTATATTTAAAACGAGGCTTCATTTAAAATTGTATTCGGTGATTAAATTAACATGCTATTATGGCAGGCATGGCCATTTAGTGAGCTGTGGTGCAAACGTGAGTTACGAGCATCGAGCACTCTAAGGCCCGATTGTATAAACCATTTAATCTTAGATCAGAGGTTAAATTGATCCTCGTTCTAGCTGAACTTGGAATTTTTTGTTGTATAAAATCTAATCTGAGATTAATTTGTCTTAAACTAAAGTCAACTTTGACTGAAGAAATTTCTCCGATTAAGTTAGATGATCCAAGTTCACTTATTTCTTTTCTGTTTGAAGTATACGAGTGGCAGATTGTGCAAATAAAATATCCATTATCATTAATATATATAGTAGATACATTTATATACTGTATATATTTTTTCAATTTCTTGCCTTAATATACAAAAATTCTTATATTTTATAAGGCTTTATCGTGTTCAGCAGTTACAAATAACATAACCTATAACTATACAGTGCGAGCGAGAAGTTTCTCCGCAGTGCTTCTGTAGCCATGGTGCAGCCGAGAATCCACTAGGCAGAGAATTCAAGTGACAGCACTGGCCGCTAAGCATATGATTGACTGGGGATGTGAAGTTATCAAACCGGAATTAATGGGGAAGTGTAAACTTTCTACAACATTACGTACCAGCTGTCTACAGGACTACTATAACTAATGGAGCTGCGGAGGGACTTTTGGATCGCACTGTATTATGTTTATAACAACCATTATTATTAATGGATATGATAGGTACATTCATAAATTTTCAATTAACTGTATTACTAAACGAAAATTGTCGTTTTATAAAGCTTTATTATGTTTAGCAATATCAAACACCATAACATGATTACAATTTGGAGGACAGTCAACCTTCTTCTTATTGTCCGCCATTATTTACATTGCACAAAACAAACCAGTGTCTCCAACAGAGTGTACGAAAAGTCGCCAAAAAGTAGTTGTAAAGTCGCTAGATTTCTCATTATCAACAAAGAAAGATTAAATTTCGTTACTATGGGGTGCTAAAAAGGTCGCTAAATCCCTATTTAAGCAATATAAAAGTTAAAAGAAATTGTTGTTGAAAAAGAGTTAAAGTCGCTGGATTGGCAACACTGAACAAACCTGTACAACATGGTCCGCGCATCACATATTTAATCTGTTTATGCGATGTTGCCAAATCCTTTTCACGTGAACTTAGATTGCATTAATTTGAACCAAGGTAATTTGATCGCAGAAAAGTTTTATACAATAAAAGAAGTGTTTGAACTCTATTCACTTTTCGATCTTCGATCAAAGTTGATCTTTAGTCAGGGAGTTTTATACAATTGGGCCTAAGACTAATGTTTCTTCTAATATTAACTTGTTGCCCTACTTGCTTGGCTACTGATAACCTTTCTCTTAGTTCTCCAATTATCAAATAATGGTCAGAATTACAGTCTGCCCCCCTGAAGGTTCAAATGTCTACTATACTAGTATGTCTTCTTTTATCTATCAAGATGTGATCTATCTGGTTTGATAATTCGATAAATAAACAATCATTGGTAACAGCTAAATGACTTAAACACCACTACCACACTTTGTGATTAGTATCAGCTACCTCTCCATTCCCACTCCTCAAACCTAGATTCAAGTATTGCGGGCTGCATTCAGCAGTGATTCGGCGCTACCTATTGAGCTAGACACGCCTGTATTACGTTATTTACACCTGTACTATTCTAACGAGAAAAATATTTAGGAAGTGTAAATTCCTATAACTAAAACTGTGTCATTTCAGGAAAGTTTACTGAGAGCAGAAACTATATAGAATAATTTATAGAATATCTATAATAATTGCAATTGTCCTAAACTGCGCCCATCAACCCACGTGAAATATTTAGGTATCTTCATCGATCAAAACTTAAAATGGAATTTTCATATTAACTACTTATGTCTTAAATTACGTAAAACTCTTTACAAATTTGTTCAACTGCGTCGCTTTATGCCAGTAAAACTATTGAGAACAACATTTTTAGCCCTAGTTCAGTCTATAATACAGTATGGAATTATAGGATAGGATGGATTGTCACAGAGTACCATTCGCCCATTAATATTACTACATAAAGGAATTATTAACATATGTTTAAGAAGAAAACTTGATCAACCAACTCATCTCATATATAAATAATTTAATGTCTTAAATGTCAAGCAAATTTATATGTATACTATTTTGAATCACAGCCATAAATATCAACTAAATTCATATCATCCCATCATGGCCACAACACAAGATACAATATTTCGTTCCCCTCATTGAACCAAAATGTAAGACTGAAGCAGGTCTAAGGCACAGTTCTAATCACGGTCCATGATTATATAATGATTTTATAAAGAGGAATCCTAAACTAAAATTATTAAACAATACAAACAACAAAACAAGTGCTTGAACTGTTTTAAAATTATAATCATGTAAATTCTTATTCTTTACTAGCCGTACCCGTGCGCTCCGCTGCACCCGTTAGAAATAAATATAAAGTAATTACATGATTAAAATAGGAGATTTGATCCAGGGAACATTCGTGTTTGATATAAGGATAAATCGTTTATTATGTTACTTAATTTAAATTGTATTTGCATAATTAAAATGCGATCATTTTGATCCAGAGACCACTCATTTGGTCATAAAAATTATTTTAGGAAATACAGGAAACGAATGTACAGAATAGCCTGTCAAGTTTTCTGTGCATAAGAAGCTATTTTAGTATTACCTGTTCTCGATTCACTCAGAAGTTACTGTAATAACATTATAGCATTATGTCCATCTAGAGAAACTACACTTTCCAATGGTGAATTAATAATTAATTATACAAATAGGTTAATTTAGCTTCCAATATTACTTCATACAAACACAAAAACATTATCTGCAGGCTATCTTTCATAGCTTTCGATTGTTGCTGTCCAAGGCCCCTTATAGACGAAGTCATTTGTTTTTTAATTCATTACACGGCCTTAGATAGCAGTTATTTTAATTTCAAAACTCATTTATCTCATTAAATATCAGTCCTATCAAAATTTTTCAAGGAATAAAACTTATCGAAAATTATTTTTAAAGAAACGTTTGTTATGTAACATTTTTCACAAAAAATCAATAATAAGCGAGATATTTCGATTTATTTAATTCAGGCCCCCTTATAACCCCCCTTTTAAATAATGTATTTTGAATGTCATATAGCCTAAAATCTAAGTTACAACGAACTTAATTTATATTCCAATTTTCATCGAAATCCGTTCAGCCATTATCACGTGAAAAGGTAACAAACATACAGACAGACAGACAGACAGACAGACATACAAACAAAAAATAAAAAAAAGCGATTTTCGGTTTCAGGGTGGTTAATTGTATATGTTAGGACCAATTATTTTTGGAAAATCGAAAATTACCAGTAAAATTTTGGCTACAGATTTATTATTAGTATAGATTTATTTTTTTTCTATCACCTTAACAATGCTGTTTTCTGAACTTAGTATGTTTATGTATACTGTAGGCTATGGTACCGTTGGTTTGTTTGTTTTTGTTTTTATTCTTATTCTTTTTAAACCTTATGTGTAATTACATTTAACAGTTTAATCAGAGTTGTGATTATGATGATGATGGTTATTATTATTATTATTATTATTATTATTATTATTATTAGCCTATCATTTCATTTATTTTTTTTCTTTTATCCAGTTTTCATTCTTGGTCACACCCGACCTCAAGCATCTTGCTTTTTCGGGTGTGACCCAGTTACATTGTATTTATACAATAAATTGTAATATGTAGGCTATTTTACTATGAGATTGGTAATCAATTTCGAATTTTGAAGAATGTTCATATACGAGTATTACAATAATATTGTAAAATATTTGCCATTGTATTTAATTTTTGCTTGCAATAAAATCTTTGTAAAAAAATCGCTGGAAAAAAGTAAGTTTGGATTCTTTTTAAGGAATAACATTGTCCTTAATTACAGCAGGGATATTTTATTTTACTCCAACTTCTATAATACAAATGTAAACGGTTTAGATTACAAATGCGGTATACGAGAGCGATTAATAAATTTTTAGCCCAAAATGAGAGGATTTCATTAACTCTATGGTCCAAAATATTCTCCTTTTAAACTCAATAAACTTATTGGCGAGATATAAAAGCCATTTCATGCCACTCTAAATGTAGAAGTTTTTTTACTAAAATCAGTCATTAACCTCTCCCATAAAATCATTATTTTTCTCGAATTTCTTTCCTTTGAAGTTCTGCTTGAGGTTTGAAAACAGAAAATTGTCTGATGGAATCGAAATTTTGTGAATATTATAGATGACACAACAGTTCCATGATAAATCTTTCTGAACTTCAAAACGTTTTTAGTGTACGAAAAGAGGAGTGCTTTCGCGGTTTGATTGAATTTTTGTTTCAGTTTTAAAGTGATAAACCCATATTTCTCTCACAATAACATACGTCCTCATACACTCCACCGTTTCATTGCTACAGTTTTTAATAAAATGCTCGAAAGTGTTAGTAACACTACTTCATTTGAAGTAATGACTTTTAATTTTAAAATTGAAAGTATTATATGTTTTAATATTTATATTAATATATTTCAGAATTTATATACCTTTTAGAGTCCTTATTTTGGAATATGTATGGTAAGACTTTCCTGTGTTAAATTTCAACGTACCTCGTTTACATGTTTCGACCTATTTATGGGTCATCTTCAGAACTGGTCGTTGTTGATCTTGGCGCCACTTGTTCCGTTTCCTGTGAGGGTGTGTTCCTGTGGTATAGTGTAGAGTCAAAGAGTGTGTGTGTTTTGAAGTTGAGTTGTGTGTTGAGAATTTCGTTGGGGTGTGTTTTTGTGTGTCTGTATATTTCATATTGTTCTAGTGTGTTTATTTTCTGGCTTTTTGGTTGGATGTGTAGTATTTCCATGTCTGTGTTGATGTCTTTGTGGGTGTGGTTAGTATTTGTGATGTGTTCTGCATATGTGGAGGTGTTTTGTAATTTTGTTATGGCTGTGATGTGTTCTTTGTAACGCGATTGAAATTATCTGCCTGTCTGTCTTATGTAGAAGTTGTTGCAGGTGTTACATTTGAGTTTGTATACGCCTGTGTGGTTGTATTTGCTTGTTTGTGTTGTTTGTGTGTTGAGATGTTTTTGTAGAGTGTTATTTTTCTGTATGTGATGTTGTAATTTTATTTCTTCAATGAGGTTGCAATTTTGTGTGTGTTTTTGTTTTCGTATGTTAGTGTGATGTGTTTTTGTGTTCTTGTGTTTGTGTTGTATTCTTATGTTTTTTGTAATTATGTTTTGTCTTACGTATTATGTTGTCTATTATGTTGGGGTTGTATCCGTTTTCTTGTGCTATGTATTTGATTGTGTTTAGCTCTTCGTTGTAATCTTGTTGGTTCATTGGTATGTTGAGTAGTCTGTGTACCATTGTTCGGAATGTAGCTTGTTTGTGTTGTGTGGGGTGGTTGGATGTGTTGTGGGTTTTCTGTATACTTTGAATGTGTGTTTGTTGTCTACTTTTGTTATTGTGATGTCTAGAAAATTTATGGATTTGTTGTTTTCAGTTTCTAAAGTGTAGTGTAGCTTTGGGTGCAATTTGTTTATGTGTTGATGCAGGTTTTGGATCTGTCTGTTGTTTCCTTTGTATAGTATTAGCATGTCATCTACGTATCTGTGCTAATATATGATGTTGTCTGCGTGTTTGTTGTTGTATTTGTTTAGTATGTATGTCTGTTCTATGTGGTGTAATAATATTTCTGCTAATATGCTGGAAATGGGTGATCCCATTCTTATTTTATTATGAGCTAGTTCAGTAGGTCCTACATGTATTCTTTATCACAATTTTTTTCCAATCTATCCATTCACCCACCCACCCCCGACGCACACATCCAGTCATTCACGCAGCTATACCTGTTCCTATATTCATCAATAATATTTTGTTTCCACCTACTTCTTTTTCAGTTTCTTCATACTTTCACTCTCACATATAATATCATATTGTTATTATAATATAGACCTATTATTTTTATCTTTTTCCTTTTTTTTTCTTTTCGCGTTTCTTTCTTACCCTTGTGGTTTGCTGTTGTATTACCGATTGGTTTTTTTTTAAAACCTGAAAATCTGAAACTGTTCGTAATTTTGCCACGGTGAATCTGTTTATAATGTTAAGTTAAAATCCATGTTTATATATCCCGAATTTAAAAGAAAACTTACAAATTAAACCAAACCCTTGAACTCTATTAAATATAGAGTATATTCTAAATTTAACACAAGAAATACTGAAGTCAGAAATAAACACTGAAATAATGAAACAATAATTAGAGACAATTAATATTAGGTACCCTCCACAAAACTGGCTTCATTTATACACCGACGGATCCTTGATCTCCAGAGAACAAGGTGCCGGTGCAGGTGTTATGTGCTGTCTCTTCTCACTTTATAGATCTCTTGGATATGGAACAACAAGTTTTGATGGAGAGATCATTGCAATAAGTGAAAGTCCCAGAAATCTTCTATGCCACATCAATAAATTTAAGAATGTAGTTATATTGTCAGACTCCAAAGCAGCTATTCTATCAATAGTCTCTAAACACACACCTTCAACTCAAATAGCAGAAATAACTAAAATGCTCTCTCAATTAATATCACTCAATAAAAGAATTGTATTCCAATGGATACCATCCCATTGTGGAATCCTGGGAAACGAGAATGCGGATGCTTTAGCAAAGAAGGGCAGCACTGCTACTTACAGACCTGTTACTAAATCTACGTATTACTCTGTGAAAAGATTTATTAAATCTACATACTTAGATTTCAACAAACAAAATTTGATAACACAATCTCAAGTGAAAAAATGGAACTCTCTGCATCATAATCCACAGTCAATTCCCGATTTACCAAGAAAATCGTCTGTAGCTGCACTTAGATTGGCAACAGGCCATGACTGTTTGGCCAAACACCTGCATAGAATTCGAATACATCAGTCCTCTAACTGCCCATTATGCAACTCAAACCAAGCAATGGATTCGGAACACATCAAAATGTGTGCTTCATCGGCTGACCATGATACTATCTTTGAAAAATATTGGAGTGCAAGAGGTCAAATAACTTTATTGTCAAACACCTGGCATTAGAAAACAACAACAACAAGAACATTATTAATAAGAGCGTTCTTACCTTTTCTACTTTAGCAAATACTCTTAGTAGGTTGAGTCCCGCCACTTTTTTTAGGTCACCAACTGTCCAATGCCCACTTCTTAGAAGTTCAGCGAACAGTTCAGGATACATAGAAACATCCTCCAGGCCTCTCGGTGTTCTAGAAAAAGAGAATACTTGATACAGTGTAAATGTCCGATTATTAAACAGTCCTCTGAAGTGAAGTATTTAGGCATAATTTTCGATAATCATTTAAAATAGTACCAACACATTAATTACCTTTGTAATAAATTACGTAAAATAGTGTATTATTTTGTTTTATTGAGGAATTACTTGTCAATAAGTTTATTACGCACAATATGTTTAACTTTATTTCAATCGGTAATTATGTATGGAATTATAGGATGGGGTAGCTCATTTAAATCCAATTTTAATCCACTTCATTTATTACAGAAGAAAATAATTAAAATATGTCTTCATAAACCTATTGATTTTCCATCTCAAAATTTGTTTCTAGACTTTAATGTACTTAACGTAAGACAAATTTATTATATTGTATTAATAAAATTCATACATAAAAGTCGAAATAATTTTGAATTGTATTCTCATAGTTATGAAACAAAAAGTATGAATCCTTTAAGATTGATTGAACCAAAATGCAACACTGTTACAGTATTTAATCATAGTAGTGATTTAGGTCCAAGAATATATAACAAATTTATATTTAAATACCCTAATCTTGTCAATTCTAATAGTTCTAGTATAAAATTTAAAAAGTTATGTATGGATTTCATAAAAATTGAAAAATTGTAAACATAAATTTATATAGTATAATTGCACAGTAGACATAAGACAAATTGTATTGTATAATTATTAATTTCAATTCAGGAATCCGCCCTTGAGCACGAGTTCTACTCTTTCAGGGGCGAGCTAAAGTTTTTCTGCTTATAATATATTTTATGTTACAATTATTAGCAAAATACTAAATAAATAAATAAATAAATAAATAAATAAATAAATAAATAAATAAATAAATAAATAAATAAATAAATAAATAAATAAATAAATAAATAAATAAATAAATAAAAATAAAATCAAATGCAATGATTAAATATGAATGATAGGTATGACGTTTTATTTGTATGCATGTAATGACAATATTTTCTACTAACGATTGTGTATTGACTTTTCAGTGTTCGCACATACAATAATCCTGTTATTGCTCGCGTGGGCTACTATTGTAGCCCATTACAATGTTGGCCTTTATTTTAGTACGTTATAATATCTAATAAATTTCTTTAAATTGTCCATTTCCTTATAATATTTTTTACTTTATTTCTTAATTTTTTAAAATCTTTTATCTTATTTTTGTATCTATTTGTACAAAAGATTGGATAAAAAGTAATGGCAACAGTTCGATATTTCTGACAGGGGTACAACATTTACGTACCTTCAATATAGTCGTCCCCCTTATTTATCACCTTTTGCCAAATGTTTGGAAGGCGTCGTACACCATCAGCGCGTCCATGTTTGTTGATGTTCCGTACTGACTGCCCTATAGCACAGATAAGTTCATCTCTGGTATTGTACGGGGTCCCTCACAGTTGTTCTTTCACTTTGACGAAGAGATCGTAATCGCATGGACTCATATCGGGTGAGTACCGTGGATATTCCAGAATTTCCCATTGCCAGCGGCGCAAGAGGTCCTTGACAGCAGCAGCGGTGTGACTCCTTGCATTATCATGAAGAATGATGGGGTTCTGTATCACCAAGTGTCGTTTTCTCCTGAGCATGGACGAAGGTGGTGGTGCTTCACGCAGTCTCTGAAAACATTCTTGTACACTACGACCTCGTGCCACTTCAATTTTGATCCAGGAACGTTGCTCTAGTTTTGTAAACATGGTCTTAGGTAACTCGCACTATCCCTATGAAAGTCAACGTTCTACACACTGCAGAAGATTGACAGAGTACTGTCGCCGCCGGCTGCACTAACTCATCCTTGTTCATGTTCACACAGCTAGCGCTCTCGAACGCACCGTCGTCATGTGACAGCAGTGTTGCCATAATCTTTTATCCAACCCTTGTATTTATGAGAAATTGCTTCGAAAATAGAGTTACGAGTTTAATTGCGTGGACTGCAACTGCAGCCCAAGGAATAACAACCACTCTCACTCTTAACATGTGGTGAAGTTATAAAAATTATAACTGCTCTGATACATTATTACAAGGTATACAAAAGAAAATGTCGCCTCTTGATTCGCTAAAACATGAAATTTATGACAAGTTGCTTCGAAAATAAAGTTATGGATCTACTCGCGTTGGCTACAACTGTAGCCCAAGGCATAATAATCACTCTCACTCTGAATATCTGGCCAAGTCAAAATATAAAACAGCGCTGATGCATTGCTACAAGTGTGAAGGACATGTATACATAAGGAAAATGTCGCAGTTTGGTTCGTGAAGATGTCATAGCACTACAGAAAGGAGTGGGCTACAATTGTAACTGCGAACACACCGATTCAGTCTTTATGAATATGTGTAATGATCCTGTACATTAGAGCTAAAGTCGCGTCACTCCATTGTTTTTAATGGGATTGTGACAGATACGTGAGATCCACAATTCAGCAAGTCCAAAATGATTTTTTACTATGAAATAAAGAGTTTCTAATGATGCAAGTCCAGCTAACTTTAATCTGTATTAAAACAAGTCCATTTACTAGTATTTGGTTTTGTTTTCTTCTCAGTAATTGAACATTATGAAAGTAGTAAAAAGTAAAGCAAATTTTGTTTATCTAACCCGCAAATTACATATTGTTAAATAATATATGAACCTATACTCTACGGGCTATTTTGTTATTTACTGCGATATGTAATGAAGGTACGAGAAAAAATTGGCATAAAACGTACATCTGGAAGATAATAAGAATTACCAAAGAAGTAGGACTAACTATGTTGAAAGAATGGAGAATAATAAATTGTGCAAAAAATAAAAATAAAGAAATACAGAGCTTCAGGAAAACGAGACAAAATGGTTAAGGGCCGATTCTCAAAGCCTTTGAGACAGAACAGTCCTCTAAGATGTCGATTTTGATTATATTTATGACCATATCATTGGGTCCATAACGGTTACCAGATGTCACAGATCGATACATGTAGAGGAATCGAGTTTCGACCTATACTCGGCCATGATAATAGTAAATAATAAAATAATCAGTAGCGTGACAACTCATGAAGGATGAAGGCCGATCAACCGGCTGCTGGCCTCACGTCCACATGTCTCAAAAGAGGTGAACGATCATCAAACCAGAATGGAGGTTTTGTGTGGTTAGCATAATGATTCTCTCAGCCGTTATGGGTGGTTTTCGAATCTGGATTTCGTTACCTATCGTTATTCTCCAAGTGCCGAAATTTCATGAGACAATTTCTTGCCCCATGACGACTCGAGCCAGCAAGCATTCCGTAATGCAAGTCCAGAGATGAATAAAAGTAACTGCCGCTCTCGCTCGCTGTGTTCGTTGCATTTGTCTTTCGAGTCTCGTCTCGTCATTCTCGTGCGCTTCGAGTCTCGCTCATCATTCTCGAAATAGCATTTGGTCGGCGTGGAAAGATTTCGGAACTTTGAATAACATATATCATTGAAATAAATAACGTTATAAATGTTTAAATGAGACAAAACGACAAAACAGAACAGTATCTTAGTTATCAAAATGTTCTCGTTCTATTATATGATATTACCTATGGTCATATAAATAGAAAAAAAACCATTCTCAAATAAATTTGCATTTCTAAGAAATATAAAATAAAACATAACGTTAATATCTTTTTACTTGAGATTGCACACTTGACCTCAGACATATGAAAAGAAAATTCCTAGCCTTTTAATAAGGGCCTAGTAATTAAATAAAGACTGGGGAACGGATTATTATACACTGAAAGGTAGAGATGGTGTTTCAAATAGGCTACTTGATTGTTTATACACATATAACAGTTGCCAAAGTAGATAAAAGTTCAGTCAGGTATAAACAACTGTGGCGATTCAAAGCTGCTTGACGTTCGGGACTTCGGGAGTGATCAATTTCGGCGTCTCGAAACACTCACAAGCAGTCTTTACGTCAACGATGCGACGTATAGAACATTGTCGTGCGGGTTTTCGGCTTTGCGGGCGCTGTTAGTCTTGCTTTCTCGATCGTTGTTCATCTCTAGCACGTATGATGCTTTATACCACGACGCTACGACGCCGGACCAATACATCATGAAAATTAGAGAAAATGTTATCCAGCTGGTGATTTCCGTTCTTTTTGTTTCCTTACTTCAATTTGTGCAATTAATGAAGTGAGAAAAGGTAAAAAGAAACAGGCAATGTAGATGTAATGAAATTTGTAAAGTAGAGACTCAGGATGAATTCAGAAAACAACATCCATATTCTCCTTTGATGTCCGTCATAATTATAATTTCAGTAAACAAGTGGGCATTGAAAGTCCAAGAACGATAATTCCTCGTGACGTAATACATACACATAAATGACTGTATTACAAACATTGTCTCCTTCTTTGAAAATATTACGAAAATTGGATTTGATACGCTCATAATCACTTGTGTAGGCTTATCAAAATTACTCATAACTTAAGTTTTAATTTGATATGGATTTTTGTTAATATACTATCCGATATATAGAACTTTGATGTAGGTACTCGTAGGAAATAATGAATTTGAATCAATGGCGTATAATTATCTTCACAGATCTCGGAGCCGGATTCTGTTGTAACATAGAACAGCAAATGATCAGAGAAGCGAATGTCTCTATACTATGTTTAATCACCGGCTTTTGTATACAGGTCATTGCATATTTATAACTGTTCCATATATGCAATGTAATCCGTTAACAGTCGGAGAATATGCGCTTCTATGTGACGCTAACCATTCTCAACAGCAATTTGTAAACAGATTAAATTTTGTCTGCCGATCACTGAATTCTATGCAATTGTAGGGATATACGTGTATTTCTACTATAGTCTTTGTTTTAAAATATATTTGACACCCTTTCAAGATTAGGATATATGGAAGAGCCCGGATTTATATGTAATAAAAGTAGCATGGCTTATGTTTGTAATAATACAGTGCGATCGAAAAGTCTCTCCGCACTGCTTGTGTAGCCCGTAGTGAGAAGAAATCGCCACGGTGTAGCCGAGAATTCACTAGGCAGAGAATTCAAGTGGCAGAACTGGCCACTAAGCATATGATAGACTGGGGGTGTGAGGTTGTCAAACCGGAATTAATGGGAAAGTGCCAACTTTCTACTGGGTTACTAGAATTAATGGAGCTGCGGAGGGACTCTTCGATCGCACTGTATTAACTTCTACATACAAATCAAGGCTCTTCAGGGTGACAATAGAAGATGTAAGAGTGATGACTGAAGGAAAATGGAAGAAGCTGTCCCATAGACCCTGCCGTGTCTGTGGTTAAGCACTAGAGTCCTGGCCTTTCATACAGGCAACCCGGGTTCGAAACCCGGAGAATTCGTGTTGAAGGAGAAAGAAGTTGCAGAAGAAGTTTTTCGTTTGGATATTCCCGCTTCCATCTTTCATTCCTTCAACACGCTTCACCCCTCCTCTTTTCATGTATCATCTTCAATAGTTAAAAATAGACTGGAGCGATCAAGTCTTGGAGGTAGCATGGATCGTCTATTTTGATATAGCACTTAATAGACACTATGACTGAGTTCTTACAAAAACGGTCAGAAAATTATTTTATTATTATTTTTTTTTAAGGAATTACTTGCACACTTAGAAAGTTGATAGTAAGAGTTGTTTTTGCCTTTACGTATTGTTTGAGATCCAGGAAGTATTTTTTAATATAGGGTATAAGGGGTATTAAGTGCCGTCTTTTTCATATTCCTCGGGGATGGTAGTAGCAATAGGTTTATTCCTATTGACAGAGTTAAGGCCATAAAGCCTTCTCTACCAAACACTAGCAATAAAATAGCAGAAATACAGGAACAATATAAATTAATAATAATAATAATAATAATAATAATAATAATAATAATAATAATAATAATAATAATAATAAAATGAGAACAAGTTTAATTACATGAACTTCTAAAACTCAAACAGATTATAGTAATGTGAATCGAATTGTTAAAATAATAAAGAAAAGTTATATGTTAAAAATGAAAGTCGTGTATTAGAAAGAAATATATATTTTCGGAAAACTTACAGTCTAAGCAGTCTATTTGACAACCGGGTTTTGAAATTCGTAAATGTCTGACAGCCCCTTAAGGTATGAGGTAAGGAGTTCCAATGACTAGAAATTGAAACGGTGAATGATGAAGAGTATCTGGAAGTTTTATGATGAGGTATACTCAATTACCCGTGATCTGAGATCGAGTATTTAGGTTATGTTACAATTCATTTTTGGTTTTGAGATAAATCAACTACAAAGTTATGAAGGATCATAGGATCAAAAAATGTTCATACAATCTAGGGTCAAAACTTTATAGATTTCCCAGAAAAAATATTTCTTTTCTTATTTTATTTGCGTTATACTGCCTATGTCGTTAGTAAAATCCGTACCTGAGAAGCAAAAGGGCGTATGTCCAAGGTTGTCGATTTTGAATTAATGGCATTTTCGTGATCAGCATACTTTATTTCATATATGGAACAAAGGCAGTAGTCCTCTGCCCAATGCATGGCATGTTTATGGCGTGTTATAACAGCGGCTGTCCACATAACAGTGAGAACAAAATGGGCGCATGTGGGACATCCACCTTATACTTCTATTTCGTAAAGAATTATTGTGCGATTTGGGCGTCATGTGGATGAATTTGATTACTTTCAGAAATTAAATAAGGATTCCAGTAATGAAGAAGCAAAGACTGAAGCCAAGAAAGATCTTGAAACTCATCACAAGGAAGCAGATAATACGTACTCTCTGAAAAATGCTGACAAAGTAGGAGCAAAATTAGGTCCAAAGAAAAATGTACCAACTGTGGACCTATAAAAAGTCTTCCAACTCCTATGGCCAGTTTCTCCAAGAAATGTTTAATTTGGTTTAACTAGTGTTAAATTGACAGCCTGTTTATTTTTAACTTTTTGTTAACGTATTTTCCATTTCTTCAACGTCATTTTGTTTAAAACAACCAACACTTCACTATAACAGTCGTTAACACTATTTTAACTACTCAGTAGAAGTTGGTAATGATTTTGCACATGTAAGGCAATTTTTATTGGATGATAATATTGTTTAAATTCTGTATTGTAGAGTAAGTCATGAAACATATATAAAATCATAACCTGGTACATTAGGCCATAATCGATAAGGAAGAAAACAAATGAAATTTGTAAGTTACTACTATTGAATAATAATATTATTACGAAATAAGGATATAGTGTTAATGCTAACATATGACTTTTCAAAGAAGCAATTCCTGCTGAAAACTTTTTAATATAATACTCACTGTGTATTTTCAAACACTATTGCCACTGGTTATAGTTAGCTAAATAGAGCCAGTATCATAGAATCAAAAGTAAGTAGTACATGTTGAATTGAAGTAAGTAGTCTATTTCTGTTTGTAGGATACTCAAATCAGGTTTAAATTTCTTGTAAAATTTTGAGGTTTACGTGTTTTGAAAATCCGTAGTCACCAATTGAGTATCATGCATAGTATATAAATCATCATTCCTAGTTATCTTGTCACGATGAGATCCCACATTTTCTAAATATTCAATATATAATAGCTCAGTAACAAAATAGCTGCCGATATGACAATCAGTTCACTTTTGAAGATTATCTTCCCTATATTAGCTTTCCAAAATTTCTTTTAAATGTTATAATATGTAATTTACGAAACATTCCTTAAAGAGAGACATAGAATATTACTTTCACAACTTCTGTTTGAACAGCTGTGGTGTCACCTGCCATATTTAACTATCTGTCAAATGAATTAACTGCCTAAAATCCTATATATTAACAATGTAGTGTTGAAGACATGAAAAAATTATATTTAACAAACTGTTTAGAGTTTAATATTATTTAAATGTTCTAAGAATACTTGGACAAACCGGCCACTAGTCCTAGTAACTGCCAATCATTTTACAGTACCTACGCAAACTCTGGACTCCGAATTTAACAATACATTATGCGGTATCTAATGAATGAAGCCTAAGTTCATGTCCGGGTTCGGCCTTCGAAAAAACAAGCCAAGCCCACAATCTGTTACTATGAAATAGTACTATGGCACCCAATGTAGCCACAACACTTAACGAATGTTTGCATAAAAAGTGAATGTGAGGGAAGATTAATTGAAAAAGAAACCGATTGGTTATGAAGCTGTCAGTAGATATAAATTTATAAACAGTGGCGGCTAGTGATAAAATATTATGTGTGTTCACAATTTTGTGTTCCAAAATCGAAGAGAATTTGAAATCGTACGTTTTTAGCCTAATGTAAAATGTCATGATTCCAATGTTTCACTGTCGAGAAAACCGTTATTATAATTCAAAACAACAACAACAACAACAATAATAATAATAATAATAATAATAATAATAATAATAATAATAATAATAATAATAATGAAACCTAGTCTTTTTATTTCCAATTTTTCCTGGAAAGCAAGTTTACCCAGTTCTATACTCTTCAAAATTACTTGAGTTCATTGTTTACGTTTGTTAAAATTTAATACATAAAACAATTTACAGAAGCGTGTGTTCAGTAATATATTTTGATTCACAACACACTTATACACTATAGCCTATACCAGTACTGTAATCCCATTCGCATAAATTGATTATTATAAATACATGCCAGTAAATATTATTCTTAAATAATATATACCACCATACAGATATTTAAATTCATACACCATCACATTCAGCCAGCACGTCTTTGAAAGCCAAACTATGCTATATGCCGACACTGAAGTATAGTAATTCACAAACTACACTTTCGTAGCAGCACTATACATACATCCACATAAAGTAAATGTTCCGACAGTGAGATGCTGACACCTGCAGGCTAAAATACAGACTAATTAAATTTTCTCCTCGGTATATAGCACGTAAACGATAGGCATCGATGCACCTGACATCTGTAGGATAGATTCACTGTTCACTTAATGCTTTGTGCTTTTGACGAGACATAAGCGGCCAGCAAAATACAATTTTCTCCCGCGCATGCGTGAAATTTCTGTAACCTTCTTGAAAAGAGCACGGCTTGTACGTGAAGGGATGTTGCCAAGTTTACATAAGAAGTATATGTAAGATGCGGGAAGTTTAAAATACTCGATCCTGATATTATACATCCCCACTACGCCAATACGGTACTAAATAATAAAACTAGTCGTGCATTAATGGAAACAAGGTGTTCACGTGCTCTTGTGCTCTTATTGACGCACCGCCACTGTTTATAAAATCCAGTAGTTTCTTCGGGGCCTTTGGCTTTACTTTTATAAAAAATATCTTTTCATTCTACTATTTAACGACGGTGTATCAACTACTAGGTTGTTCAGCGTCCTTGGAATTGACTGTAATGATTGGCGTTTGGCAAGATGAAGCCGAGGATTCCTAATCTTGTTATTTGTGATTAGTTCTTACAGTTGGGAAAAACGTCGGAATAAACCCAAAATTGAAATCAGCCCAGGCAGAAATCTAACCTACATCAGAGCACAGCTCCGGATTAGCAGGTCTTCAATGCCTTCACCGCAATACTACAGTACTCTATTTTATGAGTCGATCTCAGTTTGGATACCTGCAAATCCACATTGTCATATTCAGAGAAGCTACTTCAAATATTTTTATCTGTTGTAATCCTGCCACATTTTTTTTAAATACGTATCATGATCTGAAGGTTTTAACAAATACACATATAGTGATTCAATGGTACTGAAAAATGTTTTTTTGAAGTTTTGATGTTCGTACAAGTGCCACTTTGTGTACAGCAGAGCGGTGAAAGTGAAGTGTTTCAGGAAACACTATAATTTTACCTTGCATGTCTCTTATCATTCAACATTACTTTGCTGTCATAGTTTGAGATATTATTGCCAATATTTTGATATTAAACTCTGAAGAGCACTTAAGGTCAGATCATGTAACAGTGGCAATTTTTCAGCAGTTTATAAATCGAGAAATTTTTCATGAGAGGCGAATTCATTTAGGATGAAATTACATAAGTGTTCTTATTATGACATCTTACCTTATCAGTCATAATAAGAAAAAATTCGAAAGTTTAATACCACTAACAGCAAAAGATTAGAAGCTATGCTAATCATTTTATTTTTAAAATATTTAATAGACCCCGGTGTTATAGTAGATCACTTCTTGAGAATTTATATGAGGATGTTTTACTCCTGGAAATATATCAATGTATTTCATTGTTCAATTTAATGTTAGGAGCACTAATTAAATGAGTGGTTTGCGGGTGTATTAATTTAATAAAGACTATTACACTTTTACTACGTCACACTACTTTTGACCAATAAAACGGTACGAAAGGACATCTTTCAATCAATCATGGCTGCTTATCGCACAATTTTATCACGTCCCTAGCATTTGTTTAATTTTATCGCATCCCTAGCATCTGTTTAATTTTATCGCGTCCCTAGCATTTGTTTATTTTTATCACTACCCTAGCATTTGTTTCTTTGTTTGCCAACATTTCAAACTGCACTGGTCTGGACGTCAAAAAACAGAAAATTACAAACCACTCCAGTCGATGCACAGCACTTTCAAATATGACTCGCATTGGCATTCAAGAACAAGAATTAATAAAGATCACAGGTCATAGCTATGCATCTTCCCTGAAACCCCATTTACAAATAAATGAAGAGCACCATTCGGAAATCCTGAATAAGTTGAGGGATACACCATGTACATCAACGAGTTCACTTCTTTTACGCACACGTCCAATATAACATCAACTGAACCACCAACCACTAAAACATTCAAATTTGAAAATTGTACTTTCTATAATTGTTTCTTTTAAAATTATTCATGTTTATATTTATTTCATTATCGTTAATTAAATGTTTCTTGTTTATTTCATCATCTCTAATTAAAACTTTTCTAACACTTGTTTATATGATTTAGGTTATGTTTGTTATTGCTTCTGCTATATGATATTATGAATAGTCACGTATCAGAGATTGTTTAATACTAAGATTTATTGAAAATCATCTGTCAAGCGACGTTGATTACTGGGATCGGGATAATTGAAGTGGAATGCAACTGTTTTAATAAAAATGAAACTGAATCAACAAAGCCTTCTTGACCAGTAACCGTCCACAGAGTTCAATGAAGATTCCATAGTTGGCACAACTGATAACAAGAAAATAGCTAATCATAGTACACTACTGCCATCTACTAGCGTAATATTTGTAATGTTGAGATGGTACAAATTTGAAGACAGTTTTGTATTTTCGTAAGTCAATATTTTATTGTATTGGAGTACTTCGTTACTTCTAATCTTTATATACTTTCTTCTAATCGTGTAATAATCAATTAAATCCCACTAGAGTTTTGATTTTCTCTAGATACAAAACCTCTAGTGAGATTAGTGTTGATAAAATGTTGTAAACATATTTTAAACTATTAATATGTAATAACATTGGTAAACAGTTCCATAAAATATTTCATCATCACCACGTGAATCATCGGGCTATTTTTTTAACTTACAATGTTATAATAACGAATATTTTCATGTAGGTTATAATATAATAATGTAGTAGTATATTGCAATGTTTCAATAGTAAATTGCTTGTTTCAAATTGTTTCGTAAAACCCTATAAATTCCTAGAAAAAATCCTACAACTTGGATTTAAAAAAAATGATTTTATTTTTTAAAATATAAAAATGCGAGACGTGCTTATGTCGTTTTCGTTAAGCGCATCTTGAATATATCTTTCGTTATCAATACCAGCAAATCTCCCTGTGTGTAAATACCTACAGCTAGTTTATAATCTTAACAAGATCGAGAACGAACAAAGGAGTCCAATTACTGGGGTGGATGATGATGATTATGATTGTGGTAGTGATGATGAGATAGAAACATTGCATTGACTGAAATGATGTTTTATCGCGTTACTCAAATGATAGTAAATACGCACTCTTTGGTAAAGAATTTGAAAGTTAAGATTCGAAGACAAATTAATGTCAACAGGACATGATTTGGTTTGTGTGCTGTCTAAAGCAGAAATTCTTGAGCAGTTCTCAAATATAATTAACTGAACTTCTCAAATGCACTAAAACTTAAGAGAATGCGTTCATTTCTTTTTTATTTGTCTAAAGAGATACTGAAGTAACTTCAGTTAACACAGTGTTTCGATGACACACTTCTTTCTGTGCACTTCGATATATAATTTAAATACTCTAATTTAAGCGTGAGCAATGCCACAAAGGCTAAAAGCAACAGACCCTGAATACTATATTCCATCTCTACTTCGTGTATACATGAGGAAACCGCTTCTCTCCTAACGTCTTTTTAATTGGAAAGCTGTGAACGCTGATTACTTCAGGGACTTGAAGCGGAAACCTGAAAAAAGTAAAAGGTAGACTGGTTCACCGTACTCTATCTAGCTCGCTCAAAGTCATTTCTAGGTGGAGAATAATGCATATGTACAAATTAGTAAGCTGCTTTCGGATAAACAAAATAGTTCTAAAATAATTCCCATGTATTAAGTGCATGTGTGTGTCTGAAAGAGGTAAGAGAAGTAACGGCATACTCTTTTTGACGCCGTGGAAGCGCAGGGTGCATGGAGATAAATCTCCGTACTTTCCTAGCTGGGCATCAGAATGAGAAAGTGTGGTCTGCACCACGCTCCGACCGCCTTTTTGTCGCTAAGAAAGATCCGGTAATCAATTTGAAAGGAGATTGAATTAACTTTGATGACATTCTCGAAGAGACGCGAAAGATTCCGCAACCATTCGAGGCTGAACCCGGGACCATCAAGTCCATAGCCGGTTGCCCATGATCTGAGCCATCCACCACTGGTGAGAGACAGAGGTAGAGATCTCCAAATATACACAAACACATGAATAAATTTTGATCTAACTTCTCAAACATATACCGAAATTCAGTTTGCTTGAACTTCGAACATGGGAAGAAGTTTTAGTTTATTTTTTTATTTTTTAGTAGGTTATTTTACGATGCTTTATCAACATCTTAGGTTATTTAGCGTCTGAATGAGATGAAGGTGATAATGCCGGTGAAATGAGTCCGGGGTCCAACACCGAAAGTTACCCAGCATTTGCTTATATTGGGTTGAGGGAATACCCCGGACAAAACCTTAACCAGGTAACTTGCCCCGACTGGGAATCGAACCCGAGCCGCCTGGTTTCGCGGCCAGACGCGCTAGCCGTTACTCCGCAGGTGTGGACAGATTCAGTATATATTTGTTCGCATTATATTAACAAATACATTACACGGCCATGATTTACTATACACCAGATATGAAGAGTTCGCGGGAAAAACGATGAATGTCACAGTTTTGTTAAGGTTGATGTCATTATCTAATTCAATGGATCACTGCGAAATTTAATGTTGTTCTTATGAAAAATGGTAAAAAGGAGAATTATCACCATGAATACAGTAATACTTGGTTTATTTTCTATAGAAAGAGCACTACATCTTGCAGTTATAGACTCAATTAGATCATTATCTAATCCTTAACAGAAATGTGACATTCATCGTTTTTCCCGTTCTATCAGAAAATAATGTCGTAGGAAATTTACAATAATTCCTCTTCTTATTAGAGTTCGATAATACAAAAGTTTCTTTAAAAACGAGGGAATTGTAAATCACAGGAACTCAACTTCTTACCGTTTTCAAAATCACTCAAATAAACTAGAAAATAAAAATATTAATTAGTACAAATACATGTGACCACTTGGACAGCTGTGGGCCCACCTAACCCCCTTCTAAATACGTACGTTACTTATATACGAAAATCGTCGTCCGTGAATAAAAATTGCGGCCATATTTCGTTAATTTGATAGTGGGTTTCAGTGTCGCTAACATAGTGATAACACTACACACCTAATCAAACCTAACCTAACCTTCCACCTCTAGCAACATTCCTCACGTTTAGTATCATTCCGTTTGCATGTATTGGCAAGCCTGCTGCTCGTGTCGAGGGGCCATCTTGTGGAAGTAGATCGTATTGCCAGGAAGAAAAACAGTATGCAATATTCTTTGAGTGGCCGATAACATACCCCATCTTGGCGTGCCCAAGCTTGATAATTAATGCAATATGTACTGTAGTTAAATTTAATGCTATTTGAAGGTACCGTACTGTAATTTGATGTCTGATTTGCGTTGGGTTTTTTTTATGAAAAAATGAAAGCCAGAAATGGAATAATTTTACAAATATACACGCGGCACATATTAAGTATTAATTATTCAGTAATATAACAGTACATATTTTTATTGCTTCATTACATACGATAATGTATACTTAATAGGTAACAGTTCTATGTTGTGCACAATTCTCCATATTGAACAATAATTAACAAACCAACATCTTTAACATGACTTACGGCTTGTAGGCCATCTCAAAACCCCGAACTCTACCCCTCTGAGCGCGAGATCTTATATACTCGGCCAGTTATGGCAGAATGTTACAATAAAAACAAATAACAACATAAGTATCTCAGTCATAACGTCATACAATACCACATGAAACCATAAAGTAAGTACATAATTAAAATAAGACTATTTGGTTTAGGGAGCATTCGTTTTCGTTGCAAGAATAATTTGTTTAACATGTTTGTAAATCAGTCTTGAATACGTTGCGCTGCTAGAAAAGTTTTTCGTCCTGGGATTCAAGAGCCCCTACAACCAATTAAAACCTTAGGTAGGAGCTTATAGTAGTACATCCTTTATCAACACACGTTTTAAATAATATAGGGCAGTACAACACATAATTTTAAATTGTATCGTTCGGTGACAAAGCCTTCTTCCAGCTGAGAGTAAAAACCTTCAGTTGGAAATATATTCTATTTCAGACGCTGTTAGGTCTTAAAAGTAGAATTAACCGAACAACTTCAAAAACTATTGCATGGTAATAACAGTTACATTCATAGTTCTAAATACAACTTTGAAAGTAATTCAGGAGCAAACGATTTATAACTGATAATAAATTAATTATTCACTAACAATAACAAAGCTGTATTTGGAAATATAACATTTAAGTTAATGATATTTATTTATAACAAGTTCAGCGAATGCACGGGTATGGCTACTTTGTAAATAAAAGTTTTGCATTACTTTTGGAGTGACTCTCCTATAAATACATTTCATAGACATCTTATCTTGTGAATAATACAAGCACTGGGATATTCAACAGCATTTTCATAAAATTCATGAGCGACATTGAGAATTATGTTGTGAAATAAGAGCGATTTCTTTTAAAGGTGCCCGGAAGTTGCTTAATTTCTTTTTTCCTTAAGTTTAGTTCCTTTAATAATTTAGATATCCATAAGACTCAACTGCAGTTACGTCCTCATGACATCAAGATAAAGCTGCAAAGTTGCATTAGCAAAATTGATCACAGCAATGTGCAAGAGTAATTAAACAATATTAACAATTTTACCTTAATGGTACTCATTTCATATTGGAGTGAAAATGGCAAGTTGCAGCCGATTTAAGTGAACATCATATTTTAACGTTTTGGTGGCTACTTCATTCACACACAACCTCCAGAATGTCTGGAGGACCACACCTGCTGTTGGTCGACGGGTCCATTGGACCTAGCTGGGAGATCTTGTTGATCACCAGCTTTCCCTGCTTAAGGTATGTATTAACGTTTGAAATGGCGTTTTTTTTTACTAAAATTTTCTTTGTAATAATGTTAGCTGCAAAATCCTAGTACAGAGCATTGTACGCATAAACAGCAATAACTCAGTGAAAGAAATTTCAAAATTGAGTAATTTTTAAAAATATATGGCATTTAGAAGAAATAGAATAATTATTAAATAATTATTTTTTTTTTGAGGAATCAAAAAGTGAAATTGAAGTTTCTGATATATGGTTATGTTAGTCTACTTTCATATGTTGTCTGATAAATATCTTAAAAAGGTTGGTTAAAAAATGTAGATTTTCCTCCAAAACGTTAATACATACCTTAAGCCACTGGAGGACGGTAAGTGAAAGTCTCAGAAATCTTCTATTTCACATCAATAAATTTAAGAATGCAGTTATATTGTCAGAGTCCAAAGTAGCCATTCTATCAATAGTCTCTAAACACACACCTTCATCTCAAACAGCAGAAATAACTAAAATGCTTTCTCAATTAATATCACTCAATAAAAGAATTGTATTCCAATGGATACCATCCCATTGTGGAATCCTGGGAAACGAGAATGCGGATGCTTTAGCAAAGAAGGGCAGCACTGCTACTTACAGACCTGTTACTAAATCTACGTATTACTCTGTGAAAAGATTTATTAAATCTAAATACTTAGACTTCAACAAACAAAATTTGATAACACAATCCCAAGGGGAAAAATGGAACTCTCTGCATCATAATCCACAGTTAATTCCCGATTTACCACGAAAATCGTCTGTAGCTGCATTTAGATTGGCAACAGGCCATGATTGTTTGGCCAAACACCTGCATAGAATTGGAATATATCAGTTCCCTAACTGCCCATTGTGCAACTCAAACCAAGAAATTGATTCGGAACACCTCAAAATCTGTGCTTCAGTGGCTGACCATGATAATATCTTTGAAAAATATTGGAGTGCAAGAGGTCAAATGACTTTAATGTCAAACGCCTGGCATTAGAAAATAACAACAATATTAATAAGTAACAATGAAAATCCGAGAAAAAATAGTAAATCCAGGGACACTCCGGGGACAGAAAGCAAAATTCGGAGACTGTCACCAAGAAACGGAGATGTCTGGTGACCTTACTTTACAGGAAGCTGGACACACACAGATTCATTTATCTGAGCAGAAGGCCGTTTTATGTCTAACGTACTTTAGTATGCAGCAAGATGATGTTAAATCAACCAATGCTGTATGTATCCATTAGCATCGCTTGGCGGCCTATCAAGTTATAATTAACATTGAATAAAGGTAATTGACTTCACGTTTACATAATTGTATCACTGAAAGCATTCACCGGCGCCATATCGCACATCATAGCATCTGGCGGATGCAAGGCTTTCAGATTCTGTCAATATATCCTCTCGGATACAAGATACTACCTACCTCCATTAGCTTTAGAATCTAGGGACCATCTCTTAAGTGCCCTAGCTTCATGGTCTCGTAAAATTGAACTTTAAGAATTTATAAGTAATATTCCATACTTATTGTTCATTCTGTAGGCTATACTTTCATACACATACGTTTTAAAAATTATTGTAAAAACTGATCTTGTTATAAAATCCTATAAATTGGTTTAAGATTTAATCTTCATTTACGCATGAATCTATTTCAGAATTTCGATGCGGATATAGAAAATATAAGCCGGTGAGAAAACTACCACAAATTACGAACATAATTCTCGCTATATAGCGAAAAAGAATTCGAATAAACATACGAAACAGGAAATAACAAATTATTGCTGTTCTCTAGTTACGATTCAATATTTATTTCTTTTCACTGATGTTAACTTACAGCTCTCGATAACTGAACACAGGTGTGGAAAATAAACATTAATCAAGCATTGTTTCATGCGATGTTCACTTTTATTGTTCCAACAATTGGGCTATGTAGTCTATCCGCTGACGACCAACTCGAAGGCTATATATTTCAGAGGTTAAAATGCCAGACTATAAAACAACATGTGTAGTAACGGTCAGCGCGTCTGGCCGCGAAACCAGGTGGCCCGGGTTCGATTCCCGGTCGGGGCAAGTTATCTGGTTGAGGTTTTTCCGGGATTTTCCCTCAACCCAATATGAGCAAATGCTGGGTAACTTTCGGTGGTGGACCCCGGACTCATTTCACCAGCATTATCACCTTGATCTCATTCAGACGTTAAATAACCTAAGATGTTGATAAAGCGTAAAATAACCTACATAAATAAAATAAAATAAAACAACATGAAAGTAAATAATGAAAGTTGGATAAGTAATGTTAGTGAGACAATAATAAACATTGGTAAGAAACGGTAATAATAATAATAATAATAATAATAATAATAATAATAATAATAATAATAATAATAATAATAATAATGAGATAATTTAAATATTTGTTCCGTGATATATGTAACCAATAAACATTAAGAAACTTGAAACAGCTATTATTACTAACAAGAATTGTTAGAAAAATATTTCCTTAATATATTCTTAAATTGTTTCGATGTCTGACAGTCTCTGACATTACTCGGTAGGGAATTCCAAAGTCGAGGAACAGCCACAGTGAAAGAAGATGAATATGAGGATGTTCGGTGGGAGGGAATGGATAATATTGAGGAGTGTTGTGATCGTGTGTCTAGGTTATGGTGGGTGGATAAATTTTGAAAACGAGACGCAAGATAGACAGGAGTGGAGAAATGCAATATGTGAAAAGGACGGAAAGACAGTGGATTCTCCTACGGTTTTCTCGACGGAGCCAGGACAACATTTCGAGGGATGGTGTTACGTGATCAGCCCGGCGAATATTGCAGACGAAACGGACGCACATATTATGAACACGTTGTAGTCTCTGCGCCGAAGTAACGCTTAGGTCAGTAAGCAGAATATCAGAGTAGTCGAAGTGGGGCATCACGAGTGTTTGCACTAACATCTTTTTCAGGGAAAAGGGTAGAAAATTCTTCAATCGCCTAAACAAGTGGATTAATGAGAATACTTTTTTCCAGTCATACCAATTCTAATTTGTGCAGTCTTATACCCATATACGTATAAATTGCTTTATATAAAAGAAGACCTATCATAGTATGTAACATATGTTAAATTTTGAGATCCCATAGCAAGAGGTCTTTGTTTCTTATTGTATAAATACTTAGCACTGTGAATATGTATAGGGTTATTATGAAGTAAATAATATAGTTGAAATTAATATACTATCTAAAGTTTATTATTATTCCCCCTATAGGGGGGTTGCATTTGCAAAAAAAAAAAAAATAGAAAGAAACAATTGTGAAATATAAAAAGAAGAGGAAGTATGTATAATTCAGGTCAGTTGGCCATAAATCAATACAATCTGTTAGGATGAATACAAATGATACCGTAGGATGTAAATTGAATATTCCATTGTTGGAAGAGAAATACTCTTCATCATTGATTTGTCAATATTGAAGTGTTTGCTGAAACTCAGAAACTGCTTAGTTATCGTTTCTCTTGCACTGACCATCAATTCGGTAACTTGAATTGAATTGGGTTGGTATTCCCGGGTGTAATAAGGAATAGTTGGTTCGTATATAGCTCTTTCTTCTCAGAGTGTACGTCTTCGGGCTGATTCCTATAGGATTCGAATCTGATCGTAGAATTAATAATGTATCCTTGTTGAATACAAGTCTGTCGATCCTACGGGAACTGCCATTCTATGATAAACAGTAAACTTCTTCATTCACCGCGAAGCCGGAATCCCTAAGAACCTTTGCATTATTTGACCTAATCTTGCGATGCTTGTTATTACGGAGAATCTCACCAATAACCAAGGACGTGAGGTAGGTTTTCAAGATGAACTAAGTGGCAATGGAATGTGTCAAGACCAGGATTTAATTATACCGTGTTAAAACAAATGGAACAATTAAGCTTTGAAAAATAATCATAATTTTTTGGCCATTTGGCTTGGTTTCTACACATATTTTCCTATTTCCAAAAAAGGTCTGATTTAACTTTCGAAGTTATTTTATTTCCCATCTTAAAATTAATTATATTTCTAATGGTTTTGAATTGTATAGGCAAACTATTACAAGAATCAATATTAATTAACATCAGGTTTGCTTGAATTATACAAATTCGCTCTTCAGTTATATTTTTTTTCCTTCATTTATTAATTTATTTATTCTGGTGTACGTAAAAAACAAAGAAAATATTGAGACTTTTATAACATATTAATAATATAAAACTATTGTGGTTAGAATTTAATGTAAAACTCTGATCCTTTAAAGCCCGTTTGGAGTACGATTAATAAAATGTCTGTCTTACAAACATAGGATACGGTACCTATTCTGAAAGCACTGTTTCTCCATTATAATCGTACACCCAAATTTCTTTAATTTACTTCAATATTACGATCGTTTCTAAGCGTAATGCGTTAATAAAAGGAGTAGGCCTACAATGAACTAGTATAATAGGCATTCTAATATACATCTTCCAATAGATTTTCAATTTGAGTGACATTTTAAATATGAAACACATATGAGTCGTATATAAAACTGCTGGCTGGCATAGTGTGACACTTTTTCCTTTCTTGATAAAGAAGTACTGAGGATGGAGAATTATTAATATCATAACAAGAAAAATATGAAGAATCCTGAGAAAAAGTACCCCAATATCTTTCCTGTTTCTTGGAGTACATTCTACTTAAACTCGCCGAGATTTTAAAACGTATCTTGGCATGGGATGCCAATTCATTAACTCTATAGTGCTCGGGAAAAGTAGCAAAAGTCAAAAATGTTAATTTTATATTAGAAGGAAAAAACTGTCTTCACACTGGTTTATGTCGTTTTGATTTTTTTCTGTATGAATTATTGCAATGGGAGAGATACTTATGTCTCTTTTCCCAAGCGAGCACATGTTCCGTAATTTGTAAATAAATTATTAAAAAATGTTTGTGGAAACTGACTTATGCCACTTTTCCCAAGCACTGCAGATTATTCCACCGGTGGAAATTAAATGAACATAAAGATGACTATTCTTCTCCTTCAAGTAGGTAAATTGTAAAATAATGATCAAAAATTAATATTTATTAAAGTTCGAACACTAAAAAATTATTTAATTAAATTTAATAAACGAGATACAATATAAAGAAAAGATCATGTGTGATTTAAGAAGTACAGTTTTTGTAAAGGAAGGGAATTTACCTGTTTATACCATCGAAATCTCCACCAACACCAATATGATCCACTCCGATCAGGTCCCGGATGTAGCTGATATGTTCTGAAAATAAGGAGGAAAATACAACCTAAGTTAGAGGTATTTTCACAAATTGTTATAATGTACTATTTATTTATAAGCAGAAATATGATACCAGAATTTCGTATTATAAGTTACAGGATACCGAGTGTTTTATTTTAGCCTAAAATGGAAGTGTTATGTCAGCAATTGTAGCGTCTATTTTATTAGACATATTTGAGTGTCATATCTAGATGCAACCTTGTGCAATGATACTTTCACTAACGAGGTGTTAAAAATAAAAGAAACCGGAACTTGTAAGAAGCGCACAGAAATCGATTTTCCATATTATATAAGGAGAGAAAGATTTGTTAAAATCATCAGCTCTCCAGTGAGGGTGACCACAAGGATCCTGAATACAGAACAGTTATGTTTTAAGTCGTTGGTTAATTAAAAAATGTAAAATTTTGAATTTGGATTTCGTTTGATGCCAAAATGTCATATTGACAAAATTACATAAAAAAAGAATCGTATGCAGCGAGCCTATAACGGTATGACAGTCTTACGAAAATTATGAAACTCACTCACGCTCGTTTGATAAACTTACTCGCGTCTTAATTACTACCATTATAGGCTCATTACATAATATATTATTGAACAGTAAATAAATATTCACATACGTAAATCAAAACTTAATTATTATTAAAATCTAGTCAAATTTTCTTGTTGCTACATACATATAGCGTTCGGGAATGTCTGTCCACACATTTTCGTCCAATACAACATTTCGTCATTTAAGTCCAGTGGAATAAGTCCATAATAATTTTAGTCCAAGAGTAAATTTCGTCCAGAAATTTTTTAGTGCACAAAAATTTAGTCCAATATACATATTGTCCAATCGTGAATGATTTTGGACATTCAGAAGCACATTTTAAACAGATGACAACAATATAATACCAAATCATGAAGAACTAAAAATGGACAGGTGTTGCTAGGGAAATGCATACATTAGTTTCACTTAAAATTATCAGGTATAGAAGCCAAAGTAATTATTTCAATAACGAACAAACCATTGCTCATAAAATACGGCTACTGTTATCAACACCACTCTTATAATTAGAATCGAACCAGGATATACTGGCGATGTGAGAATCGGTCCACCTGTAATGAAATTACACAGCAACCTACAGAACCCCGAAGATGGAAATTAAAGAGGAAATTATACTTTCTAAGAAACAGCTTCAATGAAAGCATGATCTTTGTTCTTTGAAATAACTGAAAATAAATCTCATGTTTTATTCCTGTGATTGTTTTTTGTAATAAACACAGCTAGGAAAATTTCAAGTAAATAAATTTGGATTAAATCAGGTAAGGACAAAACATATATAGGACGAAATTTCACATAATACTAAAATGACATGGACGAAAGATTTGTGGACAAAATTTAATGTAGGACAAACATATAACTGGACAAACACAAAATTAGGACCAAATTACAAAAGGATGAAAACGTAATGGACTAACATCCTGCTAACCTAAATATATATCTCTGTACCTACATCGGCACTAAATAAATTACGCAGTAAATGAAGTTAACAATAACCTAAAATCAATTATTTCATGGACGAAAAAAAAACTTGGAATTAAAATTGAACTTGGAGAAATCATAGGCAATTATAATGGGGCATCAACGACTGTTAGGTAAATTAAACACAGGTGACTTATCTCCTGTTAAAATGAATGAAACTATTATCCCTTACAGTGATAGAGTAAAAAATCTGGGAATTTATATGGACAAAAACTTAAGTTAGAATACTCAAATCACACACACATGTAAAATAATTTTTATGAAAATTCACACGCTAAAAATAATCCGAAATTTCCTTCCGTTGATTCTCAAGAAGAATGTAGTACAGTCACTCTTGAAGCCTCATTTTGATTACTGTGACATTCTCCACACTGACAGACAGACTACAGCGTGTTCATAATGCATGTGTTCGATTTATTTGCAACGTACGTAGATCTGACCTATTTCACCTTCACTAAATACCTATGCTGTCCTGGGTCCGTCTCAAAGAGTGAAGAACTATTCACTCTCTCACGTTACTCTTAAATATTCTTCAGAACTCTAACCCTAGCTACTTAGCTTCTCGTTTTCAACATTTGTTCTCACATTACGAAATAGATACTCGCTCACAACACCATATCACACTCTCCACTCCTAAACACAGAACATCCTTCTACTCATCATCTTTCACCGTCTCTGCAGCTCATCTCTGAAACTCTATACCACAGCATGTCAGACACTGTCTAGTTTCAAAAATAAACTTAAATTGCACTTTTTCAATTTAGATTCCCTTCAATTATAAGCCCTTTTCTCTGCGACAATTTTGTAAAAAATATATATATTTCTTTTTTTTTTTCCTTTTCATTTTTTTGTTCTCTTGATCACCATATGAATTTGTTATCATAGCATTTTTTTGTGTATTCTATTTAAATTTCGCATTTTTTCTTTTCTTATTATTTTATTTCATTCCATTTGTTGTATTCTTCCTTATGTGTTCCCTGTTAACTGTTTATAGTAACTGAGTTGCTTTTATTATATTCCAATCTTTAGATCTGTATTTTACTTTCTTTTTTCTATTATGGTATTATTGTCAAATTGTTTAGTGTCGATTTTGTTATGCTATTATTTTTTATAATATATTAGCATTCTGTTCTTTAACTTTTTCTTAAATTTAAATGCTTTTATACTTTGTGACCTCGTAGAGCAGTGATGTCAAAGCAAGCGCATTTTTCTGACCTTGACGTCGTGCGCCGGCAGCAAGCGCTAAGTATGGAAAGAGGAAGGGTTGTGTATATGAATAAGCAACCTGTTGGATTAAGAAAACAGTGGTGCACAAACTTCAAACGCAACGCGAAATTTTATGTCGTTATTTTTATATGGCTTCTTTCTGTTTAATATTATCTATATTGTCTATAAAAGAAAAGTACTAACACTGATTTCTTAATATTGCACTTGTGTTTCAAATCTTAATAATATAATAGAGAGTTAAGAAGGAATATTCACTTAAATTCCATAGTAGTATAATATTAAACTGCATTAAGTGGATGAAACACATCATTCATAAAGAAAGTGATATTCCAAAGAAAGAGATTGAGTATGACATGATAAGTTGGAATTTATATTGATGGTATCTTTAGCCTTACAAAAGTAATCAATAAATTAATCAAAACAATATTACAGTACAAAGCAAAGTTACCTAGGTACTGTATCTGTTTTAAGTATAACTAATAATACATAACAAAACTCTTATCGCATTATGCTTTTAAGGTGATATTTGTGAGCAACTTCCTATCATCAGAATATTAAATTATTTTCTCGAAATCCGCTGAAGCTATAGAGCTGACAGTTTTACAACACATGGGCACGTATCTTTTGCTTACGATGTAACAGTAGTTGCTTTGTTAATTCATTTCCTTACAAACAATTTCCATGCGAATATTTTCAAAATTTTTAATACACTATCTTCAGTAATACGTATATACGGTATATTAGATTCACGACAACATTCTGTAAAGGCTACTAAATAAATAGGCCTATACCTGAAAATTTCACTTTTCTAGCCTATATGAAAAGTTGAGAAAAATATTTCTTTTGAATAAAAAAATCAAACTTGTGAAAAATGAGCATTAAAATAAAACTTACATTCTTATAATGCACTTATGCTTCTCAGGCAAATCTAAAAATTAACATGGATACAGTTTTAATAACTTCTCTTCCCTTTATCTATTGAATCAGTGCTTGCCATCCCTGAATACAGCTCTACCAAGCGGCATATACCACCTCTTTCGTCTGTCTCTTTCCTTTCGGCTATAAAGCGTTCAGGCTCTCCTGGGCTCTAAAGCGCGCGCTTGCTCCCGTGGGCATCAATTGACATGCCTGTCGTAGAGTGTAAGAGAAGGCCTTATGGCCTTAACTCTGCCAGTATAAATTAATGAATGAATAATAATAATAATTATTACTATTATTATTATTATTATTATTATTATTATTATTATTATTATTATTATTACATAACCTAAAACTCAAGTTTTTAGTGATATAAAATAGAGATTTAACTTTCAGTGTGCTCGTGGGATTACTATTTCAAATTTGAGTGGGAAAGGAGCAATTACAGTCGGTTGTCGTCATGCTGCCGCTAACAGAATCCAATTTAAGCATCAGGTAACTAATGAAAATACGCTACTAGCCGCATTTAATCTTCCCCTGCACCACGTAATCTATTGTATATTGTACACGTCACCCCAAATGAAAGAGTGACTTAAGCGTAGTTTCAAACTTATGCTATTGGATTTCTACCACTGTTCCATTACAGAAACTTCTTTTTATTTCACAATAATCACGTGATAATCACTCTACAATTAAGCTACTTTTTAGTAATTGTAAGAAAGGAAAAGGAATTGATTCTGGACTAAGTAATCCTGTGAGATTTTCTGTGAAAAAATCCCCATTATGACATATTGTCTCTGATAGATTCCTCCTGCTATTGTTTATTCCACTGTTGTTCTATTAACACCATCTGATCGTTTTCGATGTCTGTAGTTGAATAATGACATTAAACTAATTGCCTTTACCATCATCCACTTGGAAGGCTAAAAATATGAAAGACTGAGGAATGCTGGGTTTTCAGTGAAAGACATGCCCTTGCGCAGAACACTATGAATGAATCATCCACTTCTTTCTTTTTCTTTTGTGGGCTCTTCCACTCTTCAGCGGTTGCCCTGAATTCCCTTCCGCCATCCTTCTCGATCCCGCCAATCCTCCTCCTGCATATGTCGGTCCTTCATCATTTGCATGACACCGGCTTTCCATGTTTTTCTTGGTCTCGCACGCTTCCTCCTTCCCCGAGGTGACCATTCCAGAATAATCTTTGGCCATCTTCCTTCTTTCATCCTTTTTACGTGGCCATACCATTGAAGAGTTCGTTTTTCGATTCTTTCAATTACCGACTCTTCCATCTCCATCATTTGCCTCACATCCTCATTCCTTCTCCTTTCCAATCTGGATACTCTAGCAGCTCTTCTTATTCCGTCGCTTGTATCTTACACTTCTGACGTTCAACAAGTGCCCATCCCTCTGCCCCGTATGTTAGTATAGATTCAACTATAGATTGTAGAATTATTTTCTTCATTTGTTTGGAAATGGATCTACTCCACAGTACCCCATTCAGCATCTTTATTGCCCTTCTTGCCTGTTGCACTCCGTGATCTACATCTGCTTCACAGCTCCCAGACTCGTGGATAATAGACCCCAAATACTTAAAATGTCTCACAGATTTAATTGTTCCTTGCGGTAGGATAATATCTCTTCCACTATTGCCCACAACGAGGTATTCAGTTTTATTCATATTAATGCAAAGACCTCCTATATCAAAGGCTTCCATCAACCTCCTCAACATGAACTTAGCATCTTCACGACACTGAGCAATTAATACCTGGTCGTCTGCAAATAGGAGAGAATGTATTGTTTCATGTCCAATTGGAACTCCCATACCTTTACACGATCGATTCCATCTCTCTAAGACTTGCTGAATATATATTTTGAAGAGGGATGGGGACATGCCACATCCTTGCCTCAGACCCTTTGTTGTTGGAAATGGAGTTGACAGCCTTTTCCCTACCTTCACTACAGCTCGACTCTTCTTGTATAATTTTTTAATTACTGTTATCAGAGATGTCCCGATGCCAATATTTTCCATTGCTCCCCACAGATTGTTAATTGGTACAGAGTCGTACGCTTTCTCAAGATCGATAAAAACTAAATGAATTTCTTGGGCTTTAGCATATGATTTTTCAGTGATCTGCCTTATATCAAATATATGATCCATACAAGATCTACCTGCAGTAAAACCAGCCTGATCCTCAGATATTCTTCCCTCAATTGCTATTTCTAATCTATCCTTTAAAATTGCACTAAAAATTCTACTTATAGAGGACATGACACTAATACCTCTATAATTATTAGGATCCTTCCTATCTCCTTTCTTATAAATAGCAGATATGTATGATAAAGCCCAATCTTCAGGTATTTCATCCGCTTCCAAGATTTGATTGAACATCTTGCAAATAAGTCTTTGTAATAAAGGGGGGCCATACTTCCATAATTCCATCATAATTCCTCCAGGCCCACTTGCCTTTCCATTCCTTGCCTTCAATAGTGCATGCTGAACTTCCTCCTCCAAAATCGGCTCCATATGCGAGGGTAGTCTGTCATTACCAAAATTTTCACTTATTCCTCTTCTTTTTTCAGTCAAGAGACCCTTAAAATGTGTTTCCCATTTCTCCATGCTCACAAGTTGTGTCACTGGTGATGGATTATGGACAGTCCTCATTTTTTTTAAGGCTTTCCAAGCCTCTGCCGATCTTCTATATCCTAGCGTGTGGTCTATTTCCCCACAGTATTTTTCCCACTGCTCTTCCTTAGATAGTTTAACCATCTTCTTTACTTTCTTCTTACACCTCTTATACTCTTCAAAATCTTCTTCATTCTTTGTGCTCAGCCATTTTCGATAGAGTGCTTTCTTTTCTTCAATTACGCCTAATATATCTTTAGTTAACCATTCTGTTTTTCCTCTGTTCTCCTTTTCTATTCCTAAAGCCTCCTCAGCTGCATTCATAATAGAGTGTTTCAAATACTCGTACAGTTCTGCGGCACTCCAATCTTCATTCGCCTCCGCCAGTTTATTCGTAAGCCTTTGCTGGTATAAATATTTCACACTACTTTCTTGCAGCAAGTGTACCATGTATCTTGGACTATCTAACATAGAAATTCCATTACTCTCTTCTCTCTCCTTTAGTTTTAAATTGGCCTTTATGGGAAAAGCAACTTTTGCGGTAACAATATGGTGATCGGATCCACACTCTACTCCCCTCTTCACCATAACGTCTTGTATCTTAATTGTACGTTTTATCTTAGTTATCACATAATCTATAATAGATTTTTGATTCCTAGATGGTCTCACCCACGTAAACTTGTGGATATCCTTGTGTTTAAATTTCCCATTCATTATAACACATTCCTGTCCTGTGCAAAAATCTATCAATCTCCTACCATTATCGTTTATCGTATCTTCTCCCCACTGGCCTACAATCTCATCATTGATTTTCCTTCCCACTCTTCCATTAAAGTCCCCCATTATTAACATCTCACTACTGTCCGAACACTCATCCACCACCTCTCCTAAATCCTCATAAAAGTCTCTTTTATTATCTACTGTATCATCATCATTCGGACCATAGACCCCTATTATTTCTAACTTAACTCCAAACATAGACATCGTTATCCTTATTATCCTCTCATTTATTTCTTTCCAACTAACAACTTCTCGTTTCCATTTCTTCTTTATCAGGACAGATACACCTGATTTCGCTCTTGATGTTTTATCCACTCCGGTCCATATGTGGATATAGTCACCTATCACTTCTTGCCCTTGTCCTTTCTTTTTTGTTTCAGTCAATACTACAATGTCCATTCCCAGTGACTCAACTGCCTTAACCACCTCTATAATTTTCCCAGTTACTCCTTGTACATTCCATGTTCCAAATGATAAAGTCCGTTTACGCAGCCAAAGTCGATGCCTGTTAATCCGTCCGGCTTTACTATATTTGGGAAACGTAGCAGTTTATATTTTTATAAGACCGGGTAGCTAGCCCTGTGCTTAACCCCCTCCTTGGAGGACCAGGATTTTCTTTCAGGGTGGACTCCCTTAGCCTTTGTAGTGCCAACTACACCGCAAGGCAGCGGTAGTTTTCTGTCAGGGTTCTCTCCCTTAGCTGGCATGTCCCAATTATTGCGTCAGGATTTCGCATTTTCGCCCTTTCATGTCTTAGCTGCAAAATGCACCCAGGGACCATGACGAGGACATGCATGAATAGGACTTGGCAGGAATTCATAGAATCATCCACTTACGAAGTTTTATTTTGTCAAGTAATTTATAATATAATATGACAGTGTTTACAGCAGAATGCTGCATTGGAGTTTAATCGCTCGCTTGAACTCGGTCGAGTGTCGCACCCTCGAGTGAGATACGATCGGTCGTGATACGCTCGTAATAAATAGAAGCACAGTACAAGGTCATCTCACCGACATGTCTTATCTTGTATGGAAGGCGACAGATAAGATACACATGTGTTTTGCTCACATGGTAAAAATAAGGCTTTATTTTCTGCGTTTATGACAAACGTTTAATGGAACTGTCAATGGAACGTATCAAACAGGAACATGAAGTTATAAATAAAATAGTATGAAAAATTTCGATATACAGTTATTATTGCTAATTAATAATTATTCAATATTTGATTTACCACATATATAAAATGATAGGTCCATACATAGTGTTCCGCCTATATACTGCGACAATGTAGAACGTTTTACAAAATAATATTGATATAGCAGTAGATTAATAACAATATTAGTACAGAGATAACGTCACAGAAAATATAATAAAACGAATAATCATGCTGCACAACTGTTACAGACGCAAAGATTGATACACTAATTATTAGAGATTATTATTATTATTATTATTATTATTATTATTATTATTATTATTATTATTATTATTACTAGAAAACTTGATACAGTTCTTGCATTATCGTGATTGTGTTCTCCGTTTATAATAATTACATTTACATCCAATAACATCTATCAGATATGGCAAAAACAAAATCACTCCTGTGTGGAGAAAAAAAAACATTTACCTACAACATTTATATTACATTATTACATTTTAAAGCAAGTTTTGTAGTTGTACTATGGAGAGGTTAGTTAAACACTGCAAAGTTTTGAAATGATAAACATCTATCATGTTACTACATAGTTCATCACTGTAACAAGAACGAATGTCTAACGCTCGGCTTATACCGTTCGAGGATTTATCGCTCGTGACAATTTTACCCATCATGCACGTGCGCTACTTATCGGATTATGCTATGAACTACTGGCGCTCGAGCGAAAACGTCCGATGCAGACCTCTGGTTTACAGCTAAGCACAATAAGTATGCAATTATTTCCACATGAGTAGTCTTTAGAAATAAAAGTTCAAAACGTAGTGAACTTCCTATTAATTTGCCTGAATTCTGAAATGTGAATAAACTCTGTCGTTCCTTCAATTATTTAAAATAAGTTTGGACTGTAAATTTGAAAACAAATTAATAAATTTGTAATAATTTCCTCATCATCCTGATTATACAAACAGTTGCCTGTTTTAAGGAAACCGATGTGTTACCAGCAAGTTTTAAGTCTGAGTGAAATGAAAATATAAGAATATTTATTGAATGAGTTTCATTCAAAATGACATCAATATTTGAAAAACAGCAACAAATATTAAAACATATAAATAATTTATTGAATTTAATAATATGTTGCTAACGTTTTGCCTATTTAGGCATCTTGAGGCATATATTTAAATATCTCATGTCGTGTTAAAAGTTTACTTATATTGTCATAATCATTAAATAGATAATTAAAGAATCTTAAAGTAAACATATTATAATAAAACATAAAGATTAAATAAACAAATGACAGTTGTGTTAATTATTGCTTTCGATTAATTTACTTGCTAGTAGATTTCGAATATTAGTTTAGTTTTAATCATTAAACAAGTAAATTAATCGAAAGCAATAATTAACACAACTATCATTGGTTTATTTAATTTTTATGTATATTTTAATATGTTAATTTTAAGATTGTTTAATTATCTATTTAATGATTATGCCAATATAAGTAAAATTTTATTGCACCACATGGGATATTTAAATATATGCCTGAAGATGCCTAAATATACGAAAACGTTAGTAACATATTATTAACTTTAATGAATTATTTAGATGTACCGGTATAAATATTTGTTGCTTTTTAAATATTGATGAATTATTTTGACTCAAAACTCATTCAATAAATATTGAAGATGTATAAATATTGTTATATTGTATTTGATTTATCGGAATACCATTACAATGTTTTCTGAAATGAAAATAGTTCATTCAAAGATGTAATAGAATATATCGTATGTTTGTTATCCTTCCATTAGCTTCAAGACATCAAAATAATAATTACGTTTCAAGCTTTTATGCTAAAACAATGGTAGAGATTATTAGTTTTCATCTTCAACCATTTACGCAAGTTATAAATAAACATTTAGAGAATATTTTGTAATATTCGAAATGCATTATAATTAATATTTTTGGACCATCGTGTTTTTGTTGTATTTACAGATATTGTTTTAGGCCTTGAAAGTTAGAATTTCCACACAGAAACTTGTTGCTAGGGATATCATTCTTCATAACATAAAGCTGTACTGAAATAGACCCATTACAGTGCACTTATTGTTACTTAGTTACCATTACAGTGCAGTTTTGTGAAGACTTTGGAATAAGATTGCTCTAAATTTTCAATGAAAAATATATTACATTTTTACAATTTTAAAAATATGATCATGCAAAAAATGTTGTACAATACACGTTTGTGAAGTGCATTATAAAATCTCATAAACTGAAAAACTGCTCTGCTAATTTTTCAAAGTTTTCTTCGATTTTGTAAAACGCACTTCACAACTTTGTATCGTAATATACTATTCAAATATATCTCAACGTAATATTTGATCAAAATAAAATATAAAATATTTTCTTGAAAAATTGATATTTATTTTTTATTTGTGCAACAAAAATAATGCTTCAGTTGCTTATTTACGTGGAATTAATTGTGATAATAGTTCGTTATGATTTCGAAGGAAATTTCGTAAAAATTCTCTTTTTCCTCAAATTGTACAATTAGTAACCACAAGTGAATTGCTTAAGAACATATTCTATTAGTTCATTTGACTTTATCTTACATCAATTACATCAAAAGCAATATGCTAGCAGTGATCCAAAGGGATACTATAGTTCTACTTTTCTTTTCATCTCTTTTGAACTGCGTACATGCTCTGTGGAGACGTTCCCCATAATCATGATTGACTTCACAATACGTGTAAGGGAAAGGCTGTTCGTGTTACAAGAATGGAAACTATGGTTTGCTGGACCTGATGCCTTTTTGCATTGGTCCAGCATAATACAAGCGCGTCTATGCACGAAGATTAAAATTAATTGGCTAAATTGTATATAAATCCCAATTAAACTAGATATTTATGTGTACTGGTTAATTTATAGACATGCATACTTAGTTGTTGAATTTCTAAAAATCTCTAAGGGACGAATGTACTGCTATTGGAAAGATGAAACAACGGAGAGAGCAATAATTTTATAAAAGACAGTGATTTACTGCTGTTTGTTGCTGCAGAAATTATAGACTTCTAAAAGCAACTTTGAAAAAGAACAGGTGGCATGAATGTGAATGTTGTAGCTCATACGCAAGTTCCTGTTATGAAAAAAATTAAAGAAATTAGATTTAGACCTAACTTCAACAAAGAAGCTTGATACTGCATGCTATGAACTTCAGTTGTAGATAAGATGCGTAGAATGCAATGAAAACATCTTGTTCATATAGACTGAGCCAAAATAAATTCATCAATATACAGAGTGTTTCAGAAATATTTTGACAAACCTTGGGGGCATGTTCCTCAGACCAAAACAAGAAAAGAAGTCCATATAAACATATGTACGAAAATCCTTAGTTTTTTCAATTATTTATGAAAGAACATAATGAAACATGTGTTAAATATTGTTAGCTTGGTAGCAAGTGTTGCAACTTTAATCAATTCAGAAACTTATAACAATGAAAGTTTACGTTCAACGCATTTCGAGGTACAGTCCAACAACTTAACTTAAGTTTGTAACCGATAATAATATTTATTTTGTTAGATTGTCGATATATATTATCGATACAAGCCTGCTGATGCACTCATTGTATTCTAGATGGCTATGTGTTGCTAAGGAGTCCATGATCCGACGAGTGCATGCATGTATGGAAGCAAGAGGTATACATTTTGAACATTTGTTATATGTTTCATTGATTAAAGTTGCAACACTTGCTACCAAGCTGACAATATCTAACAAATGTTTCATTACATTCTTTCATTAATAACCAAAAAACTAAAGACTTTCGGACATATGTTTATATGAACTTTTTTTCTTGTTTTGGTGTGGGGAACATGCCTCCTTGTATATTGTATTGTAAAGAATACACTGAGGTCCGATATGTCAAAAAATGTGCAGACTTCTGTATTTCTGCTTAGTATAAAAGAAATTGGTGTTATTTCTTTTTTTTTTCAGAATTTTACAGTACACAATTGAATTTATCAACATCATAGTTCAATTAAAAGTATATATTTCTAAATCTGATAAGTTATTGTAATCTCAAAAAAAAAAACAATATTTTTCAACCTACACAATTGTTATGAAAAAAATGATTTTTTACATGTTAGCAGTATGGAATGAAGACAAATGCAAACATAACGAGGATAATGGATATCGGAAGACAAATAAAGAAGGTAAACGTACGAATTCGAAATGAGTCAGTAGAGCAAGTGGACAGTTTCAAATACTTGGGATGTACCATAAGCAGTAACATGAGCTGCTGCCAGAAAGTCAAAAGGAGGACAGCAATGGCAAAGAAAGTCTTTAATAGAAAAAGAAGCATTTTCTGCGGACCTCTGAAAGAAGAATTGAGAGATATACTAGTGAAGTGCTTTGTGTGGAGTGTGGTACTACATGGGCAAGAACGTAGACATTACGACGAAGTGGAGAGAAACGACTAGAAAAATTTTAAATGTGGATATGGATAAGAATGGAGTGTGTGAAATGGACAGAGAGAGAATAAGAAATGAAGCTGTGCTGGAAAGGGTGGGTGAAGGAAGAATAATGCTGAAGTTGATCAGGAAGAGGAAAATAAATTGGTTGGGTTACTCTACAGTATAGTTGGGTGGGGGTCTCTTTGATTACTGAAAAGTACGAAATGTAACCGTAGTAATGCATGTTTACAATTACCCCCAAGCAATTAAAACTATGGGGCAAATGTAAACACGTCATAATTTAATGAACTGAAGTTATGGGAGATCTCAAAACCATTGTAATAAATGTTAACTACAATACATTACTCATAAAAACAACATATTCTTAAAAAAAATAGCACTGTACGTTAACTTACAATGCCAAAAATGAAGGTGAAGC
Organism: Periplaneta americana; assembly: GCF_040183065.1. Classification (NCBI taxonomy): domain Eukaryota; kingdom Metazoa; phylum Arthropoda; class Insecta; order Blattodea; family Blattidae; genus Periplaneta; species Periplaneta americana. Next base: position 125,574,659 of record NC_091130.1, on the reverse strand, counting down.
AAAATTCTTTCTTAACTTTTTTTGTAGACTCTTACAAAACATTTGTTCACAACTAAACAGTTACTCTTATTTGGCGCCAAACTGCTTTATAGGTTAGTCAATATGTTAATTTAAATATTCCCCTGAATTAAAATTTTTATATTGACAGTTTTGTATTTCTCACAGCATTTATTTACAATTACCCCCCGTTTGCAATTACCCTCATCTACCTTAATAAATTTAATATAAAATGTCGACATACTGTATATCAATAAATAATAAATTATTGATACAAAGGAACAAAGGGAGAAGTTTGTGTGTTGAAGACAACAAAACGCTGAATAGTTTTGTAAAAACTAATATTTCCTATAGCCTATAATATATAAAATTCAAAGCTCTAAGTTCTTCGTATGAAACTGGAAAGTTGTACTCGTACAATTCCAAGTAATATTGGTAATGGTTAGTGCTAGAGTGCTAACAATGGCCAATGTTCGTGTTAGGCACTGCACTCATTTTTAAGCGCTTTATTTGTCTAGAGTTCGCGGTGTAACGTCGATTAGCTGAAAGGCTCTATACAAAAACAAAAAAATGAAATTATTGGTGTGTAAACGTCGCTTTGAATACTCTCACGACAACACGGCTGCGATGTTTAATTTACACATTCGCGGCAGCAAACCTTTCAATATTCCCATTGCTAATTTCCGCTGTGGATGAAGCAACTAATCAGAGACCTAATATATTCAAAGAATGGATTTTTATATCCGAACCAAAACAATATGCAAATTGTGTGATTTTGCAGTGAAATAGTTCCAGCCGGTTCTGCGTAATATATGGCCTAGCTGTGTGGCTATGGAAGTGATATTTTTAGCACAAAAAATTTCAGCAGATGTCGAAGTTATGGAATATATAATGAAGAGTACAGACCCAACTACCATGTAGTTCACAGTTATTACAAAATGCTTACAATAAAATTATAGTGTATTTTGTATTAAGAAGTTTTCTATAATACCATAGTACGACTTTTCGTCCCGAGCGGTTCGTCCCAGGTCCCGAACGTTCCACGAATTATTTTGTCACAAACAGTTATGGTATCCTGACCTTCAAAGGCATCTGATCCGACTAATCGATAATTTGTTGGTGTAAATGTAGATTCTTTAGTTATTGCTTCTACGAAAAGATGTATGTATGTATTTATTCACACTGCAATGGGTATATACCCGGTGGCAGTGGTAACTAATTAAACTCAATAATGACAATAATAAACTTATTAATTAAAATACAATTAATAATAATAATTAATACTAACAATAATTTATAATAATAATAATAATAATAATAATAATAATAATAATAATAACAGGGAACATCCTAAATTAAATGAAGCACGATCACTTAAAATAATATTTAAAGTAAATGGTATCTTAAACCCACGAGTATGATATATTCATATCTGCACAAGTACCTTTCAACACTACACTCATTTCGCTGTTAACTCACTCACTGCACTGGAACTACGACACATTTCACTGATTCTATCCTGATTTCACTAACACTTCAAAAAACATTTCACTGTTCAAATACTTTGCACTGCCCCTATAAACTCTAAAGCTTCACTGACAGGAACACGTTTCACTTACACAACACACTTCACTGACACAACATAATTCTTCACTGATACAACACTTCAATAACAAATACTGTGTATAATTACCGTCTATTAGTAAAGTCCTTAAGCCTATTTTTAACTACGTTTTTCGTTGTTGGTAAAGCCTTTAGTAAGTCTGCAGGTAAAGCATTCCAGTCCCTGATAGTACGATTGAGAAAAGAAAACTTTCCAGTGTCCGTCCACTGTCTTCTTTCCTTCAATTTATATGAGTGGTCGTTCCTTGAAGAAGTAATTTGGCGGCTGCAACCTATTTTTTATTTCTCTCCAGGCAGGCTCACCTCTCTATGTTTTGAACAGTGCGCATAATCGAATTCGCGTTCTCCTGTCCGTGAGTGTGTCCCATTATATTGGTGAATTTTTCCGACAACATATGAGAGCACGTTTTTGAATCTTTTCCAATGTCTTAATATGTTCTAATCTGTAAGGATCCCAACATGCAGCACCATATTCCATTACTGGACGTACTGGTGATTTATATGCAATCTCTTTGGATTTTGATGGCGAAGATAATAGCACAGTCTACTATATACAGTCACGAAGCTTGAGTTTTGAGGGTGCTAGAAACAATAGACTGTGACGGTACTATTTTGCATTGCCTGTAATGAGGCGATATTAGCGATCCTAGTGGTGAGCAACTATCTAATGTTTGCATATTTACTACGCATCGAGCTTCGCGACTGTATATACTAGACTATGATAATAGTCATTGTTGCCAATTGTAGATAAATAGTCCCGCATTATGGAATTCAATTTTTCATCCCACTCAACTGATTGTAAAACAACAATGAATTTAGCTGAAAACCGCTGATATTGTCAATTGTGACAACAATTAATGCTTAATCTATATTTTCTCTGACAACTTTTTAACTGTCTCGATAATGGTGCCACCTATTGAGAACTAGAGGAACTATTTCAAAGTTTGTCAATTTTTTTTTACATTTTTGGTTGTGACTTATCCCGTGGCTGGGAAGTTCGCTTACACGATCACAAAATCGTAGGTCAGATACCTTTGAACGTCAGTGTAACCACGCGGCTGGGACTTTTGTCCCAGATTTCTGTTCTGCTTTTTTAAGACATATTATAATTATTCTTCCCTGTAATACATCTAGTCGATTAAGGCGTAGGGGGAAGGATTATCGACCACCACTGTTCCCAATTAGAATTTGGAACTGTTATGAACGTGCTATGGCCGGTTTTTCCAGAACGACAAACCCCGTGGAAGGTTGGAATAAGAAAACAAATCAAATCATGGGAAAACCACATCCAGCAGTTAATGAGTTCCTAGATAAATTACTTAAGAAGGCACCTGTAGTGGCCAGAGAACTCCTGCGTGTTGAAGTCGGTGGATCTCCAAGAACGAAGGGAAGAAAAATTCATGTAGCCGTAGATCGTCAGATGCAGAGAGTTGCAAATCTTTATAATGTGTATAAGGATAACGGTGAAATTACACAGTACTTACGCGCTACGGTAGTGACTAGTGAACGGAGTATTCAGCAGGTACACTGTTTACGCATACTACAGTAGTGACTATTGAACGGAGTATTCAGAAGGTACACTGTTTACGCATACTACAGTAGTGAGTGGTGAACGGAGTATTCAGCAGGTACACTGTTTATGCATGCTACAGTAGCCACTGGTGAACGGAGTATTCAGCAGGTACACTGTTTACGCATGCTACAGTAGTGACTATTGAACGGAGTATTCAGAAGGTACACTGTTTACGCATACTACAGTAGTGAGTGGTGAACGGAGTATTCAGCAGGTACACTGTTTATGCATGCTACAGTAGCCACTGGTGAACGGAGTATTCAGCAGGTACACTGTTTATGCATGCTACAGTAGTCACTGGTGAACGGAGTATTCAGCAGGTACACTGTTTATGCATGCTACAGTAGTCACTGGTGAACGGAGTATTCAGCAGGTACACTGTTTATGCATACTACAGTAGTGACTGGTGAAAGGAGATTTCAGCAGGTACACTGTTTATGCATGCTACAGTAGTCACTGGTGAACGGAGTATTCAGCAGGTACACTGTTTATGCATGCTACAGTAGTCACTGGTGAACAGAGTATTCAGCAGGTACACTGTTTATGCATGCTACAGTAGTCACTGGTGAACGGAGTATTCAGCAGGTACACTGTTTATGCATACTACAGTAGTGACTGGTGAACGGAGTATTCAGCAGGTACACTGTTTATGCATGCTACAGTAGCCACTGGTGAACGGAGTATTCAGCAGGTACACTGTTTATGCATACTACAGTAGTCACTGGTGAACGGAGTATTCAGCAGGTACACTGTTTATGCATTCTACAGTAGTCACTGGTGAACGGAATATTCAGCAGGTATACTGTTTATGCTTGCTACAGTAGTCACTGGTGAACGGAGTATTCAGCAGGTACACTGTTTACGCATGCTAGAGTACTGACTGATGAACGGATAGTCAACTTGAAACCACCGTAACGCATCCTATCGGTCACCAACATTACAAACCTACATATCAATAATAATTAGAAACTTATTATAAAGGACTTATATTTTGTTTGTGGTTATTTTACGACACTGTATCAATATCATTAAAGTGATAATGCCGGTGAAATGAATCCGGGTTCCAGCACCGAAAGTTACCCAGCACTTGCTCGTATTGGGTTGAAGAAGAACCTCGGAGAAAATCTCAACCAGGTAACTTGCCGCGACCGGGTTTCGAAACCAGGCCATTTAGTTTCGCGGTCAGACACACTAGCCGTTACTCACAGGTGTGGATTAAAGGACTTCTATCTTGTCATAATATTTGAAATTCCTATTTTCGGAAATAGAAATGTTACATAACATGTGATTATAACGTATGAAGTTGTATATCATGGAAATTTATTCATAATTAATGCCTACTTCTAAAGAATACAGAATTAACCAGGAAACCTTATTCAGAAATAATAAAGTACAGCTTATTTCAGTTCCAGGACACAATGGACTATACAGTAATAAACTAGCAGATTTATTGACCAAGCATGGAACTACCGTCCTGTGCTATGGCCCGGAACCTTGTGTCAGTATCCCTAAGTGTATAATCAAACAGGCTATAAAGGACAACTGATGGGGGTTAACTGAGAGTCTGGATATCTACACCAGCTATGAGACAGGCAAAATTCCTTATAGGAAAACCAAGACATAACTTAACTAAACAATTTCTAAGTCTAGAAAGGAGAAGCTTAAACTCGTAACCGGACTTCTAGCCATTTGATTACATAACTTACAGAAAATGTGGGATGGATGTTTAATTATCACCCCACATTCTGCTGAATTGTTCAGGTTTAAGCCATTATGACACATCTATGCCTCGGGGAACGTATATTTTTCACACATACAACAAAATATTCTATTAACAATTTAAATACATTTTCTGTGCAGTAAATATAAATTATGACAAATGAATGCGTAAGTATTCGCGAAACAGAAGACAAACTTGTTAAACTTTTTAAATGTTTGTGCAATGAGAGAAAATATATTGGTGTTAAATTTAAGACTTATGTAATATAAATATTCTTCAGAATTTAAGAATGAAACAAAAAACGTATAAGATAATCTATACTAATAATAAATCTTGTAACCAAAATGTTCCTAGTAATTTTCGCTTTTTAAAAAAATAATTGGTGTCAATATGCATAATTAGCCATTCTGAGACCCTAAACAGCATTTTTTTATTTTTGTTTGTATGTCTGTCTGTTTGTTGCCTTTTCACGCGATAATGTCTGAACTGATTTATATGAAAATTGGAAAATAAATTAAATTTGTTCTAAATAGATTTTAGTCTATTTGGTATTCAAAATACTATTATTTAAAAGCGGGGTTATAAGGGGGCCTGAATTAATAATAAATCGAAATATCTCTTATTATTGATTTTTGTGAAAAATATTACATAACAAAAGTTTTCTTAAAAACGATTTCCGATAAGTTGTATTCTACGCAAAACTTTGATAGGACTGGTATTTAACGAGATACACGAGTTTTAAAATCACAATGGATGTTATCAGCGCCGCCTCAGACTAATAGGCTTTAATGAAATTAAAATAAATGACTTCTTCTGTAAGGGGTCTTGCACAACAACAAACGGAAACTATTTACTTAACATTATTTTATACGGATTTAATTGCATGATGGGAACATATAAAATAAGTTTATCAATATTATCATACAGAAAATGTGTGTTTGCATGAAGCAACCTCAGAAGCTATTTAACAGCAGATTTGTATAATTATTATTTCACCATTGAAAAGTGTACTTTCTCTAGATTTGAAAATAAAAACGGTATGAATTCAAATAGGACCTATATGCAATTAGTAATTAGTGCAATTAAAGAAAATAAAAAAATGATTCAATAAAAATGACGATTTGATTACAATTATTATTTTACTTTATTTTCACATAGGCTATATTACTATTAAAATAAATAAATCTCAAGTGTATTTTTTACAGCATATATGGCAAATTTTAGTGCTTATTTTAAAAGTTTTTACTGGATATACTTCAATTTTTAGCGCTTATTTTAATAGTTTTTTACTGCATATAGTTAAATTTTTAGCGCTTATTTTAATAGTTTTTATTGTATTTACGTCAAGTTTTAGCGCTTATATTAATAGTTTTTATTGCATATATGTCAATTTTAGCGCTTATTTTAATAGTTTTTATTGCACATACTTCAATTTTTAGCGCTTATTTTAATAGTTATTATTGCATATACGTCAATTTTAGCGCTTATTTTAATAGATTTTATTGCACATACTTCAATTTTAGCGCTTATTTTAATAGTTATTATTGCATACACGTCAATTTTAGCGCTTATTTTAATAGATTTTATTGCATATACGCCAAGTTTTAGCGCTTATTTTAACAGTTGTTATTGCATATACATCAATTTTAGCGCTTATTTTAATAGTTTTTATTGCATATACGTCAAGTTTTAGCGCTTATTTTAATAGTTTTTATTGTATATACGTCAATTTTAGCGCTTATTTTAATAGATTTTATTGCATATACGTCACGTTTTAGCGCTTATTTTAATAGTTTTTATTGCACATACGTCAATTTTAGCGCTTATTTTAATAGTTTTTATTGCATATACGTCAATTTTAGCGCTTATTTTAATAGATTTTATTGCATATACGTCACGTTTTAGCGCTTATTTTAATAGTTTTTATTGCATATACGTCAATTTTAGCGCTTATTTTAATAGATTTTATTGCTTATGCGTCAAGTTTTAGCGCTTATTTTAATAGTTTTTATTGCATATACGTCATGCATAGTTGCATGAATATATTCTTTTATTTTAGTGCTTAAAGTTCCGCGATCTAATGATTAGAATCAATTATTGAGATATGCAATAATTTCGGAGAATAAAAGGCAACAAGAAATTCTTATTACATTGGAAGCAACTACAAGAAAAGACAGTTAATACGAGCATGAGTGGACTATACAAGGCGAAGAAAGGAAAATCTTTAGACGTTCTTAATCTGTGTAAAATCAAACGAGAGAGAGAAATGCATTGATAGAAGCACCAAGTGGCGAAAAATTAAGTTAAACAAGACAGTAACAGTAACGGACAAGAAGGCAAAGTTTTCGTATTCTTCTACATGAAAAGAATCAAGTTACATAATATATAAGAATCTTCGAAATAATAGCTGCAGGAAAGTTAAGGATGGATAAAACTTTAAACAATAGTGAAAATGTAAGTTTCAACAACTCTTAGTTGCTCCAAGGAAGAAGTAGAAGACTTACAAAAAATTAGATTACACACTAAATGAACACAGCTCGACAATTAATTTCGTAATTGGAGACTTCAACAGCAAAATGGGAAGAAATAATGATACAATAGAGACTCGAGGTCCTTATGAGGTAGCAGTAGAAACCACAGACGAGATGAATTAATTGAGTTTGCCCAAAGCGAAAGATTAGAGATAAGCAATACTTTCTTCATGAAGAAGCCTAAGGAGAAATTTTAAAGAACTGAACAGAGATGTTAAAAATTAAATACAATTAAGTTCAGAGAAGTAGTATGAAAGTAATGCATAATATAAGACAGAAGTTTGATAACATATACTAAAGTTAAAATCAATCAAAAGTAAACTTTACCAACTACGTCAGAGATTTCCACGATATAGTAGATGTACACGTATCCAGTACTACAGTGAGGTCACAAAGTGGGCGTACCTGCATCTATTACGATACTACGATGAGTATGGTTGATTATTTGATATGAACATGTACCTGATAGTTTAACGATTCAAAATATCTGCATGAAGATCTTCATTTTCACAGAACAACTGAATTCTGCGCCATGTCCTGGCAGATGTTTTGCTGAGATAATCAAGGGTTGCTTCGTTGAAGGCATCTTCCACAGTTGCTCGTAATTGTGTCTTTGTACTATAGCGGTGATTTCGCACTTTATCCTTGATGAACCCCCAGAGAGCATTATCAGGTGTTGTGAGGTCGGGACTTCGTGAAGGTCAGGCAAAAGGAGTTTAATCATATGCAGATCATCCTCCAATCCACCGGTTGGGAAAGGTCGTATTCAGGTATCGGCACACTTGCAATGCGAAATGTGTGGGAGCTTCGTCCTATTGCAGGACCACAGTGTTTTTCTGGTACCAGCTTGTTGCAATTGTGGCACCAATCATTCACTAAGCATGTCCTGGTAGGCTGGCCCATTAACGGAACCTTGGAAGAAGAAAGGACCAAAAATGTGTGTTCCATTCAGTCTAGCCCATACCATGACGTGGAGTGGATTTTTGTCACACTACCCTTCGCGAATGTACGTTTTTCCCACCCCTACACTCTTGTTTTCCTTGCCAGTTCCATATTAAAGCGGCGACGAAATTTCATCGTTACGGTGTCGTCGGTATGACGTCTTTCATGAAGCCAAATCGCAGTCACTAATCTTTGTTCGATGGTAAACGGACTTTGGTCAGCCATATTTGTTTATAACTGCACGGATACCATGGTAGCATGGTACCAATGTAAACATGGGAGTATCAACATTCACAAAGTAAGTGAAATAAGAATACATGGGGAGTACGCCCACTTTGTGATCTCACATTGTAGAGAAGAGCTCCTGGTAAATGATCCCACACATAGGTTTCCTTGTCCATATGTTCCATAAACAGAAATTAAAAAGTAACCCAGACGCACTGGATGTTTCTAAATCCATCGCATGGTGTAGGAACCCAAAAATCCCTCATCATACCATTAAAACAGGTTTGTAATTTTAGTTTTCGATTCGAGAGGGTCAAGATTCTTTTAGGAAAGACCTCATGGGTTTAGGTGTTTTTGTCACACTTTTTTGACATAGGTACGTTTTGTCACGCATTACACTTTTGTCACAGGCCTAAGATGTCACAAATTAGTATCTGACACACTTCATTTTAACTTTCTTTACTTGAAGTATAATTGAAACAATTAGTAATTAATTGCAATTTATTGTTATACGTTACCAAGGTTATGGAATAAATTGTTTAGGTGATAATAAAAATTTTTCACGTATGTAATGCACGTTAACGTGTATGGGCAGTGGCTTTCGGTCGTGTTAACTCTTATGGAAAAAAATCAAGGAGATCTTATGAACTTATTTTTAATACGCTTAAAGAGGAGGTAAATAACGGATTACAAAAACAGTTGTTGCCGCACTTTATATCGACTGATTACGAGGCAACCTAAGTCGTAATTTCAAATACGTTTTCACAAGCGAAGCTGGCCGGTTGTTTATTTCATCTCTGGCAATGTTTCGCCACCACGTAAAAAGAAAAAATATACAGATCTCGATACAAGATTGTCACGAATTGTAGAAAGATATCAGGAATATAAAGCCGATGAGAATGTCCTAGGTTACCTACGAGCAATTGGGCATGTTGTCGCTGAACACTTAAGTTAAATTACTTATTTTGAATATAAGAACTAACTTCGGGTAAAAATATGTATAAAATTAATGAGTAGTCAATAAATAATAGTGAAAGTAATATTGTGTAGCACATTCAATATTGTGACGAAACATATCTACTGTGGCGTAAAGGTACGAAATGCAATCTGTGACAAAACATGCCCATATGACGAAAAAATCCATGACGGAATGGCAGTGACGAAACATACCGTTGGCGAATGCACCGGTTACGAATACGCCGGATCCCAGACCTCATAGGGTATATCACATGACGTACTGTCTCCCTATTTTCTCTTTTTTTAGTAGGTTATTTGACTACGCTGTATCAACATCTCAGGTTATTTAGCGTCTGAATGAAATGAAGGTGATAATGCCGGTGAAATGAGTCCGTAGTCCAGCACCGATAGTTACCTACCATTTACTCATATTGGGTTGAGAGAAAAACCCCGGAAAAAACCTCAACCAGGTAACTTGTCCCGAACGGGATTCGAACCCGGGCCACCTGGTTTCGCGGCCAGACGAGCTAACCGTTATTCCACAGGTGTGGACCTTACTTCCTCTTAAATGAACTACTTTTCATAGAATAAACTGGGGTAAATTTAATTGCTTCGGTTAAGATATGTATTAACGTTTTGGAGGAAAATCTACATTTTTTAACCAATCTTTTTAAGATATTTATCAGACAACATATGAAAGTAGACTAACATAACCATATATCAGAAACTTCAATTTCACTTTTTGATTCCTTAAAAAGATTAATTAAAAATTATTCTATTTCTTCAAAAAGCCATATATTTTCTAAAATTTACTCAATTTTGACATTTCTTTCACTGAGTTATTGCTGTTTATGCGTACAATGCTCTGTACTAGGATTTTGCAGCTAACATTATTACAAAGAAAATTTTAGTAAAAAAAAAACGCCATTTCAAACGTTAATACATGCCTTAACGTGAACACACAAAAATTAAAATCGAAGGATAGTGTTGTTTGAGAGATGAAATTTCTTTCCTGTGATTGACTATGCTGCTAAATTGTAAAAATTAATCTGTCTATAATTTCCTATTTAATTTCCTTAAATTGCAATGCAGGCGGATGTCGCTATATAGCAGCATTTTTATTTTAGAAATTAACTCCGGAACACAACTTATAAATCCAATCCTAAGTGTAATTCAGCACGTTTTATTACACCTGTGCGAGTATTTTTAAGCGTTTGCAGTAGCAACTCAGTCATAATGTCTCAAAACTTTTCAAAAACTAGTTATAAAAGAGAACTATTACCATGTTATACGACAGACCTAATATTTGTAGATTGTATTAAGGCTCATTCACAATGAAAATTAAACATAACGTAAACGTTAACTTAACGTTACAGTAAAATCAAGAAGCCATACCATCATTCACGATGGGAACATAAACATAACAGCAAACATACTTGGTAACCATGGAAACATAACCACGACGCCATTTCCTCATATTCTGTCGTATGCTTCAGCGCTCCACGATTGTGTTCTGTTTGAAAATCACGTAAGCATAAGCATGAAAGTTTGGAGTTTGCAAACTTTCATGTTAACGTCTTACGGTAATGTTTATGTCAATGCTTATGTGAATCATTGTGAATGATCCCATTTGGTAGCCTGGGCGCAAACTCCTGTGTTTATGTTACGGTTATGTTTAATTTTCATTGTGAATGAGCCTTTACTTTGTGAGCATTAAGGCTCATTCACAATGAAAATTAAACATAACGTAAGCGTTAACTTAAAAATGTAAACGTTACGGTAAAATCAAGAGCATTCACGATGGAAACATAAACATAGCCGCAAAGATACTTGGTAACCATGGAAACATAACAACGACGCCATTTCCTCATACTCTGTCGTATACTTCAGCGCTCCACGATTGTGTTCTGTTTGCAAATCACGTAAGCATAAGCATGAAAGTTTGGAGTTTGCAAACTTCCGTGTTACCGTCTTACGGTAATGCTTATGTCAATGCTTATGTGAATCATTGTGAATGATCCCATTGGTAGCCTGGGCGCAAACTTCTGTGTTCCCGGGTAGCTCAGTTGGCAGAGCGCTGGTACGTTCAACCAGAGGTCCCGGGATCGATACCCGGCCCCGGAACAATTTTTCTCTTGAAATTATTCTGTGTTTATGTTACGGTTATGTTTAATTTTCATTGTGAATTGGCCTTTACGTCTGTGTGTGTGTCTGTGCATTATATTCGTTGAATGTTTTATCTGCTTAGCAATTGTTGATAGGATTAAACATGGAAATATTGTAAGTCAGGCGTTGATTTTGAAGGAGGAAAGTATGTCTGAAGAGGACTCATAGTGTTTTCTTGGCTGTAACGGAGGATTTCTATCTCTAATTTCAACTAAGACTTGCATTCACCGAAGTAATCCGGCTCTCCGATGATTGGTTGTCGCTGCGTTCCAAGACGCAGACACATTTTATAAACAGCTCTTTCAATTCCACAGATCCTGCCTTATCGTTTCCGAGCGTCTTCCTCAATTTCGTTAAATCTCTTCCCTCCAACCTCCCCTATTTTTTTCACGTAGATTTGTGGGCTACCGTGCTTCCTGAACGGTTTAATTAACTAATCCTGCTTTCGGTTTACCCCTCTTTCACTCTCCCACCACCACCACCACCCCTTCATCATTCACTCACCCCCACGTTACATGAATAACGGTAGAGTTCGACTCTAAAGCAGATGTGAGGGATGAAAATCCCGGGGAACCTGATGAACTATGTGGCTGTTGGTCACATCATTTGCGATTACAACAAACAAGAGGGGGTGCATTTAAACTCTGGTGAAGGGGCTGAAATTGGAGGATTTAGAGACGTTTATAAACACGCATAACATAACCACAAACATACCGCCGAAATGAAAACATGCAGTAATTTAGCGTCATCGTGGTTCACAACATCCCGTTAGGAATATCACAAAATTAGGGCCTACTTCTATGCCTATGACAATCGAAATGTGTTTCTGCAAGTGAAATGTTGATAAGCTTCCGACTAGAAAAATTCTAAGTAATTTAAATAAAATATATACTACAGGACAGTTTCATGATATGTTAAATTCTAGTTGCATGTTAGTTATAGTTATAATCAGATATCATACCAATTTGAACACATCATGTTCTGTAGTAGTGAATTTCTTAAATAAATAAATTAAGCCTATTAGTCCTACCATATAATACTGTATACCGAATTTATTAACATAGTGTTATATTTACTCTGTAATTTGCCAATTATAGCTACATTTTACATTTTTGGCTACGGTATATATACTTAACTCTTTTTAATTTATTTTTATTTGGTATTTTTCACTTATATCTATATCTGAGTCTTTTATTTAGGTAGTATCTATTTGTTTTTTTTTTTTTTTTAATTTTTAATTTGTAATTACACTTTTATCTTGCATTTGTTTCTGTTTTATTTCTTTTTTCCTGTTATATGTAATACTATGTTTTGTTTTAAACAAATCTGTACTGTCTATTGTAATTGGGTCTTTGCCCTGTTAAACAAACAAACAAGCAAGCAAGCAAGCAAGCAAACAAACAAACAAACAAACAAACAAACAAACAAACAAATAAATAAATAAATAAATAAATAAATAAATAAATAAATAAATAAATAAATAAATAAATAAATAAATAAATAAATAAATAAATAAATAAATAAATAAATAAATAAATAAATAAATGCCGTCTTTTCACAGTCGTCGGGGACGATCTACAGGATCAAAAAATGTCCATACAACATAGGGTCAAAACTTAATAGTTTTCCAAGAAAAAAATATTTCTTCTCTTATTTTATTTGCGTTATACTGCTTATATCGTTAGTAAAATTACGGAAACAATTACATCAGTAGGTATATCTAGCAAAGAGTTAATATTAGTTTAAATACATATTTGTGTGTTCTATTACGTTTTCGTGAAATTAAATAAAATTGCAAGCTTAAATTTGTTATTTTCTGGTGTGAGAGACGTGGCAACGTGTTCAGCAGGCAGTACTCTGCACAGACGTAAGTACATGTCAGCTGAGTTCAAGCTCCCTGTCCATAGGTCTATTGCCGAGCGGATGACAGTTCGGTACCAGGTATTCGATAAACAACTTACAATGTCATTCACAGTTTAGGAATATCACAGGTTATTAATTTATGGAGAAAGTCGTCGTAATTCAAGTTCGGCAAGAAGGATGTACCGTCAATGTTTTCCGCAATGAAGGTTACCTAATCGGCGAACTTTTGTAGCGGTTTCTCAACGATTATTAGAAACTAGGAGTACCTTGCCCTGTTTCGAAAATCACAGAAACAGAAATTTCTTTAAAAATGGTACTGCTTTATGGAAGCGGGAGAGATTAAAATGTTGCATTTAAAAGAAAAGTTCTTGTGATTTTGTGCAGTAAACTATTATTGTTTATTTTTTAGGCTTACAATAAAAAATGGGCCAATATTGTCAATATTGTTAAATAAAATGGAAATTTATCATAAAGTTCTATTAATGAGATTGAAAGTTTTTATTAGCTGTTCGTTTTATGTAAACAACGGTCCGCCCCTCTATTAGAACGGAGCATCTGTTTTGTACCGGTATGTCTGTACCCGCTTGAGCTGTACTGCGTACTTGTAAACTCCCTCCCCCCCATCCATCAACGTTGCCAAACGCCTATTATTATAAACTTTAATAATTAGTCAAATATTGCAATTAGAAAAGAATTGTGAGGACATTTTTTCTCCCTTATGACATGAACAATCATCAGTTAAAATAATGGCACTTATACCCCTTACATCCTGTATATATGCTAAAAGAATGTTGTATATACAACTTTTTAAGAACTGTTTCACTAATGGTACTACAGTCTTAATTTTAGATTTAATTGAACTTCAACTGCTGATTGTATCGTAACATATTTTTTTTTCTGTGGGGCTTTTTACATTACTATAATATAATATTAGTGTTTGTTGCACCATCTTTAACTTAGCTCTTCGTACGCGCTGCCTGCTTGAAATTATTGACTTAATTTATTTACCAGATTAAATTAAATTGGTTTCAACAGTTTTAGATAGGCTGATACATGTAGAATAGACTTTCCATGGAAAATATTATTATTTTATAAGCAGCCTTTAATAAGAGCTACGCCAGACAAAACCACAAGCTATAAGGAAGTATGCTTACGTCAAAATATTGTATTGCCTTTGGCATAATTATAATTAAAACAACAGTCAATGTATCTTTAAAGAGATACATGAAGCTGCCACTTGCATAACATTATAGTTCTGTTACGAATCAATTGTGATGTAACCGGTTCGGAGCACGATATTATTCGAACTACCAGAGAATCAACTTTTTAGATCTTAGTTCAAGCCGCAGTAGAAGTGGAAATATTTGGTGGAATAAATTTGTATTTCTAAAGCTCTTCTCGAGGAACTTCTATTTTCCCTGTTACCATTCATTTTCGTTGATACATGTCTTGAAACCACTCTTATTACCTGTGTACAAATTACCGGAATTAACTTACATCGTATCAACAATTACAACACAGCCCTGGGGCAAAATTTCCATATTACAAATAATGTAACCGTTAGATTTTGGCAGCTAAAGTTCACGCTTGATGTTTAGATATTTCGATTAATGTTTCATTTTTTTTCTTGGACCCGTGAGACAGAAACATGGACATTTCGCCGAAGTATAAGGAAACGACTAGAAGCATTTGAAGTTTGAATACGAATAAAAATGGAGTGTGTGAAATGGAAATAATAAGCTTAAGAAATGAAGGTGTCCTAGAAAGAGTGCGTGAAGAAAGAATAATGCTGGAAGAGAAAAATAAATTGGCCGCGTCACTGGCTTAGAAGAACCAGCTTACTGAAAGATACACTGAAAGGAATAGTGAACGAAAGAAAACTTCGGGGAAAAAGAAGATATCAGATGATATTTACTTATAAATGGCTTGTAAGGAACCAGGAGGTTAATTGCAGCTCTCACATAAAGCCGCGATCGCTATCCTGAGCAAGATTAAATTTTTAAAATGATGGTTTATTTAACCACGCTCGCAATTGCAGAGATTATATCAGCGTCGCCGGTGTTACGGAATTTTGCCCCGCCAGGAGTTCTTTTACATGCCAGTAAATCTACTGACATGAGTCTGTCGCATTTAAGCACACTTAAATGCCAACGACCTAGGCTGGGATCGAACCCACAACCTCGAGCACAGAAGGCCAGCGCTATACCGACTACGCTACCAAGGCCAACAGCAAGATTAATCCAGTGCTTACCATTATATCCCACCTCCCTCAAATACATTTTAATATTATCTTCCCATCTACGTCTCCTCAAAGGTATTTTCCTCTAAGGTTTTACAATTAATACTCTATATGAATTTCTGGATTATACCATACTTGCTACATACCCTGCCCAACTGATATCAGATGATAGACAATATTAATTTATATGTATCGTATGCGGATAATAAGAGGAAGTAGGAAATAGAGAACATTTAAGAATGCATGAAGGAAGAATATGAGTCAGAAAAAAAAAACAAAACAAAAACAAAAAACAAATCTTTTCAGGAACAGTAAAAACCTGTTCCTAAGATTATCTATGTAACATTGATATTTGTGAAAAAAAAATAATATCAATAAAAATACATGGTGGATATAGTTTGGGTAGTATAATTTCAATTTTGGCATCTCAGTTTAAAAATATATACAGTGGACTCTCCTAAGTTCGACTGAACAGAATTGAAAGTTCAGTCCAATAAGGGTAGTGGGTGTGGCAGGTGAAATGAATACAAATTCTTATTGGTTATCCATCAACGAATACAGTACTGTACTTGCATTTCCTGCCCGCCCCGAGACTTGTGTATGCGCTTCTAGTATCACAGTGGGTTTCCACAGTTCCGTCTCACAAATGGCAAAATTCTCAAATAGAAAAAGAAGAGTTCATTAATTTAAAATCTGTGATTAAATATGATTGTCCTAATCAATAAAATCTTCTGTTTTTATTTAACAAAAGAATTAGTACAAGACACAGAACCAATTCCATTCGAATGGCAAACTCATTTCTTAGTGCCCGTATAGGGGCGTGTCTAATTCTCCTACGTAAGAAGTCGAAGTATAGTATGTCGAACTTGTTTTCTGTCGAACTTAAGAGCTTCCACTGTATATACAGGGTGATTCACGAGGATTTACCTCCTTTACGGAGCTTATTTCCGAAGACATTATGAGCAAAATATGTCATATAAACATTTGTCCTAATCTAAATATTTTCAGAGTTACACTAATTTGAAATTGTTTGTAAAACGCCATTACTCTTGAGTTTTAAGGGTAAAAGAATATTACAGATAAAGAATGAACTATTCAGAAGTATCATTTCTTTAATTAGCTAATATTTTGAATTTTTTTTTTTTTTGCAATTCATTTTTAATTTTCAGAGAAGTCTATATTGTATCTTAAAAGTATTTATTTCAGTCACTGACTTCACAGCATATGTTTAAGGTGCTACACCTTTACATTACATATTTAAAAGACGTATGAACGTTTTCGTTGGTCTACGCCAACATCATCAGATACGAGGTACATTTCAGCAATATCAATGCTCTCTACATAATATCTACAAATACAAAACATACTTAGTGGCATGCAAAATGAGACATATTAAAAACCAACATTGCTGTGATACACATTGACATTACCAACATTGCTGTGATACACATTGACATTCTATATGACTGCCTTGATTGTCACTTACTTAAAATACACGTATAGATTACAAAAAATATTGATTTACATATATATATATATGTATATGTATAAATGCAAGTCTTCACATATGAGATAATAAAATGACATGATTTAAAAGTGATAAAAATAATAAAATATAAAACTAAGATAAAAATTATGAATGTGAAGAGTTGCAAAATTACAGTAATTACATTTTTTACATTTTATATTACTGTAATTTTGCAACTATTCACATTCATAATTTTTATCTTAGTTTTATATTTTATTATTTTTATCACTTTTAAATCATGTCATTTTATTATCTCATATGTGAAGACTTGCATTTATATATATATATATATATATATATATATATATATATATATGTAAATCAATATTTTCTGTAATCTATACGTGTATTTTAAGTAAGTGACAATCAAGGCAGTCATATAGAATGTCAATGTGTATCACAGCAATGTTGGTTTTTAATATGTCTCATTTTGCATGCCACTAAGTATGTTTTGTATTTGTAGATATTATGTAGAGAGCATTGATATTGCTGAAATGTACCTCGTATCTGATGATGTTGGCGTAGACCAACGAAAACGTTCATACGTCTTTTAAATATGTAATGTAAAGGTGTAGCACCTTAAACACATGCTGTGAAGTCAGTGACTGAAATAAATACTTTTAAGATATAATATTCTGAAGCTAAAACTGTGTTGAGAATTCCATAGTTGATCCGTACAGATTTTTTTTTTTCGATTTTTAACTACAAAATTACATTTTGTTACTCATTTATCACAACAATATTGTTACAAATCACGCCACTCTTGTAAATTCTTCAAGACTACATTAGGATGCATAATTAAACTGCAAAGAATCAAGTTCGTAAAGTCATATGATTTGTAACAATATTTGTGATAACTGCGTAAGACTGATGTAATTTTCAGTTAAAAATTGAAAAACAAAATCTGTACAAAGCAACTGACAACACGTTTTTAGCTTCAGAACACTAGCCAATTAAAGAAATTATACTTCTGAATAGTTCTGTGGCCGGGAGGAAAAGGGTATTAAGTCATGTCTTTTTTTTTTTTTTTTTTTTTGAAAATGGGAGTTCTATATTTTCTGAAAGCGGAAACAATTCTCTACAATATGGTAAAACGGCTAAAGTCAAATAAGATTCCTCACTGGATTTATAGAGCGTTACCAAATGTCCTAAGTCTTTTTGAATCGAGCACACACAGAATAAAGGACTTAAGAATATTTAATACTTTATTCTTTACAAACCATCACATGTTTCCTTTCCATGCTTCCCTATTAAAAAGGTCTAAATTGTATTTTAGCCATTTTATCACACACTGATGTCCTTCCTTTTTAAAACTTTAAGCACCAGGGTAAACAGTCCTATAATTGTTTAAGACCCATTTTGCGTTCCTAATCATTTACATTTCTCATTTATTTTGACATTAAAAAGGTCTTATGTTTAATAGTCCCTTCTACTCAGTTTGGCTTCTGGTCTTAAAAGGGCTTAAGTGCGGCTATTTTTGGAAATAATCAAGAAAATTTTTAAATGAGCAACATTACCTATTTTAGAAGAAATATAAACAAATAATATCCAGGAAAAAACTCTTAATTAAAAAAACTCTATAATTAACACCAATTTCAATCTTTCTACTGCTCTCCTGAAAAGTATACAAATTTTACTTAAGACCTTTTTCCTCCCAGCCACAGAGTTCATTCTCTATTTGTAGTATTCTTTTACCCTTAAAACTAAAGAAAAAAAGTATTTTACTAACAACTTCAAATTAGTGTAACTCTGAAAATATTGAGTTTAAGACACATGTTTATGACTTTTGTTGCTTAGAATGTCTTCGGAAATAAGCTCCGTAAGTGACGGTAAATCCTCGTGAATCACTCTGTGTGTGTGTGTGTGTGTGTGTGTGTGTGTGTGTGTGTGTGTGTGTGTGTGTGTGTGTGTGTGTGTGTGTGTGTGTGAAGAGTCCACTGCAAGAATGATGGATGTCACTTTCTTGTCGAAAATGAACCAAGACTGTCAATGTATAGCTTAAGACATATAGAATGCACATAGAGAATTACATGGCATTAACACTGATAGTCATTGTCCAGTAATGATCGGAAAATCTCAGTTAAGCTTTGAGCGCTAAGCATTTCAAACTTTCAATTGCTTCTCCTGAAAAATGTATTCCAAATGACATCCATCATTCTTGCAGTGGACTCTTCATATATATGTGTAATATATATATATATATATATATATATATATATATATATATATACTTACTTACAAATGGCTTTTAAGGAACCCGAAGGTTCATTGTCGCCCTCACATAAGTCCGCCATCAGTCCCTATTCTGTGCAAGATTAATCCAGTCTCTATCATCATATCCCACCTCCCTCAAATCCATTTTAATATTATCCTCCCATCTACGTCTTTTTCCCTCCGGTTTCCCAACTAACACTCTATATGCATTTCTGGATTCGCCCATACGTGCTACATGCCCTGCCCATCGCAAACGTCTGGATTTAATGTTCCTAATTATGTCAGGTGAAGAATAGAATGCGTGCAGTTCTGCGTTGTGTAACTTTCTCCACTCTCCTGTAACTTCATCCCTCTTAGCCCCAAATATTTTCCTAAGCACCTTATTCTCAAACACACTTAACCTATGTTCCTCTCTCTGAGTGAGAGTCCAAGTTTCACAACCATACAGAACAACTGGTAATATAACTGTTTTATAAATTCTAACTTTCAGATTTTTTGACAGCAGACTAAAAGATGAAAGCTTCTCAACCGAATAATAACACGCATTTCCCATATTTATTCTGCGTTTAATTTCCTCCCCAGTGTCATTTATATTTGCTACTGTCGCTCCAAGATATTTGAATTTTTCCACCCCTTCGAAGGGTAAATCTCCAATTTTTATATTTCAATTTCGTACAATATTCTGATCACGAGACATAATCATATACTTAGTCTTTTCGGAATTTACTTCCAACCCTATCGCTTTACTTACTTCAAGTAGAATTTCCGTGTTTTCCCTAATCGTTTGTGGATTTTCTCCTAACATATTCACGTCATCCGCATAGAGAAGAAGCTGATGTAACCCGTTCAATTCCAAACCCTCTCTGTTATCCTGAACTTTCCTAATGGCATATTCTACAGCGAAGTTAAAAAGTAAAGGTGATAGTGCATCTCCCTGCTTTAGCCCGCAGTGAATTGGAAAAGCATCAGATAGAAACTGGCCAATAAGGACTCTGCTGTAAGTTAAAAGAAAAAGAAAGAATTATATAGTATTACTGTACATTTTAGGGACATTTGTGTAAGCTACTGGCTAATCGTTTTGTATCTGTGTGATAAATTCTCGTACGAAACGATAATTAGGCCTGTCGTAGAACATGGTAATAGTTCTCTTTTATAACTAATGATTAATTCATTACATTGTGTAAATCTCTCTGTAAAAGTATATTGTCTCGTGTTACAGGAGAATTGGGACGTAATTCCTTGTTTGAATTCATAATTGCTTCCATCGTATTAAATGGCGCGAAACAAAGTACACTTAGCGCATAGTATGTAGGCTAGAACAGGGCGGAAACGTACACGCAATGTACTGTAACTGATATACTATTCGCTGTAATCTTCCCTATCTGTGCCACACAACCCTTCCTCCCACTCTCTTAAATTTTAGGCCACTCGCATGACTCATATTTACAACTCCACCTTTAAGCTGCATATATACGATAATTCACTGTATTTACGACAAAACAGAACGGGATTCATTTCCAAAACTATACACTGCAATACACAAGGGTAAAAGTAATTTAATAGGTGAGTATGATGAATTAATTAGTCCTCTAAATTCAGCATTCTTTTTTTTGCCCGGGCTTTTATTCTTTTTTATCCGGCGCCGCATATAAGCCCCCTTGATGATATATAACACATGGGGGTGTGGGGGATGGTGAGAGGGTAGGTTATAGTCTCCCAGATTTGAGTGTGTGGGATGGCTAGCGTCGTTGAAAATGAAAGTAATTATAGTTTATGAGTATCGAGAAGTTTATGTGTTTTATATGTCCATATTTTCATTAGTATATATGATTCCACTGTAGCCAAGCTCTTCTATGTGATATATGAAGATTTAGTTTTAATGATAATAACAGTGAGAGGTTGTGGGTGGTAGTATGTAACTAATGCAGCAAAAACCTTCCACTTCATTAGAAATAAAGTCGCATTAGATCTATAAGTAAACGCTAATAACTAGATTGTAATTGCATACATATTAGTCACATTTAGGGCCTTCTCCTCATATATTCTGTACAAAGATATGAATATTCACATTAAAGTTCTAAAACTTATGATTCTCAAATTTATTTATTTATTTATTTATTTATTTATTTATTTATTTATTTGAGCAGCTTAATATCAAAGACGGACATCTGACCTCAATCGAAATTTAGGTAGCTGTGGTTTTTTATACAATTTTTCATGCTCTTTCTAGTTATAGTGAAATCATATGAAAACTCTAACACTACATTTATAAAATAAATTGTGTTGAATATCACAAAGAACACTGTGAATTAAAAAATTGCCTCTAGATCAAAACTATGGAGACGACAGATGTCCGTATTTGATATTAAGCTACTCATTTATTTATTTATTTATTTATTTATTTATTTATTTATTTATTTATTTATTTATTTAACCTGGTAGAGATAAGGCCATCAGGCTCTTCCCTTCTACCAGGGGATTACAACTACAATATTAAGAATACAATTACAGTTATAATTACAATTAATATTAAATTTACAAATACAATAAAAATCAAAGTACTAAAAGATTAACTGATTAATAAAAGCTAGACAGTTTATTGTAAAAGTTACGAAGAAAGAAACATTTATGATGGAATTAAAAATAATTAACTCTGAGGTTAATAGTAGTTAATAAGAGCATAATTAAAGTATACTGAGGTTCACATAAGAGTAATTCCTAAAAGACTAATTTGGCTGTCTCTTCAGTGTTGCCAACTAATACTACATATCACCAAAAGAGGATGAAATTACACAATGCCATTTACTATAACAATAATAATAATAATAATAATAATAATAATAATAATAATAATAATAATAATATATTTTTAGTAGGTTATTTTACGAAGCTGTATCAACATCTCAGGTTATTTAGCGTCTGAATGATATGAAGGTGATAATGCCGGTGAAATGATTCCGGGGTCCAGCACCGAAAGTTACCCAGCATTTGCTCATATTGGATTAAGGGAAAACCCCGGAAAAAACCTCAACCAGGTAAGTTGCCCCGACCGGGAATCGAACCCGGACCACCTGGTTTCGCGGCCAGACGCGCTAGCCGTTACTCCACAGGTGTGGACTAATAATAATAATAATAATAATAATAATAATAATAATAATAATTTATTTATTTATAATGTGCTGTACAACAGCCAGTGGCCAATTACAGTCCAGCACAAAGAATATAATAAAAACATAATACAAAAATAATTATTACACATAAATACAATTACATTAATTACAATAATGACGATGAATGGATAAATAATGGATGACTTTAAAATACATAACTAAGAATACTATGAGACAATGATAATTGAGTATAATGCCTAAAAGAATACATAAATGATAAATCGTTGCCAAGAGGAAACGAAATCTATACATTGAAGGAATCGAACTCGCAGCCATGCATGTTGGCATTTTTAATGCATCTGGAGACTGGTGAAAGAAATTTCGAATTTCTATTATAGAAAAGTTTGTGGGCTCTCATATATTTTGTTGAAATACGTAAGGTAATATTGTTTAAGAAAGAGTCAAGGATATATCATCTTTGAGGACTTACAAAAGAACAGATAATCTAGCTCATGGCGTCTACCATATAGATTTTGACAATTAAAATATTCACATTTTCTCTCATAACTGTACCCGGAATTAATGGGCATAAATCTGAATGAACATAAAGATATAAATTTTCTTTGTATATTTTCTAATTTAGCCGAGTTCGTAGTTGTAATCGAGTTGCAAACTACAGATGCATATTCGAGTTTCGATCGCACCAATGTATAGTATAGCATTAAAAGGGAATCGGGCGTGGAAAAAGAATAAGTTATTGACCGTATTATTCCTAGCATTCTGATTGCGTGATTGTAAATGTAATCAACGTGACTATGAAAATACAATAATAATAATAATTATTATAATAAAAATAATAATATAGTATTATCAATAACGATGTCTCGCTTATTTACCACATCTCATCTTTATGTTGGGGAGGTGTTTTCTAAAAGGTTCAATAACTTGTGAAAGAGTATATTTTTTCTTCTGGACCTCTCGCACATTATGTTAGTAGTTAGTAGATTAGTGTATGATCTAATATTAAAATGTATTTTGTCTGACAACATGAAATTCATTGCTTTTACTTAACAGTTTACGAATCACGAGACCTAACCTAAAAATGTATTTTGTGTGATCACGTGAAATGATCAGTATGAATTCCGAAAACGAATGTATGCTTTAGAATATTTACTCCATTATTGTAATAAAAGTCTAAACACGAAATAAATTAATTAAAATGTGAAGTTTTATTTGTATCGATTACTCAAGGGCATGTACCTAACGAAATATATATTATATATATATGTATATATATATATATATATTTACACTTAGCCTACCTGACTCTAATCTTTAAATTGTAACCATAACACAAAGCAACACATACAATAACTATTATGTAATAATATTAATACTGCTATTAATTAATTATTAGTATGTTCAAATTTCACTACCTTCCAGTAATGGGCTCAGAAATCTAGAACAATTTGAATTTTCAGAATTTAAACTACTGACAACTTGTGTCACTGCTGCCAACATAACAGTTATAAAATCACTACCAGTTGTAGTATTTCTCAGTACCGAAATTCGAAACGAAGTTGGCAAAAGAAAATTCAACCTACAAACTAGAAAATCACCATAATCCTTTAGCTTATGTAGTAATGGAGGAAAAAGGTTAGGTTTCACCCTTAGGGCATTAAGTAAGCTGACCCGAACTATAATACAGTAAAGTCCCTCGTAATCGGCACTCCTAACTGGCAATACCAAAACAACGGCACTTTTGGCTGGGCCAAAAAAAAAGTTTATATCTGCCACAGTCTGGGCCGTCAGTTTTGCCACATTAGGAAGTTCGCATTAAATTTTATTATATTCGAAACTAAAATTTATGTATTATTTGTGCTGTGTGATGAGTTTTAATAAAGAAAATCCACACAGTTTTTATGTTTATTTAATTATGTTCGGACCGTCAGTGTTGACACATTAGGAAGTTCGCAAGAATTTTAATTTTCGTATATATTCGAACCTACAATAAATAATGTATTATTCTTGTGTGATGTATTTTAATTGGAAAAATCCACACGGTTTTTGTGTTTATTCAGTTTTAAACAAGTGATAGACAAATAAGCTTCACATGGCTGCAGTTTGAAATTTGGCACCATGAAATACGAACTTTTTTGTGTGTATGTGTGTATATATATATATATATGTATATATATACACCGGTATATATTCAATTATCCGGCAAAATCTCGTATCCGGAACTATAGTCCCGTCGCTCTAATTTCCGGTAGCCAATCGCGTTGCAGGTCGGCTACATTTAAACGTGAGCGTCTTGTGATTCGCTGATTCATTTCTTAAGGCTCGATAAATACTTAATATAATCGCTCGCCATTTTAGCTCTTTCGTTGGCGTTCGCAGAAAGCACACGAAGACGTTATTTGCCGCTCAATTATTTGCTGAATTACACTGCGTTTGATTTATTATCATAGGAGCTACGACATGATAATGTTTAACGGTGTGGCAAATAGATTCCTCGTATGGTAGCTCGGCAACGTAAGAACAAAAATGGCGAACGATACTACCTACCTAGACTTTATAGATAATTCACTTTCTAAGACGTAAGCAAAGAGGCGGAGTCACGCCGGAAATAACAGCGTCGGGACTATATCTTGGTCCCATTGGGATTCTGCTGTATATTTATTATATACATTGAATCCCAAATTTTCTGTGTATTTCAGAAATTTCAACGAAACTACAATACTTTACGAACGTTAAAAAAAAACTACTGTGTTAACGTTTGAAGTACGAAAAATATTTTATTGATATTATTATAATTATGATTATTACTACTGTTATTATTATCATGTTCTGTTGTTAATTAGTCAACTGTCCCAAGACAGGTTGGAACCTTAGAAGTGAGACCAAGAAGGCGTTACTCATGAGGCAACTAAGTCGGAGCTAATGGGATAGGGGGCCAGTTTCTTTCCCCTTCCATTGCATACATAGCTGCTAGTAGTATATTACATTAATCAGATTTCAGATGTATAGAAATAATTTATTATTCTTCCTCTGACACACACCGTAAAATAAGGTATACGCTAGTACTGCCTGATATTAGACATACGCCCTACTTATAAGCCAGAACATCAATAGAGATAATTATTATTACTATTATTATTATTACCATTATTATTATTATTATTATTATTATTATTATTATTATTATTATAACAGAAATTCAAAATTTCTATTACTGGTCTCCAGATGTATTAAAAATGCCACCATTCATGGTTGCGAATTTGATCCTGTCAATGTAGGCCTATGGAGTTAGTTTACTATTGGCAATGACTTATAATTTATGTATTCTTGTAAAAATTATACTTAATTTTCATTGTATCATCTCTAGTATTCTCTTAGTAGTGTATATAATCTGATAGATTAGAGAAAAATTATTCGTGTAAGAGTGTTTAACTTTCATTTTTTATGCATCCATTAATTAACAATACAATTTTAATTTGTTTATTTTATATTTTGTATTATTAATATTATTACTGTATAAATTATTTTTAATTCTATTCAAATTGTAATTTCCTAATATTATTGTATCGCTTATGACACTGGAGCTAAATGACAGCTGTGAGCAGTATGGGATAAAGATAATTGAAAATATGACGAAGACCATGGAAGAAAAATAAAGAAGGTAAACTTGAGAATTCTAAATGAGAGAATAGAGATAGTGGACAGCTTCAAATACTTGTGTTGTACTATAAGTAGTAACATGAGCTGCTACCAGAAAGTCAAAAGGAGGATATCAATGGCCAAGAAAGTTTTTAATAGAAGAAAGAGCATCTTCTGCGGACTTCTGGATAAAATAATTACGAAAGAGAAGTGTGGAGTGCTTTGTATGGAGTTTGGCATTGTATTGGGCAGAAACATGGACATTATGACGAAATGAAGAGAAGCGGAGACTAAGAGGAAGGTCGAAAATAGGAAAGATTGGAAAATACTGAGTTTGCATTGAAAGACCTGCCCTTGGCCACAAAACTATGAATGAATGGTCATCGTCATGATCTCCTCTTTCTCCCGACATGCAGTTCGACCGTATAATTTATCCGTTTTATGCTGAAGATCAGCTCCAGATTATTTCTAGTATTCTCAGAAAGAGATTCGGTGAGTGTGATATTTTGTCCGCAAGAGTTTTCTGGACGTAGCCAGTTCCAAATGCTGTAGAACTTCTAGCACTCGGATATTTGGACTATTGGACGCAAACAGATTAAATTTTTTACATCAATTTCTGGAAAAAAAAAAAAGATCGAGAGCGAATCTCTAATTAGGTGGCGGAAATATACTCGGAATAGCACGAAATGAAATGTGCGTTTCATTATTTGCTCATTATTGAGGCACATTTTATTTGTCTGGGGTTGAATTCCCGTTTTAATTTACTTTTGTGTTTGTCGAACTTTGGTTGCGTAATTTAAATGTGGCCGTTGAACAAAAAGAGAAAGTGCTCTTAATGAAAAGTCAAGTTTTTACTTTTTTCCCTTAAATTTAAACAAAATGTGAAAATGAATTTCCAATATCTATTTATCAAATAGAAAATCTAATATTTTACATTTTTGGTCAGCTTCGTATTAATAATAATAATAATAATAATAATAATAATAATAATAATAATAATAATAATTATTATTATTATTATGTCATTGTAATATTATTATAACAATTATTATTATTATTATTATTATATTATTATTATTATTATTATTATTATTATTATTATTATTATTATTATTATTATTATTATTATTATTATTATTATTATTATTATTATTATTATTATTATTATTATTGGCCTCACACTATTAAAATCGAAATGGACGAGTTATAATAAAAATTCTTACTGGAAGTTAATGTTGTCAGTAAGAATCTCACCTATGGAATTTTGTAGATAATCGTTCACTGCTGATGTTACAATATTATTGTCTTGTATACAGTTGACAAGATTTCATGTCAACACGATACGAGAGTTACACTTGAAGTTTTTGCATATTGATATATTGCATATATAGGAATAAACTAGATAGTCACTTGTTCGATATTAAATATCATTCAATTTCCAAGACAAATAACTGCTGTTTACAAGTACAAAATAATATTTCATGGGTTCGCAGTTAGATAACTTTGTAGTTAACGGTCTACCAAATTAATGAATAGATAGGCAAACGCGTTACCGTCTCGGCTACGCCGGTGTGTTTCTTCAATACTGCAGACGCTTAAATAAATAAATAAATAAATAAATAAATAAATAAATATAAATAGATAGATGGATAAATAGATGGATGGATGGATGGATGGATGGATGGATGGATGGATAGATAGATAGATAGATAGATAGATAGATAGATAGATAGATAGATAGATAGATAGATAGATAGATAGATAGATAGATAGATAGATAGATAGATAGATAGATAGATAGATAGATAGATAGATAGATAGATAGATAGATAGATAGATAGATAGATAGATAGATAGATAGATAGATAGATAGATAGATAGATAGATAGATAGATAGATAGATAGATAGATAGATAGATAGATAGATAGATAGATAGATAGATAGATAGATAGATAGATAGATAGATAGATAGATAGATAGATAGATAGATAGATAGATAGATAGATAGATAGATAGATAGATAGATAGATAGATAGATAGATAGATAGATAGATAGATAGATAGATAGATAGATAGATAGATAGATAGATAGATAGATAGATAGATAGATAGATAGATAGATAGATAGATAGATAGATAGATAGATAGATAGATAGATAGATAGATAGATAGATAGATAGATAGATAGATAGATAGATAGATAGATAGATAGATAGATAGATAGATAGATAGATAGATAGATAGATAGATAGATAGATAGATAGATAGATAGATAGATAGATAGATAGATAGATAGATAGATAGATAGATAGATAGATAGATAGATAGATAGATAGATAGATAGATAGATAGATAGATAGATAGATAGATAGATAGATAGATAGATAGATAGATAGATAGATAGATAGATAGATAGATAGATAGATAGATAGATAGATAGATAGATAGATAGATAGATAGATAGATAGATAGATAGATAGATAGATAGATAGATAGATAGATAGATAGATAGATAGATATTTACTTACTTAGTTATGGCTTTTCGGGGACTCTGAAATTCATTGCCGCCCTCACATAAGCCCGCCATCCTTCCCTATCTTGAGCAAGATTAATCCAGTCTCTACCACCATATCCCACCTCTCTCAAATACATTCCAATATTATCCTCCCATCTACGTCTCGCCCCTCCCCAATATGTTTTTCCCTCCTTAAATGTAGGCTATATTTATTCGAAAATTGTGCTTACTCGATAATGTCTGATATCTCACTAAATTCCTCTGATTGAAATTCTAGCTGATTTGTACATCTATTATCAGGTAGTACATCTCACTTGACGATATGTGTCAGAGGAAGAACAATTTGTTTGCATGCATCTGAAGTCTGATTAGTGTAATATGTAGCTACTCGGTGATGTATGCAATAGAGGGGGAAAGGAACTGGCCATCCATTATCTCCTGGCCTAGTTACCTCATAAGTAGTGCCTTCTTGGTGTCATTTGTGAGGTTCAGACAGTTGACTAAACAAAATATCCCACTAAATACCGAACAAGTCATTAGAATAAGAGAAAACAGAAGAGAAGTTTTAAATTCCCGATGCAAAATATGTGCACCTATTTCCATAACAATTTGTAGATTCTTCATAATCACCTATTCGCTAGTATACGCAAGGCTAAGAGCGCAGCTTTAACTTGAATTCGTATCCCGGCGAGGGTAAGACGAACGTTTGTCTATTGTCAATGTGATGTGCTGTGTTGTCTTAGGCTCAGACCCATCGACCTACTGATCCCTCATTACTCGAGTCCCACTATGTGAATATGGATACGACACCGGAAGTTAGAGAACAGACAACAAACAATAGTTATAGGTCTCGCAAGTACGGATTACCGACGGAAGGAATGCGACTGAAACACTGCGATAAGGAAGAGCGGGAGAGAGGAAAGGTCACGAGATAACTTGAATGACATGCAAGAGTATATACAGTCTGAAGAGAAATTACATCAATAGAATCAGTCTTGCGTTGTGATAGTTACATTACGACTTTAGTTTGTTCCATTGCATGTGAATACGTGTCTTGTATCGCACGGTATTATTATTTCATTCGTAAACATAAGTTGTGCGTTTAATTTGCTTGGAATTTTTCTCTTGCTACGTTCTTTATTTGCACAGCGATGTCCTCATTTGTTCATCTTCTTGGAAGAGACAGTACTTCCATCGGCTCGTACCTCTCCTCCCTCGGCGTGCCTACATACACACGTCAAAACAGACAGCAACGCCACCATTGGTTTTCGGTATTCGTTTCTTGCGCGAGCTATACACATCTTTCCCATTCTAAAGCACTTTTCATGTGAGAGCAATATCAGCTTAATGAAATTAGAACTGGAGCAAGAGAAGTAAATTAGATTATAATCAATTTGTATTAAAATACAATTATTAATAATATATTTTTTTACTGTTAAGTTCAACATTATCATTTCTCTTATGTCAACAAATACTGCGCTCATTTTCTTCTAATAACTTTAAAAGCAGTCATCTAATTCGAACAAGAAAAGTGTCTATGAGTTACATTTACATTCTGCGTTACAGACAGAATTCCTTCTGCAGGAGTGAATCACACTTCGCATAGGTTTAGGAGATGAAGAAGATGAAGAAGAAGAAGAAGAAGAAGATGTTAATCTTGCAGCAGAAGGTGGTATAAATAATTTAGAGCTATAAAAGTGCTTTTAGGAACCATTTTCCGTGAAATATTTCAGTGGTTGTAGAAGATAAGGAAAACGGATGTAACATTTAAAATGAAGGGGCATCACTGTGCAGAGAAATTTAACCCTCTATAAAACTCTTCCGAAGACCTGCATTCATTTTCATTACGATTTATAAACTGTGTGACAGAGAAGTCAGTTAAGAAATGAGAAACACTACCAATTCTAAAACTAGAAATAATTTTTGTACAATGTAATATAATGACGTGTTCCCTCCAAGATTTCCGTAATCTGAGAGAACTTTTTCATTTGTACTGTTAGGTTGGCAGTACATCATATTTCCATTTTGTACCGCTAGAATTCTCCTGAATTAGTTTCTGTGGAATATGTAAAATGAATAATAATAATAATAATAATAATAATAATAATAATAATAATAATAATAATAATAATAATAATACAGCCCGTAAAGGGCCTAGACCGACCAGACGGCTTCTGGCCTCACGCCCACATGCCGAAGCAGAGGTGGACGATCATCCAACCAGAATGGAGGTATCGTGTGGTTAGCACGATGATCCCCCCCGCCGTTATAGCTGGTATTCGCAACCGGATTTCGCTACCTATCGTAGCTCCCCAAGTGCATCACGATGCTGGGTGGGTACCGGTCCCATACACTGGCCGAAATTTCATGAGAAAATTTCTTCCCCCATGAGGACTCGAACCAGCGCGCATTCCGTAACGCGAGTCCTAGGCAGGATGCCTTAGATCACGACGCCACGGCGCGGGACTCTAAAATGAATATAGTACATAAATAAATTGAAGCAGGCCATGGTAAGGTAAACAATAATGCTACAGTTAGTGTTTTGTTTCGTTTATTATTTGAAGCTATTGCGTTATAATTTTGAGTTGAGTAAGGGTCCCTCCAGACGAGATCACTTTTAGCGACGCGTTAGTGGCGCTGCTAAATTTTTGTAGAGAATTTTTCAGTCTTCCAGTGAACATGGACGTAGAAGGAGATATAGCCTACTTTTGGCAAATTTGCTCATACGGAGAAAGAATAGACGTAAAAATAGAAGAAGGGTTTGAGTCCATCGATTAGGTTTGGAAAGACAGAATCGAGGACTATTCCATAACTTCTTTGATGATTTACATCAGGACAATAAAAACATTAATTTAAAATTACGCAAATGAGGAACGATATGCCATAAAACATATTTTTGTTTACTTTTTAGGAGTTCAAAATTAAATATAATATAGACCCCAAACATGAAACCAATCTTAGCACGTACGAGTAATTCAACCAATATACTAGAAATAGGTGTCTGTAGGGTAATAGGAAAGTCAAAGACCGTGGTGTAATTGAACCCAGGTTCGAGCTTGAGATTAGCTAATTTTTCATCTCTTTGTTAATATTTTATTTAATACATTATTTCAGATGCGTTATTTTATTTTAACGTAAAATAAAGGGGATTTAACTACATAAATAATATATCCGTAATTCCCACTAGTCCAGTAATTTAGTAGCCTATGGTTATATTATTATTGAAAAATGTTATGTTTTATTTAACGACGCTCGCAACTGCCAAGGTTATATCAGAGTCGCCGGTGTGGCGGAATTTTTGTTCCGTAGGAGTTTTTTTTTACATGCCAGTAAATCTACTGACATGCGCCTGTCGCATTTAAGCACATTTAAACGCCATCGACCTGGACCGGGATCGAACCCGCAACCTCGGGCACAGAAGGCCAGCGCTGTACCAACTGAGCCAACCAGGTCGACATTATTATTATTATTATTATTATTATTATTATTATCATCATCATCATTATCTACTTTAGCAAATGGACCCGTTGGCCCAATCCTCTCCCACCTTTGTGACGTTTTTCCAGCTATATTACGAACTCACGATTATATTCTGATGTGATTGTCATGATACAGGGTCACTTTTGAGGCAGCAGAGAAGAAACAAAAGCACATTCAGTCTTTGGGAGTGAAACTGTGTCTATTCTTCCGTACGATGATAGAATTTGAGTTTACGCTTGAAACTTTTATAGCTCTATAAATTAAAAGAAGGGACCACTATGGTCCACACAATATGTGGACATTCCAACACATAATTCGATTAATAAGGCGGTGCGAGTGGCATATTGCAATTATCTTACAACCTGAAGTGGACATCTCTTCAAATTCATACCGCACCGCTCTCGCTGTAACTGAATTACAACCGCTGAGCAAGACTCAATTTTGGTGCAGGAGGTGGAAGATCTCTGCATAACCTAGCAGTAGGACGACGTTATTTGTATTGCATTGTATCTCACATTTAGGGACGTGCATTCGAAAATCTACACATTATTTATCGAGGGATTATTCTCCTCAATTCAGAGTATACAATATAAGCTTCACCTTATTTGGAGGGCACTTCACTTTATTGGAGGGCACTTCACTTTATTTGGAGGGCACTTCACTTTATTGGAAGGCACTTCACTTTATTGGAAGGCACTTCACTTAATTTGGAGGGCACTTCACTTAATTTGGAGGGCACTTCACTTTATTGGAAGGCACTTCACTTTATTGGAGGGCACTTCACTTAATTTGGAGGGCACTTCACTTTATTGGAAGGCACTTCACTTTATTTGGAGGGCACTTCACTTTATTGGAGGGCACTTCACTTTATTGGAGGGCACTTCACTTTATTTGGAGGGCACTTTATTGGAGGGCACTTCACTTTATTTGGAGGGCACTTCACTTTATTTGGAGGGCACTTCACTTTATTTGGAGGGCACTTCACTTTATTTGGAGGGCACTTCACTTTATTGGAGGGCACTTCACTTTATTGGAGGGCACTTCACTTTATTTGGAGGGCACTTCACTTTATTTGGTGGACACTTCACTTTATTTGGTGGACACTTCACTTTATTGGAGGGCACTTCACTTTATTGGAGGACACTTCACTTTATTCGGAGGGCACTTCACTTTACTGGAGGGCACTTCACTTCATTGGAGGGCACTTCACTTTATTTGCAGGCACTTCACTTTATTTGGAGGCACTTCACTTTATTGGAGGGCACTTCACTTTATTGGAGGGCACTTCACTTTATTTGGAGGCACTTCACTTTATTTTGAGCGCACTCCACTTTATTGGAGGGCACTTCACTTTGTTTGGAGGGCACTTCACTTTATTTGGTGGACACTTCACTTTATTGGAGGGCACTTCACTTTATTGGAGGACACTTCACTTTATTCGGAGGGCACTTCACTTTACTGGAGGGCACTTCACTTCATTGGAGGGCACTTCACTTTATTGGAGGGCACTCCACTTTATTGGAGGGCACTTCACTTTACTGGAGGACACTTCACTTTATTATGAGAATCTTGAAAAAGGCTAGCCCCAAATCGAGGGAAATAGCATATCTAACGTTAGTGCGACCGTTAATGGAATACGAAACTACACGTTGGGATCCCTATAGAATATATAAGATAAATTCCTTAGAAAGAATCCAATATAGGGCAGCTAAATTTGTTGAAGGTAAAAGAGAAGACAGAAATGATACGATAAAATAACTTAAAAGGGAAACATTGGAAAACAGACTTGCAAAAACAAGAATAATATCATTGTATAGAGCACATCTAGGTCAAAAAGCATGGGTAGACATAACGGATCGGTTAGAGAAGCCAACGTACTATGGAGAAACGATCGTGATTTTAAAATCAAATGTAGGAAACAGAAAACCGATGTAGGTAAATTCTCATTTTTAAATAGAACTATAAATGATTGGAATAACCTACCTACAGCGGTCTTTTGGGGGCTGTCCTTCCTTAAGGAGATTCAAGAATAACTTAAAACGTTGTGTATAAAGTGAAACTTAAAATTAAAGTGATATTTATTTTTTTAAGATGACATGTATTTATTTAACTTAGAAAGCATGTTGTAAATATTCAGATTGTCAATGTTAATACAGATAATACAATATAATATTTGTTTTATTCAGTCTTATGACAAATCAATTATTAAAACGACATATATTTCATAACATGTAGTCATTGAGTTTTATACAAAATAAGTTACGAACGTTTTCGCCCATTCAGGCATCTTCAGGTTCAGTGTACAATATCTCATTATTAATCTGTATGATAATTGAATCGCTCCATGCAGAAAGGGCTTCAGTCACAAATTTTGAAAAAACGAGATATCGATGGAAATCATATCTTTATGGATGGTTCCATCAGCCTGTGCAGAAAGGTATTCAGTCCAATGCTTGGAAAGACAGAAACTGAAGCGTCAGGCTCAGAGTTCTATGCAGAAAGGAATACAAAGTACACACTGTTTTCCTTAGTTTTCTCAAAACCAGGTCTAATGGACTGAAGCCCTTTCTGCATGGGGCGATTCAATTACAATGGTAGTCGTTGAGATGAATTGTTTAAAATTAATCATGATATATATAAAATGTACAAACATATGCATAATTAAAATGTAATCATGTTACAAGGTCATAAAATTGCGAAAATTGAGAACACTGAGTATTATGGAGTTTAAAATGTAAAACACTAAGTGTTCTCAATTTTCACAATTTTATGACCTTGTAACAAGATTACATTTTAATTATGCATATGTTTGTACATTATATATATATATATATATATATATATATATATATATATATATATATAAACAGTTCATCTCAACGACTACCATTGTAATTATCATACAATTAAATAATGAGATATTATACACTGAACCTGAAGATGCCTGAATGGGCGAAAACGTTCGTAACTTATTTTGTATAAAACTCAATGACTACATGTTATGAAATATATGTCGTTTTAATAATTGATTTGTCATAAGACTGAATAAAACAAATATTATATTGTATTATATGTATTTATTTAGCCTAACGAGTTACTTCCTTGGTTTCAATTGCAAGTTTAGTTTAAATATAGTTCTGTTTATAAGTATGAATAAGGGTGTAATTCTTATTTGAATTCTTGTATCAATGAAACGTGGTGAGTCAGTGAAGTTATGGTTTTACAATGTAGTGAATAGTTTCGATCAGTGATCATTTATAGTGTCAGTGAAATGTGTCATAGTGCCAGTGCAGTGAGTGAGATGAGTAAAGTGAAAGATTATTATCCGTATCAATGTGAAACTTATGTAGGGTCTATACATATTGTGATAGCCGGGATACGATCTCGCGACCGGTACAAGGAGGGCAAGGCCGGCGATGGCTCGGCGCGACAAATGAAGTTGCGCGCGCATCTGCTTCCTGGGGCATGTGCTGTGGCGTAAAGAGGAGAGGAGAGATGGCGACCGCGGCAGAGAGGGGCAAGTAATGCGCCTGCGACTGAGGGGAGAAATCCAGAGAAATCGAGAGGCACCATCTTCTGGGCATCTGTAGAAATTTCCAGCATCGTACTTTCTGGAAACTATGGTTTAGTTATAAATACGACATGCGAGTGAACTTGAGCAGTTAGTTGCAGTCGTTGCTAGTTTTGGACAGCAAGGCAGTCTTGTGTAGCAGTGAACCGGAGTTCGAATTAAGTTGTGTCCGTAACTGTGGGAGCCGGAAATCCTGAGTTTGAGTGCAGTGGACCGCAGTTGGGGAACCTGAGTTCGAAGTTTAGTGGACTGTCTCTGAAGGTCTGGGGTTCGAGATACTGTGAACTCGAGTGACTGAGCTAGAAGAACTAGCCAAGGGAAACGAACTGTGAACTGAGAACTGACAGTTCTGTTTTGTAAATAGTGTTTTGTGAACATTAGTTAAGATTAGCAGTACATTGTTGTTTTCAATAATCCAAGTAAATTGTCATTGTCGTCTGTGGAGTGCAATAACGAATACTGTGTGGAGTGGAAATCTCATTGTTGACGGGAGTGTTTACATTCAATTATAGAAAGTGATTATTGTCGTAACAATAAAAGTTACATTCTTGTTTTGAATTAAAGTTATAATGTGTAGGTTGTAGTGTAAAATTAGGTTCACTTATTAATTAGGTTATTTTATGTATTATTATTATTAATTGTAATTTATTGTGTATAATTGTATTGTGTATCTAATTGTATTGTGTATTGTATAATTGTACTGTGTATTGTAATCGTATTGTGTATTGTTTATATTGTTTGTACCATTACCACCGGGTGCTTGCCCACTTGCGGTGTAAATAAATACATACACATACTCTAAGATAATTACAAGAAGATTAACCACTATATCAGAACAATAACTTATTACAAATGAGCAACATGGATTTAGAATAGGAAGATCCTGCGTGGACTGCCTATTTAGTATGACACAATTAATTGAAAAACATAAAGAATATAAGCCTACATATATAGCATATATAGATTACTCTAAAGCCTTTGATAAAGTTAATAGAAATAAACTTTGGGAAATTATTCAAGAGAAAGGAATTCCACATCATCTTCTATGGGTTATAAAAAGTTTATATATAATGACAAACATACAGACTGAAAACAATGTACATACAACATAAAATTAATTGTTAACCAAGGAGTAAGGCAAGAGGGTCCGTTATCATCTGCGTTATTGAATTTTTATATTGATGAAGTAATTTCAAAATGGAAAAAAAAACAATTATTTTCAAAGTATAATAAACATTTACCAATGATTAATTATTTAGTTTAATAAACAGTGTCATAAATTTAAAATGTCTAAAATGCCGGTTTCACGAATTTTTCTTAAAAAATCAGGAATTTCGCTAATTTTTACAATACCCATCTGACAACCCTATATATAAAAGATGTTTTATATTTAAAAAAAACATGTGAGCTTTATCATTTTCAACAGTTAAAATATTAATCAACCCTAAATATCAAGGTGTACCATTTCTACGAAATTTCAAATAGCAAAAGATGGGAGAATCTCAACGTACAAAAACAAGTGCAGTTGCATCCTTTCGACTAATCACAGGGCATAGCTGTTTGTCAAAACATTTGAATAAAAGTGAAATATTAATTTCTACACCACTTTGTCCATTGTGCAGTCTTTAGAAAGAAATGGATTAGAATCATATATACAGCCCTTTCATCTAAACCCACTGTGCGTGAGAAATATTGGGCAGCAAGCGAGTTAATGGCTTTATTGCCAAGAACTCAGCATTAGTTAACGATGACGACAACAACAACGACATAACTCTTCACAGATACACATCATGTACTGTATAGCGTGACCCGCCGAAGTGATGTATAAATTGAAAATGGCTCACAGTCCTGCCATCTTCCCGCAATATGCGGAACCCGAATCACGCAAGTGAAGTGGGTAGGCATTAGACACATAGTACTCTTAAAAACGTACTATATCATGGCACTATTGAAAACGGTATAAAAGCAGTTTAAAACAAAAAACTCTTTATTTATTTTTTTAATAAAACTGTTTTTTTTTAATACTGTACAGCGGGGCGATTGTAAATTTCACTGAAAAATAGTAAACTGCAATGCAAAGAAACCGGATGGTTAATCACTTATCATGTAAACTCCACTGGATGACCGAGAAGTAGACGATACAAACTGCACTGAAGCTATGAGCTGATATTTGTTCCACAGACTGTACTAACACTTCAGTTTATTATGCGTGCCGATTATGAAATACTTGTTCAACACTAATACTGTACTGTACCACTTCAGTTTATTGTGCGTCGGAATATGTATGATAAGACTTTCTTGTGTTAAATTCTAACGTACCTTGTTTACATGTTTCGACCTTTTATCGGTCATCCTCAGAACTGGTCGTTGTTGGTCTTGGCGCCTCTTGTTTTGTTTCCTGTGAGGGTGTGTTCGTGTGGTGTAATGTAGAGTCAAAGAGTGTGTATGTTCTGAAATTGAGTTGTGTGTTGAGAATTTCGTTGGGTGTGTTTTCATGTGTCTGTATATTTCATATTGCTCTAGTGTGTTTAGTTTCTGGCTTTTTGGTTGGATGTGTAGTATTTCCATGTCTGTGTTGATGTCTCTGTGTGGTTGTGGTTAGCATTTGTGATGTGTTCTGCATTTGTGGATGTGTTTTGTAACAAAACATAACAAGCCATAACAAAATTACAAAACACCTCCACATATGCAGAACACATCACAACTGCTAACCATACCCACAGAGACATCAACACAGACATGGAAATCCTACACATCCAACTAAAAAGCCAGAAACTAAACAAACTAGAACAATATGAAATATACAGACACACGAAAACACACCCCAACGAAATTCTCAACACACAACTCAATTTCAGAACACACACACTCTTTGACTCTACATTACACCACACGAACACACTCTCACAGGAAACAAAACAAAAGGCGCCAAGACTAACAACGACCAGTTCTGAGGATGATCCATAAAAGGTCGAAACATGTAAACAAAGTACGTTAGAATTTAACACAAGAAAGTCTTATCATACATATTCCGAAGTGATACAGTGTTAAAAGTTGTGTAATCAAGATGTATTATTATGCGTGTCGATTATCAAACACTCGAATACTGTACTGTACTTTGGCAAAGCTATAACATGTATTTTTTTATGATTCTGAATCGATCAATTTTTCCTTCCTGGTAATCAGAAATTTGTCTTTCAATATAAATTTGTTTCTTCTTAGTGTGTGTGAATTTTTTCCTAAATGTGGTGTATTGATTCTATTGATCTTTACGTAAATTTCTGTCTGAAGACTGATTAACTGGTCCACAAAAATATGTATAGAGGAATGAGAAGAATTAAAAGAAGAGTTCAAATACGAATGGAAAGATTCGCATCCATTCGTTGTTCGACCTATGTCCTCTGACTGTGCTCCCCACATATTCGGTGGAAGTGGCACATCATCATCAATATATGGGTAATTGTCAAATAAATAAGAAGAAAGTTGTACTACAAACTCAGTTTAAAGTTGTATGGAATCTTCACTTCACCAGATTTAAGTTCAGTATCTTTGTAAAATTTAAAATTGTCAATAATGGGTAACGCTCTTCCGCTTTCACTAGTAACAAGAGTAGCAACAGACATTCCGACCGTTAGAATACACATAACTAAAGTGACTGGAGTCTGTTCAAAAACAAACATCAGTTTCAATACGTAGCAAAAGCCTCCGCCATGAAGGAGTCAGTTCATGAAGACAAACCCTATCAAATTCAAAAAAGGCGATGTATCGATTGTCGACAGTGTACAGACCGGGGCAAAAATGTTGGGCAAAACTTAATAAAATGAGAACAAGTGCAATTTACAACATCCAGTGAAATTTACCACATTCAAAATCAGTGCAGTTTACATACAGGAAGTTTGAATTCCAGTGCAATTTACCACCGCTCATATAGCGATGTCTTTAATTTAACTTAAGTTTGTATAAAGAGACCAGGATAAAAAT
This sequence comes from Periplaneta americana, assembly GCF_040183065.1. Classification (NCBI taxonomy): domain Eukaryota; kingdom Metazoa; phylum Arthropoda; class Insecta; order Blattodea; family Blattidae; genus Periplaneta; species Periplaneta americana. Next base: position 125,534,763 of record NC_091130.1, on the reverse strand, counting down.
AATAACATGTTATAGAAATCCGAGCCCCATTAATAACAGTCCTAATGAGACCTTAAGCCAAAGCTCAACTGAAATGCATATTCTTTGTATCAAATGTTTTACTAATAACAGAAATGATCGCAGGGATCGTAATGCATCCGTCACTCACGCTTCGGAATAGAAATTAACATCACATTTCTCTATATAGCGCCATTCTCTATTAAACAACGTGTCATGTAAATGAAAATTGGGGAGGAGTATTGTGTCGGGAATGTCCAGATGGACTAGTTCGTCTAAATTTACGATCGGCTAGCCTATATAATTAGTATGATTGAAAACGTCTGACTTGAAATCACAAATTATGCATGATGACGTCATATGACATGAGGATTAATTCCGCAGTTACAAGTCATTAAAGGAGGCTGACACTGATAACAGCCAAAGCAATGACAGCTTAATCAGGTATGTATTGTAATTGCAGCATCCATTAGAAACCAAAGCTCTAGGTATCTAGTCTCTGTATTTCATTACATAGGGAGGACCGGAATTCTGTTCTCTTTGGCTTAATTGCTAGCGTATTTGGTTACAAATTCAGTTGACCTGTGCAACAAGCAGGTGCAGATTTAGTGTTCTTACACACGGTTTGGTTATACGATTCTTATTTTAACCTGTCTTGTGTGCTTTCAAGGTTGAATTGGACCATGCTGACATTACAAAGAAGTTAGCTGTTGGATCTGTCCGTCCTCAAAAATGAGAATAAGGGGTTCGGGAGTAAAACATGGTAAGCAGCGTTTTAGTGTTTTGAAGTCATTAGGTAGGTAAACATTTATACATGCAACAGTTTGTATAGTGATCAGGAAAGTAAAACCTGTATACTTCTGCCATCTGTTGAGATGTTGGAAAACCAACTACTGCATTAGACGCAGAATGTAAGATACCATATTATACGATATATATCTCGTTTTTGACCAAAATGTCAGTTACCATGTTTTACGCTCGAGCTCCTCATTATTATATTCACTGCAGAAAATTTAAATATATGCATCTGTACACGAAATTCTTAATGAACCACACTAAACTTCATGGATATTTACAGATTCAATCTCAGATGTCAATAAACAATAACTACCATAAAATAACCATGACTTTGCTTACCTGCTACGTCCGCTACAGTAGCTTTAGGCCCGCATTTCACGAAGTAATTGTAGAAAGTTACCATAACAAGACCACCATTCCATGCCTGAAAATAAAAATTAATTTCATAAGTTATAAGTAGGGACTGTATTCTGTCTCAGACCGTGCAGAGATAAGGTTAGTTGTTCATAGATTATATTGGCGTGACGTCATGTTTGGCGAGTGGCACAGGTACTATAAGGGAACACTTGCATTTTCTTTGTGATGTAATTGACGTTATATTCATGATTCAAAACTAGGCTTAAAAGACTGTTGAAAATGCATTCTGCTTATAAAGATTGATACTATAATGACCTCTCCTACAATTTAAACGATTTGTTCTTGTATTTATTTCATATATTTTTACTGGTACTGACAGACTTAAGGCCAAAAGGCCTTCTCTTCCACTCAACCGTTATAAAAATACGTAGCAAATAAAAATAACATCAATACAGGAAACAATAATAATAATAATAATAATAATAACAACAACAACAACAATAGTGTAAAGCAGAGTCCGTATAAGTCAGTTTCTGTCAGATGCGTTTCCAATTCACTGTGGGCTAAATCAAGGAGATGCACTATCACCTTTACTTTTTAATTTTGCTCTAGAGTATGTCATTAGGAAAGTCCAGGGTAACAGAGAGGGTTTAGAATTGAACGGGTTACATCAGCTACTTGTCTATCCGGATAACGTGAATATATTAGGAGAAAATCCACAAACGATTTGGGAAAACACGGGAATTTTACTTGAAGCAAGTAACGAGATAGGTTTGGAAGTAAATTCCGAAAAGACAAAGTATTTGATTATGTCTCGTGACCAGAATATTGTACGAAATGGAAATATAAAAATTGGAAATTTATCTTTTGAAGAGGTGGAAAAATTCAAATATCTGGGAGCAACAGTAACAAGTATAAATGATACTTACTTACTTACTTACAAATGGCTTTTAAGGAACCCGAAGGTTCATTGCCGCCCTCACATAAGCCCGCCATCGGTCCCTATCCTGTGCAAGATTAATCCAGTCTCTATCATCATATCCCACCTCCCTCAAATCCATTTTAATATTATCTTCCCATAGTATAAATGATACTCGGGAGGAAATTAAACACAGAATAAATATGGGAAATGCGTGTTATTATTCGGTTGAGAAGATTTTATCACCCAGTCTGCTATCAAATATGTGAAAGTTAGAATTTATAAAACAATTATATTACCGGTTGTTTATATGATTGTGAAACTTGGACTCTCACTTTGAGAGAGGAACATAGGTAAAGGTGTTTGAGAATAAGGTCCTTAGGAAAATATTTGGGGCTAAGAGGGATGAAGTTACAGGAGAATGGAGAAAGTTACGCAACACAGAACTGCATGCATTGTATTCTTCACCTGACATAATTAGGAACATTACATCCAGACGTTTGAGATGGGCAGGGCATGTACCACGTATGGGCGAATACAGAAATGCATATAGAGTGTTAGTTGGGAGGCCGGAGGGAAAAAGACCTTTAGGGAAGCCGAGACGTAGATGGGAAGATAATATTAAAATGGATTTGAGGGTGGTGGGATATGATGATAGAGGCTGGATTAATCTTGCTCAGGATAGGGACCAATGGCGGGCTTATGTGAGGGCGGCAACGTACCTCCGGGTTCCTTAAAAGCCAGTAAGTAAGTATTTACTAATAATAGTTAATTCTACTAGGGCTTTTTTTTTTTTTATTGCAACACAAAATTATATACAACTATAGCAATAACAAAACATTTCAAACAGACAATACTTAATAAAATAATGGTCCCATATCAATGTTGAATAATCTGAGTGAGATTTTCCTAGTACAACAAAAGCAAATATTTCTGTACACATGATAGAATTATTATACTCCTACATACAAAAAGAACATTGTGACATTTTAAGGGTATATGCATTACTTTAACGTTCAGTTCAAAAGTATTTCAATTCCTCTGCTTAATGTTATTAGTTATCACATAATTAAGTACAAAAAATAAGTCTCAAAAAGTTAAAGAATCTTAAGTACTTGTTAAAAATAAGAAATAATTATAATAATCATAAGAATAATAACAATAATATACCCCCAAAATATATTCAGTGATCATATTATAATTCAAACAACAACAATTATTGCACTGATAAAGAAAATGAAACCTTTCCTACATACTACAATTTTATGAATTGATATTTTTATTACATTATTTCCATATAAATGTGTGGACATTGCTTTAACATTTTAATCCAATATTGTTTCCATACAAAGTGCTAATCGCTTCACAATAGCTGCCTGTGTTGTCTTGGGTTTATAATAAAAACTTGGCTTGAGTATAAAGTTTAAATCTATGTATGTCACAGGGATATGCGCGATGTCACTAATATCCTGAATTGTAGTTTCCAAATATTGTTTAGTCCTCGGGCACTCAAGAAAGCGATGTTGAAGATTGTCCTCTTCTTGACAATAGGGGCAGAGTGACGTCCGGGCTAATTTGATATGGTATAATTTACTGTTAGTTGGAAAAATATCATTGACCACTCGAAACCATAGGTCTTGCTGTTTAAAGGTCAAAACACTGTTTCGTATATTCTTCCAGATCCGTTTCCAATTATACACAGGAAAACGACACACAATTTTAGGAGCTGGCAAACTTCTATTCATGTACTTATAAATATGTTTGGCCGTGACAGAATTTAGGATATTTTGTGGTATGTAACTAATTTCCTGTTTGAAAGTGCGTATTTGTGGTGCATGACTTGGCAGACCTCGTAAATCCGGTGGATTCTCTAACTTGGTTATGGAGACCCATTTAGAGAAGAATGTGAAGGAGAAGTCATCTCCCTGTCCTTGGACGTGAAGAAGATTCCGGTAGACGAACAGACTGAGTGCTTTAGTGTAAGGGTCAAAAACTCCTAAGCCTCCTTGAGATTTTGCCAGGGTTAACTGATCTCTTGGTACTCGCAAGATCTGTCGGTTCCACAAAAACCGCCCTGTAGCAGAACGCAATTTCTTACCAATTAGACTTGGAATGGGTAAAATTTGCGCCATATACCAAGCTTTCGACAAAGCATATGTATTGATATATTGCGCTCTCTTCACCAAGTCAGCGAATCGAAATTTTTGTGCAGACAAGACGTGACGAACAGCATTAGTGACCGAATTCCAGTTATATCGTATTGTTTGACTCAGATCGTTGAAGAAAGTGACGCCTAGGATTTTAATGGACGAGTGAATTCTGAGCCAACTAGGAAGTGGAATCTTGTCTTCTTTTCCGATGTACATAGCCTTCGTTTTCTTTTCATTTAATTGAGCTCCCGTTTCTCGACTATACTGTTGTATACATTGATACATTCTTGGCAATATGGTAGCATCAACTGCAACTATAGTGACATCATCGGCATAAGCTCGAATAATAGTGTCTGTATTCATAGGGTAAATACAAGAAATATTCTGTAACAGAGGATCCAAAGTGAGAGCAAAGAGATGCATAGACAGAGGGCAACCTTGCCGCACTGATCTTTCCACAGGGAAGGCTTGTGTAAGATGTCCGTTTACTAACAGTTTTGAATTACTAACAGCCATTATATTGCGTAGGCAGGCTATAAAAGCTGGGTCTATGTTTAACTCCATCATTCGTTGTAGTAGATAATTATGATGTACTCTATCAAATGCATGGTCAAAATCAAGGGAAATAAGCATATGACTTTGTTTATTTTGTTTTGCGACACTGATGCTATCACGAATTGCACATGTAGCATTGAGAATATTTCGGCCAGCCACTAAACATTGCTGATGAGGTCCTATTACATGTGGAAAAATTGTACTCAAACGTGTCTTCATACACCTCATAAATATCTTGTAATCGCTGTTCAGGAGAGTAATGGGACGGTAGTCTAGAGCTGTCTTCGGGCAAGCAATCTTGGGTATGAGTACCATTATTCCCAAACAAATATCACTGGGAATAACAGGAGATGTCATAAGAGCGTTCATTATTTCTACCATTTCCCTCTCGATTATACTCCAAAACGCAATGTAGAACTCGACTGGAATTCCATCTGCTCCTGGTGACTTATTCAATGGACTAGCTTTAATAGCTGCCAATATATTTTGTGTTGTTAAAGGCGTTGTGAGTGTAGCTGATGGCGGGTTATTCTGACTGGCTTGTATATTGATACTTGGCGCAGCAACTGGTTCGGTATATAGATTCTTGTAATACTCGTACAAAACAGAACGTATTGATGGTTGTGCTGTGTGTATTACTCTATCAGCAGTAGTAATCATGTTAATATATTTTCTTTTCCCCCTCTTCGTCTCTCGAATGACATCATACATGGAAGTTGACTCCCCTGACATACTGTTGGACCGGGCTCGTATTTGTGTACCTCTATCTCGATCATGTTGAATTTTGAGGATACTTGCTTTAACTTTTTTCAGTAAAGTGGTTAATCGAGGTTCTGTTGAAGACGAAGCATATATGTCCCTCAGTAATCCATACAAATATTCTTCTTGTCCTTTTATTTCCTGTTGTCGAAGAATGCTATAGTATTTCATCCATTTTCCTAATTTTTGTTTCGTATTGACCCACCATTCTAAAATATTTGGATACCTCGACTTCTGGCGTTGATATATTCTCCACTTGTGTTCCAAATCCTCTTTGAAATCCTCTTCCTTCAATATGCTTGTGTTAAGCTTCCATATTCCTCTGCCAAATGGAGTGGGTAGACGTGGAATTCGTAGGGTTATTATATAACCACAATGATCAGAGAAAGCGACCGGGCATATGTCTGTACCTCGAAGATTGGACTTCAGGTTCTGTGTCATATATATTCTATCTAACCTTGAAGCGCAATTATGACTTTTATATGTGGAAAGGGAATTTCGGCGTGTCTGTAATTTCCATGAATCCAATAGTTTTAGACCATCGATTATATTTTGGAGTTCCGGGCAAGGATGATATTCTCCGGAAGTGTCGGAGGCGTGTAATACACAGTTAAAATCTCCTCCTAATACTAATTGTTCATTTTTACGTGCTAAAAGCGGTGTTATATCAGTCGTAAAAAACTTCTGACGTTCACGTCGTTTCTGAGAGCCTGAGGGGGCATACACATTCACAATATGGATATTATCTACTCGGAGTGCTATTCCCCTTCCATCGGGAAGTTTAATTACGTCTGTATATGGAATGTGATCTTGAATCACTACAGCTGTTCCTCTCTCATCGGGTAGAACGTTGGATTCTATATTATAACCAAATATGCTGTGAAGGTCCGAAGTCCCGACCTCCTGCAGTAAGCCAATCTGGATGTCCATATTGCGAAGACACTGTGATAATAACTTAATTTTACGGGGAGAGGAGATATTATTGACATTTAAGGTAAGAATATTAATGACATCCGTCATGAACGAGAAATAAATATAGAAAGGGATTAAAGAAAGGAAAAATATGTTTAATAATCCAAAGGAGTGAGCTTTCTTAAACCAGAATGGATTGAAATGAGACATGATTAAATGTGTCAAACTGAATAAGCATTTATCTTAGGTATGTCAATATAATAACAAGTGAAAGATATTAATCTGTTACTCGCAGAGGAGGAAACCCCAACTTGCTGCCTTCATGCTTATATGGGTGTAACCTACCCGCTCTGTTGCCTCCTTTGCTTGTCTTCTGCGCGGCTATGTCCTTGTGTTGAGTAGCAGAAGTTGACCTGTGGCTGGTGTCGTCTGCGTCCATCATCTCATTCCATGTCTGGTCCGCTTCAAGTTGTGTAGGTATATGTGTACTAGATTGCTTCTCCAATGAAGATGATGTACTACCGCCTTGTAAGTCATTCTTAACAGTTGACGTGTTACTTGATGTCTTACGTTTGTTATCGCACACAGAAGTCAGCTCAGATTGAAGACGCGCGCCGTCTCCTGACTTTTGTTGATCGGAATCTACACGGGTTCTCTCAATTTCATCTGCAGAATCAGTTTCAGAATTCACCGGAAGAGGTGTCGTCCCCGGATTTTGCTCTGCCTCTTCATGGTCACGAGTACTATGTTCCCGATGTTGTTCAGTCGTTGACCCATTAACTCCGTCCCCTCTAGACTGCTTGTGTTTGTCAATTTGGTGTTCCGTCTCCATAATGTTCGATGGACGTGATATGACGTCATCATTCTCATTAAGGTTATCGGAAGCTTCACTCTCCTTTTGTTGACTAGAATGACTTCTGGGTGCAACTGTTGATCTCGACGTCGATTCGGCATTTTTAAACAAATCACTCATAGTGAAGACAGTTCTAGGGGCAACAGTGATTTTCGCTTTTAAGTTTCTGTTAGGACATGTATTCCGCAGATGGGATAATCCGCCACAGATGAAGCATGATTGTTCCTGGCCTGGATACGTCACATACGCCTCGTATGTAGCTACTACAATGGTGGATGGGATCGGTTTGTCAATGACTATATTAACTAGCCTTATTCCGGTATCTACATGAAATCGATATCGCGACGACCATCTTTCACTATCTATTTGTTTTACTTTCCCATAATTTTGTAAAACGTTATGTAATCGTTCATTGGGCACCTCGGGGGGGATATTTAACACTCTTACGACAGTACTTTCTTCTTCCGCTGGGGAAAGCGTAACGTCAACTCTGTCTCCACTCTGTAAGGTTAAGGTTGATGACCCTTCGTAACGTTGCAGGTAATTCTCATACACTGTAGACGTTTTAAATTTCAAATAAACAGCATGTTGTTTACTTACAAGTTGAATTGTTTGTAGGTCGTCTTCTTGTACATTTAACTCGTCTGCTATCCATTGATGAATTTCCATAGCACTCGGACGTTGCTGATCCTTGTCAAATGTTGCTTTGATTGTATGCTGCCGAATAACTTTTGTTGCCATGTTAACTTATTATGCGTATATGAACACACACAGAAATAAACAACAACCACTCAATGTTAGCTGCTTGCCTGCTCAGACCCAACGCGCTGCTGGACACGTCCTACTGCGATGGCTGTCAGAGCTAGACTAAGGGCTGAGGCAAGATGACTCACCTAAGAGCACCTGTCGGATTTGGACAACGATAGCATATACGGCGCATGTACGAACCTGTCCCGAACTTTACCCTCGAAAAAGCTAAGTAAAGCAAGGTACAGATTTGAGCAGTAAAATGAACACAAGTTGTAGAACAAATAGCAGTAAAGTATAAATTATTTGCATAGGAGGTAATTTCCCCTTGTGCACGACTGTTAGACATGTGGGCCAAACAGTGTCAGGATTACACTTCGAGCGTGTTAATGTGCGAATACTTGTGGCATCATTACTTCAATGGTTTGTAACATAAAGGCAATAGTACGTCTATTGCCCCCATGATGGTTTCCATAATGAAGTTGCGTTTTGTAACAGCCTGTTGTGGGTGTTGAAAGTAGAATCCTCCACAATTCCACGAGTCATTAAGCTGAAGATAATCTTCATGCTGCTTCCAAACAAACCGCATAGCTGATTCATATAGAAACATAGTCAATAGTAATATACATTACAAGAGCGGTATGTTGACGTTTTCATGTTCGAGGAAAAAATTGAAAAAGCGAAACGTAGTTGAGCTTTTTTTAATTTCCGAGAACATGAAAACAAACATACCGCTCGTGTATCGTACATTATTTTGTGCGAAGATCGTTTATTACATACCTGAAAGACGAATTTCTAATTAGTTGCAATGAAATCTCCATGTTGGTTTCTGTTTAATGACGGCAACTTTAGAAAACAAAAATATCTATACTGCGGCAGGCCGTGATATACGTCTGTCTTTTTTTTCCCCCCAGTCTATAAATGCGAACTTAAAACAAACACGTAAGGTTATGTAATGATTTATTTTTCATTTTAGCATTTTAAAAATATTATTTATATAACATATTGCAGTAATAACATCGGCATCTGGAGTCTTGTTGATTTTTTCACGGCTTCCTTAATGTTACTTGTATCAGGAATACAATAGCTTTCGTGGAGTAGTAGACTTTACTTAATTTTTACAAATATTTAAAAACAATAATTAACAGTGCAATTTAAGTGAAATTGCAGTGGTAAGTTTCCAATTTATAATTATTACTATGTTAAACGTCTCTAAAAATAATATGTTAAAAGCCTAAAGCAGTAAAATGAATGTGTCGCTTAAGCGGTAAGAAGAGGGAAATTGTTATGTGTGTTACGTTGGGAATACTGAATGTGGTATTTCACACTTACCGCGTATTAGTTCTGTGCAGAAAACAAGCAAAGACGCACGATCTCGCACAAAAGTGATGATTTTGAGAGAATTTTATTGTTTTAATATACTGTAGTACTGCAGTCTATTTCAATGCAGAGATTTTCCTGTATTTTCCTGCAAACAGCTTGTTCTATGCCTCAATATTTCGCACATACTGGAGATATAATATATTAGTTCATTTTTATTGACTCTGGTTCCTGAAACCATTGCCGGAGTGTATTATTCTTTCCCCTTACTCCCACTTCCTGAATTGCTATTTAATTTAAAAATATGTACATTGCTACCCCACTAGCCACAATTCATATCCACACATTTAATTTACACAGAGTGCGACTGAATATATACATGGCATCCAGTTTCAGATTTTCTCGCTTGCATGCTCGAAATGGTCAAGTGTTCTGTATACAGCGTTTTATGTAAAGCATAAATATTAAATATAAATAAATGCTTATATGCATGTGTTCACGACTGGCGATGTCATCTCTTGCTATCGCATTAACACCAACAGACGCCGAACAAAACTGGGGCGCAAATGTGTTTCGGTTATGTAACAACCTTCCATCAAAGAGAACAGGGATTCGAAATCTGTTATGGTAAATAATATTATTACGGGACTTCATTTCAAAGAGTCATTTCTTCTTTCCAGCCTCATTCGTTCTGTGTTTTAATGTAAGTATTTTGCAGAAATGAGCAATCTTTGCATTTTAAATACTAAGGTTTGTAGTAGAAGTTTTTACCTCCAATCACTACTCAGTTCCTTTAACAGTAGTAGTAGTTTATTGGCATTTCTGGCTTTGAACAAGAAGCCGTTTTAGGGTCTTGTACGCGCAGGACACCCTCTCCAGGAATTGTACATAAATAAGAATAATATATATATATATATATATATATATATACATACACATATGAGACCATTTCTATCATAAGTGCCAGTAGGTGTGTGAGTGCAGTGAATGATTTCTTTTATTTCGGTGTAGGCCTAATTTGTTAATTTGCGATACTTGTAGGGGACTAGTGAGTAGGAATATAATATACATAGGCTACATATAAGGAATGGTGAACGGGAGAAGAGTTCGGGGAAAAAGATATCAGCTGATAGATAACATTAAGGTATATGTATCATAAGGGGAGATTAAGAGGAAAGCAAGAAATTGGAAAGAATGGAAAATGCTGGGTTTGCAGTTAAAGACCTGCTCTTGGGGAGAACACAATGCATGTATACATACATACATACATACATACATACATACATACATACATACACACATACATACAAACAAGAGATGAACAAATCTAACTGCCGCTCTCTCGCTGTGTTCGTTGCATTTGTCTTTCGAGTCTCGACTCGTCATTCTCGTGCGCTTCAAGTCTCATTCTCGAAATAGCATTTGGTCGGCGTGGAAAGATTTAGTAACTTTGAATAACATACATCATCGAATTAAATAGCATTATAAATATTTAAATGAGACAAAAAGACAAAACAGAACAGTATCTTAGTTATCAAAATGTTCTGGTTCTATTATATCACATTACGTATGGTTATATAAGTAGAAAAAAAAAATTAATTCTCAAATAAATCTGCATTTCTAAGAAAAATAAAACATAACGTTAATATCTTTTTACTTTAGATTGCACACTTGATCTCAAATATATGAAAAGAAGGTCCTAGCCTTTTAATAAGGGCCTAGTAATTAAATAAAGACTGGGGAACGGATTATTATACATTGACAGGTAGAGATGTTTCAAATAGGCTACTTGATTGTTTATACATATATAACAGTTGCCAAAGTAGATAAAAGTTCAGTCAGGTATAAACAACTGTGGCGATCGAGGCTGCTGACTTCGGGAACTACGGGAGATGATCAATATCGAGTCTCGGAACACTCACAAGCAGTCTTTACATCAAGGACGCGACATAATACAACATTGTCGTGCAGGTTTTCGGCTTTGCGGGCGCTGTTAGTCTCGCTTTCTCGATCTTTGTTCATCTCTAATACATACATAGGCCTACATACATACATACATACATACATACATACATACATACATACATACATACGTACATACGTACATACATACATACATTTTGACGAAATCATTCTTCCCGAAGTCAGCGTCAGATTAAAGAAGAAAATACCGATGTCTTCCAACTTGACAACGCTTGTGACTGGACACGGGAATATAAATGCCTATTTCCATCGCTTCAAAATCAAGGACAGTGCTATGTGTGTATGCGGTGTAGGCGAACAAACAGTGGACCATGTAATATAAGACTGCATCAAATTTAAAAATGAAAGAAAAACTCTAGCAAATTTTATACATAGGAGTGGTGAAAGGTGGCCCACAGACAAAGACAAATTAGCTAATAAGTATACAAAACAATTAATCAAATTTGCGAATAGTATAGACCTAGGAAAACTGCAATAAAAAGACATAACAAAGACATAAAATAGGAATCACAACTTGTTAGAATTAGTGATGTAAGTGTAAATAGATATAACGTAAGAGGAATGTAATGAATCGTATATTATTTAAATGAGTGTAAATGTTAATCACAACTTGTCAGGATTAGTCAGTGTTATAAGTGTAAATAGGAATCACATCTTGTTAGGATGAGTAACGAACAATTATAATTTAAGTAAGTGCAAATAAGAACTATAACTTGTTAGGCTAAGTCAATGTTATAATCAATGAACAGTATATTTCAATGAAATGGAAATAGGAATAATAACTAGATAGCTCAGGATTAGTGAGTATATAACGTTAAATGTAAGCAAGGAAGTATTCATCACATGTTAATATTGTATATAGATATATTCGTATTGTCAAATGTAAACCAAGGCATGTAGTACTGCAGGAACTAGTGGTGGAGCATGCTGTTGTATATAGACTTCATATACATACATACATACATACATACATACATAAATACATACACACATACATACACACATACATACATACATACATACATACATACATACATACATACATACATACATACATACATACATACATACATACATACATACCCTTTAAGATATATTTACGGTAATAAAGTTAGGTGACAAAACCTCCTATGTTATGATATCCCAATTATGACAGGTGACCAGAGTGGCATTCGTGAATCCGATGCTGACAGATGGGCTATTCTGCCTCAGTCCTGATAAAGCCATATGCCATCCTCAGAAGAGGACTGGTAATCCCCATGACCCACACCCCTTCCTATATCACTATCGGAAACACGAACTACTGCGTATTTATAAATATTGCAGATAATAAAGTGTGTTGTTGGAATGAAAGGTATCTCGAAAAAAACCTGTATAATATCTGCTTTGTCCACCATAATTTCCATTACGACCTGGCTGAGGGTTGAACTCTCGTGGCCTGGTTGGAAGATCAGTGCTCGAGTCACAGACGCGGTACTTTGATTGTAAGATGAATAAACCGCATTCATTTCTTATACTTGGTAGAAATCATACAATATTACCCAACAATTTCCGGAAAAAGATAATTTTGTTACTTCTTTCATCGACATAGTATTAGTCAATGGGCATTACTGGCTTTATAAATCTTATGACGAAGAAACATGGTTCATCTTCCTAAAGTTACAAAACTAATTTGGATTTTGCGCTTTAAATTGTTTGCAGAAGGACTGAGAAATTATTCAGTACAGTCACATAGAGTAATTAATTTTGTATAGTGTACGTATTTTATATTTTACAATTAAATTTTTTTCATTATAACAACGTGTATGTTTTTGTCATATGCCAATAAACATGTTAATTGCATCTTTTTTATGTTGTTTTATTACATATTCCATTAACTTATAATAATGGAACAGCATCTGAAAGGACAGTTACGAATCAACGAAGCAGATGAGAGTTACACTATTTTGAAGTTGTTTGTAAAATACTTTTTTTCATTAGTTTTATGGGTAAAAGAATATTAAAAATAGAGAATAAACTATTCAGAAGTGTAATTTCTTTAATTGGCTAGTATTCTGAAGCTTTCTACAAAATTTTTTTTTAATTGTTAACTAAACATTACATTATTCTTACGCACTTATCACAACGATCAATTTCTTTTTATAAACTTAAATTAAACATATTTCTAGATTTTCTGAACACGATTACACAGTTTTATTAGTCATATAAATATATATTTCACCATATTTCAGCATACAGAAACGATACAAAATTAAATTTTTGGTCAGATTACAATTACTCGTTTTAACAATTCTCCAAGTATTATTCACACGTTTTATGTTAATAATGGCAAGATATTTTCTTAGTATTATTTATTTTGTATTTCCTCCCCTCAAAAATATTTTGTAGTTAAATGATGATTGAAGCTAACTGGATTCTCCAGCAGTAAGTTGTCAAAAAATAAAGGACAAAAGAAAGTTAGGAACATGGCCAGATTGTTGCTGGTCGGTCTCGTCTTGACACTACCTTCACCCACTCAAATATGTATCACTGTCGCCTGATAGTAACAAGTGACCCTGTTAAAATTGCTGTAAAAATTATTCACGCAGAGAACAGACATGGTAAGTTTTTCACCCATCTTTTCTCCCTTCAATTTTATAAGATAAATAATTCGCTATGGCTAAGTCAAATAGTTCATATTAAAAAAACAATCTTGTAGACTGATGAATAGAAACTTTTCCATGTAACTTGTAATTTTTGGACGATATTTAATTTGTTTTGCGTCATATTTCTAAGTACTTATGTCATAATTTCGTATTTTTTCGGGCATAAGTGCATGCATATTTTCAGAGTTTTTAGGTCATAGAAATCTTAGCCATATTGATTAGTTTGTATACCTTTTGTAAAATAAATTATTTTGGATTCAATAAATAAACGCTAAAAATTTATGCATCAACCTAATATTAATGGGTGTGAACACTTGATCTTAAATACTGCAGTCAAGGGAAGCATTTCTCTTTGATATGAGTATTCCAAAACACCAGCCATTTGCGTCTTTGAATTCTGATTTATGTTTTGGTTAAAATTAGCACCGTAACTTTAACATAATGTCACGAAATTTATCACACAATGGGAAAATATACCACGCAGTTAAATTCAAAGACTTTACGATTCCATGCAACTTTTTATCTTGTTTATAAGGGGGTGGCATTATAATTGGTAATATTCTGTGTAATTATGACATCACACAAACTGCTCTCTCGACTAAGGTTTCCAACGCATTTTCTTGACCCCATATCCTTTTAATTTTAAAGTCCTTATCTCTCCTATTCTTCTCTCCCCTGTAAACTACCGCCTCTTCCCTTGATTAGCCGTAATTTTGTTTCCTCTCTCATTCCCTCCCGCCTATATTTTCTAGTCTAGTTTAAACCACACCTTTCACTCTGAGAGACCCCACGCACTGCCTAAGCATTCCCTTTTATAAATGTTCAATTGGACGGAATAAGATCTTAATTCTTCGTGTAATGACCCTTTTAAACGCCAGATTTTATAAGAGACGGCGAAGCACGTGCTAATAACAGGGCAGTGGTGTGACGAGAATAACGTCCGCCATCATCAAATCGAGGAATTTCTAGGTACTTCCTTGTAGAACTTCTATCATTGAAATACAATAATGTATGTATGTATGTATGTATGTATGTATGTATGTATGTATGTATGTATGTATGTATGTATGTATGTATGTATGTATGTATGTATGTATGTATGTATGTATGTATGTATGTATGTATGTATGTATGTATGTATTTTTATTGGGTTATTTTACGACGCTGTATCAACATCTAGGTTATTTAGCGTCTGAATGATATGAAGGTGATAATGCAGGTGAAATGAATCCGGGGTCCAACACCGAAACTTACCCAGCATTTGCTCGTATTGGGTTGAGGGAAAACCCCGGAAAAAACCTCAACCAGATAACTTGCCCCGACCGGGATTCGAACCCGGGCCACCTGGTTTCGCGGCCAGACGCGTTGACCGTTACTCCACAGGTGTGGACTGTATGTATGTATGTATGTATGTATGTATGTATGTATGTATGTATGTATGTATGTATGTATATGTATGTATGTTACTGATTGTGTATATGTATTCAATCTCTCTCTTTATTATTATTATTATTATTATTATTATTATTATTATCATTATTCTTATTATTATTATTATTGTTGTTATTATTATTATTCTTATTCTTATTTTTTAAGTTAATATTTGTATACCGGTATGTTTTTTCTGTATGTGATTTGATCCTGGTTGAGTGGAAGAGAAGGCCTGATGGCCTTAACTCTGCCTTGGAAAATAAAACTATTATTATTATTATTATTATTATTATTATTATTATTATTATTATTATTATTATGAAAGGTGTGTATGTATATACGCACGTATGTATGTATGCACGCATGTATGTATGCATGTATGTATGTATTTATGTATGTATGTTACTGTTTGTGTATATGTATTCAATCTCTCTCTTTATTGTTATTGTTATTATTATAATTATTATTATTATTATTATTCTTATTTTTTAAGTTAATATTTGTATACCGGTATGTTTTTTCTGTATGTGATTTGATCCTGGTTGAGTGGAAGAGAAGGCCTGATGGCCTTAACTCTGCCTTGGAAAATAAAACTATTATTATTATTATTATTATTATTATTATTATTATTATTATTATTATTATTATTATTACTATTATTATTATTATGAAAGGTGTGTATGTATATACGTATGTATGTATGTATGTACGCATGTATGTATGTATGTATGTATGTATGTATGTATGTATTTTTTTATTGAGAATAAATCTGCATGCCCCATTACAGTACAGTAGTAACATTACATGCAACCATTACAAAATGTACAATTTGATATTTACAATATTGGGATCATATAATAAATACATACGTTTGTGACGCTATTTATAGAATACAATTGTTTTTGGAATACTTACTATTTTATTGTTCTGTTTGTTTGGAGAGTTATTATGTGCTGAGTTATTTAGTGATGGTGTGATGGTTTGTTCTAGATGTTCATGGATTGAATATATTTCCGAAATGCTCGTAGGTGCCTGGATGTTAATTGCTGATTAAGGACTGGCCAGGTTCCTCCATTTTGTGATATCTCTTTTATGAGGATGGTTCTTTGATTTGTCATATTCGGACATTCGTAGATTAGGTGGTTCACCGTTTGTTGTCCTCTGTGGCATGTGCAGGCTGGATCATCTTTGAGATGGAAGCGGTGTAAGTATGAATTGGTTTTCCCGTGACCTGTCACAATGGCAGTGAATTCCGGCGTTACCGGGAGTTTTGTATGTATGTATGTATGTATGTATGTATGTATGTATGTATGCATGTATGTATGTATGTATGTATGTATGTATGTATGTATGTATGTATGCATGCATGTATGTATGTATGTATGTATGTATGTATGCATGTATGTATTTGCACATATTCATATTCCACATTGAAATTTAGTCCTTAGTGGGGAAGAGACGTTTTTGGTGAATAAATGATATCCCAACTGTGTGAGCTTTTTTTTAATCTACTACAAATTCATGGCATTGTAGTCAATATGATGGTGGCCACTAACTGTTTTACTGGACAAAACAAACATTTTCATATTGTTGCTTTTTGGATTTACTAAGTAAAAATAAAAGTTTCCTATTCAATCAAACATAGATTTATTGTAGCAGGACATAAAAATAAAGAAGACTCATCATTACCCCTTTCTTTAATTTCCTTTAACTAAACAGCAGAAAAACAAACGAGCTACTAATAATAAACCCTCAAGAATTTGCAAGTAAACTTTAAGCACTATATCTAACAAATCCTGAAAAAATAAAGTTTTTATGTTAAAAGCTGAACAGCTATAAAAACAAATATAAAATGTCATTTTTCTCAAAATGAACTTCGGTTGGGATCTGTTATTATTAGGCTTCATATTCCAGCTACCTAAAGACTGAAGTTAAAGACACATTGGGTATATAGTACGCCGAGCACAGGTAATGCGACGGATAAGGATATAGACAAACAGGTCGTCGCTGCGTGTTCGTGGAGTACAGTCAACTCCCGACATTCTGAAGCTTTACTAGTAAACACAGGCGGCCGTGATGTTCATTTCCGTCCTGACCTTTGCAGTGAATAATAACGTGCATTCGTAAGTTACGTAACTTAACATATGCGGATGTTACTATAAATTATTTTATGCTCGACCATGCCGAAATGTAGTAATTATACACCTGGTAGCAGACCTTTAATGCATGTCATTAAAGTACACCTACTCATTAAAGGTCAGGTCTTTCAGCCAATGACGACTCAGGTTACAACTGTTCAGCCAATGACAGGTCAGCTTTCTACCGTTATAAAACCGCAAGTATCGATTATTCTCGGATATGCAATCGAAAGAGAATTAGCGAAAAGTTACGGAGGCTGGAAATCCAATACTGTCGCAGAAGGTTATGTTCTGTTACTATAATAATTAGCGTTAATTGTAAATAATATTCAAATAAATTCAATTTGTCATCTCGTTTTTCAATGTCTAATTTAATTTCCATGTTATCTCTGTAGGTTCTTATGGCCTAGCAAGGTCAATGTGGACATCTGTTCCTAGGAAAAAATCAATACTTTCGCGTCTGCGCACATCTCACAACATACGGAACATTGCTCAATGTCAAATACAAATAAAATTAATAATATCAAGTTAGAAATATGGTCGAGCATAAAAAGTCGTATGAAACTCGCCTATAATGGTAATTAAGAAGGTCGTATGAAAATTATGAAACTCGCTTGCGCTCGTTTCATAAATATCCATACTCACTTCTTAATTACCTTCGTTATAGGCTCGTTGCATAATGTACTATTATATTGCAAGAAATTCTTTCAATAGCACATGACGTTATTGGTGCGTGATGTAGTGCAAGATATTCCTATTGTGTGAAATTTTTTAGTGTTTCATTACGATATTGCGTATGTCGCTCATCACTGAAAACCCACTAATTTTCTATGT
The DNA here is from genome assembly GCF_040183065.1 of Periplaneta americana. NCBI lineage: Eukaryota > Metazoa > Arthropoda > Insecta > Blattodea > Blattidae > Periplaneta > Periplaneta americana. The sequence goes on along the minus strand of NC_091130.1, from coordinate 125,516,365 downwards.
ACTTTCCTAGAAATTCCCTAAGATATAGATTATTTAATTTATTACTTGGGTTGTTGGCACTGAACATCATGGTAGGCTACAGAAATTCATGCTAAACGTGGAATTAGTATCTTCATAATTTTCAGATTTTGATGGTACTGGTTCTTTTGGATTACGTTCAACACATTTTCTGTGCCTTTTTGTATTACAGTGTCTTTCACTTCACTGTTTTTGTCACTTTTACGTTTATTTTACACAATGTATATGTAAGTGTTGTCTATATTGGCAGTGAAAATATTAGTTCAAATATCCTCAACTATGCCCTGCAATATTACATGCTTGAGCGTCTTAACCTAAGGCATTTTACCTCTGCAATGAACCTCCAATCAGCCACAAAGATGTAGTTATTTAAATAATACGACTAGTAACAGCAGTGATCGATAAGACTACTCACTATGACTGCGTCCCGGTTTTTACTTTCTACAAGTTGAGGGCTGAGGATGCGTAACTATTTTGTATACGAACGTACCTGTACCTGTGCTGTGACATCACATATACTTCGAATCAAGCAACTTCATTCCAGTTTATAGGTAGCTGGAATACGGAGTCTAGTTATTATTATTATGAGCTCCTCATTTATTTCCGAATATTCATGAAAACTTTACATTTTGTTTTGACCATTAAGCCTAATATCTGCTATGAAAATATACCTTTACTTAAAGTTTTGGTATATAGTTGAATCCGCCCTGTTATACGAGAAATAACTAAAAAAATACAAACTGTAACCCTCGAGAAAAGCGAAATATGTGTTAAGATCATCAATACCGAGAGAATAATGCACAGATTCAATTCATTGCTACTGCTTTTTTTTACTTGGTTATTTAACGACGCTGTATCAACTACTGGGTTATGTAACGTCCATGGAATTGGTGAAAGATAGATGGTATTTGGCGAGATGAGGCTGAGAATTCGCCATAGATTACCAGACATTCGCCTTATATTAGAGAAAAACTAGGAAAAAACACAACCACGTAATCAGGTCGAACTTAAATTGAACCCAAGGTCGAACACAATTCCAGATCAGCAGGCAAACGCGCTATCGCCTGAGCTACGCCGGTGGCTAATATTACTTTTAAGAGTTAGCAGATTTTCTTGCAAATAAACGATGAAATATTCAAGAGCCAAATAAAAGTACAGCGAATCCCTATCCTTCTGTCGTAGAACAGGAAAAGAGTAGAGCCTATGTTACGAATGGCACCATAATCCAATAATCACTGACACTGATCAGTGAAATATTCGTAATTAAACGTGAAATAATACATAATGCATCGAAAAAAATCTGCTCTCGCACTGTTAATATGGGCATAAACATTCGTTGGGATTGTGGACTATTTACCACTTCCCATTATGCCTCGTACAACAGTGATTTTGCTCTTGCATTGTGCATATTGGCAACTTGTCAAGACACGCCTGCCGTGTTAAACATTCGTATGGACTATGCACCACTTCAACCATTATTCGCCGTACAACAGAGAAATTCTCACGGTTGGATAACATTTTAAATCTAGCAACTGTGTTACGTAATAAATAATAATAATTATTATTATTTATTTATTTAATCTGGCAGAGCTAAGGCCAGTAGGTCTTCTCTTCCGCCCAGCCAGACTCTAATTCTAATTGAATACAATATTTCTTACATAGTTCTTACATTAATATCTAGATCATAACACAACATGAAAGTAAATAATGAAAATTGGATAACTAATGTTAGTGTGACAATAATAAACATTAGTAAGAAATAGTTACAATAATAATAACAATAATAATAATAATAATAATAATAATAGTAATAATAGTAATAATAATAATAATAATGAGATAATTTAGATATTTATCTGTGATATATATATAACCATTAAACATTGAGAAACCTGAAAGAGTTATTATTGTTAACAAGAATTGTTAGAAAAATATCTCGTTAGCCTATTCTTAAATTGGTTTGATGTCTGACAGTCCCTGACATTACTCGGTAGGGAATTCCAAAGTCGAGGAACAGCCACAGTGAAAGAAGATGAATATGAGGATGTTCGGTGGGAGGGAATGGATAATATTGAGGAGTGTTGTGATCGTGTGTCTAGGTTATGATGGGTGGATAAATTTTGAAAACGAGACGCAAGATAGACAGGAGTGGAGAAATGCAATATGTGAAAGAGAAGGGAAAGACGGTGGATTTTCCTACGATCTTCTAGACGGAGCCAGGACAACATTTTGAGGGATGGTGTTACGTGATCAGCCCGGCGAATATTGCAGAAGAAACGGACGTACATATTATGAACACGTTGTAGTCTCTGCGCCGAAGTAACGCTTAGGTCAGTAAGCAGAATATCACAGTAATCGAAGTGGGGCATCACGAGTGTTTGCACTAACATTTTTTTTCATGGAAAAGGGTAGAAAATTCTTCAATCGTCTAAACGAGTGGATTAATGAGAATGCTTTTTTGCAGGTTTCTGCAACTTGAATGTTCCAATTTAAACTTTTATCCATATAAATACCTAGAATTCTTTACTGATTCACTGAACGGAATTTCGATGCCGTGTATTTTAATCGGGGACAAATTTGGTATATAAATAGGATAATTCTGAGAGATTACAATATTTCGGAGATCTCGACACTTTTAAGAAAAGTAGCCATTGCCAGCGATATTCCTGGTGAAAAATGTGGCGTCGTGGTCTAAGGCATCCTGCCTAGGACTCGCGTTACGGAATGCGCGCTGGTTCGAGTCCTCATGGGGGAAGAAATTTTCTCATGAAATTTCGGCCAGTGTATGGGACCGGTGCCCACCCAGCATCGTGATGCACTTGGGGAGCTACGATAGGTAGCGAAATCCGGTTGCGAATACCAGCTATAACGGCTGGGGATCATCGTGCTAACCACACGATACCTCCATTCTGGTTGGATGATCGTCCACCTCTGCTTCGGCATGTGGGCGTGAGGCCAGCAGCCGGCTGGTCGGTCTAGGCCCTTCACGGGCTGTAGCGCCATGGATTATTATTATTATCACTCCTTCCATGTTCAGAAAACAGTTCTTCACTAAATCCTCCAAGTAAATGTTAAACAGGGTAGGTGATAAAGAACATACTTGTACTCATCTCCCTATTTCACTGTCTTTTGACATTTCTTCTCCTATCTTGACTTTGACTCGTTGTTTCCTAAGAGAGCATTGAGCTACATGACATTGAAGGAGCAATAAAGAAATAGAAAACAAGCATTTCACAAGAAGTTCCATGCAGTTAAATTCGAAGCCGGCAAACAACACGAACTTGATTAAAAAGTAATCCTTATGGTTTCAGCTTCCGTCATGCTATTAATAAGTAGATCAAAAAGTTTTGAAATTGGTATTAAAATAAATTCAAACATCTACGGTCTTACTAATAAAAACTCTATATACAGATGTTTAACTGTCTTATACTTATACAATGAGTAGCTAGTTTATACGTCGTGTGTAAATTTCTTACTAATAATCACTACATACGTCGTGTATAACAGTATAATTTTTACACAGCTGCGTCATAGTTTCGTCATTACTTCATCACGAAAGGTAATAGAATATCTGAGGAGCATCGTTTCAAAACGTATTAAGTCCCCCAGTGGACGAAATTAAATCTGTTATTTTCTATTTATTTATCTTTCATGCTGTGAAGTCTAATGGTTCCAAGTCGTCATATTTGTAAACTGTGAAACCAGTACTTAAAAATGGTTTTGTGTAGTGTTTTGAGAACTTCTCTGGTTTACGAGTAATCACGTTTTTCGTCGTTCGTGTAAAAAAATTGTAAGTTGCACATAATACGTTTTGAAACGATGCTCCTCTTCGAGGTTCTCTATTGCATCCGGTAGAGGGCTCTAGTGTGCTGTGTCAAGTATCGATAGTACAACTGGCTCTGATCGATTACCACGCTATATTTTGATCAAAGAATACAAGTTATAGGAAAATTATTCTAATTATTCTGTGCTCTTTGGTTTGTCCTTCTGTGGTTACAAGGCAACCATCATCATAAAATGAAAGTCGATACGAACAGCTGTTAGAGGGGCGGGCATTTTTTCTCTATATACGACGCTTAAGGGGAGCGGGTAGTGATGCCTGTGAGATTGAAAAATTTGAGTGCAAAAGTTTAGTTCAGTATTTCTGTGCTTTTAGTGCTCAGAGCGGAATAAAAATTTCCATGATTATACAATCAATAATTCTGAATTCAGTGGTATAAAAGACAACTAATTAGTTCCGTATCCAAGTGCAAAGGAAAGACCGTAACTGATAACCTGCTTTTCACTTTGCTGAGTGTACTTCAATATTCGGGTGCACATTACTCCCTATAATCTTCACTCATATATCTTGTAATTTGTTAAGTTATCTAGTAATGTATATTGTAAATTCTAAAGCAAAATTTAGTTAAATATTTCACCCCTAGTGAAACAGAAACAATATTGAACTTTGTTTAATATTTTTTGAAACTTTTTTCAATGCATGTATCTCTTTTCTCGTGTCATGAGTGTAAGATTCTTAAACCCACAGGTCTACTATGTAGAACGCAGGCTGCAGAAAACAATAACAAAATTTCATGTACATTGATTCAGTAGTTTCAAAGAAAAATGCACTTAAGTTTGAAAAATTTCAACTTATGGTAAACTGCATTAAAAAAAAACGAAGGACGTATGAATTTTATGCACCGCCAAATTTAAAGAGGCCATTTAAAGGGCTTATCCGCAGAAATACCCCCACAATATTTAAGTTGCTTTAAAGAGTAAATTTTGTACTTTTCTTTAAAACACAAAATAAAAAATCAGATTTTTGACCTATAATCACTACCTGGTTCCCTTAAAGAAGGGGTTTCGTGTATATAACTCTGCAAAGGAATTCCCTTACATCCATCGCTTACGCATAGTGTATTAGTAACGGTTTCTGTCTCAACTCTGCATAAGTCTCGTATAAAAACTATACACGGTTTATTAGTAAGACCGCTAAAATATATACAAGAACCCAACGACTCTGAACATCTCAAATGTAATGTTCAAGAGCTTCTTACATTGCTTGGGTACAAAATTCTCAATTTTCAGTTTCATCATCCTACACATAAAGACGATGCGTCTAATTTATGGGAACACAGACGTACTGATTCAGGAATGAATTAACTTTTTTTCTGCTAGTCTCAAAATGGTAAAGCAGAATCTCAGTGTGAGGGTAGCTATGATTGCTTCAGAGTGAGGGACGGCTGTTTCCCATCTTCTGCTTCTGCCTCAGCCGCTTGGGAGCCATATTTTACTCTGCCCAACTACAGCTGACAGGTCGGCGACACTCCACATAAAAATTATTTGTTTTTTATGTGAGAGAAATTACCGTGGACCAGTCCCTGACGTTCTGAATTCGCAACTTTTTCATCCTATGAGAACACCCGAACTTTAAATCATTTCAAGTTAAAGGAGAATCACTGTTTCATCCTAATACAGACACATTGCACATGACTTCGGAAATATGTGTACAGGATGGACTTTAGAAAACGTTGAATGTCCTTTTCTTGTAGCTTACCCCAGTATACTAAATATATTGACAGCAGTATGATTGATAGTGAAATATTGTGTGGCATATTTATCTACACTAATCTCACTAGAGGTATTGATTTATCAACAGTAATCTCACTAGAGGTATTTTATCAACAGTAATCTTACTAGACGTTTTGATTTATCTACAGAAAATCAAAACTCGAGTGGGATTTAATTGATTATTACACGATTAGAAGAAAGTATATGAAGATTAGAAGTAACGAAGTACTCCAATACAATAAAATATTAATTGACTTGCGAAAATACAACTGTCTTCAAATGTATTATTGTACCATCTCGACATTACAAATATTACGCTAGATGCATGCTAGATGGCATTAGTGAGCAATGCCTTCTCGTCGAGAAGTTCTCGATCTATTATACACGATGGCAATGTTACTAGTCAAGAAGGCTGTGTTGATTCAGTTTCATTTTTATTAAAATGCAACATTCCACTTCAATTATCCGAATCCCAGTAATCAACGTCACTTGACAGATGATTTTCAATAAATCTTAATATTAAACAATCTCTGATACGTGACTATTCATAATATCATATAGCAGAAGCTATAACATAACCTAACTAATATACACAAGTGTTAGAAAAGTTTTAATTAACGACGATGACATAAAAAGTAAACATGAATAATTTTAAAAGGAATAATTATTGAATGTACAATTTTAAAATTTGAATGTGGTTGGTGGTTCAATTGATGTTATATTGGACGTGTGCGTAATAGAAGTGGAACTCGTTGATTTAGGCCTACATGGTGTATTCAACTTATTCAGGATTTCCGAATGGTGCTCTTCATTTATTTGTAAATCGGATTTCATAAGATGCATAGGTATGATAAGTGATTTTTATTAATTCTTGTTCTTGAATGCCAATGCGAGTCATATTTGAAACTGCTGTGCATCGACTGGAGTGGTTTGTAATTTTATATATATATATATATATTTGACGTCCAGACCAGCGCAGTTTCAAATGTTGGCAAACAAAGAAACAAATGCTAGGGACGCGATAAAATTAAACAAATGCTAGGGACGCGATAAAATTAAACAAATGCTGGGACGCGATTAAATTGTGCGATAAGCAGCCATGATTGGTTGAAATACGTCCTTTCGTACCGTTTTATTGGTCAAAAGTAGTATAACGTAGTAAGAGTGTAATAGTCTAGAGAAAATCGAAACTCGAGTGGGATTTAATTGACTATTACACGATTAGAAGAAAGTATATAAAGATTAGAAGTAACAAAGTACTCCAATACAATAAAATATTAATTGGCTTACGAAAATACAACTGTCTTCAAATGTATTATTGTACTATCTCAACATTACGCTAGATGGCAGTAGTGTTTTATGATTATGTTTTCTTGTTATCAGTTGTGCAAACTATGGAATCTTCATTGAACTCTGTGGACGGTTACTAGTCAAGAAGGCTTTGTTGATTCAGTTTCATTTTTATTAAAACATTTGCATTCTACTTCAATCATCCGGAACCCAGTAATCAACGTCACTTGAGAGATGATTTTCAATAAATCTTAGTATTAAACAATGTCTGATACGTGACTATCCATAATATCATATAGCAGAAGCTATAGCAAACATAATCTAAATAATATGAACAAGTGTTAGAAAAGTTTTAATTAGGGATGATGAAATAAACAAGAAACGTTTTAATTAACGATGATGAAATAAAAAATAAACATGAATAATTTTAAAAGAAACAATAAATTATTGAAAGTGAAATTTTCAAATTTGAATGTTTTAACAGTTGGTGGTTCAGTTGATGTTATATTGGACGTGTGCGTAAAAGAAGTGAACTCGTTGATGTACATGGTGTATCCCGCAACTTATTCAGGATTTCCAAATGGTGCTCTTCATATATGACCAGTGATCTTTATTAATTCTTGTTCTTGAATGCCAATGCGAGTCATATTTGAAAGTGCTGTGCATCGACTGGAGTGGTTTGTAATTTTCTGTTTATTGACGTCCAGACCAGTGCAGTTTGAAATATTGGCAAACAAGGAAACAAATACTAGGGTAGTGATAAAAATAAACAAATGCTAGGGACGCGATAAAATTAAACAAATGCTAGGGGCGCGATAAAATTGTGCGATAAGCAGCCATGATTGGTAGAAAGACGTCCTTTCGTACCGTTTTATTGATCAAAAGTAGTGTGCCGTAGTAAAAGTGTAATAGTCTATATAAAGTCGAAACTCGAGTGGGATTTAATTGACTAGACCTATTACACGATTAGAAAAAAGTAGATTGGAAGACATAAAGTACTCTAATACAATAACATATTAATTGACTTACTGAAATATTAAACTGTCTCGAAAATGTACTATTGTACCATCTTATCATTACAAATATTCCGCTAGATGGCAGTAATGTGTTATGATTAGCTGTTCCCTTGTTGCCACTTGTGCCAACTATACAATTTTCATTGAACTCTATGAACGATTACTAGTCAAGAAGGCTTTTTTTTATCCATTTTCATTTTAATTAAAACAGTTGCATTCCACTTCAATTATCAATGTATATTCGACAATCTAAGATACGTGACCATCCATAATCTCATATTGTAGAAGCTATAACATAACCTAAATAATATTCATGCTTCTTTTTTGTGAGGTGAGGAAGTACATTGACGCAATCTTTCACAGAAATATGAAGGTTCCTCTTGATGTGATTTCATTAATTAGGCCTACATATTGAAAAAATAATAGGTCCATACTTATTTATTATACAAGTTCGTAAACAATCTCTTTTTGGCACGAGTGTAAAGTCTGTTGTTAAACGAGATGAACTCGAGGTTCACAAAGTGCGAGGGCAAAAAAGATAAATTTACGAATGTGTATCATATAATGATTTTCTACAATAGCACAAATTTACATTAAACAAATATTTCAAGTTCAAGAGGCTAAAGAATGACGATATCACGGCCGTCTAATGTTTTGTTAGTAAGAAAATGTTCAGTAAGTAACATTGTTAAACCACATAGTGAATTTGTTCAGAATAAAAATATGAAGCATGGAACTGGTTACGTCTGATATAATTGTAAACTCAAACCATTAAGAAATAAGTATCCATAGAATTACAGCCTGGCATAATCAACAAGGCGGTTAGGAAAAGTTGAATGCTACATCTTATTGCAATGAATAGGTACTACATATGTAATTTCACAATAATACTACGGACTAAAATATAAATATAAATGTTAAATTTGTTACTTATTTGTGTTAAGTATAATATCTACATCATGAAAAATCAAGGTAATGCATAAGTTTTTATTGAATGAAGTTTAGATTAAAATATTCTGTAATGGTAAATTCATGAAATTTAAAACTTTATTGTGACTATTTAGAATGAGCTCAAAAAGCTGATTAATATTTATTCCCATGATCATTTTCAAGCTCTTGACCAAATGAGGCGTTCAGAGCTAAAGTGGATCAAGTCACGAATTTTCATAAATTGAGTTCAATTGATTTTCTGATTATCTGAAGTTGGATATTTTCCGAGCAGTAATGGATCAAGTCTTAATTCCAAGCATTCGCCGGTAGGTGACACCAGTCACTTTTGGCTCAGATTATTTGTTCACGATGTTCTGAACCATAGTGAATCAAGTCACTAAAGGCTTGCATCAATTAACATCACAATTGTTTATATTTTATAAATCTAGAGTTTTAGAATGGAGCAATAAAATTATTGCCAGTGAAATTAGATAATCCACTAGAGCAAGTTATCTTTAAGTCCTATATTATCTCAAAACTACGGAATGCCTCAAATATGAAATAAAAATTTTGAAAACTTTGCCGCAAGAAACTTTTTAGTGACGTCAATATAAGATATATTTAAATAAATATATAATTTCAAAACTATTAGCCCTAATAGTACCAAATTTTGTACAGATTTTACTATTGTAGGCGTGTTTACGTACTTTAAAATTAATAAATTTTGGATTAAAATTGTAAAGTTTTGAAAATCACATAAGCGTTCTATTAAATCAAGAGCCAGGAAGCAATTGAACAAATTCAATTATATCATTTCCATGGTAACGAGTGTACACAACATGAATGTTTAAATAAAGTGTAATGTATTTTGTGACTCGTGTACAACGTGAGTACCATTGTGTGTTTACCGAAGAACCAGCATGCGAAAATGAAATTCGTCTTTCGAATAGACAGTAATGACAGAGACGAGAAGCGTACTGGACAAAAAGCGTTCAGGAACACAAATCACTAGCAATGAGTCCGCTTTATCCGCATTCCAAAGATATCAGTGCGTATATGTAACTGCAACATTCAACATTTGAAATAGGGAATTAAAGAAGTTGTTGAATCTATTATTTCTAAATCCTTCGCAAAGTGTTGCAGGAACTGGAACACCATTAAGTATTTTCAGAGTCACCAAAAGTTCAACACTGAACTTCGGTAACTTACCTACTTACAAACGGTTTTTAGAGAACCCAGAGGTTCATTGCCGCCCTGACATAAGCCCGCCAGTCCCTAGCATCATATCCTACCTCCCTTATATCAATTTTAATATTATCCTCCCATCTACGTCTCGGTCTCCCCAGAGGTCTTTTTCCCTCAGGTCTCCTTACTATCACCCATACGTGCTACATGCCCTACCCATCTCCAACGTCTGTATTTCTTCTTCTTCTTCTTCCTCCTCCTCCTCCTCCTCCTCCTCCTCCTCCTCCTCCTCCTCATGGAATTAGGCCTTTGACCTGTTTCCATATGAAGAGATTGTATCTTTCCATCTTGTAATTGGACGTCCTAGTTTCCTTTTGCCTTTAGGTTGATATTGAAGTGTCAGCTGTGATAATCTATTGTGTGGCATCCTTTCAATGTGTTCTAACCAGTTCTTATTTGGTTTATTCTGTCACTTACGTTGTATATATTTAATTGTGTTCTTATATCTTCATTATGTTTTTTGTCTAAAAGTGTATAACCCGCTACGGAACGCAAGAACTTCATTTCAACTGTCTCTATTTTCTTCTGTCTGATCTATTAAGTGTCCAGTTCTCACAGGCGTACGTTAACATAGGTACTGCCATTGTTTTGTAAAATTTTAGTTGAGTGGTTCTTAATGTTTAATTTTTTAATGTTTTTCTAATTGTTCCACACATATTATAGAATCTATTTATTTTTATATTGATATCACTTTTTGGCAGTAGGATATATTGCATCCCAAATAGTTAAAGTTATTTACTTGTTCTATAATTTTTCCGTTAATCACTATGTTGCATCTCTAGTCTGTATTTAATGCTCCTAATTATGTCAAGTGAAGAATACAAAAGATGCAATTCTGCGCTGTGTAACTTTCTCCATTCTCCTGTAACTTCATCCCTCTTAGCCCCAAATATTTTCCTAAACACCTTATTTTCGAACACCCTTAATCTCTGTTCCTCTCTTAAAGTAAGAGTCCAAGCTTCACAACCATACAGAACAACCAGTAGTATAGAATTAGAATTAGAATTAGCCACGTAATCCCATGAAGGGCAAGGGCCTCCTGACTATGCAGGGTGGCTTGTCAAACAGTTCCCGGTTAGCCACTCCGGGAATGATGGTCACTTTTGTAATGTCATATCTGAAGGGTCCACTGTTCACTAGTCACTGTTTAGGTTGCAAGTCACTTTGTGTTTAGTTTCCATTGTTGTCGGTCTTTCGCTGTTCTTAGAGCAAGATTCGGCCATCTATGGACAAGAACCAGTAGTATAATTGTTTTGTAATTTCTAACTTCCAGTTTCAATGTCGATAAATATGTGATAAATATTTGAGTTGTTTTTGAATTGAATTAATGTTGTACCGTGTTACGTTTAATATATTTAATCTTTTGAAACCCCACGATCACTTTTGGGATACAATGTATTAATTTTGGTTCATTGAATGAATTATTCACCCGAGCAACGTAGTAACCAACAAAACGTAAATTTTACAGGAGTGTAAAACATATTGTAAAAACTGTAAAAATTATAACGTTATTATACTAAACAGTAATTTTATAATATGTTATATAGCCAACCGTTGATTTAGGCAAACACAAATTAAGATACACATAACGTAGTTCCATCTTTAAGTCATATTCAACAAAAATGTTGGTTACATAGTTGTTCGGATGAATTCATTCAAATGTTGACTATATGATACATGTATGTATTTATTTACACTGCAAGTAGGCAAGCACCCGGTGGCAGTGGTATATACAATATTAACAATACACAATAAAATGATAACCAATACACAATAAAATTTACAATACACAATACAATTTTACAACACATATACAATTTTACACACAATACAATAATAATACACAATACAATTTAACACAATAATAATAAAACATAAAATAAAATACCTAATTTTACAATACAACCTACATAATTATCTATAGGTCCTACATAAGTTTCAATAGTCTTTCACTTTACTCTCATCTCATTCCCTGTAGTGGCACTATGACGCATTTCACTGACACTTTAGCACACATTTCACTGACACTCTGTAACTCATTTCACTGACACTATAGAACACATTTCATTGACGCTATAAATTATCACTGATCGGAACTGTTCACTGCACTGTAAAACCATAACTTCACTGACTCACCTCGCTTCACTGATACAACAGTTCAAATAAGTCAAATAATTACATCCTTATGCATACTTATAAACAGAACTACATTTAAACTAAACATTTCTAGTCTAAGGCCCTCTTACACGCTATTTTTAAATAATTTACAATTCAAACCAAGGAAGTAAACTCGTCAGCCTAGATAAATACATGTCACCTTAAAAAAAATTAAATGTTGAATGTCACCTTAATTTTAATTTTCACTTTATATACAACTTTTTAAATTATTCTTGAATCTCCTTAAGGAAGGACAGCCCTCAAAGACCGCTGCAGGTAGGTCATTCCAATCATTTATAGTTCTATTTAAAAAGGAGAATTTACCTACATCCGTTTTCTGTTTCCTACATTTGATTTTAAAATCATGATCGTTCCTACCATAGTACGTTGGCTTTTCTAACCGAGCCGTTATGTCTACCCATGCTTTCTGACCTAGATGTGCTCTATACAATGATGTTATTCTAATTTTCCTACGTCTGTTTTCCAAAGTTTCCCATTTAAGTTCTTTTATCGTATCGTTTCCATCTTCTCTTTTACCTTTAACAAATTTCGCTGCCCTATACTGGATTCTTCAGCGAAGCTTTCACTGATTTCTAATATTGAGATGCACTGAGCTTAAGAAGTTTTGTACACATAAAAGAATAATAAATTAACACTACAAAAATTACTGAAGTCGTACTAGAAATTGAAAATAATATAAATCTTATGCCCACGGAGATAAAATTTCAGCACTTTTAAAAACATCGATAATACCGCGGGCATAGTGGTTCGTAATCACGCTCCAATTCACTTACGCAGAGAGAACGTCTCCCCCCATTATCGCAGCGGCTTATCCATTTGGTCGTAGCGTAGTGAGTGAGCCCTGGAGCAATTCTGGATTATACATCGTATACAAGGTTTTCTTCGTTCAGTAAGGAATTTAAAACTACAATCTGCACTAAGTTCCAGTCTTGAAGGAATAATAAAACTTCCTTTGTATACAAGTGGCAACGTACAATCTCCTGATCGTTAAAATGTAATATACTACGAAAAACTAAGTTACTAAATACGAGCTGATGCTACTATAATGTAAGATGCGCGTGTAAATAGAGTTTTGGATTTCCGGGACTTAAGACTTCCTATGTGTTAAGCTTACGCTAATGTAAGTGTAAAATATATCGATAAGAAGAAACTTATAAACTGTTATCAGCAACATTGTTTCATAGTTCATAGTTAATAAGTGAGCAACAGTAACAAATATAAATGATACTCGGGAGGAAATTAAACGCAGAATAAATATGGGAAATGCCTGTTATTATTCGGTTGAGAAACTTTTATCATCCAGTCTGCTGTCGAAAAATCTGAAAGTTAGAATTTATAAAACAATTATATTACCAGTTGTTCTTTATGGTTGTGAAACTTGGACTCTCACTTTGAGAGAGGAACAGAGCTTAAGAGTGTTTGAGAATAAGGTTCTTAGGAAAATATTTGGGGCTAAGAGGGATGAAGTTACAGGAGAATGGAGAAAGTTACACAACACAGAACTGCACGCATTGTATTCTTCACCTAACATAATTAGGAACATTAAATCCAGACGTTTGAGATGGGCAGGGCATGTAGCACGAATGGGCGAATCCAGAAATGCATATAGAGTGTTAGTTGGGAGGCCGGAGGGGAAAAGACATTTAGGCAGGCCGAGACGTAGATGGGAAGATAATATTAAAATGGATTTGAGGGTGGTAGGATATGATGATAGAGAATGGATTAATTTTGCTCAGGATAGGGACCAATGGCGGGCTTATGTGAGGGCGGCAATGAACCTCCGGGTTCCTTAAAAGCCAGTAAGTAAGTAAGTAAGTAAGTAAGTAAGTAAGTAAGTAAGTAAGTAAGTAAGTAAGTTAATAAATTATCTTTTTGTCGATTTCTCTTCTTTTCTCTCATATTATCCGTTCGACCTCTATCCGTGAATCATCCACCTATTCATGCAGTATCCATCCATAAGTTCATTTGTCATTTCATACATCCATCTCTTCTTCCCTCCATCCCTCAACCCACCCACCCATCCATGTGTTTATTTGTCCCTTCGTCCATCTATACGCTCACCAGTCTGTCTCTCCGTCCGTCAATCCGTCTCCCTATTTATTCATATGTTCATTTGCCCCTTCGTCCATCTATTCTATACAATCACCAGTACAATCTGGGTCACCGTTTTTAGCGTATGAAATAAGTAATGGAAAAGTTAAGTGCTAGTGTCTTACCTTCAGCGTAGTCAGTCTGACAAATGTGTTTGACAAATGGCTGGTGTGACGTGTATATGAAGTGGTACCAGTCTCAGCTGTACTAGCAACATGCTACAAACTGGGCAGTGTAACTCTGGGACACACGCCAAAAACGCTGGCGCCAGCTTGTACATATCTCCGTCCGTCCAATCATTCATATGTTCATTTGTCCCTTCGTCTATCTCTCCGTCGTCAATCCTTCTCCTATCCATTCATGTGTCCTTTCGTACATCTCTCCGTCCGTCATTCCGTCTCCTTATCCATTCATGTGTTTATTTGTCCCTCCGTCTATCTCTCTGTCCGTCAACCCGTCTCTCTATTCAGTCTCGTGTTCATTTGTCTCTTCGTCTATCTCTCCGTCCGTCAATCCTTCTTCCTATACGTTCATGTGTTCATTCGTCCCTTCGTATATCTCTCTGTCCATCAATCCGTCTCCCTATCCATTCATGTGTTCATTTGTCCCTTCGTAGATCTCTCTGTCCATCAATCCGTCTCCCTATCCATTCATGTGTTCATTCGTCCCTTCGTATATCTCTCTGTCCATCAATCCGTCTCCCTATCCATTCATGTGTTCATTTGTCCTTTCGTATATCTCTCTGTCCATCAATCCGTCTCCCTATCCATTCATGTGTTCATTCGTCCCTTCGTATATCTCTCTGTCCATCAATCCTTCTCCCCATCCATTCATGTGTTCATTTGTCCCTTCGTATATCTCTCCTTCAGTCAATCCATCTCCTTATCCATTCATGTGTTCATATGTCCCTTCGTCTATCTCTCTGTCCGTCAATCCGTCTCCATATTCATTCATGTGTTCATTTTCCCCTTCGTCTATCTCTCCGTCCGTCAATCCGTCTCCCTATCCATTCATGTGTTCATTTTCCCCTTCGTCTATCTCTCTGTCCGTCAATCCGTCTCCCTATCCATTCATGTGTTCATTTGTCCCTTCGTCCATCTATACAATCACAGTCCATCTCTCTGTCCATCCACCCATCCATCCGTGTGTTCACTTGTTCGTTCTTCCATTCAATACCCGTCTGCCTGTCCAACCAGCTATCTGTTTCTATTTATTTATCGCTGTTACTTTATTTGTCCTTTTTCCTTATATTCTTTCTTTCCTTCGATAATTTTATTGAGCGAAGAAATAAAAATTGTTTGAAAGAGAAATGTCGATGAAAATAAATCAATTACGAATCATGCCTAATTATTATCTCGAAATATGTCTCCTTCCAAACGTCATACGCTTCCACATGATTGATTACCTCAGTATTTAAATTAAATATTTTTTGTAAAGTTGTCATAAACGTTGTATATGAGGGCGTATGAC
Source organism: Periplaneta americana (assembly GCF_040183065.1). NCBI lineage: Eukaryota > Metazoa > Arthropoda > Insecta > Blattodea > Blattidae > Periplaneta > Periplaneta americana. The sequence continues at coordinate 125,500,574 of NC_091130.1, read as the reverse complement.
GTTTGGAAGGAACGAAAAATAATATTCAGAAAACCGGGAAAGGTATAGAGACAAGAGTAGAATATTATTGTACAGAATTAAGTTACGCCTCGTTTCATTACTCCCATCATTTACAATCATTATTTTTATACGCAGGACAATTAAACTGAAAATTAAGAGGTGGGTGCGTAGGTGATACCGGAACATAACTTCAAAAAATCTAAAAGAAAAAGAAAACTTTCTTAATATGAAAATTTAAGTCCATTTTTCTGAGACATTACATTTTCATAATCAATATGAACTAGAGTATATTATATTACTAACAACTTTTTATCGATTCTCAAACTGAATCTCATCATGTTAATTAACAGAAGTCAAATTATTCTTGTACTCTGTGCTGACAATTTACGAGTCTTAGTTAAATACAGCTTGGCTCATTTAAACACTCATTAAATGTTAAGACGAGGAAATTATGAGAGGCGTGGCAATTCAATAAGTTAGAACATACGTAAGTGACTTTTCGTTCGTCTTCTATGCACACATTAGTGTACACTATATTCTCCTCGCAAACCTCTAACCTCTATTTAATGGCGGATAACCACCCTCTTTCTAATAGACTATGCAATTAGTTACACAGCTTCCTTTTTACAAGCTGGTGAGTTTCATTGCAAGTTTAGGGGCAGGGTAGGGAAAGAGATAGAAAGGTAGAGAGAAGGACTAATAACAAGGGAGAAAGAGATGTGAACAATTTTATAGGAGAGGGCAAAGAGAGTAGAGGGTTTAGTTTTACTGTATTTATACCTTGGAGGCACGACGAAAATTTGCTACGGTATATATAATGCTACAATTCCCCTGTGTGCTCGTTGAGTGGGTGGAGTGGGAGTCAAATTCGCGAGAATTCTTAAGGAGGTATACGTATATATGAAACTAACTACAGGAAGTGTACAAGGAGGTATAAATTTTACATTACTCTAGACGTTGAACTACTCTACGCGTGGAAATGCGTTCTATATCAAGCATTCAACTTGCATATAAATAATTTTAAGGCGAATTTGTGTGCCGGCGTGAAGAATGTTCAGCCAAGTTATATCTGACTTCATATGCTGGTGGAGTCGGCAGATTTGTATTTTTAAAGGATGTCTCGTAACTTTCCCTAACTCGCATCGACAGTTTCTTCAACATGAAGTAGCATTTTCCTGAATGTTAAATTAATATTAATTCTTATTACTCAACGCGAACAGACTTCGGTCGCAATCCGATTATGTGCAAAAGTTTTAAGCACGTCCTAATAACCACTTTCCGATAAATATTCATCAATGAGAAACGTTTCAGATAAAATGTTAACAAAAACCAAACTTTTGAAGCACTTAATAACTAATCTATAGTTTTCTTGGAAACTTCTAGTGCCACCCATATTCGTGGTACTTATTATTCCATTCACAACGTAAAATTACTGGCACAATTTTCACAGTAAAGATATGACATTTTTTCTTGCTGAAGGGTACAGAGTGAGTCAAGAGGAAAGATAGGTCTACATGGTTTGAGGGGTGATAATACTGGTGATTCTAAACAAAAACGTTTATACAGTAAAACCTTGCTAAAACGTACCATTTATAAAAAGGAAATCTGCACAAACGGAAAAATAAATTTGGGAACGGTATGATTTCCTGTGTAAAATAATACTTCAAAACTGAAAACTGCCTAACGCGAAAACGGAATCATTTTTGGGCACCATTTAGGTAAAAAAAAAACCTGACTAAGGTCCAAATGTATAAAACTCCCTGATTAAAGATCAACTTTGATCGAATATCGGAAAGTGAACCGAGTTCACACACTTCTTCTATTGTACAAAACTTTTCTGCGATCAAATTACCTTGGTTCAAATGCAATCTAAGTTCACGTGAAAAGGATTTGGCAACATCGCATAAACAGGTGAAGTATGTGATGCACGGACCTTATTGTACAGGTTTATTCAGTGTTGCCAATCTAGCGACTTTAACTCTTTTTCAACGACAATTTCTTTTAACTTTTATATTGCTTAAATAGCGACCTTTTTTTAGCACCCCATAATGACAAAATTTAATCTTTCTTTGTTGATAATGAGAAATCTAGCGACTTTCTAACTACTTTTTGGCGACTTTCCGTACTCTCTGTTGGAGACAGTGGTTTGTTTTGTGCATTGTAAATAATGGCGGAAAATAAGAATAAGGTTAACTGTTCTCCAAATTGTTATCATGTTATGGTGTTTGATACTGCTAAACATAATAAAGCTTTATAAAACGACATTTTTCGTTTAGTAATACAGTTAACTGAAAATTTATTAATGTACCTATCATATCCATTAAGAATTAATGGTTGTTATAAACATAATATAATTATAGTTTATGTTATTTGATACTGCTGAACACGATAAAGCCTTATAAAATATAAGAATATTTGTGTATTAAGGGAAGAAATTGAATATATATATATATATATATATATATATATATATATATGTATAAATGTACCTACCATATCTATTACAATATTAATAATAATAATGGATATTTTATTTGCACAATCTGCCACTCGTATATTTCAAACAGAAAAGAAATAACTGAACTTGGGTCATCTAACTTAATCGGAGAAATTTATTCAGTCAAAGTTGACTTTCGTTTAAGACAAATTAATCTCAGATTAGACTTTATACAACACAAAATTCAAAGTTCAGCTAGAACGAGGATCAATTTAACCTCTGATCTAAGATTAAATGGTTTATAAAATTGGCCCTAAAACGTATAATTTTAAGCGTAACTCTTGATAATTTTTTTCAAACCATTTTTAATTTTGCGATAATACTGTACGAAGCATGACATAATTTTTTGTGTGACTGTACATGCAATGATCTGGAAGACTTTCGCTATTCTTTGTCAGGCGTTGGGGGTGAAGCTTCTCTAAACATGTCACTGTTCTGTGCTTACTGTCAAGGAACCGGGCAGATTACTGACGACCTGCACCGTTACTTCTTCCAACCCTCTTGCATTTTCTTTCATTTATTCTCAGTTTTGTGCTAACAAGCCAATTCAGTGATAAAGGACAGTGCGAGTAGAATAAAACTGTGAATAATTGTAGTGTAGCGTCAATTTAATTTCACATTTCCTTTTATTTATTCTGAGTTTTGTGATAATATGACAATACAGTGTTAAATAACAGTGCGAATGAAATAAAACTGTGCAATTTAAAAAAAGAAGCCCACATGACCAGTTCTATCATGAAAGAGGGACTTCATAATTTTAATGGAGCAATGAAACGTCAAGGTCGTAAGGTCTTACTGTTTTAGACAATGCTACCTGCCATACAAGGATTGATTTGTCTAACTTGAAGTTAATCTATTTTCTATCAAACACAACTTCAGTTACACAACCGATGGATCAGGGCACAATTTACACTCTGAATTGAAGGAAATCCTGCAACGTTCCCTTCAAGGAAAGTCGCGGCAATGCACTTTAAAAGAAATGTGGGGGCCAAGAAACTAGGGCTCAGAGAGAGAGAGAGAGAGAGAGAGAGAGAGAGAGAGAGAGAGAGGCTGCAATTACGTAAGTTAATAATTATGAAATAAAATTCACTTTGCATGTGCTGTAGTAACTTTTATTTCAAATTAATTCTTCATTGTGTTCTTCCTACAGTGAGCATATTGCAGTAGTCTATTCTTAGTTTTGCCAAAACTCAACCCTTTGTAAAACTAAAATCTGTGAAAACGGGAAAAAAAATTCTGGAACGATCGCTTTCGTTTTAGGGAGGATTTACTGTATAAGCATATGTCCTATTCTTAAGGTTTTGAAGAAAACTAATGGAAACCATAAGGAACGGGAAAAGTGCAGGTGGTAGTAAATTAAAACATTGCTACCTTACGTTCTTTTTAATCGTGTACTTTTCTTTACAGAACACATTAAAAAAGTCCAATGTCAACTTTAATGTCCTTGCAGCTATTATAGACTCTTAAAGACCATGGTCATGGGAAGACAAATACAAATGATATACTTGCGAATTCTAAATGAGGCAGTAGAGCAAGTGTACAGCTTCAAATACTTGGGATGTACTATAAGCAGTAACATTAGCTGCTGCCAAGAAATCAAAAGTAGAATAGCCATGGCAAGGAAGCTTTTAATAGAAAAAGGAGCACCTTCTGCGGACCTCTGGATAAAGGACTAAGAAAGAGACTAGTCAACTGCTTTGTATGGCGTGTGGAATTGTATGGGGCAGAAATATGGACATTACGACGAAGTGAAGAAAAGCGAATAGAAGCATTTGAAATATAGATATGGAGAAGAATGGAACGTGTGAAGTGGACAGACAGAATAAGAAATGAAGCTGTGTTGGAAAGAGTGGGTGAAGAAAGAATGACGCTGAAACTGATCAGGAAGAGGAAAACGAATTGGTTGGGTCACTGGCTGAGAAGAAACTGCCTACTGAAGGATGCACTGGAAGGAATGGTGAATGGGAAAAGAGTTGGGGGTAGGAAATGATATCAGATGATAGACGATATTAAGATATATAGATCATATGAGGAGACAAAGAGGAAGGCAGAAAATAGGGAAGACTGGAGAATGCTGGGCTTGCAGTGAAAGACCTGCTCTTGGCAGAACACTAAATGAATGAAATATTATTGGGTTCGAAAAACACTCCAGATAAGTAGTATGAAATTCTAGAATAGCTAGGTTGCGAGGGTTAAGCTTTGTACACAAAAAAAATGGCCGCCTCTCTAACAGCTGTTCGTATAGATTGTCATTTTGTGATTATGGTTGCCTTGTAACCAAAGAACAATATATCAAAGAGTACAGAATAATTAGAATAATATTGCTGTAACCATATTTTTTATCAAAATATAGCATGGTAATTGATTAGGTTCAGTTTTACTATCGATACTTAGCGCGGCACACTATTGCACACTATCGGTTCCAATAAATATTCTACTACCTTTCGTAATAAACTAATGACGAAACTATTACGTGGTACTATAACAGTTTGTATTGTTATGTGCGATGTATAGGCCTATAGTGATCATTAGTCAGGAATTTACACACGATTTTTGAACGAGCTATTCACTGTAAGACAGTAAAAGTTCTATGCAAGAGTTTTCATTAGTAACACCGTAAAATTATAGTTTTAACAATGGAATAGTTGAAGATAGGGAACTACAGGTGACATTGCTACTCTTTCTAAGCTTTGGAGTTCATACCAAGTTTCGCAGTGAGTCAGTCTATTGAGTCATTATTGGGGGAACACATACAAGTATTAAACGGACCTCTTGAATAGGTTAAATTGTGGGAATTCCATTTAATGCAATTCCTGTGGAAATGTTGTCAGCAGAAACTGTACAGTTGAAACTTACTAATGATTTGAGCACGTCGTCTGGCACGTTCCTCGAAGAGTTACACAGGGCAAAGGCTGACGAGTGGGAGAACATGACAGGAGCCTTGCTGGCGGCCAGTGCGTCTTTCATGGTGCGAACCGATGCATGTGACAAGTCCACCATCATGCCCAGCCTGTTCATCTCGCCGACCACAGCCTGAAAATGAAGTAAACATGCACAGAGTTACAGTAGGTTCACAAACAAGAGAAACACATTCTAGTCAAAGAATTCAGTGATCTATATGTTGAAAAATACACAAGATTTGTAAAATTTCTGGACATAAATATAAAGTACAGATTTTCTTTATTAATTGAGGTAAGGGAGAAAAGAGAATTTGTAAGATAATAGTATACATTATAGTAATAATAACATACTAAATATTTATTCAACACAAATTGAATAATTCATTCATTAATTCAGGATAGGAGAAGAAATGTTAGAACGAAGTGGAATAGGGAGAGGAATAAGACAAGGATTGGCCTTTATCACCTACTCAGTTCAACATCTACTAGCAGGATTTCAGAAGATGGGAGGGGTGATAGTAGGAGAAAGGATAAAATGTATAAGATTTACGGATAACATTATGGAATTTTTAGCAGAAGAGATACTAAAGGATATGCCTAATGGAGTTAAATGAAAACTGTGAGCAGTATGGAATGAAGATAAATGCAAACAAGACGAATACTATGGTCATCGGAAGGAAAATTAAGAAATTAAACTTGCGAATTCTAAATGAGGCAGTGAAGCAAGTGAACAGCTTCAAATACTTGGGGTGTACTATAAGCAGTAACGTGAGCTGTTGCCAGGAAGTCAAAAGGAGGAAAGCAATGGCAAAGGAAGCTTTTAATAGAAAAAGGAGCATCTACTAGAAAAGAACTAAGGCAGAAACTGGTGAAGTGCTTTGTGTGGAGTCTGGCATTGTACGAAGTAGAAACGTGGATATCACGACGAAGTAAAGAGAGACTAGAAGTATTTGAAATGTGAATATGGAGGAAAATGGAGCGTGTGAAATGGACAGACAGAATAAGAAATGAAACCGTGCTAGAAAGTGTGAGTGAAGAAAGAATGATGCTGAAACTGATCAGGAAGAGAAAAAGGAAGAAAGGTTGAGAATAAACTGCCCACTGAAGGATGCACTGGAAGGAATGGTGAATAGGAGAAGAGTTCGTGGTAGAAGAAGATATCAGATGATAGACGACATTAAGGTAATATTTATAATATGCGAAAACAAAGGGATATGCAGAAAATAAGAAAGTTTGCACAAAGCTTAGTTTGCAGTGAAATACCTGTATTTTGACAGAAAACAATGAATGAATGAATGAATGAAAGAATGAACACATTATGCAGTATAATTAATTAAGGGATCTGATGCATATATAAAGAAGGATATTATTTGTACCCGTATGTGTACATATACACATTTATATACTTAAGCATATTTAATAAACTGAATATTAACATTGAAGGAAAAAAATAAGATATTAACCGTCATAAGAGTATACATTTAGGTTTCCAACGAGGATGTGAAGTGCTATTTTTCAACTATATAATAATAATAATAATAATAATAATAATAATAATAATAATAATAATAATAATAATAATAATAATAACAATAATAATAATAATAATAATAATAATAATAATAATAATTCTTTCTTTATACTGGCAGAGTTAAGGTCATAGGGCCTTCTCATACACTCTACCAGGTCACAAAGTATACAAGCAGTGAAAATTTAACAAAAGATTAAAGAACAGAATACTAACATATTACAAAAAAAAAAAATAATAATAGCGTAATAAAATAGACACTAAACAACATGAAAATAATACCATGATAGAAAAAAAGTAAAATACATTGGAATATAGTAAACGCAACTCATTTAATACAAATAGTTAATATGAAAAACGTAAGGAAGAATATAACAAAATGGAATGTAATAAAATAAACAAAAAGAAATACGAAAATTAAATAAAATTTACAATAAAAAGGCTATGATAATAAATTCATCTGGTGATCAAGAGAACAAAAAAGGGGAAAGGAAGGAAAAGAAATATAAGATATTTTTACAAGACTATCGAAGAGAAAATGGCTTATAACTGAAAGGAGCCTGAATTGAAAAAGTACAATTTTATGAAAAAGTGCAATGTCAACTATGTAACTTTCTAAAAAACAGAGGGCGTTTCGGCCCTGATCGCGTTATATCAGATTGGCCATTCCAGTATTATGAAAAGATAACATATAAAAGGGGACCACCAGGATCTCCACTGTCGAAAATGAAGTCGTAGTAATTGCTCGGCCACATACGACTCGCCTCACAACAGATCTTCTGCAGGAGTTCTTTTGGGAGGTTTTCAACATCCAACCTACAGCCCAGATCTCGCTCCCAGCGATTACCATCTTTTCTACACCTCAAGAAATTCCTGTCCGATCAGCATTTTCACAGTGACAGAGAGGTGCAGACGGTAGAATTATACGACACAGGGATACAAAAGTTGATCCCACGGTATGACAAATGTCTCAGTTCCGGTGGGAATATGTTGAAAATATCTTAACAATTCTGTATTTGTTCCAATAAAACTTTCCATGACATTGTATTTCCTTTGTCTGAACGGCTCCAGAGAATCTTAATTTCTGAATCCGCCTCATAACGGGTACGAAACTCTTTCACTGGCTACCGGAGAAGAAATACGATTAGCGGAAGAGTAATGTAGTCCCCTTAATATATATTTTTTTTGTAATGTAATGCTGTATGATTCATAGATGAAATCGGATCTTATTATTTTCAAATAATAATAAAATTCTGTCTACAGTTTCTGGTTTGTTTTCAGGTGCCATGTTTTGTTGTTTGAAATTTCTACGATATTGTAAATTTACCTAGATATTACACGAATTTTAATAGCGAACTGTTGAATACTTTACGGAAAACAGATAAGATTAGTGAACAATTTTATATATTAAAAATGTATTTTACTTGAAACATCAGTTTCACAGTTTGGTATAAAAATAGAATCAGGTAGGTGGAAAATTTGTGTCGCAAATTATTGATTTCTATCAGAAACATCGCAAAGGAAAGCCGTTAAAATTTGATGAGAAGAGGATTACTACACTGAACGAGTTTTATAATTCGCACAGAAAAACCGTAAAGTTACGATTGACGATATTACGGATATTACGGAAATTGCAAGTGAATTTATTGGTGTTTCCTTTTTCATTTGATTTGTACTATTATGCATAACCTATATCTATAATGAAATGCTCGTAAAGGAAAAGAAAATAAGTGGAAAATCTGAAGGGGAAGGTAAAACACAGTATAGGGAAGACAAGCGAGATGAAGAAATGCAAGTAAGTGATGAGTCAAGAAAGGGACAGCGAACTAGTGAAAGAAACAGATATAACAACGGTTCTGTTTTCCAGTGGTGTAGAAATGATTAGGGACAATATTATTAGTAAGCAAAGAGAGATCGATATATGTGTACTGGTAAAAAGACTAAGAAATCTTAATATATAAAATTGAATGTGGGTATATATGTATGTATGTATGTATGTATGTATGTATGTATGTATGTATGTATGTATGTATGTATGTATGTATGTATGTATGTATGTATGTATGTATGTATGTATGTATGTATGTATGTTTGTATGTATGTATCTATGTATGTTCTCTATACAAATCTACACGCTTTGACCGATATGTGCCAAAGTTTGCACATTTAACCTTCATAACCAGGAGAAGAACATACATTAATATTCTCATTATAGAAATAGAAATATATGTTCTCCCTGTAACATAGTCCTAGTAAGCTTATATTAAATTAATTTTCATCATTTTACTAGCTATCTCAAATATTAAATTAATTATAATTCATTGAATTAGATTAGCTCATAAATTAAGTTACTACTTTACCTTATAGATTTATCTAAATTTAAATAAATGTGTAGTGAAGAATATTGCTGGAGAACCTTTTAAGTGTAGTGTAAATATTTGTAATTTAAATTTATGTATTGTATTGATTAAGGTTGGTTGAGTGGAAGAGAAGGCCTTATGGCCTTAACTCTGCCAGCGAAAGTAAAACTATTATTATTATTATTATTATTATTATTATTATTAAGAACATAGGCTACATTAAAATTGTGCAAATGGAAGTTAAAGTAATTAAAATTATAGGAAATAAAAATAAATAGATCAGATATTCATGTATTATATTAAAATGCAAAATCTTCTATAGTCAATTATTTTTCATTATTCTCTGTTGTATTCAACATCGACTTTCGCGAGGCCATGGGAATTTTAACACGAAATTAAATTGCATTGTTGTTACAGATCATGAAGGCTAAAACTAAATACTCCATGCCACATCCTCAACTATATTTTATACAAAGAAGTGAAAAAAAAAAAAAGATTTTACACATATCAATAAGCAATTCAATGATACTTTTGTCATGTTGTTAATGTAGTATGTGAATGTACATAAGCCCACTGAAAATAACATTGTATTAATTCTCAAAATATTGTTGTTCGCGTTCGAAAATGTGTTGCTGCGAAATTATATCTGTATAATCACGTTGCAAATTTAGTATGTTAAGCGTTGTGGAAATAAAAATCTCGTAATTTCTAAAATAGCGGTAGGCCTATACGTTTCTCAGAATATTAGTCTTTACGTTAAACAATGACATATTGCGAGTTTATATTGTATCTGCATTCTGTGTACAAAATTAGAATTAATATAATATGTTCTGAATTCATGAGATATAGTTTCAAGTTTTATTAAAAAAAAACTGAGTATGATATGTGGGTGTACAGCGGTCAAGAGGTAAAAAAAATTCCAATGTAAATGAAATATTATATATGTATATATTGATTCGACGCTGAAACTGATCAGAAAGAGGAGAAGGAATTATATTTTCGTTGGGTTTAACTTTGTTTATAGTTTGATTTTTCTATTACTTTATTTGTATTTCTGGCGGTGTGGAAGAGAAGGCCTAATGGCCTTGACTACACCAGAATAGATAGTTAAATAGATACATAGGTAGGTAGGTAGGTAGGTAGGTAGGTAGGTAGATAGATAGATAGATAGATAGATAGATAGATAGATAGATAGATAGATAGATAGATAGATAGATAGATAGATAGATAGATAGATAGATAGATAGATAGATAGATAGATAGATTAGATAGATTAGATAGATTAGATAGATTAGATAGATTAGATAGATTAGATTAGATTAGATAGATAGATAGATAGATAGATAGATAGATAGATAGATAGATAGATAGATAGATAGATAGATAGATAGATAGATAGATAGATAGATAGATAGATAGATAGATAGATAGATAGATAGATAGATAGATAGATAGATAGATAGATAGATAGATAGATAGATAGATAGATAGATAGATAGATAGATAGATAGATAGATAGATAGATAGATAGATAGATAGATAGATAGATAGATAGATAGATAGATAGATAGATAGATAGATAGATAGATAAAGTAAATAAATAAATAAATGTAAAACAACAGTTTAACGTCAGGCACATGATGAAATGTTTTCTTTTCGGTGCCTGATTTGCAACTGTTTTAAATTGAATTAACCCTGGCAGGCATTTGGCTAAGTAGTTCATAAATTCATGTAAATGATGTTAAGTAAAGATTAACCTTTATGGGCGAGGAAAGCTTAGTAAAGACAATTCGTTTTGGTTGCGTATAGTTAGGTTTCCGAGATTTCCAAAAACATAATAACCAGTTTAATTAAAAATAGAAGCAGAAAGGAAAACCCGGGCAACGCCGGGTGCTTTCAGCTAGTAAGGAATAAAAGTGACGGTTTAGAACAAGTCGCTATAGTTAAATGAAGGTGAAAATAGAAGTGATTAGGTGGAAAAATTAATAAAAGAACTATAGTAAATAGTGAAGCGGAAAACGTAACTGTTACAGTGTGTAGAAATGACTAGCGATAAGTAGACCTATGAGTATGAAGGATGATATATTATGTATTTGAATTGAAATAATATAAAACAATGAGGACGTAGAATCGTGAAATATAGAGGATTAAATTATTAGGTTATAATGAAAAATTAAAATAGAAAAGGAAGATCGAGGTACTCAGTAAGTAATGTAGCAAGACAGAAAGGACTAGTGAAGGTAAGATTGATTTGAAGCAATGAATAAGTATAAACAAATTCTAGAATAAGTCAAAGAGGGACGGGATAAATGTAGTAGTATTTTCAATAAGCTGTGTGTTTTCCCGTGTTTACTGGATGTTATCCGAAACTGGCTAGCTACCAAGTGTTTCATTGAGGTCGCAAAGAGAACTGGTACCGGTACCTGATATGAATTTGCAATTCATGGTTTCCATAGAAAGGCAACCTTAGTAATTTGTTTTGTGCGAGATCGTGCGTATTTGCTTGTTTTCCGCACAGAACCAATACGCGGTAAGTGTGAAATACCACATTCAGTATTCCCAACGTAACACACACACAACAATTTCCCTCTTCTTACCGCTTAAGCGCGACATTCATTTTACTGTTTTAGGCTTTTAACATATTATTTTTAGAGACGTTTAACATGGTAATAATTATAAATTGGAAACTTACCACTGCAATTTCACCTAAATTGCAATGTTAATTATTGTTTTTAAATATTTGCAAAAATTAAGTAACGTCTACTACTCCACGAAACTTATTGCATTCCTGATTCAAGTAACATTAAGGAAGCCATGAAAAAATCAACAAGATTCCAGATGCGAATGTTATTACTGCAATATGTTATATAAATAATATTGTTGAAATATTAAAATGAAAAATAAATCATTACAAAACCTTATCGTTTGATTAAGTTCGCATTTATAGACTGGGGGGGGGGGAAATACAGACGTATATCAGGATTCTCTTCAAATATTACATCATCATCTCTATTTCAATTAATCAACTTATATTTGCCTTCAACAATTAACTTTCTTTTTTTTTAATGTATCACATCACATTATTATACATGTTTATTGTATTCAGGACCCTTGTGGTCACTCAAAATTCTTTGAGCTGATGTCTATAATTTAGAAATTTATTTAAACACAGAAAACATTTTATAGCAACAATGTTGAAGAAAGATATTTTGGTTTTCCGAAGTTGCCGTCATTAAACAGAAACCAAGATGGAGATTTCATTGCAACTAATTAGAAATTCGTCTTTCAGGTATGTAATAAACGATCTTCGCACAAAATAATGTACGATGCACGAGCTGTATGTTTTCATGTTCTCGGAAATTAAAAAAGCTCAACTGCGTTTCGCTTTTTCAATATTTTCCTCGACCATGAAAACTTCAACATACCGCTCTTGTAACGTATGTTACTATTGTGTAATTATTTTGTTTTCATACTGAGTTTTTACTTAATTATGAAATACACTTATGGGAACAACACAAAATACAGAATTTTCAATTAATTATCAGATCACAATGTTCTAAAACGTAGAAATACGTCCATAATGCTTCCTTCTATTTAAAAGTTAGCCCATCAATAAATTCCCAACCGTTATACTGGATGTTCATTTCAAAGTGTGTCATGACGTCACTGTTGATGAGTCAGCACATGAAGCGAGTTTCAGCTGTTGTGTCAGAGAAGTTGCCTATTAATCAAGGCGTTCAATCTGAACTTGAGAACGTGTACGGTACAACTTGAACGTCGTAGCAACAGATGGCGGTCTGTACGGTCTGTGTGCTACCATAACCTCTTTCGAACTGTTTTTGCGCGGCCAAGTCGTACGCAGGGTATTTGTTATCGTCGGTTGCGTACGACAACATTCCACAATACAAATCAAATTCTCCGTGTCCATGTTGATCGCCGAAGTTAATGTGAACAAATACGTAAGTAATTGTCTTAACCCTCTCCCCATATCCCGACAGTAAGAAAAAACTCACCTCAGTACATGTTTCGAAACAGTTCACATTTCTCCCACTACCGGCATTACGGTACGTATCGGTAAGTACTCTTGAGAATGAACGTCGTACTTGCTAGGCAACTTCTCTGGCAGATAGGTAATACACCTCTGCGGAAGTGTAGAAAGATTGAATTCTCTAGCTCATCGACTAGCCACGTGACGGAATACAGCAAGCCATGACATACTTTGAACTGAACATCCAGTATTTCGGCCACAGGTATCGGATGTTAAATCGACATAGCCTAGATTAACCCCGACTTAATTATTCTGAAGTACATATTTTACATTCTTCCTGAGACACCATGTATATATTATAATGGTAATGATAATGAAATTGAAATAATATAAAATAGTAGTATGTTACGATACAATCTTGAGAAGTGCGTTTTACAAAATCGAAGAAAAGTTTTATTAACGAGCAGAGCGAGTTTTTCAGTTTCCGAGATTTTGTAATGCACTTCACAAACGTGTATTGTACAGTATTTTTTTGCACGATAGCATATTTTGAAATGATTATTTTTAAAAATCTTAATATAGTCTACAGTACGTACGTTACACTACGAACAGGTGACTGATGTTAGCAGTCTGACCAACGCACAAACTTCAATGTGAAGAAGTAATAATGATTCAGGTGTTTGTAATATTTCGTGTTCAAATGGAATAACTTTTATTTATTTTTGTTAAATGAAAGTTGAATTATTTAATATACAGTACGTAGGCCTACATTACATTATGAACAGCTGACTGATGTTACCAGTCTGGCCAATGTACAAAATTCACAATCAATTTCAATATGAAAGGAGTAAAAATGATTCAGTTACTTGTAATATTTCGTATTCAGTTGGAATAATTTTTTATTTCTTTTTGTTAAGTGAAATTTGGATTGTTTAAATAAAGTTCAGTACATTTCAAATGCAGTGAGTTGTTTCGTATAATGTGCATTAATTAATACTGCCTTTTGCGTATGAATTTTAAATGGAGTGAAGCATACATACTGGGTGTTCATTTCAAAGTGTGTCATGACGTCACTGTTGTTGGGTCACCGATTTGAAGCGAGTTTCAGCTTACATGTTAGAGAAGTTGCCTATTATTTAAGGCGTTCTTCATTCTGAACCTGAGAACGTGTACGGTATAACTTGAATGTCGTAGCAACAAATGGCGGTCTGTACGGTCTGTGTGCTACCATAACCTCTTTCCAACTGTGTTTTGCGCCGGCAAGTCGTAAGCAGGGTATTTGTTATCATCGGTTGCGTACGGTAACATTTCACAACACAAATCAAATGCTCCGTGCCCATGTTGACCGTCGAACTTAATGTCAACAAATATGTAAGTAATCGTCTTAACCCTCTCCCCATATCCCGACAATACGTATTTCCAAACAGTTCACATTCCTGCCACTACCGGCGTTACCGTACGTATCGGTACGTACTCTTCAGAATGAACGCCGTACTTGCTAAGCAACTTCTCTGCCTCATAGGTTATACACCTCTGCGGAAGTGTAGGAAAATTGAATTCTCTAGGCTCATCGGCTAGCCACATGACGACATACAGCGAGCCATGACACACTTTGAACTGAACACCCAGTAGAGGGTAGTGATTTTCATTAAAACATAAGAGCAGTTATTTGTAATGTTTCAACAAACTTATCTAGAATTTTGCAATTCATTTTGAGGAAATTTCAGATGTCTTTGAGAAATTCAATCAGTGGATTTATTATTTTCCGTCAGTGACTTTAACATGCTATATATATAATGTACAATTTCTTTATATTGCGTAATTAAACGTTTGTACTAACGTTTTCATCGATCTTGATTGCGACATCATCACATACGTTTGTGCGAGATCGTGCGTATTTGCTTGGTTTCCGCACAAAACCAATCCGCGGAAAGTGTAAAATTCCACATTCAGTATTCCCAACCTAACACACACAACAATTTTCCTCTTCTTACCGCTAAAGTGACATATTGATTTTACTGCTTTAGGCTTTTAACATACTATTTTTAGAGACGTTCAATATAGTAATAATTATAAATTGGAAACTTACCACTGCAATTTCACCTAAATTGCAATGTTAATTATTGTTTTTAAATATTTGCAAAAAATAAGTAAACTCTACAACTCCACTAAAGTTACTGCATTCGTCATGCAAGTAACATTAAGGAAGCCGTGAAAAAATCAACAAGATTCCAGATGCCGATGTTATTAGTGCAATATATTGTATAAATAATATTGTTGAAATATTAAAATGTAAAATAAATCATTACATAACCTTACCGTTTAAGTTCGTATTTATAGGCTAGGGGAAAAAAAAGACAGACGTATATCACGGCCTGCTGGAGTATAGTAAACACAGAAAACATTTTAAAGCAACAATGTTGAAGATAGATATTTTTGGTTTCCAAATTTGCCGTCATTGAACAGAAACCAAAATGGAACTTTTCCTCGAACATGAAAACTTCAACATACCGCTCTTGTAACGCATATTACTATTGTGCGAGATCGTGCGTATTTGCTTGGTTTCCGCACAAAACCATTCCGCGGAAAGCCTAAAATTCCACATTCAGTAATCCCAACCTAACACACATAACAATTTCCCTCTTCTTACCGCTTAAGTGACATATTGATTTTACTGCTTTATGCTTTTAACATATTATTTTTAGAGACGTTCAATATAGTAATAATTATAAATTGGAAACTTACCACTGCAATTTCACCTAAATTGCACTGTTAATTATTGTTATTAAATATTTACAAAAATTAAGTAAGCTCTACAACTCCACCAAAGTTACTGCATTCGCGATGCAAAGTAACATTAAGGAAGCCGTGAAAAAAATCAATAAGATTACAGACTCATCATAGACTGGGGAAAAAAAAGGACAGAAGTATATCACGGCCTGCTGGAGTATAGTAAACACAGAAAACATTTTAAAGTAACAATGTAGAAGATAACTAAATTACACCCAGAACTTCTAACATGTAACCCACTAACATATAACAAGAAAATTAGAAACGTGTTAATATCTTCAATTTGATTAAATAAATTTAATGCATATGTGTATGAATTAATCAAGCTATATTATATTTGTATTCTATAATTTTGAAATATATATTAGTCCTACTTTTCACGTGCGATGTTTATTCTTCTCTAGTATTAATATTATATTATATAATTCCATTGCCGCTGTAATTATATTTTAGTTCCTATTTTATTTTACTTATTTATTTTTATTATTATTTTTATTTTTTATTTTAATATTATATCTGAACTGCGACCGAGCACGAGCGCTGCTCATTCGGTCTCTAATTTTGTTAATACTACTGTATCTTCTTTTTATATTGCTTGTATTATTTTATTTCTATTTCTCTTCCTTGTTTTGTAATTATATTCTTTATTCTGTATATTTAAATTTAAATAAATAAAATGAAGATATTTTTGTTTTGCAAATTTGCCGTCATTGAACAGAAACCAAGATGGAGATTTCATTGCAACTAATTAGAAATACCTCTTTCAGGTATGTAATAAACGATCTTCGCACAAAATAATGTACGATACACTTGCGGTATGTTTTCTTTCAATTCTCGGAAATTAAAAAAGTTCAACTAAGTTTCGCTTTTTCAAACTTTTCCTTGAACATAAAAACTTCAACATACCGTTCTTGTAACGCATATTACTATTTTTGTTTTACAATTTACAATATGTTAACCTCTTTTTCTGCATACCTTTTGAATAACAATGACAATAGAGTTAAAAACGTAAAGGTTAAAAGTACAGGATTTAATACAATATTACAAGCCTTCACTTATTTGTTTGTGGTCATATTAAAATATTTTGTGATTAAAATGCAAATAGTGATATAATAAAATACGTGAAAACTTTTCCATAATTCGTATACATACTACGTTTGTTTGATATCATATAAAAAAGTCTGCTGTGTATTATATTGTTGCATGTGATCCTAGTGTTATAATATTATTAAATGTATATTATGTATGTTAGCTCTCATATATTAGTATTATAAAGTGAGTGTTAATTAATAGTTGACTCACAACTATGCAGAAAAAGAGGTAAACACATTGTAAATTGTAAAACAACAAAAGCATCTGATGTCCAGGCTTGAGACTTCGGACCCAATAGAGCAGTTCAGTGGGAAATCCGCATAACGGCGTACTGGGTATAGTGGTAAAGCGTACAATGGGTGGGAGTACTGTAGAATGAATGCCAACAAATACGCAAAGGAAAACGCTCTGGATTTGAAGGTTCTGACGAATAATTTGGTTTTCATACCAACTATGTCTGAAACTATTACACGGTTAGAGAAGTCAGAGCAAGAAATGCCGGAAGCGCTCAAATTAATTTAGAAAATAAAGCAGAGAATTAATGAGACATCAAGTACACCGGTTACTGAATGTGTAAAACAGAAGTGGAAATCAATTTTATGTAAAAATAACGGAGAATAAAGGACTGTCTCTTAGAGACTGCAATGATGTTAGGTTTTTTCGTTTTGCTCTTATCACGGCATGCGACGTAGAGCGCAGCTTTCTACAGTACAAACTTAGACAGATAACCGAAAAAGATTTACGTTTGAGACACTGAGAATGTATCTTGTAGTACATTGCAATTCGGTTCTGTAAGTGCACTTCCTAAAGACGACCAATAGGATAAATGAAGAAATTAAAATTGCTACATGCTTATTTCTACCATTAACACTGTGTATAATTAAACACAAATGCTCATAAAAGACAGAAGAATAAATGCTCTTCACATTCTTTTGACATTATCATTGTGTAATGTATATTTACTTTCAGAATGTACTTATGTGTGTTTCCCCATACTACCGTACTCTACTCTAAATAGCAACGTTGTTACCTCAACACATATCTATCTACCTGCAGTGAATCAACAACCTATAGTGCATGCATAGTAAACTTATTGTATCGGGTCCAAAGGTTCGAAGCCTGCTGATGTCGCAATCAAGTGAGAAGAATGCGTTAATACGAACATTTAATTATGTAATATAAAGGAATTTTACCTTATATATAACATGTTAAGTCACTGACAGAAAATAACAAATCCACTTATTGAATACTTATCTAGGTTGGCGACTCTGAATTCAGTAAAATCAATTTTAAATCGTTGTGGCCGTTTGCTGTACCGACGAGAAAACACACTGTCGTGCAAAAACAAATATGGGCTTCAGCTGAAGCAGAAGTAGTTCAAAATTAGTAGAGCGGACATTGTTTGACAAACAACGGATACTGGATGTCCTGCTTTGAAAGCCATAGCATGACTGGAACGGTTTCGTGGGTATTAGGATGTCAGGATGAAATATATTGTTATGCTGTGAGGTAAGTGTGGCATCCAACTTTATTACTGTCACTATATCTTCTTAAAAATAAAGTGTCATGGCTACAGAAGGTGTGTCAGAGACACTGAGTGCCTTTAAAGCTTACGAGGACTGAGCATCAGAGGCTACGTTTTCAAAAAGAACATGCTATAACAGACAATGATACCGTTTTATTGTCAACGTTTTATGTCTACATAAAGTATAGGCTTACATATTAATATACATAATATTGCTGGAGAAATATGGACCTGTCATATCGCGAAATAATATGCGGAAAGTGACTTCCTTAATGACGTGACATAGTAAGGTCACTAACAGAGACCATGTGTGTACGCCTATACAGGGTGGAAGGGGATCGATTAACCAACATTTAAGAAGTGATTCTACATATTAATTAGAACAAAATGATTACACTTTTCCTTCAATGAAGCACCGTTAAGGTATGCATCTGCCCATAGAACGGAAATTTTCCTTCAAAGAATTATTTTTCGTCTTTTAATACAGCCTGATTCTTCTAGTTTTTAAACACATATAACATGTTTAGGTTTTCCCACTATTGAGGGACGAAATTTAATTTTTTCATACTCCATGCGTAGCTGTTTGCGCCAAGAATTGGGTTAAATCTATTTACGAGAGTATTACAGAACCCAATATGGTGAGCATGACAAGATTCAGAATGCAAACGAGTTTTTCAAGGGTTTGATTTGGAGACGTTGCCTCAAACAAACATACGCAGAGCGTACAACCCTGAAACTTGGGATCATGGATACTATCTGTCACTTCAATCGTGGCAAAAAGTTTAATTGGACATATTTCGGAAGATGAGGAAAATACACAATGGTACGAATGCTGCAGACGAGACCCGAACCCTGAAGGCCAACTTACAGTTCACTCGTGAGCAACAGCAGCGAAGACTGTACCGGAGGGCTGTGAAAAAGAGGAAAATGGACTTCAAGAACAAGAAAAGGGCCTCACCTATGTTGCAGGAGGGTTTTAGGAGCATAGAAGTAGCAAAGTTTGATTTCTTATATTTAATTATTTCAACGTTACAACTGCTTGTTTGTTAAAATGTGTATATGATAACGTTATGCAATTTGTGTTCTTTTGTTTTGTGTGTTGTAACTAAAACCTTGTGCATCCCTCGTGTTTATCGTACGGCTCGTCCTCTCCCCATAAGTTACCTGCACTTTGTGTACGTTTTCACTATGCCTAAACGAGACGCTGTACTGTACCTTTATTTCGAGTCAAGTCTACAGTGGACGACGAGGAATTGACTTGAAGCCAAGTAACTGTTAAAGGATAAAATATAAATAAGGAGCACGATATGAATTCTTATCGGTTCTGGTAACGTTACATTATCTCAATGGGTCAATTTCCTAAAATTCCTACCTTTCTTTTTCATAGTAAAATATAACAACTTAAGTAAAAAATCGACTTCAGGACAACATTTAATTAATTTATCGCTGTGTAACATCCAAAAGCACACCGCTGTGGAGTAACAGCATGCTTGACCGTGAAACGAACGGGTTCCGGTTCAAATCCTGGTAGGAACAAATAACTTGGTTGAGATTTTTTCCGAAGTTTTCTCTCTACTCATTAAGAGTAAATGCGGGTAACTTTCGGCACTGGATCATGGACTTATTTCGCTAGCATTATCACCTTCAACTAACTCAGACGCTAGGTAACCATAGCAGTTGATAAAGCGTACTGAAATATAAATTATAATTATTCAATATCCAAGCAATTGGTGTCTGGTAGTTAAAAGAACAGAGTGGACGACCATGAATTTCGAATTACACAATTAAGAATAAATAGTTAAAATCGCGACAGACGAATTGTCTGGAAGTAAGAGGAACCCGGGTTGAGCAAAGAAACTATGGAAGAACTCCAAATTCTGTATAAAACATGCCATAAATCTACAGAAAGTGAGAAGAAAATTATTAGCTTATATTAGTTAATAAGCTATTCGTTACATTGCTGTTATATCCCCTCCATGGTAGTTTGTCACTGCCAGCCAGAGGTTAGTTAAGGTTAGAGGGGGAGAGTGGCCAGGTCGCTAAACCTTCATCTAACCTAAGGTCACTAACCCATCATCTAACCCTACCTAACCTCGGACTAGCAGTGACAAACAACCTTGGAGGGAATAGAACCGGAAAGTACCATCTATTACAAGAGGCGTTCTCAACCTGGTATTCGCGAGCTCAATGGTGCTCTTTTATTGACATTTGGTGCTCTCGTCATGGGAGTAAAAAAATATGTTCGCGAGAACAAACGCTCCTGAGCTCTCCTTTTTTCAGTAAAACTTTGTTGTACGCGTTGGAACAGTTCATATTCATCTGTTATAGACTACTCTTTAAGCGATCGAATAGGCCTCTCCGTATTTTTGTTGGCATTTCAATTCAGTATGGACTTACAAGATCATTCAAAAGATTAATACGGCTGAGAAAATTCAATTGATAGATCTCCAGTCCTCCTTAACGCTGAAATGTTTTAAAAGTAGAAATTCATAGCCTTTCAGCGTATTCCGAATCTCACCGGACCGGTGGACAACAATGACGCCACGCTGCAGAGAAATATGAACAAACCTGCTGGAAGGTTTGATGGCTGTCATGGCGGCTGTACAAGTTGTTGTCTGTGCTATGCTAGCAAGATTTTGCGAAATTTCCGTACTGTCATCTCGTTCAAAGAAAAGATAGCATAAACAATTTATTTATTGTATTAGTAGAAATAACTGGTCCGTTGACATGTTCGCTCATAAGCCATTAACATATTGTTTTCACGTTGTGCTCATTACAAACAATACAGCAGAACACACCGCCATGACACAACAGTGCACGATATCATTCGTCTGCTAATTCCCGCCCTATACAAGAACCTGAGAGGATAAAAAGAAAGGAGGGAGTACTCCAAAGCAAATATGCTTGAAATCGGTGCGACGGATATGACGTCAAACTACACCGTTTATGCCCCATAATCCACCGTCAGTTGCCAAATACTAAATTGCTACTGTCGGTTTTGGTCATACGTAAACGTATTAGAATGGATGTGGAGGTAACAGGACTACTAGCAGATTATTATACCAATGTATATTTCGCTGTATGTTTATTGAAAGTGTTACGGTTGTGACATGGACTGAACACTTCATTTCCACATTCTCTCTCTTATCAAGAAGGATGTTGGCATTCCTTCATATGTTAAAGCATAGGGGGACATATCAACGGGCATATTCTACAGTTGAGCGGAACAGAATATTAGTTTATTTATATAAAAAAAATAACTCCTGGTGAACTTGACTACACTTCTGAAATATTCACAACAACATGAAATAATTTGTAATCGTAATAATATGAACAAAACAGCTGATAAACACACCGGAAAAAGAGATGCACCATGGGTAATTTGACGGCCATACTAGTACACCTTTTGGTTCCACCGTTTCAAGCTTATGGCCCGGGATTGACAAGAACCAATCAGATTCATTGATGACGGCTGATGGAGACTGCCACCACCTCTGCAAGC
This sequence comes from Periplaneta americana, assembly GCF_040183065.1. NCBI lineage: Eukaryota > Metazoa > Arthropoda > Insecta > Blattodea > Blattidae > Periplaneta > Periplaneta americana. The sequence goes on along the minus strand of NC_091130.1, from coordinate 125,478,392 downwards.
TGATGGAACCGGTGCGACACCGCTCAGTGAAGTCAACGTTGAAATTCGGAACATCGTGATGCCATCAGATTGCTCAGCGCTGAGATTCGGAATACGCTTTTCGAGAAGTAGAAGATACGAAAAGGTACCAAATACTACGGAGTGTTTATCTTAAATGCGTAGCTATGTTCACAACGACTTACATATGCAAAAAACTTTCGTACTTGCGAAATATCTCACTAACAAAGCACGTTCACGCTTAATTTACTGATTCACATCTAGGCTAAGCGACTTCTACATGGACATCTTGAAATTTTGAATAACTTTCAGGTTCAAGGATCACAGTAGGCTAGCATAGTGAATGTTTTAAAAATGTATATTTTTTCTTATTTAATTTATTTATGTATTCATATATTAAACCTATTCGATATCATTGTACTCTCTCACTTAGTATTACATATGGGCGGTGCTCACAATCTTAAAAAGGTTGAGAACCTCTGTATTACAATAATAATCCTGAAATAACCATTGCTGATGATCCAGTATATGACATAGACTTTAGTAGTAGCCTATTCTGAAATGAATATATATACAATAAGCCGAAGTAAATAATATTACTTAATGAGTAAGCCTATAGAGAATAATGTAAATCAGCAGTTCCCAATAATTGCTAGCACCTATGAATATGAAATTTTATCGAATGTGTTTATTTATAAATTAGTATATGGAACACGGAAACTCGTACACACAGCCAGTGTGTACGCAGAATTTTGTCAAGGGGGTCATTGTTAAAGCTGTTTACAATTTTACATTATAGGTATTTTTAATTTTGTGCATTATTATTATTATTATTATTATTATTATTATTATTATTATTAAATATACGACTGTCTAAATACACAAGACCTTATACGAATGTTTTACAATATAATCAGAATTCAAACTAACGAACGGGTGAATACCGCTCTTAAAAGTAGTTTAAAATCGACAATGAACAATATTTAACATCTACTTGCAGAACTGTCAAAACAACATTTTCAAAATGTTTCACAAGTTAAATTTCATATGAGGCGTTCCATAAGAGAAGGGCGAGCCCACCAAGGGTCGAATTTTGCGGTTTTTACACCTCCGAATATTTAAGACACATATCTGCAACATAAGCCTAGCAGACGTTGGCCAGCTCGCCCTTACTACATCGAAATTATTATTGTTTGTAAGGTTGGAGAAACTGCATAGTCTGTGACAGGTTCATAATATTCATATTACACCGTACGAGAAGGGCGAATACGCCACTCCGCCTGAATGCGCACGCCATTCATTGTATCAGTGTTGTAACCACACAGACGAGTATAACCGTAGTGAGGAATTACGTGTATTTATAGCCACTGTAATAGCTTATGATGTGTAACAGTGACAGTGATAATCAACCAGGTATATCTGGTTATTATAGGAAACGTCAGAGACATGGAGAAACGTACAGGCAAAGATTAAAAGGAAGAAAGGTGAATCGTACATTAGTACGAAAACATCTCGACATGTGCAAGCTCGTGGTATAGGCCCGCAATGTACTTGTGGGTACTTCAACGCATTAGTTATGGAGAAAAGACAACCTGTCTTTCGCAGTTTCTGGGAGTTGGGTGATTATGACCTCTTAGAATACCTATATTTCTAAGCTCGTAACCAGTGTTGATGTGAACAGATGTCGCATTAAGAACAGGCCGACGTCTCTCAGCTGTTTTGCCAAAGAGGTATGTCACGCCAATAAAGCTCACTTCTGATAAAGTAAAGGATCTGAAAGCTCTCCTTACCTATGTGCCACAGAACGTTTCTGGATGACGTGATCAGCAAACAAAACGTGCAACTAGCAGTGACCGACTCAGAGGAACATCTTCATGAAGATGATGAAATGGATTATTAGCATCTCTGTTCCCAGAACAAGTGAGACCACTTTTGTTAGCAAGGGTAATAACATGACAGGCATCTACTTATTTTTGTTTATTAATAATTTCAGTCACTTCGTAAATGTCACATCACAGTGAGATTAAGTAGTTTTTATTTATTATTATTATTATTATTATTATTATTATTATTATTATTACTATTATTACAGATAATGAAGAAAAAATGGGAGTATAAGGGTACAGTGCATCAGTTATTCATAGATTTCAAAAAGCCATATGACTCGGTTAAGAGAGAAGTTTTATATGATATTCTTATTGAATTTGGTATTCCCAATAAACTAGTTCGATTAATTAAAATGTGTCTCAGTGAAACGTACAGCAGAGTTCGTTTAAGTCAGTTTCTGTCAGATGCGTTTCCAATTCACTGTGGGCTAAAGCAAGGAGATGCACTATCATCTTTACTTTTTAACTTCGCTCTAGAGTATGCCATTAGGAAAGTCCAGGATAACAGAGAGGGTTTGGAATTGAACGGGTTACGTTAGCTGCTTGTCTATGCGGATGACGTGAATATGTTAGGAGAAAATCCACAAACGATTAGGGAAAACACGGGAATTTTACTGGAAGCAAGTAAAGAGATACGTATGGAAGTAAATCCCGAAAAGACAAAGTATATGATTATGTCTCGTGACGAGAATATTGTACGAAATAGAAATATAAAAATTGGAAATTTATCTTTTGAAGAGATGGAGAAGTTCAAATATCTTGGAGCAACAGTAACAAATATAAATGATACTCGGGAGGAAATTAAACACAGAATAAATATGGGAAATGCCTGTTATTATTCGGTTGAGAAGCTCTTATCATCCAGTCTGCAGTCAAAAAATCTGAAAGTTAGAATTTATAAAACAGTTATATTACCGGTTGTTCTGTATGGTTGTGAAACTTGGACTCTCACTTTGAGAGAGGAACATAGGTTAAGGGTGTTTGAGAATAAGGTGCTTAGGAAAATATTTGGGGCTAAGAGGGTTGAAGTTACAGGAGAATGGAGAAAGTTACCCAACACAGAACTGCACGCCTTGTATTCTTTATCTGACATAATTAGGAACATTAAATCCAGACGTTTGAGATGGGCAGGGCATGTAGCACGTATGGGCGAGTCCAGAGGTGCATATAGGGTGTTGGTTGGGAGGCCGGAGGGAAAAAGACCTTCAGGGAGACCGAGACGTAGATGGGAGGATAATGTTAACATGGATTTGAGGGAGTTGGGATGTGATGATGGAAAATGGATTGATCTTGCTCAGGATAGGGACCGATGGCGGGCTTGTGTGAGGGCGGCAATGAACCTCCGGGTTCCTTAAAAGCCAGTAAGTAAGTATTATTATTATTATTATTATTATTGTTATTATTATTATTATTATTATTATTACTATTATTAATGTCTACCACTCTTGAGTTCATTCTACGGCCTTTTCTTTTTCTAATATTCTGTTTTCAAATTATTCACATAATATTGATGAATTTATAATGTTATCCATGATCACTATTAGGTTAGAATATTAAATTGGACATTTAATTGCAGTTTTCAATAAAGGTATTCGTTTTTCAGTGTACAAAGTAATAATCATTATTTACAGACGAGTCCTTGGCGGCTTCGCCCTTATCTCATTTACAGGTAAAATACTTTGGACATCGATTATCTCTACAGGTACGTTTGCCGGGTTCGTCCTTCCCTTACGGAACGCATCATATTATGTCGGCTTCATTTTATTACAAGGTCGGTACTAGGCGGTAGGTCTCTGTATAACAGCCATGGCGAAAATGTGATCGTGCGCCGAGCCACTGTGCAACCTGCAACGTGCATAGCACCTATGGAGGGAGGCGGACACCCGAAGGGGAAGTGAAGCAACTGTGTGACTTATTAAAGGATTTTCATTTTCCTTACGTCAAGCACTCAAATATAATTTTATACAGTACAAGGCTACAAACTAATGTTTAGTACGTGTAACGAAGAAAGAAATGAATAAGAAAACATAGAAAACATTATCACAACCTAAAATTAACTGTCTTCAGAATATCTCTGCGACAGAGTTTCAAAATCAGGAATTATGTCACTTACTGTCAGTCGTAGTTGATCACGAAGGTATTAGTCTGTCAGTCGTGATCTAAATTTGGTTTTTACTATTTTCATTGTTGAAAATAATTTTAACAAACGTAAGTTATAGCGAACATGGCTTCAACAGAGCAAGCGAACGAATGAACGAAGCTTGGGATATTTATTTTTTTAGCAAAGATTTCAAAAGTTCAACATTTTTCAAGTCCTTATATATAACTTTCATTTAACATCACGTTGTAAATCTGTGAGTTTAAATTGAAGATCTAACCGTATTATTCGTACATCTGCTGAAAAAAGGATCGACGTATAATAATAATAATAATAATAATAATAATAATAATAATAATAATAATAATAATATTAATAATAATATAATAATAATAATAATAATAATAACACAACTTTTTAATGTTTCATGAGTAACATGTAGTATAATGCCGTTTTATGTTACACAACAGTTTTCCTCTTAATACTTGTGAACAAATCATACATTTAATATTCTCATCATATTGGCAGCAAAAAAAATGCGTCCTCCCATCCTACTTTGAAACTTTCGTTTTTGTAGAGGTACATGGTTTCGAGAGAGATATTGCGACGATACGCCACTCGCAGGTCAGAGACAAATACAAATGGAACGGAGTTTGACTCCAGTGAATGAGAGGGTGGGGGTTAGAGAAGGTAGGAAGCAAGAGAAATGCATAGCTATCATTGCGAGCCACAATGTGCTCGTGAGTCACATTTTCGCCACGGCTGCTCTATAATAAAGATAGCATTGCTATAATTCGAACGTGCCGCAGCACCAAGCACAAGGATCATATTGAAGGAGGGGTAGGAGGGCTATGTCTTATGTCGATGTAGATTTTGTTACTCTGACAGTAAAAAATTAGAGAAGGAAAAAGATTATGTATGAAAATATTCAAATCTAAATCAGTATTTGTTTAAGTACAAAAGGAAGGTTAAAACCTGGTAAACCTTCCTCTCTTACGTACGCCCCTGCACACAACACATTCAAACATGAATGATCATTTTATAATCCTCCCATTGCAGAATACCACCGGGAAAGATGAGTCAATGCATGGCATATATGCCGCTGTTATGTTAAACCCGCTGACGTACTGACATTAGTACATATGAATGTCAACGAAATGGTTGCATAATGTAAATGTCACCATGTGTTTAGAATCATGCGGGACACAATACAAGAAACGGTCATAAAATAAGCGGCATGGTTCAATAATGTTGTGAATGTATGGGCGATGTAAAGCAAGCCACACATTGTGAACAGAACTGTGACGCTTGATGGCTCAATCCAAATACATTTCATGTTATAATTAGGGTAGCCACGAGAGATAAATGTGGGTTATTGGAAATACATTTTTTAGTATGGCAGCAGATTAAACATTTGCGTAATAAAATTTACAATACAACCAAACAAATAAAGGACAACATAAAGTATTAATAAGGGAATTAGTAGGGAAATATTTTAATCCTAGAAATAATATTTCACGTTTAGTAGGAGATTAAATGTTGTCAGAAAAATAAATGAGCTGAAAAAAATTTTATATTTTTCTCACTGCGCAGGAATATGTGCGTTTGTTTCAGAATTAAGAGAAGAGTAAAATAAGGGATCCATATCCTCTTAAAGCAGACATGCCATAAATAAGACACTGAATGTGCAGTGCATGTGCGCGGATCGCCGGTCTGTTGCTCTTAGCAGTTATTAGCAGGAGGGGTGTACAAGAATCTATTCTGCGCTTCTAGTGATGGATTAAATTGACATTTGGACATTAGGTCACAAAATATGATGTAAATTGTAATATATTTATATAGGACATATACAAAATTAATTGTATTAAAATTAATAACTCTATTTGTCTGAGAGTAGTTCACTTTTTAGAAATAAATTTTTATTACGTGAAGTAAAAAATTAAAGATGTCAGAGAAACCCCAACAATGTTATAGCTACCAAATGATATAACTGCATTTTTTTTCGTACTTTGATGAAACTGGCTTCTAAACAATTATTATTAGTGGCACGATCCCACTAGAAACTTTAAATCAACTTAACCACTTTAAAATTTTTTATGCAACGATTGATGTCATAGGATATCATTGTTAAAATCATCCTTAGCTATAATTAGTCATCATTTGTATCCAAGAAACTTTTATTGTAAATGATTTCCTATGTTTTCTTATCATTTATCTTAATGTTTTTTTTTCAGATTGTGACGTAATTGTTTTTAATCATTGTTCATTATGAATTGATTAGTAGGCCGATCTATTGAACACTTATTTAGGGCGGCTTTTGTTACTACAAATATGTATGTTTTTATAATTTTATAAGCTATTTAAGTTCTAGTAAGTCTTGTTATGGTACATTGTAATTTTATTCCACTTGTGAGCCCATTTTCTTGTAAATATAAAAAAAATTAGATTCTGGATTTTCTGATATCATTCATGGTCGTTGACGTACATATACCTCCTTAATAGGAAATAAAAGTGGTATACAGGATGGGAACGAAATATCCTTGCAGATTGGAAGGGACAATAGAGTACATTTAAATTAATAGAAAACCTATGTTACGTTTTATGATTAAATGCACGGTTAATTAGAAAATTAAATTTGAAGTTTCAACAGTCCAGCAACAACGCTGCTAACACATATACAAGTGATACAGATATAAGGGTCAAAGAAACGACGTGTCAACTAATCATGCTTATCCTATAATTTTTATCACCTCTAACATTTGTTTGTTTTTATCAACTCCCTACTATTGTTTGTTTTATCACCTTCCTTGCTTCTTTGTTTGCCAACATTATACTTTCAATAATTGTTTTTTTTATTTTAGTTGGTTATTTTACGATGCTTTATCAACATCTCAGGTTATTTAGCGTCTGAATGAAATGAAGGTGATAATGCCGGTGAAATGAGTCCGGGGTCCAGCACCGAAAGTTACCCAGCATTTGCTCATATTGGGTTGAGGGAAACCCCCGGAAAAAACCTCAACCAAGTAACTTGCCCCGACCGGGATTCGAGCGCGGGCCATCTGGTTTCGCAGCTAGACGCGCTAACCGTTACTCCACACGTGTGGACTTCAATAATTGTTGTATCTTTTAAAATTATTCATGTTCATCATCTTAATTAAAACTTTTCTATCATTTATCTTGTTTATATTATTTAGGTTATGTTGTAGCTTCCGCTGTATGTTATCATGGATAGTGACGTATAAGAGATTGTTTAATATATATTGATAATTGAGGTTGAATGCAACTATTTTAATAAAAATGAAACTGAATTAACAAAGCCTTCTTGACTAGTAATCGTCCATAGAGTTCAATGAAGGCTGTAGTCCACACCTGTGGAGTAATGGTTAGCGCGTCTGGCCGCGGAACCAGGTGGCCCGTCTTCGATTTCCGGTCGGGGCAAGTTACCTGGTTGAGGCTTTTTCGGGGTTTTCCTCAAGCCAATATATGAGCAAATGCTGGGTAACTTTCGGTGCTGGACCCCGGACTCATTTCACCGGTATTATCACCTTCATAGGCCTATCATTCAGATGCTAAATAATCTAAGATGTTGTATGACTTGAGGCTTTCCCGGCGTTTGATGTAGAATAACTCTTCTCGGGTTCTCAGCCAGGTGAGTTGGAGATTAGCTTCCAAGCTTTCGACGGCTAGCTCTGCCATCTTCTTCAGGGACGAAGAAGAAGATGGCAGAGCTAGCCGTCGAAAGCTTGGAAGCTAATCTCCAACTCACCTGGCTGAGAACCCGAGAAGAGTTATTCTAACCTAAGATGTTGATAAAGCGTCATAAAATAACTTACTAAAATAAAAAAAATGAATGTTGTATAGTTGGCAGAACTGTTAACAAGACCAGATCATCATAACACACTACTGCCATCTAGCTCAATATTCTCTTTTCCTTCATCTGTATCAATATCAACTTCATTTGTTGTTGTTTATTTAAGTGTCCGAAAACAGATCTGAACCTTAGAAGTGATATCAACAACTCACCACTTTATGAGGCAACTAGACCAGGAGATAATGGGGTAGAGTGGCCAGTTCCTTTCCTCCTTCATTGCATACATCTCCGAATTTCATTTGTTAATGAGTATACTTTTCTCTTTGTTCATCATTATTAACAAAAATTAAGGGGAAATGGACGTTATCGCATGCAAAGTAATGGTAAAAATAGCCTATCTTCAAGCGGCCAGAATTGTAATACTATTTATCACAGCTCTTTCATTTTTTTAGTGATATATGTATACACATTAAGCTTTAAAATGAAAGAAGAATGGTTAATGTAGTGTAAATCTTACCCTTAAATTAATTTTTGAATTTAATCATATTTTTTATATAAATTCACTACATACCTGTGATTAGATACACTCTATTCACTTATCATAGCACACATTGAATTAAAATTTTGGCCACTTACTGCTAATAGATACTAAAACATACCCTACTAAAATTATTAAAATATCTGTAATATTATGGGCATACGGCTTATACTAATCTTCAATTCCTTTTTAATTTATTGACGGTGATGATTGCTATAAGCCCTATGCCCATAATATTATAGATACATGAATAATTTTAGTGGGGTATGTTTTAGTATCTATTAGCAGTAAGTGGTCAAATTTTCAATTCAATATGTGCTATAATAAGTGAATAGAATGTACCTAATCACAGACATGTAGTGGATTTATAAAAAAATTGTGCTTAATTAAAAAAATTAATTTAAGGATAAAGATTTACTCTAGAGTAACCATTCTTTTTCATTTCAAAGCTTAATGTGTATACATATATCACTAAAAAAATGAAAGAGCTGTGATAAATAGTATTATATTTATGACTGCTTGAAGAGAGGTTATTTTTACCGTTATTTTGCATGCGATAATGACCAACTCCCCTTAAATATATTTATCATTACATAATATTACTGTTATTACTCTTCTTCGTCAACATATTGAATATTTCTCTAAAAAATTATCTCTTTTTCCAGAGCTTTCGTCAATATAGGGTGGAAGTGAAATAGCCTTGCAGATTTTCACAGGGAATACCTCATATTTTGTGTAAAAGAAAACTATTATATCATATTGGTGGAAAGTTCATAGTTTTTTTTTTTTCAGAAAAAAATGTTTTTTCCCAAATGTTTAACGCCCTCTTATTCTGTAACTATTGCGAATAGGTTCGTCATTTTTGTCCGTATCGATATGAAATCTGATAAAGAATAATTTATCCCACTGGCGTATTTCAATAGCACGGACGGTTTTCCTGTAAATTTGATTTAAAAAAAATTGATTTCTAGCCACTGCACGATGTGAAGAGATTGCAACGTCGAGGCAGAGAACAGCTCTCCTACCGAGACACACATATGTCTTTGACCCTTATATCTGTATCACTTCTGTGTTAGCAACGATGTTGCTGGACTGTTGAAACTTCAAACTTAATTTTCTAATTAACCGTGCATTTAATCACAAAACGTAATATAGGTTTTCTATTAATTTAAATGTACCCTATTGTCCCTTCCAATCTGCAAGGATATTTCGTTTCCGTCCTTTATACCACTTTTATTTCCTATTAAGGGGGTATCCATGTATTGTGGGTCCCTATCACCACGGCATGGCGCGTCCTCAGGTTGCGGATAGAGGAGACGGCCTCCAGATATGGAGGGTAGCTGCGAATATAGAATAAGCAGCCGTGGACAGCCGATAAGGGGTGGTCCTCCAGCTTGGGGGCTGGGCGAAGGGCTAACAACCCATCACCGTGAAAAACAGCTTGTTACGAAACCTAACAGTAAGCCTCGGAATGGGACTGATTCTCCGGCACGACCACAGCAAAGGAAAAAGGTTATACGATAATGCATATAGAGTGTTAGTTGGGAGGCCGGAGGGAAAAAGACCTTTAGGGAGGCCGAGACGTAGATGGGAAGATAATATTAAAATGGATTTGAGAGAGGTAGGATATGATGGTAGAGACTGGATTAATCTTGCTCAGGATAGGGACCAATGGCGGGCTTATGTGAGGGCGGCAATGAACCTACGGGTTCCTTAAAAGCCAGTAAGTAAGTAAGTAAGTAAGTATTAAGGGGGTATATGTACGTCAACGACCATGAATGATATCAGAAAATCCAAACTCTATTTTTTTTTATTTTTACAAGAAAATGGGCTCACAAGTGGACAAAAATTACAATGTACCATAACAAGACTTATTAGAACTATCGCTTCGTACAGTTTTAATGGTCAAAAGAAGTACGACGTAGTAAAAGACGTACTAAAATTATTAGAGGATAATACAGTCATCATTGTGTATGGACAGTTCAAGAGGACACTGTCATTTTATTAAGAAAATGACTTATAATTTTTCCCCCAATAGAATTGCAGAGATATTGCCTTAATAACCGAATTTAACGAAAGTGTGTGCTGGTATTTTAATCATTCACTCTGGTCATGTACTGTAGTGAGTGGGGTGTTTTCAAAACGGTTTCAAAATTAATCCTGCACGTCGAGTGAGAGGATAGGTCAACGTGTGAAGAAAGAGGCACTCAAATCTAAACAACAATCAATTTGATCGGAGTATTTAACAGTGGGTTGTTTTAGTTCTTCGGGAACAGGTAGTAAATGGCTTCATCTATTTAAAGGGTGGAACTTGCTGTGTCCGGTTGAACAGAGCTGGGCAGCGGGGAACTCCCAAGCAATTAACAACTACGTGGTAACTATCGGAAAACAGCTTGAATTCAATCCAGTCTCAATCCACTTTATAGTTCAACACATCGGAATGCCAATGTGTTTTGCATTCAAATTGCTCGACAATTGGAATTGATTTTACTGCGCGTCCACTTTTCCGCTCCACTACGTCTTGCTTTTTAAGGTTGGCGTAACGTTCATCGAAACGACAGCCGCAAGATGTACATTTACATATCACGAAGTCATGTGGAATATCGATTTTATACAAAATTACAAACCATTCGCTTCCTGAAGTGTAGACATACGTCTCTGTCACGGCGTCCGATCTATTGCTCCATATATCACCATGAACGTAATTTCTTACTAAATAAATCTGTGTTCAACAGTACTCCAATGCTTTTCTCAGTTTCTTTTTCGTTCAATATGTAGAGTGGCGCGCTAAGATTTTAGATAAAGTATTCTAATACAATAACATATTAATATACTTACTGAAATACTTAACTGTATTGAAAATGTATTAAAATTTTCATCACAATGTTATATAATAGTACATTATGCAACGAGCCTATAATGATAGTAATTAAGAAGCGAGTATGGATGTTTATGAAACGAGCGCAATCGAGTTTCATAATTTTCATACGAGATTCTTAATTACCATTATAAGCGAGTTTCATACGACTTTTTATGCTCGACCATATTTCTAACTTGAAATTACAGTATTCAGATGTATACATTTTATTTGTATCTGACAAGATCGGAAGTGACCTTGTTCTAGGTCGTGAATTGTGAGATGTGCGCAGACGCAAAAGTATTGATTTTTTCCGAGGAACAATAATGTCATTGACCTTGTGTAATCCAGTTAAACTTGGTATAACTTTGATTATTGAATTCGACATTGAAAAACGAGATGACAAATTGAATTTATTTGAATATTATTTACAATTAACGCTAATTATTATAGTAACAGAACATAACCTTCTGCGACAGTATTGGATTTCCAGCCTCCGTGACTTTTCGCTAATATTCTCTTTCGATTGTATATCCGAGAATAATCGATACTTGCGGTTTTATAACGGTACAAAGCTGACTCATTATTGGCTGAACACCTGTAAGCTGAGTTGTCATTGGCTGAAAACACCTGAACTTTAATGAGTAGGTTACTTTAATGACATGCATTAAAGGACTGCTACCAGGTGTGTAATTACTACATTTCGGCATGGTCGAGCATAAATAAATTAATAAGATATAAATAGGATTTTTTTAAAAAGAACTCTTACTGAAATAAAACTTAATCAGCTCAGTTTCAGAAAATTCCGCTACGAAGATGATAATTATATCTATTTTTTTATTCTGGCGAAGTTAAGGCCATCAGGCCTTCTCTTCCACTTAGCCACAAACAAAAGAAGCTGATTCAATTTTACAGACTAATATTAAAGAACACTAATAAAAATTTATATAGTTATATAGGGACATCATTTTATTTCTACTAACATTTTTAATATTAACCTGGCTATACCTTTGGATTAATGATTGAGACCCTGAAACACCGTTTGCTATCTCCTTCCATGACTGGAGTTCGATGATACTGGCGTAAAATACAAACAAATCACTTTACTACGTATAGGAGGAAAGAAAAGTAGTTCATCCATTTATGTAAAGTAGCAAATATCGCGCTTTTGAGTTTGATCATTTTAATTAGGTTTTTGTTTAATCAAAATACAGTATAGTATTAACAATGAGTGTTTTTACTCATGAACTGAGCTGTCCATGTGGACGTATTCATTATGCAGTGTATATTATAATGTCTACAGCACATTAGCGTACAATATAGAGAATGAAGTTTAATTGAAAAATAATCATAATATGGATATTTAAACACATTTTTGAAAATGGTGGCCGTTCATTTCGATACAGGCTTCAGCTCTAATGTGCATATTATCGCACTATAGACTATTGTACCTAATCCCAATTACCAGTTTCGTCCTTCGTAACTAGTAACTCATGTTGAAATAATTCTGTACCTACTCTATAAAAGAGTACCCTACGTAATGTAAATTCAATCTTCACTTGTGCCCGATCCGAAAAGATAAAATTACTCAGACATACTATCTACTGTCCGTCCAAGTGCTTATGTCGTAGGGTCGTAGAAAGGGAGGAAATCACGTGACAGTTAATTATTTAACGAGGCCCTTTTATTTAAGTTATTTTAAACAGTTGTATAATATTACGTAGACGTCCAATTCCTAACAGAAATTAATGTTCTCACAAAAGAGCTAAGACGACAGCCCAGCCACTAGCTGGCGAATAAAAGCAGGTGGGGAAAACCGGGATACGACGTAGGCAAATGGACGACAGTACCTGTGCGAAAATGATTCAATATTGAAAGCTCTTTCATCACTAGAAAACGCGAACATATTTTCGGAACGTACTGTTTACTGTGACCGTAAGGCTACTGTGACTGTATATGCGGTCTTGGATCTGTGTGCAGGACGGTTGAACTTCATTAGTAGAAGGAGTGAAGTACATTAAAAAACTCAGGTACAATAAAAATTGAAGTAAAAATAAAATGATGTCCCTGTATATATAATAAAGGTACTACTGTTGAATATGTGGATTGATGGGTGAAAATAATTAGTGCAGTAAAATTGTCAGTATCGTTTGTGTCCCTAAATTTTACTTACGGAAATTTACAAGCCTAAGTATTGTGTTAAAGTTTTTGTGTACAGTGAGGTCTGTTAGTTAATTCTTTTGCTAATGTAAAACCAAAAGGAAAAGATATGAGGACTTAAAAGTCGGGATATCGCACTGTTCATTCGAAAATACTCTTGTTCTTGCACAGCTAAGTATCTTTAAAAATGGATGTCATGTAATATTATAATTTCTCATTGTACGTTTTTCGAGTTTCGTGAGAATTCAGTTCCTTAACTATGTTGTGAATTACATTTCACTATATTTATAGTTTAGTTTCATAAACTATTATTCGGGTACACAAATAAAGTTAATTTATCCTACCCTAGTGACATAATGTAGGCTTACTCTTTATCAAATTGTTAGCAACTACCAGAAATGGTTCATTACTTCACAGTCATGTCAATTTTTTTTTTAGATTAGAAACAAATATTTCATATATCCGACCGGTAACATAGCAACAAAGACATTTTAACATCATTATAAGGCTTTAAACAATTCATAATGGCTAACCAATAATGCAGAAGGAAAATAAATTACAATAATTACTAAATAAGGTAACACCACAGTCTAGTACAGGCCTGCACAAACAGCGCTCAACGAGCGCGCGCGCTCCTTCGGATCGGGAGAGAGGTCTTTACCGCTCGCCGAAACGGAGAGGAAGATACGTCAGAATGACATAGACTTGCTATAGGTAGAGGAGAGGGAAACGACCACTCAGCTATCTAGTGGAGTGCAGTGTGTAGACCTATTCTCAGTAACTGTTTCACGTTGCTTACCTACTCCTACAGTACAGTATGGAGAATCTAAAAGACGGAACATAACATTTAACATTTAACGATTTACAGCCCGAACTTATTGATCTTCAATGTGACCTATGGGCTAAAGATCGTTTGAATAATACTACTAGTCTGGGTGAGTTTTACAAGACTAAACATTAGCAATAATATCCACGATTACACAGGCTGGCTGTGAAAATGATTGCTATGTTTGGCTCAACATTTATATTTGTGAGCAACTGTTTTCTATAATAAACTCTTTAATAAAGGCAGACATCGAACATCTGTAACTGATGTTTCATTACGATCAGTAGGCTACTGTTCCTTCCAGCTGCCAACAGCATAAAACCTCGTTTTGACGTACTGATAAATAAAAATATTACAAAATGATATTGTACATTTAAGTAGCCATAGAATTTCTATTACTTCTGTAAAATAAATATTTCTTTATTAATTAATAATAGTCCAAGATAGTTTTGCAAACACTGAACAGGAATTCATTTCATAAGCACTCGTAATATTACTTCGTTTTGTGTTTATTTTGTACGAAATCCACCCCTTCTTCCAGTCCACCCTTATACAGAGAGCGGCTCATGAGCTGTGGGCCGGCTAGGGGAGTGCAAACCTTGTGCAGGCCTGGTCTAGTATATACAGTCACGAAGCTCAATAAGTAATAAATATGCAGCCATAGATAGTTGCTAACCACTAGGCTCGCTACTATCGCCTCATTACAGACAATGCGAAATAGTACTTACACAGTCTAGCAACTTCAATAACTCAAGCTTCGTGACTGTATATACTAGACTTTGCTAATCCATATATATTACCCTGGCAGAAAGTTCAGGTATTCCTGGTGCCAACATAACAGTTACAAAATCACTACCAGCTGTTGTATTTCTCAGTATCGAATTTCGAAACAAAGTTGGCAAAATAAAATTCAACCTTCAAACTAGAAAATCATCATAATCCACTAGTATAATAATGTAGCCTAGTAATAGGGGGGGGGGGAAATGGTTAGGTTTCACCCTTGGGGTATTAAATAAGTTGATCAGGACTATATTTGCTTTAAAACAAAATCAATTTACCTTACAATTACTTCTTATCATTTTCTTGTTAATGTACTTATAATAGTACATTATGCAACGAGCCTATAATGGTAGTAATTAAGACGCGAGTATGTTTGTTTATGAAACGAGCCCAAGCTCGTTTCATAATTTTCATACTAGCGTCTTAATTACCATTATAGCCAAGTTTCATACGACTTTTTTTTGCTCGACCATATTTCTAACTTGAAATTATTCATAAATATTCATGTTATGGTTATGTGAGGAGCGGAACTGACCTGAATTGTGAGATGTGCGCAGACGCGAAAGTATTGATTTTTTCCGAGGCACGGATTCATTGACCTTGATATAATCTAGAGAATAACATGAATATTAGTCTTGATATAACCTGGAAATTGATTTAGAATTGAAAAATGAGATGATAAATTGAATTTATTTGAATATTACTTACAATTAACGCTAATCATTATAGTAACAGAACATAACCTTCTGCGACAGTATTGGATTTCCAGCCTCCGTGACTTTTCGCTAATTGTCTTTCGATTGCATATCCAAGAATATAATCGATACTTGCGGTTTTATAATGGTACAATGGTGATTTCTCATTGGCTGAACAACTGAATTATAATGAATAGGTGCATTTTAATGAGGTGCATTAAAGGGCTGGTACCAGGTGTATAATTACTACATTTCGCCATGGTCGAGCATAAATTTATTTTCTGCCAAAATCTAGGAATAAAATTAAAGCAAATTAAACCTGATTTCTATTTTCTATCTGCTTGGCCTTTACAAAGTTTTTATTTGAATTAATATTTAATATATTGTTTTATATCGACAAATGTTTACATAACTCACAAAATCCTCGGCTGTGTCCGATTTATTTCCTGCTTATTGAAAAGTTATCATTCAAACCCATACGCAAAAGGTCGCTCTTACACGTGCTTTATCTGCCCATCAATCACACTAGAAGCGAAATCTTTAGAACTTGTAGCAAACATTTTATCCCTCCAATTTCACTGATTTAAATTGGATTTCCTACTAGCAAGATTATGGATTCGAACACGTCCGTCGCAGCAACCGGGTGACGAGCTGTCAAACACAAAATTCCAGCTGCAGAAATCCTCCTTACACTCTCATCGGGACGAAGAGGAGGCGGGAAAGCGATTGCTGGATTTGTGATCAATCTTTTTTCGTCACGGAGTTTGACGTAAAAATTCACTCACCTTACCAAACTCTGTTAGTCCTCCGTGCTCCGGGTACTTCCCGCGATGTTCAACGGACGAAGAATCAGCCCTGTCGACAACGAAAGGAAGCGTGTTAGTTGTGCGACCAAAGATTTGGAAAGGAAGTTCGACAAAGAAATAAATTTCAGCCGTAATAAAGTTCACATCAGAATATATTCATATGTATAAAACAGCAATGTTTAGTGAACACATGGCAAGATTCAGTACTACATTGTTGACGTATCGCTATATCAATACTGTTCGCATCGTTAGAAATGGATTACTGGATTAAAAAATATTATTTACATTAATGTGATGAAATTTATGTCTAAAAGAAAAGGAAAAATATGATAATTAATAATATACAGGATGTATCAAAATGTACTAGTTCGGTCCCGTCAGATACACACCTGAAATATACAGTACTAATTCGGTTCAGAAAGGTACATTCCCTTTCTCTCTTATACCGAATTTTGCACGCCTCTACTCCCTCTTACTTATCTGTCCGATTCCACAGTATTTCTCGGTATCATAACTTAAATACTCGGCCACAATATGATAACACGATAGAAATACCACTCCACACATCATCTCTTTATTCTTCATCTTTCACTGTTGCTACTTCTCGTCACTGGAATTCTCTCCCGCCTGAAGTCAAGGGCTGCCGAACTTTAATTTCCTTTAAATGTAAATTAGAAAAATATCTTACGATGAGTTGCCAGATCTAAAGCGTTGCAAATATTTAATGGAATGTATTCCACTGTATTTATTTTTATTATTATTTTTTTGTTTCTTATTTTTATTGTGTAATCATGTAAATCGTGTTTATTTATCACTTAACGCCAATATGTATCCCGCTGTGTTGTTTTTATATTATTAATCCATTTTTTTGTGTAGGCCTACATTTTATTCAATTGTCGGTTTCTGGTGTAATTATGTAAATCCTACTTAATTGTAATCTAATACTAATACGAGTATGTATATTAATGTGTTTATTTTTATTTTTACTGTGTACATATTTTTATTGAATTATCGGCTTCTGTTTTTATGTCATTCGTATTTGATTCTAACAACATTAATATGTATTCCACTATGCTTATTTTTATTTTATGAGGTAAATTTTTATGTACTGTAACTACCTCTTTTGATCTCATTATTTACCTAAATTGTATCAGTATGTAATTACTTAATTCCGATCCAGTTGTATGTTCAACTATATAAGCAAGTTTGAATCCTGGTTGAGTGTAAGAGAAGGCCTTACGGTCTTAACTCTGCCAGGTTAAATACAGCCATTATTATTATTATTATTATTATTATTATTATTATTATTATTATTATTATTATTATATACCGATTATGTGCCAGAGGAGTACATCCGATACATACTACAACGTCTAGCTACTTTCCCGCGAGAATTATGGGCCGAATTCGTAGGTACGAAAGAAAGAACGACAAACAGTTGTGAATCTTTCCATGCGAAGTTAATTGGCTTTTTCTACACCGCTCACCCTAACATCTTTCAATTAACAAACGTTCTAAAACGAATTCAAATTGACACCTACATACAAATTAGAAGTCGAACAACAAATGGAAGACCAGAACAATTAAAGAGAGAACAATATATTAGAGACAAAATGGCAGAATTTGTATCTAAATTAATAAAGAGACTCCAATATATAAAAAACATTATCCTACAAATTTCTCCCAAAACATAGCACCTAGTATCACTGACTACTTTGAAGTGTAAGAAGTTTTGAATAAGGTTTATACTGTACAACAGCCGTGGCGAGAACGTGACTCGCGAGACATTGTGGCTCGCAGTGATAGCTGTGCATTTCGCTTCCTTCTAACCTCCGCCAACCCCCACCCTCTCACTCACTGGAGTCAAACTCCGTTCCATTTGTATTTGTCTTTGACCTGCGAGTGGCATAGTATGTCTCTCTCGAAACCATGTACGAGAGTTCCAAGCAGGATGGGATTATACTACATGTTACTGATGAAACATTGAAAGGTGAAGTGTTATTGTTGTTGTTATCATCACCATCATCATCTCTGTACGTCGACCCTTTTTGAGCAGATGTACGAATAATGCGGTTAGCTCTTCAATTTGAACTCACAGATTTACTACGTGATGTCAAATGAAAGCTAGATGTAAGGACTTGACAAATGTTGAACTTTCAAGTCTTTGCCAAAAAATAAATATCTGAAGCTTTGTTCTTTCGCTTGCTCTGTTGAAGCCATGTTCGCTGCAACTTACGTTTGTGAAAAATTATTTTCAACAATTAAAATAGTAAAAACCAAATGTAGATCACGACTGACAGACAAATACCTTCGTGATCAACTACGACTGGCAGTAAGTGATATAATTCCTGATTTTGAAACTTTGTCGCAGAGATATTCTGAAGACAGTTAATTTTAGGTTGTGATATTGTTCATTTATTGTTCATTTCTTTCTTCGTTACACGTACTAAACATTAGTTTGTAGCCTTGTACTGTATAAAATTATGTTTAAGGGCTTGACGTAAGGAAAATGAAAATCCGTTAATAAATCAGACAGTTGCCTCACTTCCCCTTCGGGTGTCCGCCTCCCTCCATAGGTGCTATGCACGTTGCAGGTTACACAGTGGCTCGGCGCACGATTACATTTTCGCCACCGCTGCTGTACAATATACATGCCTTAAGGAAAGGGTAGGCAATTTTGTTGTTTTCTGTCTCGAGCCAAGAATTTATCCGTCCCTGCCTTATGATAGTCCTAAGACTGCTTAGAATTGGAAGAAAAATGTTGATTTCGAACCAGTACAGCTCTATTTTCGATCCGGGACCGAAATAGTACTGTTAACGTAATGATCCAGGATCGAACTAATATTGTTTACTTCTTGATTCCGGATCGGACTATATATATTTTTGACCATGGGACCGAACTAGTAAACTCCGATCGAAACATGTGGGAAAGCTCTTGGAAATTGACAGCGAACCTGACAACCAAAAACGTTCTTATAAACAATTTCGCTTAGTTTCTTAGTTACAGTCACTCTTTGTAGTGTACGTAATATCTGTGATGATATAGTTCAATTTATACAGAAACTTCTAATTTCTACATAAAGTGCTCAATTTACCACCATTAGCTCTAACATAAGCATATTAGCGCCGCATCATCAACTGCCATACACTTTTCCATATTCTAGACGTCTGCCGTATCTGCTGACATCCTTTTTCAAGCCGCTGGCGAAGAATTTCCAAGTTGTGAATAGATCTAGAATACACAATGTCAATTAAATGACCCCACAAATAGAAATCCAATGAATTAAGGTCGGGAGAACGAGCAGGCCAGGATGTTGGTTCCTCACGATCTATTCATCTATTAGGGAATCGCTGATTAAGGGGTTAGTACAGCTTACAGCAATAATTTTTTTTAAATATTAAAAATGTTTTTAGATATTAAATTTTTTTTTACTGTATCTTGTACAATAATGAGAATTAGTATGTGTAAAACACTGTGATGAAAAAGAAAATTACGATTAATTTTTTTTTTCAAAACTCAAAATGGTGGCAGTTCACTGTGCAGTGATGAAGATTTTCCCTCATACCTAAAAAACTAATCAGCATTCTGTAATGAAATTTTTTGTGTGTATTTATGCATGTCATATCTACGTACAATATGATGTAAGATCACTTCTCTACCTTTGATAGATTGTGAGATACAAAATAAATTCATTTAAAAAATGGTCAAATATCAGTATTTTCTTCTAATACAAAATTAAAAAAAAATATTATTTATTAAGGGATGTAGTTAAAAGAGCATGATATTGTAAACATGAGTTTCAGCAATGAAATAATAGAGCGAGAATATGAAAAAGTTAAAAAGTTTGAGTTATGAGGGAAACGCTTCATCATTGCACAGTGAACTGCCACCATTTTGAACTTTGGAAAAAGATAATAATAATAATAATAATAATTTTCTAATCGTAAAAATATTTTTTCATATAGCAGAAGGACAGTGTTTTACGCATACCAATTTTCATTATTGTACAAGATACGGGGGGGGGGAAATGTTGAATATTTCCAAAAATTTTACTTCTGTAAGCTGTACATAACCCCTTAAACATTTCTCTAACAGGAAGCGCGAAAGGTGTTTATTTTGTTATGGCAACTATCATCACGTGGCTTTGAACACGGAACAAATCGATAAAAAATTGAATGCAGAAGAAAATTACATGTGGCTTGTTTATCACCACATATATTATGTACACCAAAAACAATAATTGTAACTAAAAAACTAAGCAAAATTGACCATACTTTTATATGAAAGTTTCTGCTCGTCTTCAGGTCCAATATCAATTCCCCAGAGCTTTCCTACTTGTTTTGATACACCCTATATATTTTACGTGGGTCCGTAAGTTCTTAGGCTAGAACATAATGGCAATGGATTTCATGACCAATTGTACGTTTGATCATTTATAATATATCCGTAATTCGCAATAGTTCAGCAATTTAGTAGTCTATGGTTATATTATTATTATTATTATTATTATTATTATTATGATTACTATTATTATTATCATTGTTATTATTGTCGTAATTCTATATTATACTGTAGTAACATTTTTATAATTAAGCCTGTACACTGTCGTGAAGGTGTAGGGAATTGGTGGCCCATAGACCGTTAGCAGCGCTATTGACGCGCGTTCGAAGCGATACAAACGGGCCACTGAAAGTGGCCTTGTCTGAAGGGACACTAAATGATTACGTGGGCATATTTGATAATACAAAACAACGACTTATTCTCATTTGAAACAGACATGTAGTTGAACTCAATTTGTGACTTAAATTTTAGGAGTAGAAGATAATTTTAGATTATAGTTTACAGTAACTAACAATTAAGTCTATATAACAATAACAATACAGTTTTAATTACATTTTTTGCATCATAATACCACTCATCATATTATTATAAGATCTCAGGACAACCGTTGTAGGCATTGCTACAACGAGGTTGAAACTCTTGCACACGTCCTGGGATCCTGTCCGCACGGCGAAGCTCTGCGAAACGCTAGACACCACCAAGTACGATCAATTATAGTCACTGCCGTTAAAGATGCCGATTACAGCACCTTTGAAGAAGTACATGGTCTCTCCGTCACTGGCAGTACACGGCGTATAGATATAATAGCTTTCAAGGAATCTACAAGATCTGGATACATAATTGATCTCATTGTGCGTTTCGAAACGGATGAGGAACAGCCAGCAGAAGTGGATAATGAAAAAAAGAATATCTACAATCCTACCATTCCCTGTTACCTCCAAAAATACCAGTTAAAAGAGCTTGAAGTAATCGGACTTCTGGTTGGAGCAAGTGGTACCGCTACTCTCTTCATGAAAGATGTATTTAAGAGGCTTGGAATACATCTATTAATCCGATTGTAACTTTAGCTGCTTTGAAAGGATCAATTGCTCTCCTGAAGAATCACCTATATTCGAAATCAAACTAAGTTCAGTAGCATTCTTTACTTTTTTCTAACACTTATCTCTCTAAAAATAGGTATATTTCCACTAATCTAAAAAAAAAATTTGTAGCTATATACTTGTAGGAATTTAATTGTTAAAACAAAATCAATGGTTCAATGAACTTGTAAAAATTTCTGTGGTTAAGTACTCTTTGTCCCTTGTGGCAGCTCACGAATGGTGAGAAGATTTAAAATTTTTTTTTATAAATTTTTAAAACATTACTGATTTAAATATTGAATTTCAAATGGAATTACGCTGTTATATAACAAACAGTTTAATAGAAACAGTAGAGTAATCTTATTATTAAATATATGTTGCAAAATTATATATTCCTAGGTTTAGTAGAATTTATTATAAAAAGATGGATTACAAATGAAGGGTTCAGAGCCATAGTAGACCCCAAGCGCCATTTATTAACAACGGAGAAAGTAACGGTTAAATTTAAGTGAATACAATAGTTTAATGACGATTGACATAGCCTATCATTTAGTTTTAATGTGTATATTTGCAGAAACTTGCAAAAAGTATTCTCATTAATCCATTCGTTTAGGCGATTGAAGAATTTTCTACCCTTTTCCATGAAAAAAATGTTAGTGCAAACACTCGTCATGCCCCACGTCGATTACTGTGATGTTCTGCTTACTGACCTAAGCGTTACTTTGGCGCAGAGACTATAACGTGTTCATAATATGTGCGTCCGTTTCGTCTGCAATATTCGCCGGGCTGATCACGTAACACCATCCCTCGAAATGTTGTCCTGGCTCAGTCTAGAAAATCGTAGGAAAATCAACTGTCTTTCCCTTCTCTTTCACATATTGCATTTCTCCACTCCTGTCTATCTTGCGTCTCGTTTTCAAAATGTATCCACCCATCATAACCTAGACACACGATCACAACACTCCTCAATATTATCCATTCCCTCCCACCGAACATCCTCATATTCATCTTCTTTCACTGTGGCTGTTCCTCGGCTTTGGAATTCCCTACCGAGTAATGTCAGGGACTGTCAGACATCAAACCAATTTAAGAATAGATTAACGAAATATTTTTCTAACAATTCTTGTTAACAATAATAGCTGTTTCAAGTTTCTCAATGTTTAGTGATTATATAAATTATATTATTATTATTATTATTATTATTATTATAACTATTTCTTACCAATGTTTATTATTGTCACAATAACATTACTTAACCATCTTTCATTATTTACTTTCATGTTGTTTTATGGTCTAGATATTAATGTAATAACTATGTAAGCAATATTGTATTCAATTAGAATTAAAGTCTGGCTGGGCGGAAGAGAAGGCCTACTGGCCTTAGTTCTGCCAGATTAAATAATAATAATAATAATAATAATAATAATAATAATAATAATAATTATTATTATTATTATTATTATTATTATTGTTATTATTATTATTATTATTATTATTATTATTATTATTATTATTATTATTATGTTACTTGTTATATGTTTCCATTGAATTATGGTAATAACTTCATTTTAAACCTTGTTTTCTACGGTTTTGGTAAATGGCGCTTGGCCCACTATGGTTCTTAACTCTTCAATTGTAATCCGCGCGAGTACTGGTGTGATGAATCATGACGCTAGTACTGAAGGGTTAATAAAGATTAGGTCCGCATTATTTTTAGCTGAAACTTTGTAACAGCGAAATAAAATGTAATTCGTACTGTATTAAAACGTATTTTTAAATGTTCGTTAAAAATCTTTTACTGAAAGAAATAAACCTGAAATTAATAGGAAAAATTCGCTAATTTAGCCAGTATATGACTATTCAAATTTAAAAAATGTTGATATACCGCCTGGAACTAATTCATATTCATGTTAGTAACTTGAAATATTGCTTAAAAGGAAGTTTAAAATCTAATTTTAATTTAAATCTTTTTTCGGCCGGAATAATAATTCTGATTAGTGAAATCTCTGATGCGCCTTGTAACTTTGTAACAAGCCAGGAAGTTTTAATATACGAAAAAATAAGTGTGATGTATTATATTTTTCTGTTTTTTAGGTAGAGGGAATACAACTGTAGCATTTTAAAACGAATCAGAAAGTTCACAGCATCAATGTCGGCATATAAAACGGCAATTTTGTTTATAGTTTTACTCTACAGGGCTGTTTTCAACCTTTGCACGCATGTGCGTTGATGTATTCAAAATATAAACAGCCCGAGCGCAAACTGCTTTAAATGTTTATGCCTCACAAACGGTAACGTATTTACCCTTTGATGAAATGAAGCCACTGGAACAAAATATTTCATTACTTTCATTGTCTGAAATTGTTAACGTGGAAATGCGTGAGTATGAGATTATCCCTGTGAGTTACGTACGAAACTTTGTATAAATACATTCGTTCCTACTATTGGGAAGTAATCAACAAACACTGTGGTATGTTATGTGCGTTATGCGCTCTCCAGAGAGCAACCATATCCAGAGGCTATACAAGGAAATCATACACAGTGAGTGCTGGTCAGACGTAAATATTCAGTTTCGAAAAATTATTATAATTCTTTAGTTGAGTAATCTTTTTTCCAGTCCACTGAAACAGACATTTTACACGACTCTTCGTCATCTTTCAATTTTCTTTTATCAGCCACATCTGCAGCCCAAATATAAGCTTTCTGCTTCCGACTTCCTTTTTTTCAATTTCAATTTTTATTGCCAGAGAGAGTGGGATCCAGGATAACAGAGAAGGTTGGGAACTGAACGGGTTACATCAGTTGCTTGTCTATGTGGATGACGTGGATATGTTAAGAGAAAATCCACAAATGATTAGGGAAAACACGGAAATTTTACTAAAAGCAAGTAAAGAGATAGGTTTTCAAGTAAATCCCGAAAAGACAAAGTATATGATTATGTCTCGTGACGAGAATATCGTACGAAATGGAAATATAAAAATTGGAAATTTATCTTTTGAAAAGGTGGAGAAGTTCAAATATCTTGGAGCAACAGTAACACATATAAATGATACTCGGGAGGAAATTAAACACAGAATAAATATGGGAAATGCCTGTTATTATTCGGTTGAGAAGCTTTTATCATCCAGTCTGCTGTCAAAAAAACTGAAAGTTAGAATTTATAAAACAGTTATATTACCGGTTGTTCTTTAAGGTTGTGAAACTTGGACTCTCACTTTGAGAGAATAACATAGGTTAAGGGTGTTTGAGAATAAGGTGCTTAGGAAAATATTTGGGACTAAAAGGAATGAAGTTACAGGAGACTGGAGAAAGTTACACAACACAGAACTGCACGCATTGTTTCTTCACCTGACATATTTAGGAACATTAAATCCAGACGAGATGAGCAGGACATGTAGCACGTATGGGCTAATCCAGAAATGCATATAGAATGTTAATTGGGAGGCCGGAGGGAAAAAGACTTTTAGGGAGCCCGAGGCATAGATGGGAAGATAATAATAAAATGGATTTGAGGGAGGTGGGATGTGATGATAGAGAATGGATTAATCTTGCTCAGGATAGGGACCAATGGCGGGATTTTGTGAGGGCGGCAATGAACCTCCGGGTTCCTTAAAAGCCAGTAAGTAAGTAAGTATGTAAGTAAGTAAGAGAGGGAAATTACAAACATACAGTGATAGTGGAATACAGGTGACAGGAGACGTCAATTTATTTAAATTTCAATTATAAATTACATTAAAGCGTCTTTACTACGTAGTTGAATCAGTCATTTAAGAAAGGGCTCAATTCCATGTTTTTCCAAAATTGAGTTTTCTACTTTCAGAAGGGTTGAGAACAATAGTGGGCCAAGCGCCATTTACTAAAACCGTAGAAAACAAGGGTTAAAATAAAGTTATTACCATAATTCAATGGAAACATATAGCATGTAATATAAAGTATTACACATTAAAACTAAATGATATGTCAGTCTTAATTAAACTACGGTATTCACTTAACTTTAACCCTTGCTTTCTCCGGTTTTAATAAATGGCGCTTGGCCCACTATGGCTCTGAACCCTTCATTTGTGCGCTACTTCTAATGTTACAAATTTAGAAGCGACTGATTAAGGGTTAATGGTTTTCTGCTTTGTACTTACCAGGGAGTGTTGCAAGTGTGCGTGAGCGTCATATAGCGGACTCCAAGATCGTACAGTATTCTCAGCACAGCAAGACTGTTGCCAATACTGTGTCCTCCTTCAACACCAATCAGTGAGGCTATGCGATTTTGTTCATGTGCTTCCATTATCTCTGCAAAAGAAACAAAGGAAAATATATTAACGTCGCTTTTAAGATAAAACTGACATAGGTCCAAGTAACTTTCTCGATCTGTGACAGCATAAGCCGTCTTCTGATTCTAAAAGCATATTCATCATCAGGGACCAGAAGTTTAGGCATTATGAATCATTAAAATAGGCAGGAAAAAAGGCACTATAAATAGCTAAAATACGCAATAATAGACAATTACAAAAACCGTGCACTAGACCCACAACCTTGCACTTTCCACAAAGGGATTTCGGCGGCAAGAAAAGCTTTACATAAGTCGAATGCAAATTGAGATTTTCGACTCGATGTTGCAATGTTGGAAGCAAAGAAATCTTCTTCCCAGTAGACTTGGAAAGTGCATTTTTGTGTTTGGTTGTACTTATAATTATGTTGCGATATGAAATATTTAGCTAGCTACAACAACGTCGCAATGAAAACTGAAAGAAAAATAACCGTTAAAAATAACGTTAGACCCGCACTCAAACCCGCCTTGTCAAATAAACACAAGCGATAATTAAAACGTTTACTGTTATACATTTTTGCACGGCAGCACTCATTGTTGCAAAGAGTATATGAACTGACTGAAAGACAATAATATACATTCGGTGAAGTCACTTTCATTTTAGCGGTTACATAAATAAATTAAAATATACCTGTTGGCAATTTTTAATAATAAATTAATAAATAATAGATAAATAATCAAATAAAGGCAAAAAAAAAATTTTATTTTGTAAATTAGGCATTTAGGCCTATATTAAAAAAGACAGAAAAAGGTAACATGAAACTTTGACGTTTCAATCACAAAGGTATATTATAATTCGTACAGATTTACTTTCAAAAAGAAGGTAGATTTAACACATTTAAAAAGGCATTCTGCCAAAGTTCCGGTCTCTGTTCATCATGGTTCTTATGCAATTTTATTTTGTATGACGTCAACAAAAGTGATATTCTTCGAAAGTTACTACAGTTAGTCTTGTCCCTCTTCTTAAAAATAGGTACAATTATAGACTCTTTCCATTGTTCTGGTACAATTTTCTATTCCCAAATACGAATAGAAAGTACAAGGTTATAAATTTCGCTAGATAATGCGCTTCCACGCTCTTGTATTAATTCTGCTGGAATTGATCGATATCTGGAGACTTGTACTTCTTCAATTTTCTATCGAAATTTTGACTTCAGAGCGTGTGGGTTCAGGTATAAACGGCTCAGTTAATGGTAATCATACCATTTATTAAACAATATTGCACCAAACTTAAAAAAAATGTCCTGGGAATATTATTATTATTATTATTATTATTATTATTATTATTATTATTATTATTATTATTATTATTATTATTACGTTTGAGATGGGCAGGGAATGTAGCACGTATGAGCAAATGCAGAAATGCATATAGAGTGTTAGTTGGGAGACCGAAGGGAAAAAGACCTTTGGGGAGGCCGAGACGTAGATGGGAGGGTAATACTAAAATGGACTTGAGGTAGGTGGAATATTATGATAGCGACTGGATTAATCTTGCACAGGATAGGGACCAATGGTGGGCTTAT
The DNA here is from genome assembly GCF_040183065.1 of Periplaneta americana. Lineage (NCBI taxonomy): Eukaryota > Metazoa > Arthropoda > Insecta > Blattodea > Blattidae > Periplaneta > Periplaneta americana. The sequence goes on along the minus strand of NC_091130.1, from coordinate 125,450,670 downwards.
GTGAGTGCGGCAATGAATCTGCGGGTTCTTTAAAAGCCATTTGTAAGTAGGTGCTGTAATAATAATAATAATAATAATAATAATAATAATAATAATAATAATTATTATTATTATTATTAATTCTTTCGCTGAGCTTGTTTCACAGTTACTTAGAAACTGGTCTTTGACCCCAAAGAGTTCGCTGTCCCCCAATTCAGAATCACTGCGTGAGGTTATGGTTACTTTTACCTTATCCAATATGCATGTAGGCCTAATAGGTATTTCCTTCTGATGTTAGGTCTTACATCTTCTGAAATAATACCAACACTTCACGGATAAGTCTAAATTACTTCAAAGAGACCCCCGATTTTGTTTCAAATTTTAGTTTACGATTAAAAAAATTGAATTTCATTTTCAAAATCAAGATACGGAATAGGACACAGCAAATATTTTCTTTGAAAATACCTCCTTTATGCGTGTAAGACAACGCCTCTGTAATTTTAAGCCCTAGGAATGTGTATATTATGATTTCCAATTAACGTAATTTGGAATTACACTTTTCCTATGAATAGAACGCAATAAAAGCTGTTTATTCATATCACGTGAAATTTTGAAAACAAGAAAGAAACCTTTGTTGAATACTCGAACTGTTTATTGGCTTCTCTAATAGCGGATATCACTATTATGCGAACAATTGTGGGCTTACAGTCAATACTCATTGCAACATCGTAATTTTGTTTTGTAGTGTTCATTACCAACATCATACCGCAGATGATTGCAACTAAAATGGCAATTTTGGTTATAGATAATTACTAATTGGGTTTATTATGTTAGAATAGCATTTGAACTGCCTCAACGTTAAAAACAACTGTGGAACTGTGGAAACCATTTTTAACGAGATTTCTGAGTGCTACAGACAATACGGTACGCCTATATACAGTATTCTCGTATGTATTTACAGTGTTATATTTGTTGAAAGTATTGTTATAATACTAACAAAGTTATACAAATAAAATTAAGATTGTTTTATTTAGTGATAACTCCGAAGAAGATATCGTCCTCTTGGTGATAACTCCGAAGAAGATATCGTCCTCTTGGTGATAACTCCGAAAAAGACATTGTACTGAGCTATTATGTCGTCTCCGTAAGTGGGTGGATAGCTGCATTGATAATTAGTGGGATCGAAAGAAAAACGGACAGTTAAGCAAGCAGATGAGCAGGCAGTTAGAGAGACACGTGACAGTCAGGGCAGACACGACAGACAGAACAGATACGGCAGTCACGATAGACTTTACAGACACTACAGATATGACAGGCAGGGAAGACACGACAGTCAGAATAGATACGCCAGGCACGATAGACTTTATAGACACTATAGACAAATAGATACGCCAGGCACGATAGACTTTACAGACACTATAGACAAATAGGTACGCCAGGCACGATAGACTTTACAGACACTATAGACAAATAGATACGCCAGGCACGATAGACTTTACAGACACTATAGACAAATAGATACGGCAGGCACGATAGACTTTACAGACACTATAGACAAATAGATACGCCAGTCACGACAGACTTTACAGACACTATAGACAAATAGATACGGCAGGCACGATAGACTTTACAGACACTATAGACAAATAGATACGCCAGGCACGATAGACTTTACAGACACTATAGACAAATAGATACGCCAGGCACGATAGACTTTACAGACACTATAGACAAATAGATACGCCAGGCATGATAGACTTTACAGACACTATAGACAAATAGATACGCCAGGCATGATAGACTTTATAGACACTATAGACAGTACAGATATGACAGGCAGGGCAGACACGACAGTCAGAATAGATACGCCAGGCACGATAGACTTTACAGACACTATAGACAAATAGATACGGCAGGCACGATAGACTTTACAGACACTATAGACAAATAGATACGGCAGTCACGATAGACTTTATAGACACTACAGATATGACAGGCAGGGCAGACACGACAGTCAGAATAGATACGCCAGGCACGATAGACTTTACAGACACTATAGACAAATAGATACGCCAGGCACGATAGACTTTACAGACACAATAGACAAATAGATACGCCAGGCACGATAGACTTTACAGACACTATAGACAAATAGATACGGCAGTCACGATAGACTTTACAGACACTATAGACACTACAGATATGACAGGCAGGGCAGACACGACAGTCAGAATAGATACGCCAGGCACGATAGACTTTATAGACACTATAGACAAATAGATACGCCAGGCACGATAGACTTTACAGACACTATAGACAAATAGATACGGCAGTCACGATAGACTTTACAGACACTATAGACAAATAGATACGCCAGGCACGATAGACTTTATAGATACTATAGACAAATAGATACGCCAGGCACGATAGACTTTATAGACACTATAGACAAATAGATACTGCAGTCACGATAGACTTTACAGACAATATAGACAGTACAGATATGACAGGCAGGGCAGACACGACAGTCAGAATAGATACGCCAGGCACGATAGACTTTATAGACACTATAGACAAATAGATACGGCAGTCACGATAGACTTTACAGACACTATAGACACTACAGATATGACAGGCAGGGCAAACACGACGGTCAGAATAGATATGTCAGGAACGATAGACTTTATAGACGCTATAGACAAATAGATACGCCAGGCACGATAGACTTTACAGATACTATAGACCAGGCCTGCACAAGGTTTGCGCTCTCCGAGCCGGCTCACAGATCATGAGCGGAATGCAGATATTAGCTGCGCTCTATATAAGGGTGGACTGGAAGAAGGGGTGGATCTCGTACAAAATATACACAAAAGGAAGTACTATTACGAGTGCTTATGAAATGAATTCCCGTTCAGTGTTTGCAAAACTATGTTGGACTATTATTAATTAATAAAGAAATATTTATTTTTACAGAAGTAATAGAAATTCTATAGCTACTTAAATGTACAATATTATTTTGTTAAATTTTTATTTATCAGTACGTCAAAACGAGGTTTTATGCTGTTGGCAGCTGAAAGGAACAGTATCCTACTGATCGTAATGAAACTTCAGTTACAGATGTTCGATGTCTGCCTTTATTAAAGCTGATTATAGAAAACAGTTGCTCACAAATATAAATGTTATTACTGCTAATGTTTAGTCTTGTAAAACTCAACCAGGCTAGTAGTATTATTCAAACGATCTTTAGTTCTTAGGTCACATTGAAGATCAATAAGTTCGAGCTGTAAATCGTTAAATGTTAAGTTCCGTCTTTTAGATTCCTCCATACTGTACTGTAGCAGTAGGTAAGCAACGTGAAACAGTTACTGAGAATAGGCCTACACACTGCACTCCACTAGATAGCTGAGTGGTCGTTTCCCTCTCCTCTACCTATAGCAAGTCTATGTCATTCTGACGTATCTTCCTCTCCGTTTTGGCGAGCGGTAAAGACCTCTCTCCCGATCCGAAGGAGCGCGCGCGCTCGTTGAGCGCTGTTTGTGCAGGCCTACTATAGACATTATAGATATGACAGGCAGGGCAGACACGACAGTCAGAATAGATACGCCAGGCATGATAAACTTTACAGACACTATAGACAAATAGATACGCCAGGCACGATAGACTTTACAGACACTATAGACAAATAGATACGCCAGGCACGATAGACTTTACAGACACTATAGACAAATAGATACGCCAGGCACGATAGACTTTACAGACACTATAGACAAATAGATACGCCAGGCACGATAGACTTTACAGACACTATAGACAAATATACGCCAGGCACGATAGACTTTACAGACACTATAGACAAATAGATACGCCAGGCACGATAGACTTTACAGACACTATAGACAAATAGATACGCCAGGCACGATAGACTTTACAGACACTATAGACAAATAGATACGCCAGGCACGATAGACTTTACAGACACTATAGACAAATAGATACGCCAGGCACGATAGAATTTACAGACACTATAGATAAATAGATACGCCAGGCACGATAGACTTTACAGACACTATAGACAAATAGATACGCCAGGCACGATAGACTTTACAGACACTATAGACAAATAGATACGCCAGGCACGATAGACTTTACAGACACTATAGACAAATATACGCCAGGCACGATAGACTTTACAGACACTATAGACAAATATACGCCAGGCACGATAGACTTTACAGACACTATAGACAAATAGATACGCCAGGCACGATAGACTTTACAGACACTATAGACAAATAGATACGCCAGGCACGATAGACTTTACAGACACTATAGACAAATAGATACGCCAGGCACGATAGACTTTACAGACACTATAGAGAAATAGATACGCCAGGCACGATAGAATTTACAGACACTATAGATAAATAGATACGCCAGGCACGATAGACTTTACAGACACTATAGACAAATAGATACGCCAGGCACGATAGACTTTACAGACACTATAGACAAATAGATACGCCAGGCACGATAGACTTTACAGACACTATAGACAAATAGATACGCCAGGCACGATAGACTTTACAGACACTATAGACAAATAGATACGCCAGGCACGATAGACTTTACAGACACTATAGACAGTACAGATATGACAGGCAGGGCAGACACGACAGTCAGAATAGATACGCCAGGCACGATAGACTTTACAGACACTATAGACAAATAGATACGGCAGGCACGATAGACTTTACAGACACTATAGACAAATAGATACGGCAGGCACGATAGACTTTATAGACACTACAGATATGACAGGCAGGGCAGAGGGCAGACACGACAGTCAGAATAGATACGCCAGGCACGATAGACTTTACAGACACTTTAGACAAATAGATACGCCAGGCACGATAGACTTTACAGACACTATAGACAAATAGATACGGCAGTCACGATAGACTTTACAGACACTATAGACACTACAGATATGACAGGCAGGGCAGACACGACAGTCAGAATAGATACGCCAGGCATGATAAACTTTATAGACACTATAGACAAATAAATATGACAGGCAGAATTGGCACGAGAATCAGGATATGCACAACAGGCACCACAGACACAACACTGCCACGGCGTCCATTACGATGATTGTTTCCAAACCACGTGATTTCCAGAGGAGACGTTTCATGACCCGCACGTTCTCCCGATGAATCTATATGTGACTACTTTCTTTGGGGTTACCTAAAGTCTAAAGTGTACAGTAGGAAACCAAGGGACATTAATAGACTTGAGGAGGTATATGTAACGAAATGACAATCATACCAGACAACATGCAGACTATTTGTGAGTGACTGCAGCAATGTATCATGAGTGGCGGGGAGCAATTAATGAGATATGCTGTTTAGAAAATGAGGTCATGTATTCAAATCACATCCAATAACCTATTGTTATAAAACAGCATTAAAATTTTAATTTTAATTTCATATTGTTTATTTCGCTTTGAAAGTCGTTGGGTTCCGTGGCTCACCCTGGGCTCGTGAGCTTACTGGAAAAAGTTGGCAAGTCCCATTGTTTTCCTAAGTAGTTACCAACTTTTTGCAGCAAGTCCACAAAATTACAATGAAAATCTACTAATTGTAAGGAAGTTTGCGAAACGCACTTGAAGATACGAATAATAGATATTACATTGTGTAAATTTTGAATGCTATGAATTCAAAGGAACGTCTCCTCTCCGAAGGCAGTGAACACGTAAAATAACGTTTGGTGCATAGGGTGTAGTTATTAGAGAAATTTGATTGAGAAAAGAAACAAAATATAATTCCTGGAAGTCCAGAAGTCTTGTAATAATACTCACGGTATTTAATCCTAACAGATACATGTAGTCGCTACTTCTCTTTGAATAATGACTCCTTATTCGGATGTAGAGAGCAATTATTTTCTATAAAACGACTTCTATTTGAAGCTTTATTGAAATTACACATGGAGAATCGTTATCCCGTGATAGCAAATAATGTAAAGGGGACTATTTAATATTTATACAAGGGCCAATTAAAATGGTTAAGTGGACGTTATATTTATTACATACCAAACTTGGATATATTCAGCAAACAGTTACGTAGCTTCTAGTAATGAACTGCTTTGTAGGAAGTTAGAGAAATGTGTATCTGATATCGTACTAACGTATTCAAATATTGTTAAATGAATTTATTTTTCAGCTATCTATTCGATAAAAGCTATTGAGAACAAATAAATCAACATGAATACTCCATGATTTTAGATGACGTCTTCGAAACTAGTCTTATTTCGCGGATTGTTATTGTCGCAGATTTGTTACATAATATATTTAAGTGATTTGATGCCCCAAAACAATTAAGTATTTGCATCCTGTCATAGATGTAGAAGTATCCACTCATTTCGGAAGTACGGGTTCGCATTCTCTTCATCATACGGGAAGGCGATTACAGTAAAACCATATTTCTTGGATTACTTACAGAGCCTATTTTCAAAAAATTATTAGCTTCTTCATTAAGGAAGATAATCTATACTAATAACAAATCTGTAGCCGAAATTTTTCTAGTAATTTTCGATTTTCCAAAAATAATTGGTCCTAACATATGTAATTAACCACCCTGAAACCGAAAATCGCTTTTTTTGAAATTTTTGTTTGTATGTCTGGCTGTCTGTCTGGATGTTTGTTACCTTTTCAAGCGATAATGGCTGAACGGATTTCGATGAAAATTGAAATATAAATTAAGTTCGTTGCAACTCAGATTTTAGGCTATATGGCATTCAAAACATTTTACTTAAAAGGGGGCTTATAAGGGGGCCTGAATTAAATAAATCGAAATATCTCGCTTACTATTGATTTTTGTGAAAAATGTTACATAACAAAGGTTTCTTTAACAATTATTTCCGATAAGTTGTATTCTTTGAAAAAGTTTGATAGGACTGATATTTAATGAGATAAATGAGTTTTAAAATTAAAATAACTGTCATCTAATGCCGTGTCATGAAATAAAAAACAAATGACTTCGTCTATAAGGAGCCTTGGACGACAATAATCAAAAGCTATGAAAGATAGCCTACAGAGAATGTTTCTGTGTTTGTATGAAGTAATATCGGAAGCTAAATTAACCGATTTGTATAATTAATTATTATTTCACCATTGGAAAGTGTAGTTTCTCTACATGGACATAATGCTATAATGTTATTACAATAACTTCGAAGTGAATTGAGGACAGGTAAGATTAAAATAGCTTCTTATGCACAGAAAACTTGATAGGCTATTCTGTATATTCGTTTCCTGTATTTCTTAAAATAATATTTATGTACACATTCATTCTAATCTCAGAGAATTAACGAACAACGAGAGTGTATTGATTTAGTATGCAGTAATTGTATGTAAGCTTAGCATTCCATTATTTTATAATCCAAATTTTAACTATGCTCAATTGTAACGTGATAAAATACATAAAATACATATGCATTAAATGCAATGCAAAAAAATTGGGTGATGAGCCAAGCAGATTATGTTGCGCTGTTGTAAAAGTTGTTCCTCCTCAGATTCAAGAGCCCCCATAACAAAAACTTACTTATCGGAGTACATCCATTATCAACACACTTTTTATATAATATAATATAATATAATATAATATAATATAATATAATATAATATAATATAATATAATATAATATAATATAATATAATATAATATAATATAATATAATATAATATAATATAATATAATATAATATAATATAATATAATATAAGTTATTTGAAGGGTTCAGAACCATAGTAGGCCAAGCGCCATTTACTGAATACGTAGAAAACAAGGGTTAAAATTTATTACCGTAATTCAATGGAAACATATAGCAAGTATAATAAAGTATACACAATAAATCTAAATGATGTCAATCTTCATTAAACAATGGTTTCATGTAATAAAAATTAAGGAACGTGTTAAAGGAATTGTCATTGCACCAAATGAGTGCTCTCTGGATCAAAATGATCGCATTTTAATTATTTTAATACGATTTAAATTAAGTAGTATATTGAACGATTTATCCTTCTATCAAACACGTATGTTCCCTGGATCAAATGTCCTATTTTAATTATGTAATTACTTTATATTTATTTCTAACAGGTGCAGCGGAGCGCACGGGTACGGCTAGTTAGAGAATAAAACAAATGTTATATCTGTTGCTAAGATCTGTTTCCAAGGATTACAGTGTTCATAATGAGGGAAGGTAATTAGAATAAGATCTAATTTTTGGAAGGCAATATTTGTTTTCAGAACACTACCTGCTCCCAGCCTCCTGCCTCACATCATTCCCTCAACCCAGCATTGCTGCAACAGTCGCCAAGTGCAGTTTGGTACCGGTATCTGTATCTATTGCCCAGTTCAACTATGTGGAAACGAAAGAAATGTAATCGGGGCGAAGAGATGAAAATATCCCTTCTGCCCCTCACTTATAGGAAATACAGGGTCATCATTTTATTTTTACTTGCATTTTTATTGTACCTGCATTTCTGAATGTACTTTACTCTCACCCCTTCACTAATGTCCTTGCTCCCGTCAGACACACAAATTTACGGCAGCTGTTGCATTCGAAGTCTTCAAGCACTGAAGTAAACACTGCAGTGTATAGTGTGTTTCAGAAATATGGTTGCGTTTTCTATAGAAGAAAGAACCTATATTAATAATATCGTACTAAAAATTATATTCAAGAAACGATAAATTCAATTTCAGAGAATATGCTTCAAAATGTTTTTAATAATATGCATTAAAGAATTGAAGCCTACATTGTACGGCAACCACTTTCAGCAATTTATTTAAAAATTCAGATTAGCTTATTTTGAATTGAGGTGGCTAGAAGCAAAGGAATGCTAGTGACATTTGTAGTAACATGAGTTAAGTGCATCCAGTGTAAGCTAAAGTATCCAAAATGTTAGTGGCAAAGGGATATTTTAATCGCATCACACATTAAAATTTAAATAAAAATTTCACCGATTTTACGAAAGCTTAAATATTTAAACCCCATTTTCTCAAAAGTAACTTAAGTGCACTTACAGCCCTTTACTTATGACCCCCCTCAGTTTAAATGCGCTCTCTATATTGTATGTTAACACCAATAATTAATATGCTAAATAAAGTAGACATTACATAACGAACATAGCCGCCTGAAAAGTTGAGTTTTTGAAAAAAAAAATGTTACTACTCTACTGTATTTTGATAAATTCCGTAAAAGTGATAATCAAACTGAAAATCGTAATATCTTATTTTCCTACAACATAAATGGATACACCACTTCCCTATACCTAGTAAACTGATTTGTTTACATATTGCACTAGTAACATCAAACTCCTGTAATGGAAGGGGGCAACTGAGTATAGCCAGATTAATGTTAAAAATGTTGGTAAAAATAAAGTGATGTCCCTGTATATTCGGAACGAAATTTTAAGCTTGATGCCATAATTAGAAATGACTCCTTTAATAGTGCTGGCTGCTTTATGTGAAGAAGCAGAGAAAGAAGAGCAACGAAATATGAAAATGAAGAGGAAACATCTGTGCTAGGTCGTTCCTTCGAAGATCAAAACTGTCGTCATCCGGGATGCAACGAAGTAGAAACCCTTGGGCATGTTTTGGGTTATTGCGCTAAAGGAGATCTACTGAGTAACAATCGCCACCGTAAAGTGAGAAGTTCCATCGCAACCACCCTTCGGAAGGCAAAGTGGGGGGTTTATGAAGAAGTGCACTGTTTGCCTGAAAATGGGTCAACGAGAAGAGCAGACATTATAGCCATCGATCGCCGGAATCAAAGAAGCATCATTCTTGACCCCAATGTCCGTTTTGAGAAGGGTGATCAACAAGCCAATAACGTTAACGATGAAAAGAAGTCTATTTACAATCCCTGTATTCCTCACTTCAGTGAGAGATACAAAATAAATACTGTATTAATACGTGGGAAGTGAAAGGACCTCTTTTTTGGCGCTAGGGGAACTTCATTTAAGTTAACCAAAACCATTCTCCTTTCCCTTAAGTTTTCTAATAAGGACATTAACAAAATTTGTCTAATGGTATTGAGAGATTCATTATCCATTTTACACAATCATTTGTATAACACTAAGTAATAACTTTTTTACTTCATTTCACTACTCTTCGTTGTACTTTCATCTCATGTTTCTCCGAAATTAAATTGTACTTTATTTTTATATATTTTATCATTGTTCTGTATTCTCTCCGCAATTCATATTGTATTTTACTTTTAATTTAACATCTGCTTTGTATTGTGGATCCTAGTGGTCAGCCATAAATGTCGGCCAGATGTCCCAAATTGTGGAATTAGTAGTAAACATTATTTCAGTTTCTGCTATGTCTACTTACAAATGCTTGCATTATGAATTCAGGAAAAAGGAAGATTATACAGTACCATTCATTGGAACGTACTTTATTGTTAATAACAACAATAATAATAATAATAATAATCATCATCATCATCATCATCATCATAAATAGGTGAAAAGAATAGGCTGCAGTGATCATGTAAAATGTATTAAGTTGCTTCCATTATTTCTGAAAGTGTATAGTGTATGAATTGAAAAACAGGAAGGCAGTGCGTTAGTTTATATGTAATAACTTTTAATATAAAAATGACAATCATTTATTTTAATATAATTGGTACTGAAGTTTGAAAATGGCATCCATTATCCATAAAATGCTGTACGACGCATTTAACAAACAACGGTGAGTCCTTTAAATGCTTCAAATGTCAATGTAATTTGAGTGTTGTACTACGAATCTCTAGTACTGTGACTGTAATCTCTAGAACGGAACAGCGCTCCTAGCGGCGGAATTGGCGTTACGGCAGGATCCACTGGATGGCTTTATTTCAAGCGATATGCGCCAGCTTGTATATATTACTTAAGCAACAGTATAGGTTAAGTATAGGCTATATTGTATGCATAATTGTTGTCTATTCAGGTAAGAGCGTAAATAGTATCATTGTTTATTGCAGTGGTCGGCAAAGATTACATCATAATGCAGCCTGCAATGGAGAAGGATACCCAAATTGCTTAACATTGAATGAACAGGTGATGGCTAAAGGGGAGAGAGATCATGCCTTACCCCTTCGCCCTAACTCTGTATTAAGGGTTTGACTCTCGAGTCAAGAAATGCCGACCACTGGTTTACAGGCATATATTCATTTGAAGGTAAATTCAGTCGGAAAGATATATGGTGTTTTATTACTACAAAATTTAATGTACTGGACATGTAATACGTAAAGCCACTGTTGCATAACGAAAACGATTATCAATGTAACATATTAGTATTCTCCTGTATACCCTATCATAAAAAATTACATTTTCAAAATCGCATTTCATATTTTCGCAATCCTCTGTATAATACACACCATCAAACAGGTGAACTATTTAATATACCTTCACATATCAGTGATAGCCCATCCTCGAAATACCTTAATTATCGAATTTCGTTTTAATCAATTTAAAAAGAAATTGATAGGTATAAAATATTGCATTTAATTTTGTTCATATTTGCTTCATTTTGTTCATTCTTTGATTCTCTCATACAAAAAAAAAATTAAATTGTACGCCTAGTCGTCATCAATAATATCGGCTGCGGATGCGTTCAAAAGAGCATACGTTTTGTTGCAAATATCATGTCACAATATTGGAAAGGAATTTTACAATGTTATATTTATTCGGATCAAATTTCTGCACATTTAAAGGGCAAGTCTATAATTCTTTCAATAATTTACTATCATAATACACTGTTCTCATATTATTATCATTGATTGAGCATATTGGGAATTAAGTCAAGTGCTTTCCCGAAATAAGGTACGCTATGAAATATTTAATATAAAACAATTTTTATCTCGGAAAGGAAGCAAAAACGAGGAAAATTGTTTTAAACTTTTTTGTTTGAAATATCTCAAAGAATAATCCCTTGAAATAATGACATTACTTACGGTTCAACCTGTATTCTGTTCGACTATTTATACTGATGAACACGTGACCGGTGGTAATGATACATGTGAAAAACTTAACCGGTGATAATAATGTTACATGTAACGAAGTTAAACGGTGGTTATATTGCTACATGTGACCAACTTAACCGGTGACAATAATGTTACATGTGACCAACTTAACCGGTGACAATAATATTACATGTGACCAACTTAAACAGTGATAATAATGCTACATGTGACCAACTTAACCGGTGAAAATAATATTACGTGTGACCAACTTAACCGGTGACAATAATGCTAAATGTGACCAACTTAACCGGTGAAAATAAAGCTGCATGTGACTAACTTAACTGGTGACAATACTGTTACGTGTGACCAACTCAAACAGTGATAATAATGCTACATGTGACCAACTTAACCGGTGACAATAATGCTACATGTGACCAACTTAACCGGTGACAATACTGTTACGTGTGACCAACTTAACCGGTGACAATAATGTTACATGTTACCAACTTAACCGGTGACAATGTTACGTGTGACCAACTCAAACGTTGATAATAATGCTACATGTGACCAACTTAACCGGTGACAATGTTACGTGTGACCAACTTAACCGGTGACAATAATGTTACATGTTACCAACTTAACCGGTGACAATGTTACGTGCGACCAACTTAACCGGTGACAATAATGCTACATGTGACCAACTTAACCGGTGACAATGTTACGTGTGACCATCTCAAACGTTGATAATAATGCTACATGTGACCAACTTAACCGGTGACAATGTTACATGTGACCAACTTAACCGGTGACAATAATGCTAAATGCGACTAACATAACCGGTGAAAATAATGTTACGTGTGACCAACTTAACCGGTGACAATACTGCTATGTGTGACCAAGTCAAACAGTGACAATAATGCTACATGTGACCAACTTAACCGGTGATAATAATGCTACATGTGACCAACTTAACCGGTGACAATGTTAAGTGTGACCAACTTAACCGGTGACAATAATGTTACATGTGACTAGCTTAACCGGTGACAATAATATTAAATGTGAAAAACTTAACCTGTGACAATAATGGAGTGTTTGACCAAATTAACCGGTGCCAATTTTGAAGTGACCAAATTGACCGCTGACGAAATATGCTGTGACAGATTCCCCTGGACCATTGAATATCGACGTAAATTTTTCCTTCAGTCTCCTCATTAAGGAACATTGTACTCTTGTAAATATGCCTATAGGGTAAAGTTCTTACTCATCCCATCTTCGAAGATTGGCTGTGGTAATGTATAAGTTCGACACAGTTCAGTTATCCACTTTATTTCAAGCTAAAAATAAATATAGACTAAGGGTATGGATCTGTGAAATTTCTAACTTCTACATTTTTACACCAATTAATCTGAAACTTTTACCACATATTTCTTACAATACATAAATTTTTGTCGACCTAGTTGGCGAGTTGGTATAGCGCTGGCCTTCTATGCCCAAGGTGGTGGTTCGATCCCGGGCCAGGTCGATGGCATTTAAGTGTGTTTAAATGCGACAGGCTCATGTCAGTAGATTTACTGGCATGTAAAAGAACTCCTGCGGGACAAAATTCCGGCACATTCGGCGACGCTGATATAACCTCTGCAGTTGCGAGCGTCGTTAAATAAAACATAACATTTTTAACATAAATTTTCACTTTGATATTTCAATTAGTTTGCTTGTAATTAATAACCTTGTTTTCTAATAATGAATTATAATACATTGTCCCGATTTCCAAAGTTCACATAATTTTTCATTAAATTTATATTTAATTTATTCCTGATAGATGTACGTAAAATATGACAAATGCTTTTCATACTTTTCCAATTTCTTTTCGAGAGAGGAAAAAATATTTACTTTTTTAGTTGTTAATTTTTCAATTTTTTAAAAGCTTATCACATCCTCAACACATGGTGATTTGAATACTTTCAATAGCAAAAGAAAACACATGTGTCAGTTTACTTCACATGCTTTTGTGAACTTCTGTGCAAAATTTAATTGAGATTGGAGAAAAATGCATTCATTAGAGCATTTTGAATGTTACAAAATGTTGGATACTGGGAAATCGAGAAAACGAGTATCAAAGTATAGCATGTATATGATGTATGTACTATGGATATCCTTCCTTCTAATACAGGCCTACTTTCTCCTACATTACAGTGCGAAATATGAACTGAATGAAAAGTGAAATTAGTTAGAATGAAGAAAAAGTCTGTCAGAATGATAGCTGAGTGTCAGTTTAAAGGGCTGCAGCTTCAAGCACATGCTGGTTCCTTTAAATTCGTTCTGAAGAGCTTTAAATTGCCACAGGGCCAAAATAAGCACAGATTTATAAAACTGAAACATTTTATTTTCTACATTTAAAAACAAAATATCTCACTTTTAAAGGCATTTTCGTTATTTTCACCTATCAATAGCCTTAATATTTCTCGTAAAGAACTGGATAATATTTTCCTTGTGTTTTTAGTGTTGTTAATTGGTGACCCTGAGCTATGCAGGTCACATGACTAGAGATTTCATTATTTGTGAGTTTTTCGTTTTGGGTCATATTCCTCATATTATTTAAGGAGTAATAGGTCCAAAAGTCCAGTTATTATTGATAAGTGATGAAGAGGAAAAGAGGAGAAAAATGAAAGCATCGATACGTTAAAGATACATTTCTCCAGTACATAGTATACATACTGGTTATCGCGAATGTTATAATACGAAGTAACTTACAAATACAACGCAAATAAAAATAAATGAAATAGCCTTTATTTACATGCTAACCACTGTTTTCCACAATGTGTAATTATGCCTTTGATACTATCCCATTTGCTAATGATAAATGAGCAAGCTGTTAGCCGAATACATTTATTCCCAAACACCATTAATAATTTGTGCATAATTTGTACATTAAAATGCTGATTATTATATTCAAAATGTCATTAAATACATATTCGGCTATCAATTAATATGTTCAATCTGGACTAGTGAAATATCTCCTATGCCACACATTCTTGAATACAGAAATACTTGCGATTCTCAAAGAGATGCAGAAATCACAAAAGTGAAGTTTGTAAACCGGAAGCATGCATTGATTTTTTTTTTATTATTTTAAACGGAATATTAAATCGTACCTATTGAGAAAAAATCACTTTGTTGGGATATACCAGACTTTTCTGCACAACTGATGTCACTTTAATAAATGTCTTATATCATTTCATTGTTTCAGGATAGTGTAATTTCACATTCAATATTGCAATTTCAAGTGAAAAGTCTAGAAAGGTATGGTTGATTTAACGACGCTCGCAACTGCAGAGGTTATATCAGCGTCGCCGGTATGCCGGAATTTTGTCCCGCAGGAGTTCTTTTACATGCCACTAAATCTATTGACATGAACCTGTCGCATTTAAGCACACTTAAAAGCCATCGACCTGGGCCGGGATCGACCCCTCAACCTCGACCACAGAAGGCCAGCGCTATACCAACTACGCTACCGAGGTCGACGTGAAAAGTCTATATTCGACCCACGTCACTCGTGGTACTATGGAAACAGAAGTGTAAGATGAACTTAGGGCCTTCAACGGAATGTACAGTGATCCGAAACGCAAATCTAGGAGGACAAAATTAATAACTTTTCTTCTATTTAACAGATTTTCATAAAACGTTGCAGAGTAGTTACAGGTAGTATAAGGGAAACTACCCCTTTTAGGAGGATGCATTTAGAGAAAAGCAATGACTTTCCTCCTATTTAAGAGATTTTCATGAAATTTATGCATTAATTATAGGTAGTGTATTTGTTTTTTGTACAAACTCTGATTACGATTTTATAAGGAAAACTACCAATACTTTTCGATTGCTGGTAAAATTCATGTTCTGGGAATAATAAGTTAATTAAGTAGTAAAATATCGCTGCAATCGAAAAGTATTGGGAATAAATTTGAATAAGGAAAAAAAAAAAAAGTTTCCTTCCCAGGCAGGATTCGAACCACGAAAGTCTTAGTTACCAGTCTATCGTTCTCTGAGTGACCAAGGCTCTGAAATCAGCTACAAGGACGGGTGCGTTTTTTTGCCACTACTGTACATTCATGGCAATGCATTCCTCTGCCCTTCAGCGTGAGGAATTACACACTCTTTGAAATTTGTTTTAATACGTTAATAAGACAGTCCTGAAAACGATCCCAGTAAATCTCTGTGGTCGCACGTATGGAATTATTAATCTATCACAAAAGACGTCTGCCCATAAGTTGATTGAGAAATGGTGCTTATGCCTACTCCATGCGGATTTTCATCAGCCTACACATGCTGATTACGAAAATTCACAACACCATCTCTGCTGAACCCCGCTCATATCCGCAACCAGACTTTTGTTTTCAGTATTCCTTGCGACGTATCATTATTCCATGCCAGGGCTGTCAACTACAGTATGATTATCTGGTGTCTGCTGTATTGTAGGGCAGAGAAATGCATTGCCATTAATGGACGTCACATTTTAGCACCTCGCATGAACAAGTGTTCAGATCTCAGAAAGTATGTGTTCTAGGACCCATTTTTATTTGGCATTATTTCCTTGTTTTGATGCATACTATCACCTCCTAATATAATGGATACTTTTTAACACACTGTATAATCGCGAAAAGGTTATATTTCGCGCCAGATAACATGAAAAAATAATTTACTTACCTACTGGCTTTTAAGGACCCCGGAGGTTCATTGCCGCTCTCACACAAGCCCGTCATCGGTCCCTATCCTGAGCAAGACCAATCCAGTCTCCATCATCACATCCCACCTCCCTAAAATCTATTTTAATATTATATTCCCATCTACGTCTCGGCCTCCCCAAAGGTCTTTTTCCATCCGGCCTCCCAACTAACACTCTATATGCATTTCTGGATTCGCCCATACGTGCTACATGCCCTGCCCATCTCAAACGTCTGGATTTAATGTTCCTAGAAAGTCACACTATGGGATCCCCGCATTGGCAAGAGATCACCCGGAAGACCAAGACGAAGATGGGCCGACCTCTTCAGTGAACGAGTAGGAAGCCATTGGTCAAGCAGAGCAAGACATAGGGAAGACTGGAAAAACATAAGAAGACAAGTGAACAGCGACTAAAACCAGTGCGACAGAAACAAGCGAACAATACCAAACTGTGCAGAATGTGAACCAAGTGAACAATTCCACCCTTACGCGGAGTAGCTCACCGCGTGAGACAAATAGAGCTCTCCCTCTATAGGAGGAGGCCTTTGCCCTTAACGGGACATTTTTAGGCTAATCATTTCATCATTTCATTTCAGTTATGTCAGGTGAAGGATACAATGCGTGCAGCTCTGCGTTGTGTAACTTTCTCCATTCTCCTGTAACGTCATCCCTTTTAGCCCCAAATATTTTCCTAAGAACCTTATTCTCAAAAACCCTCAATCTCTGTTCCTCTCTCAAAGTGAGTGTCCAAGTTTCACAGCCATACAGAACAACCGGTAATATAACTGTTTTATAAATTCTAACTTTCAGATTTTTTGACAGCAGACTAGATGACAAAAGCTTCTCAACCGAATAATAACAGGCATTTCCCATATTTATTCTGCGTTTAATTTCCTCCCGAGTGCCATTTATATTTGTTATTGTTGCTCCAAGATATTTGAATTTTTCCACCTCTTCGAAGGATAAATCTCCAACTTTCATAGTTCTTTTTCATGAAAAAATAACTAGAAATAATTATTCCTTTATTAGACGCAACAGACGAAATATTCAGTAAAAATGATTTGCAACGAACCCAACGTATTGAATGTCCAATATGTAGAATGATCTTTCGAAAATAGTAACGTGCTTACATTTGAACGCAACCTCTGTATTGTATGTGATTAATTTTCACTCAATTGTATCAAACTGTAGGTTGCGCAGTATATCCAATTTCATTCAATAATCTGATTTAAAATACGACCTCGTAATTCATCACCATGCAACTCTTTCAATTTTCATACAGTTTAATACAAGGGAGCACTCAACCTCAATTTTGAAATATTAGTATTATGTTGATTATAAAGAAGCCGATTAAAGATTAAAACTTTTTTTTTTGGGAATAGAAACTACGAATAGAGAGCCTATCTATACCTATCATCACATTTTGCAATGTGATATATGTCGAATATAATTGTGATAGACTGCCAATTTGACACAGATGACTGGCTCAATTTCTAATTTTCCTTTATAGTTATGTGAATTTAATCATATGGTAATTAAACGTCATTGTAACATACAGACATAACTAAGCGTGTTTCTGTTAAAATAATGACGTGCCTATGAAATACGAAATTGTTATTTATAGTTCTCTATTTGTAGCAACATTGGTACGGAAATTATAATTACATCCGCGGGAACATTTTTCAAATTAAATTTACTTTTATGTATCCTCCTATAGGTGATGTCCTGTAATTTGTCAGTTCACAAATTCGATGCAATATTGTATTGCACACTTCATTTATTAGAACTGCAATTTTAATTATTCCCTACAACGTATAGGATGCTGTGATGTTTCAAAAACCGAATTTCGAGATGTTTAGTAATATACATTACTTATACAACTAAAACCCAATTTCCAAGCGGTGCAGAATGTTGAGACCTAATGTATTTCGGAATATGTATGATAAGTTTTTCTTGTGTTAAATTTTAACGTACCTTGTTAACATGTTTCGACCTATTTTGGGTCATCTTCAGAACTAGTCGTTGTTGGTGTTGGCGCCTCTTGTTTCCTGTGTGGGTGCGTTCGTAGTGTAGAGTCAAAGAGTGTATGTGTTTTGAAATTGAGTTGTGTGTTGAGAATATCGTTGGGGTGTGTTTTCGTGTGTTTGTATATTTCATATTGTTCTAGTGTGTTGAGTTTCTGGCTTTTTGGTTGGATGTGCAGTATTTCCAGGTCTGTGTTGATGTCTCTGTAGGTGTGGTTGGCATTTGTGATGTGTTCTGCATATGTGGAGATCTACAGAGACATCAACACAGACATGGAAATACTGCACATCCAACCAAAAAGCCAGAAACTCAACACACTAGAACAATATGAAATACATACAGACACACGAAAACAACCCCAACGATATTCTCAACACACAACTCAATTTCAAAAGACATACACTCCTTGACCCTACACTACGAACGCACTCACCAGGAAACAAGTGGCGCCAACACCAACAACGACCAGTTCTGAAGATGACCCAAAATAGGTCGAAAACATGTTAACAAGGTACGTTAAAATTTAACACAAGAAAGACATATCATACATATTCCCAAGTGATACAGTATTAAAAGTTGTGTAATAAGATGTATATACCTAATGTATATTAAAATGTGTGATTCAGAGTAAAATCTTTACTCACAAAAATGCGACTCGAGACTTTATTTCTTTTTTAATATTTGGGTCGTAATTTACGTCGCAAAACTTCTTTGAATAGATCAATTTTGAAATTGTCTCTTAAGACACATTAGTGGCATAAATGCTGCAGATTGCTTTGAGTGAAGTTTTCCATGTATCGCTACCGGTATGGCATACTTGCGCCCCGCGGTCAATTGGGAGGCCTAAGAATGGCATAGTTGCGCCCCGAAGAAATCAGATAGTAGAATGGACATGGCATAGTTGCGCTGCGATGGGCACGAAAGTGATTGTCATAAAATAAATAAATTAGGCCTACTTAAAAATACTATAGTGGTAGCTGCACTGAAATCAGGTAGCATATGATCAATTTTGCTGTTTAAACTAACACTTTTTTATCGATCACACAAAATATCTTAACCCTATGGTACAAGGTTTCGCAAATAGAAAATTAGAACCATTGTGAATTATTAACACTTTACCCTTTTCACTAAACTTGACATTAATTTTAAATTAACCTCACTATATGCCACAGACGGTGTGAAAATCACTAATAAAACGTCAAGACTGCTAAGGCCCCATATTCCAACGGGTCACTCATTTGAATATGTCAGTTAATAAAGTACTGCCAAATTCATGCTGTTCATTTTAATGGTAGGCTATTGATAATCACTGCATAAAGAGTAGGAAAACAGTTAATAAAGTACAGTACTGCCAACTTCATGGCATTCATTTTAACGGTAGGCTATTGATAATCACTGCATAAACCAACGAGTACAGAATACATAGAGTAGACACTAGCATCTTAATGCCATTGGACGGAGTGAAGCCGGTTTGATGGACCTGACGCCATCTTGTTCCTACCAAAACATTGCAAAATTGCTATTACGTTATAGAAGATCTTATGATAATAGGGATTCCATATGTCCCTAATTTCCTGGAGGGCTCACACTTTCTTGTATGTTTCGTAATACAGAGTCGCTAGGCACGTATTTTTAGCAAAAATTGCAAAACTGTCATCGATAAATCACATATATACTTATTTAAATTGACAGCTCTTCAAATTGCAGTACGGTATTTAATAGGTACTCTGGAAGGTTAAACAAACAATAATCATAAAAAAGGAAGATAACAGTTTGACCTTATTTTGCTACTAGTCAAATAAAAATGCTAGCCTATAATAATTACTTTTATAGGTTGATCCACTTGTTTCGATTTAATAATGCAACTTGCTTCTCAAAACCAAATTATCATTCTCTTCCTTTTGCCAGTATTTCATACAGATGTCCCGATTTTGTTTAGAGAAAAAGTGGAATGCTCTTAACCATATAATATTTGATAGGCTCTTCGTTTATAGTATAAAATTAGATTATAACGGCGAACAAAAGTGAAGTTTTATTACCACGTGGGTCAAGTTTGATCACGACCGAGTTAATGAAGCTACTCAGTCCGCAAAGCATTAATCTGATTTCCTGATTATAAAAATTAATTACAATAATATTAATACACTATTCCTTTTTCTTCATCAAAAAATTACGTGCATTCGGTTGAAGAGAAACCTCGGTACACCCATTTTCTATAGCACGCGACACAAACTTCCAACATGGGTTGTTAGGTTAGCTTCGCTCGTAAATGCTAAGTCTGCAAAGCATGTCTGATTTCGTGATTATAAAAATTAATTACAATAATATTAATACACCATTTCTTTTTCATCAAACGAATACACGCATTCGGTTGAAGAGAAACCTCGGTATACCCATTTTCTATAGCACGCGACACAAACTTCCAACATGGGTTGTTAGGTTAGCTTCGCTCGTAAATGCTAAGTCTGCAAGGCATGTCTGATTTCGTGATTATAAAAATTAATTACAATAATATTAATACACTATTTCTTTTTCATCAAACGAATACGTGCATTCGGTTGAAGAGAAACCTCGGTACACCCATTTTCTATAGCACGCGACACAAACTTCCAACATGGGTTGTTAGGTTAGATTCGCTCGTAAATGCTAAGTCTGCAAAGCATGTCTGATTTCGTGATTATAAAAATTAATTACAATAATATTAATACACTATTTCTTTTTCATCAAACGAATACATGCATTCGGTTGAAGAGAAACCTCGGTACACCCATTTTCTATAGCACGCGACACAAACTTCCAACATGGGTTGTTAGGTTAGCTTCGCTCGTAAATGCTAAGTCTGCAAGGCAACTCTGATTTCGTGATTATAAAAATTAATTACAATAATATTAATACACTATTTCTTTTTCATCAAACGAATACGTGCATTCGGTTGAAGAGAAACCTCGGTACACCCATTTTCTATAGCACGCGACACAAACTTCCAACATGGGTTGTTAGGTTAGCTTCGCTCGTAAATGCTAAGTCTGCAAGGCATGTCTGATTTCGTGATTATAAAAATTAATTACAATAATATTAATACACTATTTCTTTTTCATCAAACGAATACGTGCATTCGGTTGAAGAGAAACCTCGGTACACCCATTTTCTATAGCACGCGACACAAACTTCCAACATGGGTTGTTAGGTTAGCTTCGCTCGTAAATGCTAAGTCTGCAAAGCATGTCTGATTTCGTGATTATAAAAATTAATTACAATAATATTAATACACTATTTCTTTTCCATCAAACGAATACGTGCATTCGGTTGAAAAGAAACCTCGGTACCGGTACACCCATTTTCTATAGCACGCGACACAAACTTCCAACATGGGTTGTTAGGTTAGCTTCGCTCGTAAATGCTAAGTGTACAAAGCGTAAGCCTGATTTAGTGATTATAAAAATTAATTACAATAATATCAATACACTAATCCTTTCTCTTAATCAAACTAATACGTGAACAATCGAATCTAACCGACTAACCTAGGCTACATTCATTATCTACCGGTAATAAGTACATTTCACACATGCATATTTACCTGTGAAAAGTTATTCCAGGAATTTGTTTTGAAAGCCTGTTTGTGCAGCCATACGCAGCACATGTAGGCATATTGGAATTAGTTCATTTATTAATTAAAACAACGATGCAACATCACAATCAACTGCCCATGTGCTAACCGGGAGCCCAATGTTTTGGTAGCATCATAATGGCGACTGTCCACAAAAGCGCCTTCACATCAAAGCTGTTCATGTCTACTCTATGCATTCTGTGCTCGTTGGCATAAACAGTATGAAAAGAGTTAATAAAGTACAGTACTGCCAACTTCATGGTGTTCATTTTAACGGTAGACACCTGCATAAACGGTAGAAAAACACTTAATAAAGTACTGCCAACTTCATGGTGTTCATTTTAACAGTATCGATAATGAATACTAAATCGAATAAGAAATCAATAAGGTTGGTTGATTACGAGGCTCGAGTTCCCGTAATGTCTTTTTCTCTACCTATTTCATTGGGGCGCAACTATGCCAAGCCCCTTTTCTCTACCTCATGGGAACGTGGCGCAACTATGCCCACAAAACAGGGACCCTTTTTTATCTGCTGCATCTTATCTGACCGTGGGGCGCAACTATGCCCTGCCGATTTTGAGATTGCCTCTTAAGACACATTAGTGGCATAAATGCTGCAGATTGCTTTGAGTGAAGTTTTCCATGTATCGCTACAGGGAGGCCTAAGTATGGCATAGTTGCCACCCGAAGAAGTCAGGTAGCAGAATGGACATGGCACAGTTGCACCCCGATGAGCATAGTACAAACGAAAGTGATTGTCATAAAATAAATTAATTAGGCCTACTTAAAAATGTTATAGTGGTAGCTGCACTGAAATCAGGTAGCATATGATGAATTTTGCTGTTTAAACTAACACTTTTTTTTATCGATCACACAAAATAAATGAACTGCCTTTTTTGTTTGTACACCGATATCTTAACCCTACGGTACAGGGTTTCGCAAATCGAAAATTAGAACCATTGTCAATCTTTAACTCTTTACCCTTTTCACTAAACTTAACATTCATTTTAAATTAACCTCACTATACGCCAAAGACGGTGTGAAAATCACTAATAAAATGGCTAAGGCCCCACATTCCAACGACTCACTCATTTGAATATGTGAGTTAATAAAGTACTGCCAACTTCATGGTGTTCATTTTAACGGTAGACTATCAATAATCACTGCATAAACAGTAGAAAAACAGTTAATAAAGTACTGCCAACTTAATAGTGTTCATTTTAACGGTAGTCTATGGATAATTACTGCATAAACAGTAGAAAAACAGTTAATAAAATACTGTGCTCCAACCACGAGAAAGTCTCTGCGGAATGAAACGCAGCGGGGTAATGCTGTGAATGAATGTTGATGTCATAAGGTCACACACGTGGGTGCTCATATCTCTATTGGCTCGCTCTCACAGTACAAACAATAACATTGATAAACACATATTTATACTACCCTAGTTACAAAATTAGATAACTGTTAATCTCCTTATCTTTTAATCCCTCCATACAGGAAATAACATATGCAGGAGAGCGCATGGCTTTTAAACTGGCGTTATAACGATAATATTATTTATCTACTTCGCTCCAATAAATGACGCAATAGTAAGCACATTCCTTTCACAGTTGATCTCCTGGTTGGAGAACAGTACTGCCAACTTCATGGTGTTTCTATTTTCTTGGGTTATTTTACGACGCTGTATCAACATCTAGGTTATTTAGCGTCTGAATGATATGAAGGTGATAATGCCGGTGAAATGAGTCCGGGGTCCAGCACCGAAAGTTACTCAACATTTGCTCGTATTGGGTTGAGGGAAAACCCTGGAAAAAACCTCAACCAGGTAACTTGCCCCGACCGGGATTCGAACCCGGGCCACCTGGTTTCGCGGCCAGACGCGCTGACCGTTACTCCACAGGTGTGGACTTCATGGTGTTCATTTTTAATGTAGCGATAATGAATATTAAATCGAATAAGAAATGAATAAGGTTGGTTGATTACGAGGCTCGAGTTCCCCTAATGCCTTTTTCTCTACCTATTTCATCGGGGCGCTACTATGCCAAGCCCCTTTTCTCTACCTCATGGGAACGGGGAACATCTATGCTCACAAAACAGGGACCCTTTTTTATCTGCTGCATCTTACCTGACCGTGGGGCGCAACCATGCCCTGCCCATCGCTACAGGGTTTAATTCTGTAAGTACGTCTTCAAATGTTCTTCTCACAGTAAGCGAAATTGACGAAATACGATGTAAATTTTCTTACATTTGCTATTAATTAGCTTCTGTGTCAACGTAAAATGAAAATGAGTGCGTCTTACCTTTCGCTGAAGAAGCGAACTGCAGATGTTGTGCGTATTTGTCAATGAGTCTCTTGATGAGATCGATCTGTTCGAGCGTGAGCTGGACAGCGTTCAGATGTTGCGATTCGCACGGGACGTACGCCGCCCAGAACTGCGAAATAAAAATAAGCACGTCATGTAGGGTTACCAGTGAGGACGGATTTAACAACAATAATATTAAAGACTTTTTGGAATTTTCAATGTTCCATTACATCAGTAGTGTCAAAGTTGTAAGCTCCGAAACAGGTTGTGGTGCTAGAGACGTCCAGTCGGAGCGTGAACTTGCTTATGTCTGTGGAAGCACCGGAGCGCGCAACGAGTTATAGTGGAGCGCTCCGCTCCGTTTAGGCTGTGTCTGACAACGCTGCATTACATGATATAGAAGGAGAAAATATAATTTTATTATTGCGATATTGCAAATATTTCTACTTTATAAAGGACTAGACTAAGTGATCACTCTGGATATATACCGTATTTGCTCGCGTAATTTGCGCACTTTTTAATTAACTTTGGCCACTGAAAAATTGGGGTGCGTAAAATATGCGGATCTTTCAAATAAGAGGTCCTGTTCTGAGTTCTGAGTTGCACGATTGCCGAACTGTTCCACGAAACTTATCACTTTCAATTTATATGACGCGGTGTAATTGTTATTTTTCTTTCCCATCTTGAAATACTGTATAAATACAAGTGCACATTAGAAGTGTTGAAAGTCAACTGAAATACAAGTAAAGGGTGCGTCAGAAAGAACGGATGGATTTCAAACTATCGATACGCAACGAGGAGAGAGATATAGTGAGGGGGACCACGACTGTTGGGTCAGCCATAGAATGCAGTTTCAGTTGAGAATATGGTGTTGGTCTGGTGTACAACGTGCTTTCATCGTAGAGACATTTTTGAAAAATGAAGAGTCTGTGATCGCCACTCAGGACTCATTTCGACATCGGATGTCACGCTAGGATTCCAACTCGGAATACAATTTTGCGGTGGGTGGCTTCATTTCGTATCACAGGTTCAACATTAAAGAAGAAATCAACTGGACGAAATTCTATTGCACTGAGATTGTCCGAGGCTACGGTAAGATCTCGCGCCTTGCGACTTCTTTCTTTGGGACCACTTGAAGGCGTAAGTTTGTAAACATCGATCACATACACTGGACGAACTGAAGACAGCGATTCGCGAAGAAATCGTGGCAATTGCACCAGCTATGACTGTGAAAGTGATGGCGAACATCAGAAAACGCCTCGATGCCTGTATTGAAAGCCAAGGACATCATATGGATAATGTTGTTTTCCATAAATAAACTGCATGTATTGGTGAATATGTTGATAACAATACATTTTTGATTTGATGAATCTTTAAAATTTTCTTGCCATGTGAAATCCATCCGTTCTTTCTGACGCACCCTGTATTTACGGTAGGGCTAATTTTCTATACCGGTAACTTGTCTCTACCAAGGACAAGCATTGTTAAAGTAGTGGGACTTTGGGGTTTCTTTCTGAAGCAGGTATTTCAGTTGGTAGTGAATGACCTACGATGGACTGTAGAGAAGGAAAATCCCTACTACACTGAAAAAAATATGTACGTAATCCCTACTACACTGAAAAAAATATGTACGTAAAATGTGTGCGCAAAATACACGGAGCAAAAATAAAGTTCAAAATAATCCCTTAAAAATTAGGGTGCGCAAAATACGCGAGCAAATACGGTAGTAGCCTAATATCATTCGAGTTGAATTGAATTTAGGTGTACAAAATTGGTACCAAATGAAAAGAGAAATTATCAAAGTTTTTGTGGTCTACCTCGTGGCCTTAGTTTTTCGCTAGGATATGAAAGAAAATGGCTGTTATAAAGACAGGAGATTTTTCTGTGTACTAGATTTCGACTTTCAAAGGTCTGATATTCGTGTAAAAAGGATTTCCGAAACAAGTTTGCTGCAGATCCAACCAGTGGGCATTCAATCTGTGAATGGTATTTCGAATTTAAGGACAACGGAATGGGATTTTGTGTGAAAATGTTTATTTATTTCTTAGTTTTACAATATATTGATTCTCTCTCTTAGAAATGTTATATCATATATGAATCATACTCAAATTGTATCCATTTTGATTTTTAGATTTTCTGAGAACTGGTAAACCGAGTTTTAATTAAATCGCTCGTTCTTCATACATTTTCTTATTCTGCGATGAAAATTATTTATTTATTTATTTCTTTTTCTTGACTCTTCTCCTTTGAAATGGTGTATTATATGATTAGGTATACTAACATTATATCCATGATGTTAACTTTTTCGTTTTTCTGACGAGGTGATGTAGCAAGTTAATATGCATAGAAATTTAAAAAAAAGATTCCAGTAAGACAGAGAGAAATAGCGAATTCATGATTGACATAAACCAATGACTAGGTATAGTAACTATATGCCAAGGACAGGAGGGTAGGAAAAATGTGACATTTGGATAAAAGAGGAAATAAAGTAGTAGGCCTAGGTATGAACTTTAGGTGTAACAGAGCGTTCCGCAAGAAAGTGTGTATGTAATAAATGTAATAAAATTGTGGCACCATATGCAAAATTGTAAGGTCCAAATTACACGAATGTAGTTGCTGACATGAAATATAAATATCTATATTTATTGAAATCTTATTTTAACCGTTATTTTATGTGTAAGTTTACTTTTTCCATACAAAACTAATCATTTCTCAGCTTCTATTTAATCTACAAAACTGAAATTTTCAGTAATTGTTTATTTTAATACCTTATACGTGGGCACATAAACAATATTTTTGAAATGTCGTTTTCTTAGTGGGTTATTTTACGATGCCTTATCAACTGCTGTAGTTATCTAGCGTCTAAATGATATGAGGGTGTTAATGCCGGCGAAATGAGTCCAAGGTCCAGCGCCGAAAGTTTTTTAATTGTTTATTTTACTGCGCTTTACCAACTGCTAAGGTTATCTAGAGTCTGTGTAAGATGGTGATAATGCCAGCGAAATGAGTCTAAGGTTCAGCATTGAAAGTTAGCCAGCATTTGCTCTTAATGGGTTGAGGGAAAACCCCGGAAAAACCTCAACCATGTAACTTTTCCCAACCAGGATTTGAACCCAGACTCTCTCGTTTCAGCATGCTAACCGTTACTTGAGAGTTGTTGACTTGAAATCTGTTAAACGTTGGAGATGTTGCAGGGGATAATGTATTATAAAAATATACAAATTGTGAAAAAAATTATTCCTCAGTAAAAGTGAAGAATAACTACTGATTCAGCCTAAAGTCGAGTTCTATGTTCATGAGCTGTAAAATATCAGCTGTCTAGCTTCAATAGAATTCGAGAAAAAGTTCCTTATGTAAGAAATAATTATTTAACTTTGTCAACATAGGCAATTCCGTGTCCCTTTAAGCAATGAGGCTGCATTTTTAAGGGAAAGTGAACCTACTTCCCGTCAATAAGCAAGGGAACATTGGAGTTGATCAGTACAAACTTTACAACGCTGTCCGCGAAAAGTCCGCAGTCAGATATAAAAATATTTCTGACTAGCCGTACCCGTGCGCTCCGCTGCACCTGTTAGAAATAAATATAAAGTAATTACATAATTAAAATAGGACGTTTGATCCAGGGAAAAACTTTTACAACAGCGCCAGATAATCTGCTTCGCTCATTACCCAATTTTTTTGCATTGCATTTATTGCATATATATTTTATGTATTTTAACACGATTCAATTGAGCATAGTTAAAATTTGAATTATAAAATAATGGATTGCTAAGCTAACGTACTATTACTGCATACTAAATCAATACACTCTAGTTGTTCGTTAATTCTCTGAGATTAAAATGAGTGTACATAAATATTATTTTAAGAAATACAGAAAACGAATGTACAAATAACCTATCAAATTTTCTGTGCATAAGAAGCTATTTTAATCTTACCTGTCCTCGATTTACTCAGACGTTACTGTAATAACATTATAGCATTATGTCAATCTAGAGAAACTACACTTTCCAATGGTGAAATAATAATTAATTATACAAATCGGTTAATTTAGCTTCTGATAATAATTCATACAAACACAGAAACATTCTCTCTAGGCTATGTTTAATAGCTTTCGATTGTTGACGTCCAAGGCCCCTGTTTCGATTGTTGTTGTCCAAGGCCCCTTATAGACGAAGTCATTTGTTCTTAATTCATTGCATTGTCTTAGATAGCGTTATTTTAATTTTAAAACTCATTTATCTCATTAAATATCAGTCCTATCAAAATTTTGTAAAGAACAAAACTTATCGGAAATCATTTTTGAAGAAACGTTTGTTATGTAACATTTTTCACAAAAATCAATAATAAGCGAGATATTTCGATTTATTTAATTCAGGTCCCCTTCTAACCCCCCTTTTAAATAAAGTATTTTGAATGCCATATAGCCTAAAATCTAAGTTACAACGAACTTAATTTATATTCAAATTTTAATATAAATCGGTTCAACCATTATCGCGTGAAAAGGTAACAAACATACAGACAGACATACAAACAAAAATTTAAAAAATGAGATTTTCGGTTTCAGGGTGGTTAATTATGTATGTTAGGACCAATTATTTTTGGAAAATCGAAAATTACCAGAAAAATTTCGGCTACAGATTTATTATTAGTATAGATATATCAGGTAATTTAAACTCTCTATATAAAGAAAATTAAAACATTTACTAGAGACAGAATGAAGCTTGATGTCTCGTAGAAGACTCTGAAGAATATGTAGAGTATTCCGTGCAAAGAGTTGCAATTCTGCAGGTTCTGAAGTCGAACGACAAAGTGCTTCTGTGTTCCTACGCTCTTGCTACGCGAGTATGGAAACACTAATTTTGAAACCGATCGTTTTGCGGTATCTTCAGTATTCAGTAACGAAGCCATAGACATGACATGGATAGAAGGTAATTTCCATTAAAATTGTCCATGGTAGTGTAGTTTTGTTTTTGTTTCTGGACTCAAAGTACCACTGATTCAAATTGGACAGAATGTGATGCATTTTCGTATCAAAAATTCCTACGTAGTAGGTCTCCGGGGAGAATGTGAAGCTGTAAGCAATGATACATTAAGTTCATAGAGTATAAAATAAGCATTGGAATATTAGACCGATTAAGGTTGTAATTCACAAACAATCATGGTAAATATGGTATGAAATACGGAGTGAGTCAACTAGGGCTAGACCGGCGTCAGCGGAAGTCGTATGCGTTGTAACTCTTGCGCTATCGCAGTGATCAAACCTCTTCCTCGCGTACGTTTCGTGTTTAGTTATGTAAACACGTTCACGTAGTGAGGGTGCAGCTGTATACCGTACATTTAGAGTGCAGTAGTGTATCCATTATGGAAGATAGCCTGGAACAACGAGTGTTTATTTACGACAACTTTGTGAAATACGAATTTTGGAGAATAGTTATAATAAACTTCCGTCAGCCATTCCCTGATTCGCCAAAGCCTTTTAAAACAATTATTCACAATGTAGTGAAAAAATTTCGTACAAGTGGATCAATATTGGATAAGAAACGAACATGTGTGAAGCGTGTTCTCACTGAGGAGACTAGAGAGAAGTTCTACATCATCCCGCCGTGTAGCTCAGCAGGTAGGGTGTCACAGTCTTCAGTGATAAAAGGTAAGAAACAATTAAAATTAAAACCTTACAGAATTCTTGCAGTTCAGAGGTTAACGGAACGCGATTATTAGAACAGACTTAGATTTTGCATGTGGTTCCAATAGTCAGTGTATGATGGACTACTTGACCCCATCTTAATTTTTTATAGTGATGAAGCATAGTTCCACTTCAGTGGCTAAAAGCAAAGTTTATGCGAATAACTCACATTCACTTGAGAAACTAAAAAAAAAAAAAATACATATATATATATATATATATATATATATATATATATATATCCGGTACGAAATTCTTAACATAACTGAAGAATACTGCTGGAGAATCTTTTAAGTGTAGTATAAATATTCAAAATTTAAATATGTATTGTATTGATTAAGGCTGGTTGAGTGGAAGAGAAGGCCTTATGACCTTAACTCTGCCAGCGAAAACAAAACTATATATATATATATATATATATATATATATATATATATTAGGGTGGCCATTATTTTTCAATTTCTAAAACTTGTGACTTTCAAGACTTTTTTCCTAGAGTTGTAAAATGGCATCAACCTCTTCACGTAGTTCGTTACATAAGTTAAGACAATACTTTTATGTCTCTCTTGTTGGCTACATCTCCAGTCAAATCATCGAAGCCAAAGTACCTTCAAACCGGCAAGTTTTAAGCGGTTTCTTCTACAATGTACAAGTTGTAAATCTTACAACAAAGGAAAAGTGTAGCATTGGAGATTCAAGAAGTTTTAATCTTTTGGCAAAAAGCACGAATCCGTAGGTTATTCAAACTCTGTGATGATTGGAAAGGTTTATAGAAATATTTGAGTAGAACTGCATGCAAGGGAAAAGAAACAAGAGATATTTTTGTTGAAAATATGTACGATCTCTTTGACGTAGTTCATTCAGAGCTTTGGGACAGATGAAAAATGAAGAGGATAAGAATTTTTAACGATGATTTTTCTTGGCAGCATTCCAAAGTACGGGATATCGTTTCATATACTAGGAGCTGGAAGTCATGCTAGGTAAATGGCAAAAGCAGTTTTTGCATTCAAGATATACTTGTTTCAAGATCAATTTCAGGTATCTCATAAAGAGAAGAACTCTTTAAGAAAAATATATATTTTTCTTACTCGAGTGTAGGCTGTTCGAGCGTGGCTTCTGTCATTAGAAGCAATTAAAGCACTTTATCATGATTTCTTATTCATGCGTGAAGTGATAAATTATCAGGATATTGATCCAGAAATCAGTCTGCTGCAAATAAATTTTCCAACCATCTCTGGTACTTAGTTCCCGAAACTGTGGTTCTATACTTATTTGATGACTATGTTCCAACAGCGGTTAAAGAAAATATGGCTCAAGTTATACTGGAAGCAAACGAAGGTGAAGAAGAAAAAGAAGAAGAAAATCAACTGAAGAGCTACATCCTGCAACAGAATGATTTTTCTTCCTTTACAAATATTGAGTTTTCGTCTTTTGTAACTCCTGGTACTAAAATTTTCTTCACGAGATTTTCTATCAGCATCGATTTCCTCAACAAAGACCCTTCAACTTGGAAGGATGGTCCTGTTTACAAAAGTGGAATTTAAAAAAACTTTAGAAGATAGTTGTTGTGAAGTACGTTGCAGAAAAAGAAGTCAAACTTATTCAGGATTACAATAATATTCTCACAAAAGATGAAACTGAGAAACAATTTGTTTTACATATTGTTACCAGACCCTGTAAAAAATATCCAACTGCTACTAAATCCTCCCTTAGGAAAAAATAATGTTCAATGTTCGTTCATATACATAGTGTTTTGATTCTATAGAAAATATTGTTGTGAATAAAAATGTGTTTCTCTTATAGAAGTTGTGTGCGTTACTAAAAAAATCTCATATTTCTTAAATTTTTCATTTTATTTTCAGGAATTTTTCGAATTAATTTTTGGGAAATTTCGTTCAGAATATTTTTAAACAATTGCTGGGGTCGCCAGAATGTCCACATAAATTTCTCTAAGAAGAAGAAAAAAAATGGTCGAGATAGGGAAGAGTATACCGCTTTTGTATGGAATTAATCGTTGTGTATACTATGTTCCAACTTCAAAGCATTTGAAGGTCGCGAAGCAGTTGTCCGATTGAGCTGTAAATTTGCACAGATCATTTTTTTTTTTTTTGTCGATTGGAACAAGATAAGGGGGTGGGAGCAGAACAATTTTAACTTTCGGAAAATTGCCTACATAATTACCTATAGCTAAGGGCCACCCTATTATATATAGCCATTTCGGAGAACGAACTGAGGTGAGTTGCTGGACATGTCTTCAGGAGATGTGCAGCCTGACAGATATCACAAGAACGTCATTTCGAACATGAATTGTGAATTCGGTAAGTACTTCATTACGCAAAAGCGCGGAACGATTCCTCCGCATACATTAATGCCCTGAATGCGGTTAGGAGTCTAGCCCTGGCAGGTTTACCCTGTATTATTAGGCCTATATGCTACTGATTAGTACAGTAATGATATACTTGATAAAATGAGACGAGCAATAATTCATAAAAAAAGGTCCTCCTCAAAGATATAATTGTATATATGTTTCACGTTTAGATAGTAATACTATAATAAAGCAGTAGTCGACGGAAGTCGTTAGTGTGAGGCCCAAGATTCTCAGCGTTCCTTCAAGGTGGTGTTTTCAGTGTTTCGGAATTCCTTGCTATTTCCTCTTGAGAGGAAGACAGACGATTCAGTTGCGATATAACGGAGTTTACTGTTCCTTAAGTGGCTAACTCATTACAATAAATGAGAGATGTACTACAGCAGTTTATCTTCGCCTAATGGTGGAATCAGCAGGGAGTTACAAAACAGCCCAAGACTATTCCACAGATGACTATGTAACATATACCAAGTTTTCAGAAAGTCACATTATAAAACTTTCTCTTGCTGTCAATTGTTGTCGAGAAAGTTAATAGAAAACAGGACACTAATTCTTTAGATTCCTAACCATAACCTGAATTTAGTGATTTTTTGTAACCTTTTAATATATTCTGCAAAGCTTAATAAAGTGTTATGAATTAATTTAACGATTTTTATATTGCTACTTATACATTTCGTTTGTTAACGAATTTATCAATTGAATTTTTACTAAACTATTAATTAGACAATGTTTACGTATTTTTCAGTAATTTACTTGAAATAAGTGTGAAGAGAAACATTCCTCTCATCTAGGGTTCTAGTGTGGATTGCCATCTGAACTATTATGTGCTAGTGTACAATTACTTCGGAACTGTCGGGCGCACTTTTTACACCTCGTTGGGTTGTGTACTTTAATAAATTGTGATATAACAACTTGTAGTTCTGAGATTTACTTCAATTGTAATCCTGTTACTTATGGTACGTTTTTTCCCCGTTGGCTCAGTAGTTTATATTGAGATATTTTGGTATTTTTGTATTATATTTGTATTTAATTGCTCTATCTATTCAGTATTGTTATTAGTCATTAGTTATTGATTTTGAGTAGGGTGTTTTTAATTATTTTATTCTGAAGAAAATACATTATTTCCTTGATAGAGTTTCTTCTCCTACTATGTTTACATTTTATTATGGGTAAGCATGTTTAGTTTTGTGTGGAGTGGTATCAGAACTATCGTGTGTAAATGTACAACTCTATACCAGAACTATCAAGCGCATTTGTTTATCTCTTGTTGGGTTGAGTACATTAGTCATTATTTGTGACCTAACAGCTTGTGGTTCCCAGATTTATTTCAAGAGCTGGCTTGGTCGTACAGCTGTCCTGGTTTGGAGTTTTCGTCCACTTTCACACGACAGATGGCGGCACTCCATACAAAAAAACATTGTGCATCATACGATGTAAACAAAGTAGAAATAAAGCTCAAATTAGGATACAATGCGTTTTCGGTCCTATGTTACTCTAGATCTGAAGCATGTTTCCACAAAGTTTAGATCTGTTTATATCCTCTAGATGTAAGGAATCTTTCCTTAAACTTTTTACATATATTTTCGTTACACGCTGTGTAACTTAATGTTGTGAATTCGAGTGACAACACTTCATCCATCCTAAGAATTATTGTCCCAAAGTATTACATGTTTCTATCCTCTAGATGTGGAGAATGTTTTCCAAAACTTTTAACATATTTTTGTTGCTGTGCAACATTCTTTTGTTAATAGGAGTGACAATATTTAATCCATCCTGAGGAATATTTACTCAAAATTTTGACAAGTTTATATCCTCTAGATGTGAAGAATGTTTTCCTAAACTTTTAACATATTTTTCTTGCTGTGCAACATTCTTTTGTTAATAGGAGTGACAATATTTCATCCATCCTGAGGAATATTTACTCAAAATTTTGACAAGTTTCTATCCCCTAGATATGAAGAATGTTTTCCTGAACTTTTAACATATTTTTGTTGCTGTGCAACATTATTTAGTTAATAGGAGCGACAATACTTCATCCATCCTCAGGAATACTTTCCCAAAGTTTCAAGCAAACAAAAGACCTTTTCTGTTCTCTATAGGAGCCATTTCGTCTCAACAATGACCAAATTTGTTTGAATGCGCTATTATGAGGCAGTGTTATCAACTAGGAAAACAATATTGCCACAACTAAACTTTCTGAGTTTCTCTTTCCATTGGTACTATTTTCATGCACCTCAGATTCATAGAACGTAAATTACATGTGTTCTAAACCGGAAAAATGTTTTGTGGGTCCTGTAATAACATTATTATGCATGTGGGTGAATTTTTTTTAGGTCTCACCTGTCCTCCCACCATTCCTCTCCGGAGGCGTAGCAGATCTGTGTGCGACCAGGCGCTCTTTGACCAGGGAACTACGGAGCGAAGATCGGCGTTGAAGTTGAACTCTCGTAGTTGGTTGTGAACGAACTTCCGGATATTCCAAGGAAGATCATTGTGTCTGAAACAAAATAAAATTACCATAGCATTACAAAAGACGTACAATTTGTGACAAATCTTTCAAAATGGAAATACTTCAACGATACTTAACAAAATATTTATCGAAGTAGGCAATAGCTGTTCATTTCATTAAATAAGGGTTAAGTATGATGAAGGATTGGTGACGCGGAAAAAAATTCTCTCCGGAACCGGGATTCGAACCCGGGTTTTCAGCTCTGGTTCTGACGTTCCATCCACTAAGCCACACCGGATTCCAATTCCGATGCCGGATTGAATCCTCTGAGTTTAAGTGAAACCTCTTAGTTTCCCTTTAGTGGCCACTTAGTCACTTAAAAAGTCACTTCGGCATCTCGAAAAATATTTCTGTTGGCGTACGTATCGAAATTTCATCTTTATGTCTGGACAGAAAGAGTTCTAAACATTTCTTACAGGTTGTTTGTCATACAGAGCATAATCACTGAATAAGCTATAACTGCTTTACTCTGTTAACATTATGGTAGGTTACCTCGCTGGCTAGTTTTGACGTAGTGTCCGTCATTGTCCGAAGCCTAGCCCACTAATTGTAAGTATAAGAGGTATATCAAATAACATAGACATAGAGTACAATAGCGAAATTAATGCATACCTTACAAAATCTAAAATTATGAAGATAAATAATTCAAATAACTAACAAAACCACTCATAACACAATCATTTACAGTGGCCCCGGAATTACAATGACGCCATACGTACACAGAACCAGAAAACACAGCGCTACCAACCACACAAATCTTGCTTGTACTCCATAGTTATCGATTATTCCTTATATGGCGATTTTCCTCTTATTATCATCTCACATCGTGTAAAGAAACCACAATGCATTGTACCCTAATCTCTGGTTAAGGTAAAATGAGAAATATTTCACGAAATAGAGGGGAATTGGCAGGCAAGCAACTGTAAAGTCTAGAAGTGTGTACTTCGAAAAATTGAAAACTTCAAATTATGTTGAAGTGTGAAATTTCCACCAAAATGGAGAACTAGGTACACAGACGTTCAAAGATATGTGACCTCCAATTTTCTGATCTTGTAAGCGAACTGTCTGACCACGGGAAAAGTAAGAACCAAAAATATAACAAATTGACAAACTTTGAAAGAGTTCCTCTAGTTCTCAATAGATGCCACTATTATTGTAACGGGTAAAAGAAGTATTTGGGAGAATGCTGATCTAGATTAAATATAAATTATTCTCATAAATTATATTATCAGCAGTTTCCCGCTAAATGAAATGTTTTTTCAAATTCATTAGAGGGGGGGGGGATGAAATTTGAATTTTGTAAAGCGACTATATTTATGTACTATTGGCGACACTGACTCCTATCTTCGCCATTTATTCATAGAAGTAATAACTAAAGAAGCGACACTTAATGAACAAATTATCGATTAGTTGAGTCAGATATCTTTGAACATCAGTGTATCCAACCTACGATTTTGTGATCGTGTAAGCGAATTTTCTAACCACGGGATAAGTCAGGACCAAAGATATGAAAAATTAACAGACTTTGAAAGAGTTCCGCTAGTTCTCAATAGGTGGCACCATTCTTGGGAGCCGTTAAAAACTCTCAGGGAAAATGATTATGTAGATTAACCATAAATATTATTCTTCTAAAACACAATAACAGCGGTTTCCAGGAAAACTCAGTGTTGTTTTACAATCAATAGAGTGGGATGAAAAATTGATTTCTATAACACGGGTATATCTATCTACGATTAGCAACAGTGACTATTATCTTCGCCATCTATACATAGAAGTAATAACTAAAGAATCCACTTACATCAACAAATTATCGATCACTATCGATTAGTAGCGTCAGATATCTTTGAACGCCGGTGTACACTGACGTTCAAAGATATCTGACCTACGATTTTATGATCGTGTAAGCGAACTTTCCAACCACGGGATAAGTCAGAACCAAAGATATTTAAAATCGACAAACTTTGAAATAGTTCCGCTAGCTCTCAAAAGATGGCACCATTATCGGTGCGGTTAAAAAGTGTCAGGGAAAATGATTATGTAGATTCAGCATAAATTATTTTCATAATTGACAACACCAGCGGTTTCCAGATAAACAGAGTGCTGCTTTATAATCAGTAGAGTGGTATGAAAAAGTGAATTTTATAATGTGGGTATATTTATGTACGATTGGCGACATTGACTATTATCTTCGCCATCTATTCATAGAAATAATAACTAAAGCAGCCATACTTACACCAAAAAATTGTCGATCACTATCGATTAGGCTACTAGAGTCAGTCAGATATCTTTGAACTTCGGTAGTCCTCAATAGTTGATCCTATTGTTTGGACAGTAAAACAGTGTTTGGGGAAATATTGATGTAGATTAAGTATAAATTATTCTCAGAATTGACAGTATCAGCGGCTTTAGTGGGACAAAATTCCGGCACACCGACGAAGCTAATATAACCTCAGCAGTTTAGAGCGACGTTACATAAACCATAATTTTTTTCATTAGTAGGGATAAGGTATCTTTGAACGCCTATGCACAGCAGCTTTCAACTGTGCCGTTGCGATGATGGGTCGTATTGAATTAGAAGTAAGTACACGATATCACCAATATATGGGCATGACGTTTACCTGTGGCATCGCTGCGAGGATAAATTTGTTTCATTTTCCCTCATTCCGTAGTTCCTAACTCACTGAGAGCCAGCGCCACTGTTAGCAACAATGTTATTAGGTAAGATTTGGTGGGAAGATAATTAATGACAAGTAGGCCCACTGTCAAGGTTGGGTAGGGTTTTACGGTGGGGATACATTAGTGAGAACTGCTTCGCGCTGGAGTAACACAAGTGAATGTTAGGTCCATTATTCCTTTGACGTAATATTTTCGTTTCTCAAATTAATCAATTTCAGCGATATTCCCTGGTCCACATCATAGAACAATATTTATTTATTTATTTCAATATTTATTTATTTAGTTACTTATTTATTTAATTAATTATTTATTTATTTAATTATTTACGTATTTACTTACTTACCTACCTACTTACCTATTTATTTATTTACGAATTTACTTACTTAGCTACCTAATTATCTATTTATTTACTTAGTTAATTATTTACTTAATTAATTATTTAATTATTTACTTATTTATGTAATTATTTACTTAGTTAATCATTTAATTATTTACTTATTTATTTAATTATTTACTTAGTTAATTATTTAATTATTTAGTTATTTATTTACTTAGTTAATTATCCAATTATTTACTTAGTTAATTATTTAATTATTTACTTATTTATTTAATTATTTACTTAGTTAATTATTTGGTTCTTAACATAGTTGATTATTTACTTATTTACTTAGTTAATTATTTACTTAGTTAATTATTTAATTATTTAGTTAGTTAATTATTTACTTACTTAATTATTTAATTATTTACTTATTTATTTAATTATTTACCTAGTTAATTAATTAATTATTTACTTAGTTAATTATTTAATTATTTACTTAGTTAATTATTTAATTATTTACTTAGTTAATTATTTAATTATTTACTTAGTAAATTATTTAGTTTCTTACATAGTTAATTATTTGCTTATTTACTTAGTTAATTATTTACTTTTTAATTATTTAATTATTTACTTATTTATTTAATTATTTACTTAGTTAATTATTTAATTATTTACTTTTTTAATTATTTACTTAATTAATTATTTAATTATTTACTTAATTTTTTAATTATGTACTTATTTATTTAATTATTTACTTAGTTAATTATTTAGTTATTTACTTAGTTAATTCTTAACTTATTTACTTAGTTAATTATTTACTTAATTAATTATTTAATTATTTACTTATTTATTTTATTATTTACTTAGTTAATTATTTAATTATTTACTTAGTTAACTGTTTAGTTACTTACATAGTTAATTATTTTCTTATTTACTTAGTTAATTGTTTACTTATTTACTTATTTATTGAATTGCTCGCTTGCTTGTTTGTTTGTTTGTTTATTTATTTACATAGTTACTTAGATATTTATTTATTTATTACTTACTTCCTTCCTTCCTTGGTTGTTTGTTTGTTTGTTTATTTATTTATTTTGCAAATGGCTAGTAGATAACCAATGGAGTCATTGACTACACAAACAAACAACGAAAATAGTACAATAAGAAAATTGCAGCTGACTCAAATAACACATCTTCGTCCTGATTTCCCAGTAACGGTCAACTTCGGAGGAGAAGTGGAGGGCTGGACACTTTCCCAAGTGATGACGGCGATGGTGAAACATATTGCAAAGGTTTTTCTTACTGTTCTGCAACGTAGATATTAAATAATGTGCATTGTCGATTTTAAACCCATTTTATGAGCGGTATTCAGCCGTTCCTTAGTTTAAGTTCTGACTTTGTTGTAAAACGTTCATTAACGTTTTGTGCATTTTAACAGTTTATATTGTAATAATAATAATAATAATAATAATAATAATAATAATAATAATAATAATAATAATAATAATACAAAAAATTTATAATACCGATAATGTAAATTGTAAACAATTTTAATAATAACCCTCTTGAGAGAAAATTCTACGTACGCCAATGTGCTAACGCAATTTCTTCTAGTGTCGAGGCAAAGAAAGCATAAGAGTTCTACCACAGTCTAGTATAAACAGTCACGAAGCTCAATATGTAGGAAATATGCATCCATAGATAGTTGCTAACCACTAGGATCGCTACTATCGCCCCATTACAGACGATGCGAAATAGTACCGGCACAGTGTACATGTTCCTAGTACCCTCAAAACTCATGCTTCGTGACTGTATATACTAGACTGTAGTTCTACCTCCCTCCTTCCTGTGCGCTTACTTTTCGTATGCACAGACAGCTTTACGCTTTACCATTATCTAGAGTAGGATATTTTACTGCAGCTAACAACACTTAAATTATAATTGTCGTATTTCTGTTCGTGAAGACTGACGTGGAAGTAAATTTCTCTGTGCGAATATAAAAAAATCTTCTACCCTTCTATCGTCAAATTGAATCATGTCTCTGTGGAAATTAAATTATTACCCCATCGGAGAAGAGACCAATCAGTCCCTCTATTTGTGATCCACATCTACCACGCAGGTTCGATAAAAGAAGATTCCTTTCACTTCCCCTGGGAACAGAGTTATTTCTCATTAAATGAATTCATTCAAGTTTTATCTTTCATCTAGAAATTCTCTGAATTCCACTTTATTTGTATATCACTCATGTACTTTTACAGTAGAGACATTTCATTAGAAATAAAATATTTCTTGGTAACAGAACAATTAAATTTACATTTCAGTTTTGAAGATTGTAGGTGCAATGAGAGGAAAAGGTAAATCAGTCTATGCAGGAGTCGTTAAAATGAAAATGGTCAAAATACAGTTGACAACAGTTTGTAACTTTAAGTGATGTTATTAAGGTTCGGAGAAAGTAGCTGTATCACGATAGGCATCCTTGGTCCGTGCTTTTTGTTTACAAACATTAACTGTAGTATAATTGAGATTGAAGTATATTTATACTGGGTGTTCATTTCAAAGTGTGTCATGACGTCACTGTTGTTGGGTCACCGATTTGAAGCGAGTTTCAGCTTATATGTTAGAAAAGTTGCCTATTATTTAAGGCGTTCTTCAATCTGAACTTGAGAACGTGTACGGTATAACTTCAACTTCGCAGCAACAGATGGCGGTCTGTACGGTCTGTGTGCTACCATAACCTCTTTCGAACTCTGTTTTGCGCCGGCAAGTCGTACGCAGGGTATTTGTTATCATCGGTTGCGTACGGTAACATTCCACAACACAAATCAAATGCTCCGTGTCCATATTGACCGTCGAAGTTAATGTCAACAAATACGTAAGTAATCGTCTTAACCCTCTCCCCATATCCCGACAGTACGTATTTCCAAACAGTTCACATTCCTGCCACTACCGGCGTTACCGTACGTATCGGTACGTACTCTTCAGAATGAACGCCGTACTTGCTAGGCAACTTCTCTGCCTCTTAGGTTATACATCTCTGCGGAAATGTAGGAAGACTGAATTCTCTAGGCTCATCGGCTAGCCACATGACGGCATACAGCGAGCCATGACACATTTTGAACTGAACACCCAGTATTTATTATAAATATTCTGAACAATTTGTTGTGGGATGCAATCTTCTTTTGAAATAAAGGGTTGTTTCCGATCTCTGATAACGAATTTGAATGACGTCATGTGCGTCAGGAATCACACCGACAGCTGAATTGCGGCGAGAGGTGACAGACCAATAGTGAGTGATTTCATAATCAGAGTTCACGGTGTATCACAATAGCAATGCCCAAGAAAATCGAGCCTTTTTGAGAGGGATACATAACAACCCTTTCCGATGTAAAGTACAGTTACGTGAAAATCATAGGAGCCTGCAAAAAACGTGGTTTCGTTATTTCCAAGAAAGGCATCTTGTGTGTACCTAATAAAACTGGCAAAGCTCGGATGGGATTAATTCCAGAGCAGAAAAAGCAAGCAAATCACCCCCCGTCACAAATTGCCGCACCACACGAGATGATACAAATTAATTCCATTCGAGCTTTATCAATCTTATTAAGTACACAGAAGATGCCTTTCTTTGGAAATAACGAAACCTCGTTTATTGCAGGCTTCTTTTAGTTTCACTTAACTGTACTTGGCATCGGAATGGATTGTTATGTACCCCTCCCAAAAAGACTCTATTTTCTTTGGAATTTCTGCTGTGAGTCGCCGTGTACTCTGACTATGAGATCACTCACTACTGGTCTGTCACCTCGCGCCACAGTTCAGCTGTCGTGTGACTCCTGACGCACATGATGTCATTCAAATTCGTTATCAGACATCGGAAACAACCCTGTATTCAATAAGATGTTACGATTTACATGATCAAAAGCTTTTCTGAAGTCCAGAAATGAATCATACATACGAAAAAGTTATTAACTGTAAAATATATGTAAGAAAATTTCACTCTGTTTTCGTGTACATTCAACTCGCCACAAAATGGATATCTCCGTGCGAAGTCCAGCGCTGAGTAATAGCGTTCGCTCTAATTTGTGGGAAAGCAGGTGAAAGTTATATACAACATTGCAGTGCGTGGCAGTAGCGTGGAAGAGCATCCTGCAGAGTTTTGTGTTGTATAAATCACTGCTCTGTAGTCCACTCATATATTTGCTCTCATTACGTAGATAAAAATGCTGCTAAATACCAAAAAGAAAAAAGTCTTTCTTACACTTGCCACACTTCACAAACATTAACACGCTGAATTCTTCGAATCGAGCTCTTGCCATTAACCACAGACGCTGTATCTAATCGCTAACACGTATTTCTTAGTCGTTATAACGAAGCAGCTGCTCTTGTTAGCTCACAAACCTCCCATTCAGTGCACCTGCGTTTGAAGACCATTTGTTTTGTATGTATTTCTAAGAAAAGAATTGCTACGTCGTATTGCACGTTTCTTTTTATTCTTGGGAACATGCTTTCATACAGGAAAAACTATTACACTTTCACTGCAAACAAATTACATGAGCATTAATAGTCTACAGTTTTTATAAAATGTTATTGACTACATCTAAATGTAGCGAAAATAGGTGAACACTTAAGGGGGGGGACTCCAATGAAAATCATGAAAATTTTGAAAACAAAAATTATTGGCTATTTCACGACTTTAAAATATATATTTTCTAGGGATGAACAAAACTAACTGTCGCTCTCGCTCGCTGTGTTCGCTGCATTTGTCTTTCTAGTCTCGTCTCGTCTCGTCTCGTCTCGTCTCATCATTCTCGTGCGCTTCTAATCTCGCTCATCATTCTCGAAATAGCATTTGGTCGGCGTGGAAAGATTTCGTAACTTTGAATAAAATACATCATCGAAATAAATAACATTATAAATGTTTAAATGAGACAAAAAGACAAAACAGAACAGTATCTTAGTTGTCGAAATGTTCTGGTTCTATTATATATTACATATGGTTATATAAATGAAAAAAAAAAAACAAACAAATCTCAAATAAATTTGCATTTCTAAGGAACATAAAACATAAAGTTAGACCTAAATACACTTGATCTCAAACATACTTACTTACTTACTAACTTACGTACTGGCTTTTAAGGAACCCTAGACTTTTAATAAGGGCCTAGTAATTAAATAAAGACTGGGGAACGGATTAATATACACTGAAAGGTAGAGATGATGTTTTAAATAAGCTACTTGATTGTTTATACATATATAACTGTTCCCAGAGTAGATAACATTTCAGTTAGGTATAAACAACTGTGGCGATTCAAGACTTCTTGACGTTCGGGACTTCGGGAGTGATCAATCTCGACGTCTGAAAACACTCTCAAGCAGTCTTTACTTCAACGACGCGACCATCCCATTGTGGAATCCTAGGAAACGAGAATGCGGATGCTTTAGCAAAGAAGGGCAGCACTGCTACTTACAGATGTTACTAAATTTACTCTGTGAAAAGATTTATTACATCTATTTACTTAGACTTCAACAAACAAAATTTGATAACACAATCTCAAGGGAAAAAATGGAACTCTCTGAGTCACAATCCACAGTTAATTCACGATTTACCACGAAAATCGTCTGTAGCTGCATTTAGATTGGCAACAGGCCATGACCGTTTGGCCGAACACCTGCATAGAATTGGAATATATCAGTCCCCTAACTGCCCATTGTGCAACTCAAACCAAGAAATGGATTCAGAACACCTCAAAATCTGTGCTTCAGTGGTTGACCATGATAATATCTTTGAAAAATATTGGAGTGCAAGAGGTCAAATGACTTTATTGTCAAACGCCTGGCATTAGACAACAACAATGGAATATCTTAAAGATATTTTATCCTATGGCTGTAGCATATGTTTTTACATTAATGAAAATAATGGGAATATGTTAGTTCCAAACGTCACTCGTCCACAGCCTTCTATGGAACCACACATTCGACGAACATTTAGACCTACATGAATGTTGTGCACAAATTGAAAATGGATGTCAATTAATTGGAAACCAGCAGACCAGTGATCTGAAATTCAGTGTGATTTAATATCTTTTCTGTTTGATGCAAAGAGAGCCTATTCGGTCACAGTAATCCGCCTCTGTAAATCTAGTCCACTAATAATTACAATTGGCTTGGATCTATCGGCAAACACATAAACGAAAATAAAATCCTG
Source organism: Periplaneta americana (assembly GCF_040183065.1). Classification (NCBI taxonomy): domain Eukaryota; kingdom Metazoa; phylum Arthropoda; class Insecta; order Blattodea; family Blattidae; genus Periplaneta; species Periplaneta americana. The sequence goes on along the minus strand of NC_091130.1, from coordinate 125,406,290 downwards.
AACTGCAAATTGACTAGCGCTTGTGTATTATTCTGGGAAGAGAATCATTATAATGGTATTTAAACAGAGTTTAAATTTGCTGTCACTTGGCTGGTATCACACAGCTGTTTGCTTGTCTGGGTTTGTTGACTTCTAATGCCAACTCTACCCTGTTATCACTAGTGGCTTGTTTATCGCATTGTGTTGTCCATAGTCTGCTGTCCAAACTTGCGAGCATGTTTGGAACTATAACAACGCTCTGAATACGATTAGAAGTGGGCCTACAAGAGGTAAGCTGAAGGTGAAGGATTTATGTGCTGTGTATGGCAGGTATGGAGATAAGATGCTTGCGCTACTCAACTCGGCTGCTAAATTAACATAAAATAGCTCTCGGTACCCTAGATATTGCTCTTGTGTTTAGTATTCCATCTAAATTTTTTATTTATAACGTAATAGCAAAGGGCAACAAACTCTTAAGGCTCATTCACATGAAATTTAAACATAACGTAAGCGTTAACTTAAGAATGTAAACGTTACGGTAAAATCAAGAAGTCATACCATCATTCACGATGGGAACATAAACATAACAGCAAACATACTTGGTAACCATGGAAACATAACAACGATGCCATTTCCTCATATTCTGTCGTATATTTCAGCTCTCCACGATTGTGTTCTGTTTGCAGATCACGTACAGTAAGCATAAGCATGAAAGTTTGGAGTTTGCAAACTTTCATGTTAACGTCTTATGGTAATGTTTATGTCAATGTTTATGTGAATCATTGTGAATGATCCCATTTGGTAACCTGGCCGCAAACTTCTGTGTTTATGTTACGGTTGTGTTTAATTTTCATTGTGAATGGGCCTTTAGAAATACGCTTAATTAAAAAGTAATTCAGTAATCGGTCCCTGGCTAGGTTATGATGAAATTTGTGGTGGGTAAAGTAGACGTAACAGAGAATTTTCCTCGCGATACTCTTTATTTACACCAACGCTCCTACTTTCTCATTTCATCTATCATCTGCAATGGTTAAAAATAGAATTGTGTAAAATCTTGCGAGCAGTGACGATTTTCGGATGCAGGTATGGAGTTTAACAGAAAAATCAGCATTTTCTGTGGACCTCTGGAAAAAGAATTAAGGAAGAGAGTAGTGAAGTGCTTTGTGTGGAGTGTGGCATTGTATGAGGCAGGAACATGGACACTACGACGAAGTAAAGAGAAGCGAACGGAACCATTTGAAATGTGGATATGAATAAGAATGGAACGTGTGAAATGAATAGACAGAATAAGAAATGAAGCTCTGTTGGAAAGAGTGGGTGAAGAAAGAATAATACTGAAACTGATCAGAAAGAGAAAAAGGAATTGGCTGGGACACTGGCCGAGAAGAAACTGCCTTCTGGACTATGCAATGAAAGGAGTGGTGAACGGGAGAAGAGTTCGGGGCAGAAGAAAATATCAGATTATAGACGACATTAAAAGATATGTGGATCATATTCGGAGACAAAGAAGACAGAAAATAGGAAAGACTGGAGAATATTGAGTTTTTTCGCAGTGAAAGATCTGTCCTTGGGCAAATCATTATAAAGGGACATCATTTAATTTTTACTAACATTTTTAATATTAATCTGGCTATACCTTTCTATTAACGATTGAAACAGGAAACACCGTTTGCTACCCCTTCCATGACTGGCGTAGGTATAGAAAGGAAGAAAAGTAGTTCATCCATTTACGTAAACTAGGAAATATCGCAATTTTGAGTTTGATAATTTTCATTACAATTTTTGTTTAATCAAAATACAGTACAGTATTAACACTTAGTGTTTTTACTCACGAATTGAGCTGTCCATGCGAATGTATTCATTATGCAGTGTATATTATACTGTCTACAGCACATTAGCTTACAATATAGAGAACGAAGTTAAATTGAAAAATAATCATAATATGGATATTTAAACACATTTTTGAAAATGGTGGCCGTTCATTTCGATACAGGCTTCAGTTCTTTTGTGCATATTATCACACTATAGGCTATTGTACCTAATTCCAATTACCAGTTTCGTCCTTCGTAAGAGTAACTCATGTTGAAATAATTCTATACCTACTCTATAAAAGAGTACCGTACCTTACGTAATGTAAATTCAATCTTCACTTCTGCCCGATCCGAAAAGATAAAATTACTCAGAAATGCTATCTACTGAACGTTCAAGTGGTTTTGTCGCAGGGTCGTACAAAGGGGGGAGGGAATCACGTAACAGTTAATTACTTAACGAGACCCTTTTATTTAAATTATTTTAAATACTTATGTAATAATACGTAGACGTCCAATTCCTAACATAAATTAATGTTTTCAGAAAAGAGCTAAGACAGCCCAGCTACTAGACTTTACAGAGGAGCGAACAGAAGCAGGTGGGGGAAACCGGGATGCGACGTATGCAAACGGACGACAGTACCTGTGCGAAAATATGATTCAATATTGAAAGCTCTTTCGTCACTGGAAAACGCGAACTTATTTCTGGAACGTACTGTACTCACTCAGTACTGCTTACGCGCCATCGGCTCTGTATTGTGAACGGTTGGAAGTTTACTAGTAGAAGGGGTGGGAGTGAAGTACATTCAAAAACTCAGGTACAATAAAAATTGAAGTAAAAATAAAATGATGTCCTTGTGTATGTATGTATGTATGTATGTATGTATGTATGTATGTATGTATGTATGTATGTATTATGCACTTCAATTAAGTAAGTAACGTATTTTTAGATGATTTCTGCAAATTGTTGGTATAAGGTCTGGCAAGCACGGATTACCGACGGAAGGAATGCGAATCAAACACTGCGATCAGGAAGAGCGGGCGAGAGGAAAGATCACGAGATAACTTGAATGATATTCAAGAGTACAGTCGGAAGAAAAATGACATCGATAGAATCAGTCTTGCATTGTGATAGTTACATTACGACTTTAGTTTGTTCCATTGCATGTGAATACGTGTCTTGTATCGCACGGTATTATTATTTCATTCGTAAACATATGTTGCGCGTTTAATTAGCTTTCAATTTTTCTCTTGCTACGTTCTTTATTTCCACAGCTATGTCCTCATTTGTTCATCTTCTTGGAAGAGACAGTACTTTCATCGGCTCGCACCTCTCCTCCCTCGGCGTGCCTACATACACACGTCAAAACAAACAGCAACGCCACCATTGGTTTTCGGTAATCGTTTCTTGCGCGAGCTATATTAGGAACAAGCTTACGTGAGTCGACGTATAGTTAAAAGAGGGAAAATTTGATTATAGGAGGCGAATTGGCTTCATATGAGAAATGGCTGAGGGAGAAGCCAATATAGTACCCAGTAACTTCGCCTGCAAGTTTTATTTAGCCCATATATACCGACGTATGCACTGTTTAACCGAAACCCAATTATCAAACTTGGAACGGCTTGGATATGAAATCCTATAGTATGGCATATTATCTAAAGCAGATAAACACACATAAAATATTTCACATTTTAATGATGCCTCGTGCAAGCGAGCACTTGTGTAATGAAATATTTTTAGTTCATAACTTTTAATGTATTTGATATTTCATAAGTGCTAGAGCGGTTGTGTGAAGTTTGAAGGATCGTATTTCATAGACAAACTCACATTAAAAAGTGTATGAATATTAATTGAAAAATTTCCATAAGATTAGTGGCCTGCTACATGATCTGTTGTTGTAGACTTGTGAAGTTCCTGCGTTCTCCAACCCCTCCCCCCCCCCCACTTTCATTGACTTGTGGTATTAATGCTCATGTACGGTTTCGCGTTCCATCATGCATTGCAAGACCAAAATAACTCCCGCTATATTACGCAGATGAGAGTAACTTTATGGTTTCCCCTCATATTTGAAATCCTTCCAACGAAGAGTAGAAGGTAATATTGAATTCAGGGTGGTTCTTACTGGGTGTATGATATCAAACTTGTTGAAGAGTCTCTACCATCTCCGGATTGTGCACATATGGAGAAAGTGAGTGTCATTCAATGCCACATAAGTTCTCATAAAAGTGCAGGGTGATTCATATAAAACTAACAGATGTAGAGTATCTTTGAGAGATAACTAACTTTAATACGTGGTCTTGGTTAGACAAGGTTCTAACTAACAAAATTGGCAAAAATGTGTTTTTCATTAGTAATCAGTAATCACTCTTCATAATACTGGCTAGGTTATAAATACATTTCAGCACCATTTGTTGAAAAAATGAACGAACTAACAATGTGACAGAGTTCTATCTGATGACAACTTTTGAAAATATTTATTTTGACGAAGTTCTAACCGCAAGCTACTACTATTTTCTCGCAAAGATCCAGGAATTTAATTTGTGTTATGCACAGCTAAGCATGATATATTTTGTATGATATATTTTATTTGTAATTTTCATGGCGTATTGATAAATATATGAGTAATGTGTTCAGATTATTGATAAGTAATTAAAAACAAATATCAGTATAACGGTACTTTTTTATTATAAGAAACAGCTATCAGCATAATGAAAGTGGGATATCAAAGTTCTGACGATATGTTCCGTGATTACTACCCTGATGATTAGATTCCTCCTACTTCATCTGATAATGAAGATTATGAAGAAACAACCCCAAGAATGTAATTTCTTCAATTTGATGACGTACTGTTTCACAGAATTATAATGCCAACGCGATGGACAAAGATTTACACAATGAAGAAAGTTTTGAGCATATTGAATAGCCAAACATTACGTAAGGTGATTTTTATGTTCAAGCCCTTCGTTTTCCACTTAGCCATTTTATCCATGTCTTCATAACATTTACACATTTCCATTACTTAATATATACATTTTTTTATTCGTTAATAATAAATTTGATGACTATATTCACTTTCAAGAAACTCCTCCTTAAACCAATATTTTTAATTGTGTAATTATTAGTTTAATTTAAAAATATAATATAATATAAACAAATAAACTATATAAATATATTAAAATAATACAAGCAACATTTAAATTATAATAGGCCTAGTAACAACAAAAAATACATATGTAATTATTAATTTCAGAAATAACCAAGAAAATACACAAAAACAGAAGGTGCGGAAAGTAGAGTCTAATCCGCAACCATGGAAATGCTATATTTGAAGTAGATATCCTCCACATGTAACGTCAAGTGAGATTGGCCTTTCATGAACAGTCATATAACTGAGATCTGATTGTTTTCACAATATATAATTTCAATTTCTGTAATTTATTTCATGTCAATTGTTATCCTATTATAAATTAAAAAAGAACAATTTTTTTCAAAATTTAAATGTTTTATGTAACGAATAATAATAATGTTTTAAGTAATGAATGGAAATATAGTTTGACAAAGTTCTATCAGCACTTAGAACCTTGTCTCATGCTGAAAATTCATTATGGAAGGACATATTCGAACTGCAAAATTAAATATTCTACATGAAATTAATAATTGGCCTAATTAGGCTATGAATGTAAGTGATTATAAGTTCTATGGTTTAAGATGCCATACGTAACATTTCATAAGTATAAGAAACTAAATGTTGATATTACAATAAATTGAAACTTTGAAGTTCTGAATCTCAAAAGTATGAAAAAAGCAGTTAGAACCTTGTCAAACCAAGGCCACAAATAGAAGATTCTGGAAATGTTCTCTCTCTTGCTCATATTTTATTATACAGTAACTAGAGCCCGAATGTTTACGCATTTATAATAATTAAAATAGCCAGAGAAAAAAGGCAATATAAACGTAAAAAAAGGCAAAATAAATTTTGAAAAAGGCATTATACATTTTAAAAAGGCATAATATATTTTAGCAGTATATTTAAATTATATCAAAGTAACTCATATTTTTACTTCGTAGTTGACACATGTCCACTTATAAAATACTTTTTTTTCGTGATTAACTGTTTTTTCACAAACCTTACATAAGAAAACTGTTCCATCAGTTGAAAACACTTGCGCATCATATTCACTAACGTAAGCATCGAGTTTTCTTTCCAATGGTTTACTAAATTTAGGCATTCTAGCTAACCGATCTTATACCTTCTGTCACCCGACAATAACTGACTGTTCCTCACTCAAATTTTTTTCTCCTACAATAATAAGCACGTGTAGCACAAAATTGTAACAGTAAGATTTGGAAATATGAAAGCAAACAATATTGAAAATGCTATGTGACAACTTCTATGAGAACGAGCTTAATATTTAAAATTATAAAGCTGATTGTTGGTATCGTGACATTATATTTGTAACTGTGGACTGTCGATCATTATTAACGCAATAGTATTAACCCTTCGGCGGGCGCGTCTTTTCTGGTAACACGACCAGGAGCGCGGAGTACACTGTGCGCCACACAATTTTTAATTAAAAACGGTCTTTTATATAATGTTAACTGAATATTTTTAAGAGCGTTCTGATACACTTTATTATTATTATTATTATTATTATTATTATTATTATTATTATTATTAGTAGTATTAGTAGTAGTAGTAGTAGTAGTAGTAGTAGTAGTAGTATATTTTAATACAGGGACATCACTTTAGTTTTACCAACAGTTTTAACACTAACCTGACTATACTCGGAAACACTGTTGCCCCCTTCCATTACAGGAGTTTGATGTTACTAGTGCAATATGTAAACAAATCATTTTACTAGCTATAGGAGGAGAGAAAGTAATGTATCTATTTATGTTGTAGGGAAATACGATCTTACGATTTTCAGTTTGATTTTCACTTTTACGGAATTTATCAAAATACAGTAGAGTAGTGACATTTTTTTTTCTAAAAACTCAGCTTTTCAGGCGGCTATGTTCGTTATGTAATGTCTGCTTTATTTAGCATATTAATTATTGATGTTAACATACAATATAGAGAGTGCATTTAAATTGAGGGGGTCATAAGTAAAGGGCTGTAAGTGCACTTAAGTTACTTTTGAGAAAATGGGGATTAAATATTTAAGTTTTCGTAAAACCGGAGAAATTTTTATTTAAATTTTAATGTGTGATGCGATTAAAATATCCCTTTGCCACTAAAATTTTAGATACTTTTGCTTACACTGGATGCACTTAACTCATGTTATTACAAATGTCACTACCATTCCTTTGCTTCTAGCCACCTCAATTCAGAATAAGCTAATATGAATTTGAAACAAGTTGCTGAAAATGGTTGCCGTTCATTATAATGCAGGCTTCAATTCTTTACGCATATTATTAAAAACATTTTGAATCATATCCTCTGAAATTGAATTTATCGTTTCTTGAATATAATTTTTTAGTACGATATTATTAATATAGGTTATAGAAAACGCAACCATAGCCTATTTCTGAAACACACTATACACTGCAGTGTTTACTTCACTGCTTGAAGACTTCGAACGCAACAGCGGCCGTAAGTTTGTGTGTCTGACGGGAGCAAGGACATTAGTGAAGGGGTGAGAGTGAAGTACATTGAGAAATGCAGGTACAATAAAAATGCGAGTGAAAATAAAATGATGTCCTTGTACAAAACGAACACTCAAATAGAGGAATTGGCGCGCGCAGAAAAAAATAGGAACTTATCCCCTCCACACACAAAACCGAAAATCATGGTATGGCGCACACCGAATGCTGCCGCACCAGCCGGAGGGTTAAAGCACGGTTTATTAGCAGATTAAGCACCGAAATAAATTACTTTTATGCTCGACCATGCCGAAATGTAGTAATTATACACCTGGTAGCAGACCTTTAATGCATATCATTAAAGTACACCTACTCATTAAAGGTCAGGTCTTTCAGCCAATGACCACTCAGATTACAACTGTTCAGCCAATGACAGGTCAGCTTTCTACCGTTATAAAACCGCAAGTATCGATTATTCTCGGATATGCAATTGAAAGAGAATTAGCGAAAAGTCACGGAGGCTGGAAATCCAATACTGTCGCAGAAGGTTATGTTCTGTTACTATAATAATTACCGTTAATTGTAAATAAAATTCAATTTGTCACCTCGTTTTTCAATGTCTAATTTAATTTCAATGTTATCTCTGTAGGTTCTTATGGCCTAGCAAGGTAAATGTGCACATCTGTTCCTCGGAAAAAATCAATACTTTCGCGTCTGCGCACATCTCACAACATACGGGACATTGCTCCAGGTCAGATACAATAAAATTAATATCAAGTTAGAAATATGGTCGAGCATAAAAAGTCGTATGAAACTCGCCTATAATGGTAATTAAGAAGCTCGTATGAAAATTATAAAACTCGCTTGCGCTCGTTTCATAAATATCCATTCTCACTTCTTAATTACCTTCATTATAGGCTCGTTGCATAATGTACTATTATTTACTATTGTCAGTAAAGGTAGTCATTGTTTAATATATTTAAATTTCACACACATTACATTACAATTAATTACAAATTGCAAATAAGCAAGAAATATTGCTTTGAAATGACAAAAAAGCCATTTATTAGTAAGAAACACCTTAAAAAGGCAAAATAAAAATTAGCCCTATCACTTTGATTTACTCCAAATCACATTTATATCTATGAAAATAATGATTTACTTCCACTCAGTAAAAAAAGGCATTTTGCCAAACATCTGGACTCTAAATAACTATGCTAGTCATTCTGTAATGTCACTGTTATTAAGACAGGAATAACAAAAATGTTTTAAAGCAGATTCGAGTTCACGGACACAAATTTCATGCTTTCATAAGATGACATCGATGGCCCAGTTCAAAAGGGAAACGCCTCAAAATTTACACTTTTGAGATAATTGCATTTTAAAGTTTCATGTTCCTGTAAAAATCCAATTAACATCACTATAATGAAACTTATGGTACATATAAAACATCATTAACAGAATGTGGAGTAATTGCAAGAAACCCAGAATTTTAGGAATATGTATGGTAAGACTTTCCTGTGTTAAATTTCAAAGTACCTCGTTTACCTGTTTCGACCTATTTATGGGCCATCTTCAGAACTGGTCGTTGTTGGTCTTGGCGCCACTCGTTCTGTTTCCTGTGAGGGTGTGTTCCTGTGGTATAGTGTAAAGTCAAAGAGTGTGTTTGTTTTGAAGTTGAGTTGTGTGTTGACAATTTCGTTGGGGTGTGTTTTTGTGTGTCCGTATATTTCATATTGTTTTAGTGTGTTTAGTTTCTGGCTTTTTGGTTGGATGTGTAGTATTTCCATGTCTGTGTTGATGTCTCTGTGGGTGTGGTTAGCATTTGTGATGTGTTAGGCATATGTGGAAATACTACACATCCAACCAAAAAGCCAGAAATTAAACACACTAGAACAATATGAAATATACAGACACACAAAAACACACCCCAACGAAATTCTCAACACACAACTCAACTTCAAAACACACACTCTTTGACTCTACACTATACCACAGGAACACACTCTCAAAGGAAACAGAATAAGTGGCGCCAAGACCAACAACGACCAGTTCTGAAGATGACCCATATAAATTGGTCGAAACATGTAAACGAGGTACGTTGAAATTTATGACAGGAAAGTCTTACCATACATATTCCAAAGTGATACAGTGTTAAAAGTTGTGTAATCAAGATGTATAGCCAGAATTTTACTTGGAAGTTTGTTTTTCCAGATATAATTTGAGTTGCCTTTTTGATCTGGCACTTAGGATAAATTGACAGAGCAATTGTTTTGCGACATAATCTTAAATAGTTAAAAATATATAATTGCAGTGAGAGATTTCTTAAACGATGACAATAGAATATTAAATCCTAGAAACTAGTTGTAGCCAGGGGTAAACATGTCCCGGGTGCAAATTTACCATGGCGCCTGAAAATTTTCATGTGGAGCCTGAGACTGTGTTCAAACTTTTTTAAGATCTAGTGGCTACAGAGTTGAAATTATAATCCTGTAGTCCCAGGTGCGATCCCTAGCGTAGTTTTTTCTAGTATACTTAAGAACAGAGACAAATAACACAGCAAGAACGTAAGAAAATTTAAGATTCCAAGCTGAACTTCAATGCTTCGGACAACTATGAAATGATGTCATGAGAGCTACATCGGTACAGAGCCACTCTTAACTAAGTCGATCTGCGGAGAAAATATCAAGAGCCATATCAATGATAATGAGCCATCACACATTTGCAAAGCTCTTATGTCACACACAAGCAGTAGAACGGTGTGTTCGTTTAGTGACTCAGGTCGGTTCAGCAGTTCGTGAACCACAAAGGGAAGGATACATCATCAGGGTCAGACTGAAATTTAGGACTAGCATGTCTCCTTCAAAAAAACTAAATGTCATATTTAATATAATCAGAGCTAATATTTGTTTACAGTTTATTTGTTATTCACTTCTGCTCACAAACCACGTTAATTTAAGAGCTCTAATGTACTTGAACTCTGACGTGAGCATACTTGTTTTTTAAGTTCATAAATTAGTCTTAATTTAAATAAATAGCTCATCTTTTCAAAAACGAGTTCACATTGCTTCAACTATAAACAGTTAACCAAAAGAAATTGTGTAGCCATATTTGTGATTTTTTTAAATTTCAATAAAAATTCAGCTTTTCAATGTTGTTCTAGCACTTGGAAGTTTAGTTTCAGAGAAGACATTTTTTTCTTGCTATTTACAGGAAGTTGAGTATCAGATAGGATATTTTTTCTTACTATTTGCAGGAAGTTGAGTTTTAGAGAGGATATTTTTTCTTACTATTTACAGGAAGTTGAGTTTTAGAGAGGATATTTTTTTCTTATTATTTACAGAAAGTTGAGTTTCAGAGAATACATTTTTTTCTTACTATTTACAGAAAGTTGAGTTTCAGAGAATATATTTTTTTCTTACTATTTACAGGAAGTTGAATTTCAGAGAAGATATTTTCTTCTTACTATTTGCAGGAAGTTGAGTTTCAGAGAGGATATATTTTTCTTGCTACTTACAGGAAGTTGAGTTTCAGAGAGCATATATTTTTTATTGCTATTTACAGGAAGTTGAGTTTCAGAGAGAATATTTTTTACTTACTATTTACGCCTACACTTCCACTAACATTATTAAAACCCAATGTGCATGATATTTGAAATGATAATAATTAATGAATGTAAAAATTTAAAGTATTAATAATGGAAGATATTACCTTTGGGCTCTTGTGGCACCTGAAGATATGACTCCATTAAGAAATGAATTTCGCAGGTAAATAGTCTCATAATACATCATCTTTTGCACGCCCAAGCTTTTCGATATAGGTAAAAAAAAAAATTACTCCACCCTAATGTCTAACTTGAAAAGCCAATCTTTTTAGTTTTTTCCCTTTTGAACTGGGCCTTCGATATGTCATACGTATCATCGTTATTTCAAATCTGAATAAGATATACCTATAAGTCCTTAGCGGTAGGAGTGTTCTAATTATAGAGTTAATACGGTGTATGACGACAAAATATGTTAGGATATTATATAGGCCTACACTACATCTATATCTGAAAAGTAATATTTTTCTTCATTCATTACGTGAAATGAATGTAGAGATTGCACAAAAGGAGCACCTGTCTCTCTTTTTATTTGGTTGAGAGGGGTCTCTCACAGAGATGACTTTAGGATTAGCTAGCTCTGCCATAACCATAAAGCCATGCCTCATCACCGGTAATGATGCGGAGCGGGAAGTTTTCATCTTGCTCCTCATGATCAATGTACTGTACCTTCGTGAGGTAAGGCGAAGTACTTATATTCCCAGATGAGAACTTGCGGAGAAAAGGAACAGGAAAGTCGTCTAACAAAAAATATCCCACCATTTTTGTAGGTCACGAAAACTCTGATGGAAATATGAAATAATCAGAATTCTAATTTGAAAACCAAGCAGCAAATTCACGATCCTGCAGGATTTCTACGACCTCAGAACAAGAGTATCTGACCATCCCAAAACAAAAACTGTACAACAACAGTACAGGTGGTCCTCTTAAAATCAATACATTTAAGGAAAGGTTGAGAAGATTAGACTGAAAATGTAATTGGAGGTGCAGTGTAATTATTTAAGTTGTGTCATGTAATTAATTGAGTTGATATCTAATTAATTAAGTTGATATGTAATTAATTAAGATGATATGTAATTTAGTTGATATGTACATAAATTAAGGTGATATGTAATTAATTAAGGTGATATGTAATTACTTAAATTGGTAATAGTTGGGTGAAATAGAAGTAATTATAAGTTAGATTTACTTTTGCTTATCGTAGGAGTTATTATAGAATAGTTTTCATTTATAGTCCTAGGTTTATTGCATCTACTATTTATAGATTTACGTTTATTTTATTTTATTTCATTTACGTTTATTAATTTTATTTCGTGTAATTGTAATTATTATATATTACATATCACTGCCACTGGGTGTATACCCAATTTTAGTGTTAATACATACATACATACATACATACATACATACATACATACATATATACATACATACGTACATACATACATACATACATACATACATACATACATACATACATACATACATACATACATACATACATACATACATACATACATACATACATACATACATACATACATACAAAATATAACAATTTTCTCAGTTACACACAAGCGCGTGGTCGCATATTTCATTACTTAATAATGGTAACAATTCAATGCTATTTCAGTAGACACAGACTTACTTACATAATGGCTTTTTAAGAAACCCGCAGGTTCATTGCCGCCCTCACACAAGCCCGCCATCGGTTCCTATCCTGTGCAAGATTAATCCAGTCTCTACATCATATCCGACCTCCCTTAAATCGATTTTATATGAGGGGCTCACAACCAGAGTGGACCAAGTCCACCAGTGGTCAGTTTGTGGATTAATACAATCTCGGATGAAGAAAACGTAGATTTATTCATTGCCATAACAAACAAAGTCCATAACTCATTTGTTACTCCACAGAGGGCAGCATTTCCTGTAAAAGGTGAAGGTTGCTAAGCGTGAGCCAGGAACTTTAAGACTCAATATCTCAGAACTATTCCAGATGGACTTGGTCCACTCTGGTTGTGAACCCCTCATATTATCCTCCCATCTACGTCTCAGCATCCCCAAAGATCTTTTTCCCTCCGGCCTCCCAACTAACACTCTACATGGATTTCTGGATTCGCACATACATGTTACATGCCTTGCCCATCTCAAACGTCTGGATTTAATGTTCCTAATTATGTCAGGTGAAGAATACAATGCGTGTAGTTCTGCGTTGTGTAACTTTCTCATTCCCCTGTAACTTCATCCCTCTTAGCCCCACATATTTTCTTAAGAACCTTATTCTCAAACATCCTTAATCTCTGTTCCTCTCTCAAAGTGAGACTCCAAGTTTCACAACCATACAGAACAAGCAGTAGCATAACTGTTTTATAAATTCTAACTGTATACATATACGGGTTGAACCATAAATAATGTAATTAATATCAGGAAAATTAGTCTTTGAGATATTTCAAACAAAATTTTTAATACAATTTTGCTCGTTTTTTCTTCCTTTTCCAGATAAAAATTGTGTTATATGAAACATTTCATAGCCTGTTTTGGGAAAGCCATTGATTCAATCCCCAATATGCTCGGTCATTTTAAGAGAGCAGTGTATTATGGTAATAAATTATTGAAAAAATTTTAGTTTTGTCCTTTAAATGTGCATAAATCTGATCCGAACCAATATAATATTGTAAAATTTCTTTGCAGAAAGAAAAGTTACATTTGTTCGGATTAAATTTCTGCACATTTAAAGAATAAAACTAGAATCCTTTCAATAATTTATTATCATAATACACTGCTCTCTTAAAATGACTGAGAATATTGGGTATTAAATGAACAGCTTTCCCAAAATACGCTATGATATATTTCATATAAAACTATTTTAATCTCCAAAGGGAAGCGAAAACGAGCAAAATTATATTAAAAATTTTTGTTTGAAAGATCTCGAAGACTAACCCCCTGAAAGTAATGACACGACTTAGGTTAATTCTGTATATAGCTCCAGGAGCAGCTTTCTTTTTGCAACGAACGATTAGGATCTCAGCTCCAATTCCTCTGTAACTTACCACATAATGCTTGGAATCGTACAGTTCTTGCACTTAAGGTATATGTACACCTTCACATACAAAAATTTTTTTTTGTATAATTTTCCTCTGTAAAATTATTATACAATTGAGAATGGTACCAGAAAGAGAATGAAGTGAACAGATCCCTTGAAATTATGTCTAAATTGTTTATAAAAATTATTTTGTTTATAATTTTGACATGCAACTTGAAACATGATAGCTCATGCAGTTTTTAAGATAGAGCCACAGTTTTTTTCACTGTTTTATAGCTAAAACTATTCTTTAGTGCCTGACATAGAGCAATTTTTTTATTTTTATTTACATTACATAATTAAATATTACCATATATTTAACTTGCAATAATATTTTATGTTGCATAAATCATGTAAAAAAATCCATAGATAATTATTAATTATATTAATGCCATTTTACTCATTGTCAGGACATTTCAAGGTTCAAAATGACACCAATATCTTCTTGATATCACCATATTTGATGAGATATCATGTTTGAAAGAATTAAATATTATAAAATTACTATTTACAGGGAATGAGCCACAAACCTTCAGAGCCTAGAAGACTCCATCATCATATGTCACCCCTTAAGCAGCTTCATGTCGGTCCAGTTTCAGCTTCTTTCTGCCTCTCAAATACCTCCGCCTTGTTTTAACTTCAGGTGTTGAATGCTTCTTTTTTTTGGCATTTTTGTCCCTATTTCCATTGATGAAACAAATCCTGCGATGATGTTTGTACCAGGGTTTATGCCCATCCTCCTCAGAATTGTAATTTCTACTTTTGGACTCTTATTAAAATGACGTACAACATCATTGACACACAAATTTACAGTTTTATGACTAACAGTAAAAGATTATAAATTACTTCATTATGTAATTTTCTTTTTCAATCTAATGATCATGCCCAGATATCTATGCATCTATTTCGGGACTAGAAAGAAGTTTATTTTACATGCAATGCTGGACGAGGGGATTGACTGCTAAGAAGATCACTCCAAAAGTAATGGACACCAAAAGTAAGTGACCGTGGTTGATGACGCAGCATTTTTGAAAATGGGACTTATTTGAAAAACCATAAGGCATAAATCGAAAATTCTTATATAAAATTAAAGAGGAGAAAATTCTCTATTAAAATAGTTATATTTTGAAAATTCTACCTTAAGATAGGGCATACAGTATGTTTTTTTACGGATGAAACAAGTAAAACATTAAATTCAACAAAAGTGGAGCCATCAATTGATATTTGCATAGTGAAAACAAAACAATGTACAGATTTCAGTCGATATGAGCTTGAGGTACTGCTGAAAAAAATACAAGCAGATTCGCAAAACTTAATATTAACAACAAGCCTGCCGTTCATTCAGTATTTTTACAAACTATTTTACAAGATACATTCGCTCTAAAATTTTGTATCATATTTTTGTTCACAAACAGGATAAAAACCAAATTTATAAAAGTAGACGCGTATGGACACTCAAAACATGAGTTCCTCTTTAAAAAGGGCTACAAAAATAACAACACTTTGAAGCTTTTCCATGTTATACTTTAATATAAAAACAGAATAATCAATTCAGCGAAAGGACAAACATTTTATGTAGCTGAAACAGCGAGTAAAAAAATGCTTGCACTAACGAATCCTTTCAATGCGTAAAGTGAAAATGTTTGTAAAGGTATTATGTTTCTCATTCCGTTATGGATAAATGAACGGACGTTGGGAATATGTCCACTTGTTTCTTTATTCCGCTATAATCCTGTACAAGCTTCGGAAATAAAAAGTTATAATCTGAGCTCCACGCCACGCCACGCACAGCCGGTTTCCTAGGACATAATAAATTCATGAATTAAAGTAGGAGGTCTACCTTGTACCTAGGTCTAAATTCCTCGCAGTTCCCAGTCCTCGGTTATTTTACAGTTCTACAAACTTTCTCCTCTCTCCCAACTTTACAGACCTCCACAAACTCGCGGAATTTCTTGTACGACTTTCTAAGTGCCTGCAGCGAGCTCTAAATTCACGGCTATGGACTACAAACTTGTATCCCTCCACCCTTACCAATATAAGGATTAACCAAAGAATCCAGTTTCGTGGCTCGCATTGTTAATGCAATTGTCAAGCTCTAGTTTTTACATTTTCTTCAATGCTGAATTCGCGAAACGATTTCTAATATCCTACGGAAAGGAATTCAAAGTGAACGAACATTTTTGTTAGTAATGCCTTTGTCTGAAATCCATTATTTTTACTGACGTAAAAATACTAGCCTCCATGTTCCGAGAAATATATATAGAATTTTCCACAAGTCCAAATGAAGGCACTTACAATTAGTTCATATTACCAAACTATTACATGTGTATTACTCACCATTTGCACAACGCAATACACGTCTTCATGTTACCACATGTTTACATGTTTGTTATAAAAACTGACGCTTTTTAAGTCAGGTTTAATATTATATACAGAGTGGACCGTAGGTAATGTCTTAATTTCATGGGATATTCTTTGAGATATTTGAAACGAAACAGTTTAATACAATTTTGCCCATTTAGAATTTATAAAACAATTACATTACCAGTTATTCTGTATGGTTGTGAAACTTAGACTCTCACTTTGAGAGAGGAACAGAGATTAAGGGTGTTTGAGAATAAGGTTCTTAGGGAAATATTTGGGGCTAAGAGGGATGAAGTTACAGGAGAATGGAGAAAGTTACACAACGCAGAACTACACGCATTGTATTCTTCACCTGACATAATTAGGAACATTAAATCCAGACGTTCGAGATGGGCAGGCTATGTAGCACGTATGGGCGAATTCAGAAACGCATTTAGAATGATAGTTGGGAGGGCGGAGGGAAAAATACGTTTTGGGAGGCCGAGACGTAGATGGGAGGATAATATTAAAATGGATTTGAGGGAGGTGGGATATGATGGTAGAGACTGGATTAATCTTGCACAGGATAGAGACCGATGGCGGGCTTATGTGAGGGCGGTAATGAACCTGCGGGTTCCTTAAAAGCAATAAGTAAGTAATTATTATTATGTATTTTTATGCTGGATGAGTAGGAGAGAATGCTTAGGGCCATAACTCTGCAAGTAAAAATAAATCAATTAAATAAATGAAGAAATAATTTAAAATTTAAGAAATGTCATTATAGAATCATTCTTAAATCACTCGAATGCATTGTGAACTGTCAGTCTGCAGCGTCTAGCTTTGAATTGCGAATAGAATGTTAACTACGTCACAAACAAGACCAAATGTTCCCTAACAGTAGCCTACGTGTATCACGAGCGAAACATGACGTCACGTCAGTATAGCCTATGAACAACTAACCTTATCTCCGTACGCCCTGGAACAGAATTCGGTCCGTCATTGTGAACGTTCGCTGATAATATGCAAATATAAATAAAACGATTTTAAACTTTGTGGCACAAAATTCGCTTTTACGCTGAGAGACGTGACTGAAGGGGATGAGACGCCGAGGGTTGAATAGATGACAGAAGAGGGTTAAAGTGAGAGGGGACGAAGGAAGAAGTGGCTAGTGAATTATTTGGCAGTACGTGGAAGGACTAATGATTACGCTTGTAGAATGAAGCCACTTTGTAACAATCTGCCGGACTGACACGGGTCAAATGTGGCTTGTCTCATTAGCCGTACCCGTGAAACATACAGTCAAATGAAATGTAAGCATGGATGGAATTGAAAGACAGTTGTACACACGCTGTATCTCGTGTGGAACAATGTGGTTTAATTCAAATGTACTCTCAGCGTCCAATTAAGGTACACAGTGTGTTCGTACATATAGGCTGTAGTTATGCTACTCAAACACGTGTCCGTAACACTTTTGGATTTATTCTATTTCTGCAGCACTGAATCACTAACAAACGTACAAAGTACATAAATTCAACACTGAATAAATATGCTCCATATCTTTTATATATATATATATATATATATATATATATATATATATATATATATATATAATTTGAACTGGTAATGGAAATTACGGGAAAACGGCTGGACGGATTTTAATAAATGACCCCTCATTTTGAAGCTTGGAACTCAAAGTTTTTCGGAAAACTAGTAGTTTTCAGTGAAATGTCAATTTTTAAACATAATTTTCCTATTTTCCAAAATCCATCTGTCGTTAGTTTTGAGAACTAGCTAATAGCATTCACAGCCGACTTGATATTCTCTTCGCTTTTTTGTAAAGGAGAAGCGAAGCGAGCATCAAGTCGGCCGTATTGCATTTAAGAATAAAACAAAACACTTACTACATTAAGTCATTTTAAACTCGTTTTTGTAACTTCCAGTACTATTTACGATATATATAAAAAAAAAAAAAAAAAAAAAAAATCTTACTACAGTAAACAATATTACACGAAGGCCATGATCTGCAAGAATGCTGACATATTTAGAGCTCAAATTAAATTGGTTATTAAAAACTTAACTTACTAAAAATAATTTACAGGTTCGATTCTGTGGTGTGTAATTTTCTGGGTACAGCTGTGTATTGGATGTTAAAAACTACAAAACTTGAAGTGGTTTGATGACATTATTACCATTAGAAATGAAATATTATTGTAGTTAATGCCATGATGTGACTATTTTTCATTAATTGAAGCGTCGGCTGGAACAACGTTGTAAGTTACAAAATTTTCATTCGGCGTGTTTCCGTGTAATAATGTTGTATGTCATGTTACCTTGCTATACTCTTTGGCTTGCAACTGTCCATCAATGCAGTAGCTACGTGAAATTTGTCCACTCAAAAGTTTGGTACCTTATAAGAACAACGTTGCACGTGTACACATTTTTGCAGCTCCTGTAAATTTTACCAAATGTAACTTATAACGTTGTTCCAGCCGACGCTTCAATTCTACATATTAATGCTATATTGATGACTAGCCGTACCCGTGCGCTCCGCTGCACCCGTTAGAAATACATATAAAGTAATTACATAATTAAAATAGGACGTTTGATCCAGGGAACATTGGTGTTTGATAGAAGGATAAATCGTTTAATATGTTACTTAATTTAAATTGCATCCAAATAATTAAAATGCGATCATTTTGGTACAGAGACACTCATTTGGTGCAATAACAATTCCTTTAACCTGTTTCTTAATTTTTATTACATGCAAGCATAGTTTAATGAAGATTGACATCATTTAGATTTAATGTGTATATTTTATTTTACTTGTTATAGGTTTCCATTGAATTGTGGTAATAACTTAATTTTAACCCTTGTTTTCTACGTATTCAGTAAATGGCGCTTGGCCCACTATGGTACTGAACCCTTCAAATAACTTACATTATATTATATAATATTACATATTATATTATATTATATAATATTACATATTATATTATATTATATTATATTATATTATATTATATTATATTATATCATATTATATTATATTACATTATATTATATCAGAAGTTACTGTAATAACATTACAGCATTATGTCCATCTAGAGAAACTACACTTTCAAATGGTGAAATAATAATTAATTATATAAATCGGTTAATTTAGCTTCCGATATTACTTCATACAAACACAGAAACATTCTCTGTAGGCTATCTTTCATAGCTCTCGATTGTTGCTGTCCAAGACCCCTTATAGACGAAGTCATTTGTTTTTTAATTCATTACACCGCCTTAGATGGCAGTTATTTTAATTTTAAAACTCATTTATCGCATTAAATATCAGTCCTATCAAAATGTTTCAAGGAATAAAACTTATCGCAAATTATTTTTAAAGAAACTTTTGTTATGTAACATTTTTCACAAAAAATCAATAATAAGCGAGATATTTCGATTTATTTAATTCAGGCCCCCTTATAACCCCCTTTTAAATAATGTATTTTGAATGCCATATAGCCTAAACTCTAAGTTACAACGAACTTAATTTATATTCCAATTTTCGTCGAAATCCGTTCAGCTATTATCGCGTGAAAAGGTAACAAACATACAGACAGACATACAAACAAAAATTTCAAAAAAGCGATTTTCGGTTTCAGGGTGGTTAATTATATATGTTAGGACCAATTATTTTTGGAAAATCGAAAATTACCAGAAAAATTTCGGCTACAGATTTATTATTAGTATAGATATGAAAGTGAAACGTTTTGGGGTTATATAAGTAGATGTAGAGAATAACTTAAATCAGATTTTGATTTCTATATTTTACTGAGTGGCGGCTATATAGTATATATGTAGTATATGTTACTGAAAGCTATAAAACTTACGTAAGATAATAATATTATTAAAAATCAAATATTTTTATAATTATTAATCAAGTGGGGTTGGGTCTTTTTCATATATTTAATGGCAGTGTGGTGTAGATATTTATATGCGTGGTTCTCTTCAGTATTGGCTCGAGAGAGAGTATCTTTCATTGTTATGAAAGCAAATAACTTTCCGAATGTCTGATATTCTTCATTGAAAATAAATCTGGAAAATGTTTATTTGAACGTCTAATGAACTTAGTTTGCACCATTTGCTGCACAGGCCACTAGTAGAATTTGAATATGGTTTTGTTTTGAATACCGTATAGCTTTGTTGGTAAAAGATTGGTCAACCCATTCTGTGCAGTGATTAATATGAAAAGAAGAAAGGAAAACAGTGTAAGGGGAGTTCCTTGTTATCGCATGCAAAATAATAGTAAAATAGCCTATTTTCAAGTAATCATAAATACAATAATATTTATCAATGTTCTTAATTTTTTTGTGAGTGTTTATGGGAGACTGTTGTACCTCGAAAAACTTTTCACATTTTGTTTTTTTTTTTTTAATTCTAGGAAATTAAATTTTTTGAATGAAAAAAATGCTTTAAATAATTATTGAAGATTACTTTACAACTTCCTGAATGTAGAGGAAACTCGGATAATTTCGCAGTACGGGTAATTCCGCAGTAGTGCATATATGATTTTACTGCGGCTTTACAATAGCGTGAACGTAAGTTTTGAGAGGCTGTCAACAGGAGGCATGTCCTCTGCAGTGCTGTAGGAAAAAAATCAAGGATATTGGTCGACACCTCTGTCGGCAATACAGTGAAACATCGAGAGTTGGCTGTTTTTCGTGGTTTGCTACACAGCTGTGAAGAAAGTGAGCATTGTTACATATAAATTGTTCCTTTTATATTACTTTTATAATGTAGCCTATTTCATGATTATTTACTACTGCGGAATTAGCCAAGTCCTATTTCGCATTTATCCGCAATGTTGCGGACTTACCCGAGTTGTTCTTTTTCAACTGTAGTGTATGTACAACTAAATATATTTGCATTTTAATAGGTCTCTTTATCTCACTTGGTAATGAAAGGTTTCATCCATGTCTACATACCTTGATAATAGTTTTCAATAAACATTTTGATAAACATATGATAGATTTACTTCTTAATATTGCGGAATTAGCCGAGTCTGCCCTATTTTCCTGTTATACAGCTCTATTAAGGAAGGAAAAAAATAAAATGAAGGGATATGTAATGTATTCGAAGATACAAAGGTTCATGTACCTTGGAACATACCTTCTGGTACCTCGGAACACATGGAATATAGGTGGGAGTATAGCTCTAAAAACTGACAATTATATTAGACTAGCCGGCCCAGGTTCGATTCCCGGCGTGGTCAAAAATTTTCTCGTAAAATTTCTACCTCGGTACTAGGATAGATGGCGATGTACAAATTCTAATCACTAGATTGTGCACCAATATCCCTGGGTTAAATCCCAAATCTCTCCGCAGTGCATATAAAGGGAAGGCATATGTCACTGTTGATAGTGATTCGCCCGTCGGATGGGGACGTTAAGCCTGGCGGCTTCCTTGGTGCTATTCGACAGGAGTAGGCTACGTGTCGGCACCGGGTTCCCCTTCTCCCTTCCTCATCTTCATCATCATTCTTACCTATTCCTTACACTACACTTGCAAGAACACTTAACATACACTCACCCTAGTACACGACATAACTCTTCACAGATAGGCGACACATCATGCATAACGTGGCCCGCCGAAATGGTGTGCAATTTGAAAATGGGTTATAATCCTGCCATCTATCCGCAGTATGCGGAACCCGAATCACACAAAGAGAAGTGGGTAGGCATTGGATACACACACATATTTAAAATGTATTTGTCATCATAAACCAGAACAGGCTTCTCTGATTGAGATTTTATTTCCTGGAGGAGCAATAACTGCTTCAACAGCTTTCTTCAAGGCATCCGGATCAATTGCGGGCCTCTTAACTCCGGACTTACTTCGTGACATGATCTTAAAATAAAATAAAAACAAAAACCGATAGTATCGTGTACCTTGGAACATGTTCCATGGTATACAAGATGTTTAGTGTTGAAAGGTACAAGAGGGTGCACGTTTAAACAAATATGACTCCCAAAACTAGAGATGAGAATAAATCATGGAAATTAAAATATGTTATTACTCGCCAGATGATAGGGAACACGCCGTAATTGATTGATTGTAACAAATACAACTTGGTTTCGTGTTATAAAACATATGACCAGAGACCGGAACTTTGGAAATATGCCTTTTTTAATGTGTTAAATCTATCTTTATTTTGAAGGTAAATCTGTACGAATTATCCCTTTTTGTGACTGAAACGTCACAGTTTTATGTTGCCTTTTCTGCCTTTTTTGAATATAAATGCCTAATTTACAAAATAAATGCTCTTTTTGCCTTTATTTGATTACTTATCTATTAATTATTAATTTATTATCAAAAATTGCCTACAGGTATATTTTAATTTATTTCTACAACAGCTACAACACAGAACTGCACGCATTGTATTCTTCATCTGACATAATTAGGAACATTAAATCCAGACGTTTGAGATGGGCAGGGCATGTAGCACGTATGGGCGTATCCAGAAATTCATATAGAGTGTTAGTTGGGAGGCCGGAGGGAAAAGGACCTTTAGGGAGGCCGAGACATATATGGAAGGATAATATTAAAATGGATTTGAGGGAGGTGGGGTATGATGATGGAGAATCTTGCTCAGGATAGGGACCAATGGTGGGCTTATGTGAGGGCGGCAATGAACCTCCGGGTTCCTTAAAAGCCAGTAAGTAAGTAAGTAAGAAAGTATTTATTTGTTTATTTAGTTACTTGATTGCTTGCTTCCTTGGCTGTTCCTGTTTAAGTTAAGTAAGTTAACAGCTACAATGAAAGTAACTTCACAGAATGTATATTATTGTCTTTCAGTCAGTTCATATTCTCTTTGCAACAATGAGTGCTGCCGTGCAAAAATGTATAACAGTAAGAGTTTTAATTATCGCTTGTGTTTATTTGACAAGACAACAATGAGTGCGGGTCTAACGTTATTTTTCTTCCAGTTTTCATTGCGACATTGCTGTAGCTAGCTAAATATTTCACATCGCAACATATCAACACAAAAATGCACTTTCCAAGGCTACAGGGAAGAAGATTTCTTTGCTTCCAACAGTAATTGCAACATCGAGTCGAAAATCTCAATTTGCATTCGACTTATGTAAAGCTTTTCTTGCTGCCGAAATCCCTTTGTGGAAAGTGCAAGGTTGTGGGTCTAGTGCAAGGTTTTAGTAATTGCCTTTTATTGCGTATTTTAGCTATTTATAATGCCTTTTGCCTGCCTATTTTAGCTATTTATGATGCCGTTTTGCCTGCCTATTTTATGATTCATAATGCCTAAACTTCCGGTCTCTGCATATTTATTATTTATTTATTTATTTATTTAATAATAACATATACATAAAAACGTTACATTAAAATACCCCGAAAGAGCAAAGCTCGTGTTCGGGGACAGTTCCGTTACATAGATACACATACTTTGTAGACAAAATACTTAAGAAAAAAGCTCACATAAAGATTGTAATAAAATTAGTAAATAATAATACTAATAATAACTGAGTGAAAAAAGAGACGATGTTTAGATTGATGGATTAATATTAAATTATTATTAGTAGTATAATTAGTGCAGGTCATGTTGACATAGTAACCAAGATAAAATAGAAAAATACACTTAGGATAGAAATAAACTTGTTTTACAATACATGGTACATAATATATATACAGGGAAGTCTGTCATATACTTTTTTTAATTCTGGATCTGAAAATTTCATTGCTTAAAGTAGTCAATTCTGGATGAAATTTTATTATCGAATTATATAGCCGTGGACCATAATTTGTACTGTGTAGTAAAGCAGCAGATGTGAAATATTTAGGTTCAACTAATTTAAGAATTTCATTTCGTCTCGTATTATGAGCATGTGGCTGAGCTACAAATTTCGTTCTATTTTTATGATAGAATTTCATTAAAGAGTATTCATAAATTTGGTCAATTCTAAAAACATTCAATTCAGAATGGATCAAATTTGTTGGATAATCCAGTCGCCTTTTCAAACAAATTTTGATTATACGTTTTTGCAACATAATTAGAGGAAAAAGAGCAGTTTTTGTAATGCCTCCCCATCCAATTATACCATATTGGATAACAGATTCAACTAGAGCCAAATAAACCAAACGTAATACGTGAGTAGGCAAGTAATGGCGAAGGTTTACAAATTTGTAAATTGTTTTACGTATTCTGTTACATAAAAAGGTGATTTGTCTATCCCATTTCAAGTGCTGATCAACAATAATTCCCAGGTATTTCACATCTACAGATTCTTTCAGGCAAGGGCATTTACAGGTTGTAGAGAGTTTACAAAATGAGTTGTGGATTATTAATTTTAAATGAGAAAGTGATTTCAATTTGTTCAATCCAGAGACTGTTAAAGAAAATGGCACCAAAGTAGTTTTAGTTATATTTAGAGATAGCAAATTTGCATCAAGCCAGTTTTTGATAAAATTTATACCTACATTGGCATGTTTATAAGTGTCCTCCCAAGTTAAACCACTGAAAATCACCACCGT
Organism: Periplaneta americana; assembly: GCF_040183065.1. Taxonomy (NCBI): domain Eukaryota; kingdom Metazoa; phylum Arthropoda; class Insecta; order Blattodea; family Blattidae; genus Periplaneta; species Periplaneta americana. The sequence goes on along the minus strand of NC_091130.1, from coordinate 125,381,358 downwards.
ATCATCAGCGTAAGAATAACAGGAGCCATTATGTACTTTCAAATCAATGTTTAATAAATCATTAATATATATTAAAAATAGAATAGGACCTAAAATTGTTCCCTGAGGGACACCTATATCAATATTTACATTTTCACTGATATTATCATCAATTTTGGTTACCTGTGTTCTTTTGTTTAAGTATGATTGAAATAACTTATGCGCAATACCCCTGACTCCTATATCAAATAATTTGTCCAGAAGTAAACGATGGTTCACCGTGTCAAAAGCTTTCCTTAAATCTAAGAAAATCCCTAAACATTTAGAACCGTTATCCAACTCCTGCATAATTTTACCAGTGACTTCAATAATTGCGTCATCCGTAGATAATTTATTTCTGAAGCCATACTGATGTTTGGAGAGAATTTCATTTTTCTCTAAGTAATTTACTAATCTGTTTTTTAAACATTTTTCTAATATCTTTGAGAAGCTAGAGAGCAAGGATATAGGTCTATAGTTATTCAGACTTTTTCTTTCCCCTGACTTATGGACCGGTACAACTACAGCATTTTTCAGAGATTCTGGGAAAACTCCTTGGGTGAGACATAGATTGAATACATAAACAAGCGGTTTTAATATATGTTTAATGATAATCTTTAATGTGTTATTTGTAATTTTGTCGATTCCCGGTGAGACATGATAATGAACGAAATGTTTACATTTGGTTTTGTCCACAAAACTCATATAAACTTAGACTATCAGACTTCAGATGTATACAATTATTATCCCTATGGCACATCATAGAAACGCTATAAAAAATATAAAAATAAATGTTGAGTAGAAACAAAAAAATTAAGAAATCCACAACAGAAGAAATGTATCGTAATGCAAGCATTGTTGCCTATTTCGTTTTTCGGTTCACTCTCTTTATTCGATTGTGGTTCAAATCTACTTACGTAACACAGGAAATGGAAACCAGTAATCCACTAAGTGAGTTTGCTCAGCCATCTAGCAAATATCTGTTTCCGTGGCGTTCCGACGACGCTATGCCATTTCTCAGATTCCTATGATTGTCTCCGCGGAATCCACAGGTGGTTCTATTACTTATTAAATTTCGCTCCCCTTCAGTTGTATCTTGCCTTTTTCATCATTTAGTAACAACTACGACGCTCCCTGCATCTGTTTCTAACAGAGTACACTATATCTATAGCACATCCCCCATTATTAATGACATACAAAGTACGGTTAATTTGAGTTCAGCCAACTCCACTCTTTGTTTTACTGGACTTCTGATTTCCGTAATGGGATAAACGTCTGTTCTTCAGCAATTATTCATAGTGAAGCTGGGAAGTTTCGGTTCAATTTCTCTACACGAATTGTGGCCATTCAGCAATTTCAGTGTTGAAGATTTTAGTGACTCAGAAATTCAGAAACTTGTTAACACTGACAGTTTTTGTATTTCATTATTTTTCATTTTTCTATTTGTTTTTATCATATGTGTGCTTTTTATGTCTTACGTTTATATTTATTATTTGGATTATTTATTGAAATTTTGATAGGAAATTGAATTTAATTGTAACCTACTTTGTGTTTCTGTGTGTGTGTGTGTGTGCATACCTATTTACTTACAAATGGCTTTTAAGGAACTCGCAGGTTCATTGCCGCCCTCACATAAGCCCGCCATCGGTCCCTATCCCGAGCAAGATTAATCAAGTCTCTATCATCATATCCCACCTTCCTCAAATCCATTTTAATATTATCCTTCCATCTACGTCTCGGTCTCCCCAAAGGTCTTTTTCCCTCCGGTATCCAAACTAACACTCTATATGCCCATATGTGTTACATGTCCTGCCCATCTCAAACGTCTGAATTTAATGCTCCTAATTATGTCAGGTGAAGAATACAATTCGTGCAGTTCTGCGTTGTGTAACTTTCTCCATTCTCCAGTAACTTTATCCCGCTTAGCCCCAAATATTTTTCTAAGAACCTTATTCTCAAACACCCTCAATCTCTGTTCCTCTCTCAAAGTGAGAGTCCAAGTTTCACAACCATACAGAGCAACGGGTAATATACGAGTACATACATACATACGTACATACATACATACATACATACATACATACATACATACATACATACATACATACATACATACATACATACATACATACACACATATTCTTATTAGAGGACCTCGCTTTCTATATTGAATATTGTTTAATCAATGACTTTGCGTAGTAATCACGTAGATACTTATTAATGGAGAAAAATTCGTTCCTGCAGCAGGAATCGAACCTAGGACCCTCAGCTTGGCGCGCTGAGTGCTCTTACCATCTGAGCTATGCCGAGACTCGATTTTTCTCCTTTAACAAGTATCTACTTATATATTATTTTAATGTACCGAAGAACATATGATGTTTCCATGCAGATATTCTGCGTCATCATACGATGAAAGAGTAGTGGAACGGAGAAAAATTCTCTCCGGCACCGGGATTTGAACCCGGGTTTTCAGCTCTACGTGCTGATGCTTTTTCACTACGCCAAACCGGATTCCTATCCCTTTGTGATTTAAGACGGCGCTTATTCCGTCGGATCCCGGCCAATCAGTCACTCATATGAGTGCACCTTCGCAAATATGTGGACATTGTGCTACGTCGTAGACAGCTATGACGTAGTGCAGAGGGCAGGCCACTAGAGGGAACCCAAGAGGTGGAACTCAAAGGGATGGGAATCCGGTGTGGCTTAGTGGGTAAAGCATCAGCACGTAGAGTTGAAAACTCGGGTTGAAATCCCGGTGCCGGAGATAATTTTTCTCCTTTCCTCTACGCTTTCATCGTAAGTATCTAATTGATGACTAGACAGAGTCATTGATTACGCTATATTCAATAGAGGACGTCGAGGTCCTCTAATAAGAATATATATTATATTAGCTATTTAAGTCTAAATAATTAATAAAAAATATTGTTACAACAATTCACATTAAAAAAATATAAGAAAGAATTTTAAAGTATTATATTGTCATCACTGATTAATTTATACCCCGACCACCAAAATATTCTCTTCAACCAGAATCAAATACCTTATATGACTTATAACCCAGGAACAAAGGTATATTAGATATACCATAAGTGGAAATATAACGTATAAACCGTATTGAACCTATAAATCTTGAATATAAATAAAACTTAATAGATAACAACTTATTGCCAATATTAATCCCGGAAATCTCGTATCCAAATCAACCACCTAAAAATCTAACTAACAATACTAGAGTCTTTAAATAAAAAGGTAAACAAATTAATGAAGGAGTAGGAAAAATAATTCAACTAAGGAATCTATCCCCTACAACAGACATAAATAATAATAAACCCAACACTCCTTTAATCATATTAAATCTATAATGATCATAAAGTCATTAAAATATGCTCTCCTGTATATATGACATATAAGTCTAAAATGCAGATAGTAGGCCATGCGCTGTGGATCGGGTCTCGCCATAGCTCAGATGGTAAGAGCACTCAGCCCTCCAAGCTGAGGGTCCTGGGTTCGGTACCCGGTGTCGGAAAGAATTTTTCTCCATTAATAAAAAAATCTATTCGAATTGTTTTATAAACTCACCAGAACGATGCAGTGCCGTGATTGAGAGTGCTCGGTCAACTTCACTCCCCTCATTCTGTCGACGAGATTACATAATTTCTTTGAGCTTCGACCTGAAGGATGGGAACATAAGGAACCACAACTCGTACCAGAGACACAAATTTAGTTTCCAGCATGTTTGTATGTTTTCATCACCTCATCCCCTCCACCATCCCTGGAGACTGCACAGTGTACTCTGACGTACAACGTGTTTCAATTCTGTAGATTGAATGTAGCAGCGGCCCTTCACATTTCATTTTAATGTGCGTGTCTGTATGTACGTGTGCACCTCGAGTAATGAACCTTATACATCGTCCGTATAAACTTGAAGTCGCGGCAACAAAGGAAACAACTTTTGGCATTCATTGCTGAGCCTTCAGATCGACAGAAAATCGCAGTTATAGGCCTTCTATGTCTTAATGGTTGATTTTGGGTATTGTATGGGCGGATAGTGACATGGATGGATGATGAATAGCTGTATTGATATATGATTGAATAGTTAGATAGATGGTTGATAGTTTATCTCAAAATTTGTCCCAAGGTATCTCTGTGCAAGGCTAGAATGTAGACTTTCTACATCAGAGTCTTAAGTTTAAATCCCAACGAATCTATGTAAAGGATTTGAGGAACAGGGCAGATTTTCTTAATTGTATTTCCTCCCCCCCTTTTTTATTATCCAATTTAATAAACCCTATTTCACCCTGAGGTACAGTATATTAGCGTTATAGTTGGCATGAAAATACATATTTTATAACCAATAAACAATAGTAAAGTGATAACACAAAATAGTGATCACAGTTACAATTCACATGAATTATGTAGAAGCATGCACATTAGTGAAAGAATGGATCCTGTTAAAGATTAATGAGATGTTTGAGGAATAATCAATGTAAAATGTATACAAGAATGTCTAACCGTTTCAGAGTAAATCACGATCTTAAAAAGATAATCAATAGTAGATTAATAAAACAAAGTTTCACTTTCACTTTCAAATCAATACTTAATTCATAAACAATGAAACAGTTAAGAGTAATAAAGAGATATTGCAAGCAATGATTTACGGTTACAAGTTACATACAAGATTCAGGAACAATTACAATAATTAAAATATAACACAAGTAATGACTTAGAACTAACGAATACCGAAATTCTTGAAGGGCAATATATAATAGTAGGGGCAATACAAAAGATTTAAAAAACAAATGTAAACAGTACAGTAAAGGAATAGTAGAAAAAATGACTTAAGATTACAAATTAAACACATTCTTTTTAAAGCAATAGGTAACAACAAAGAGATACTAATAACAATACACTGACTGTAGTTACAGATTAAACACATTATTTTAAAAAACAAACACGCAAAGGATCAAAGGGACCATGTCTTTAATTCACATCTTCTTGACGTTACTTCGTATGTTATTTTGTGTTTCAATCTATTTCAATTTGTTATTTTTCACTGTAACAACAAAATATGTTTCATAAAGCCTCAAGACATTTCTCTATACTTACTGTATCACGGTACTCTTTGTCAATGGCAACCTGTAATGGTTATAGGGAGAAATATATACAAATAAAAATAAAATAGTTATTAAACACATTATTTTAAAAGCAATAAATAGTTATATTAAGAGATGACTTGAAATTTACGAATTAAATGCATTATTTACTAACAAAAATTGGCAATAAGGATTGTATATCCCTTTCCGCTCCCTTTTTTTTACCAATACTCCATTGATTATAATCCTTAGTGTAATATGTAGCAAATTGTGGAGCTTGTTTCCAAAAGGTACCAAATTCAACTGGACAAGTTTATAAGAGGGGAGAAAAAAAATACTGAAGCTAAATTGTACGAGTATGTATGTATGTATGTATGTATGTATGTATGTATGTATGTATGTATGTATTTTTTATTTATTTCAATTTTATTTGTTTCAAATATACAGAATAAAGAAATATAATTACAAAACAAACAAAGAGAAATACAAATAAAATAATACAAGCAAATATAAAAAGAAGATACAGTAGTATTAACAAAATTTGAGACCGAATGAGCAGCGCTCGTGCTCGGTCGCAGTTCAGATATAATATTAAAATAAAAAATAATAATATAAATAAATAAGTAAAATAAAATAGGAACTAAAATATAATTACAGCGGCAATGGAATTATATAATATAATATTAACACTAGAGAAGAATAATATCGCACGTGAAAAGTAGGACTAATATATATTTCAAAATTATAGAATACAAATATAATATAGGTTGATTAATTCATACACATAGGCTATAAATTTATTTAATCAAATTGAAGATATTAACACGTTTCTAATTTTCTTGTTATATGTTAGTGGGTTACATGTTAGAAGTTCTGGGTGTAATTTAGTTAAAGCATTGTACAACCGAGGGCCAACATTTATGCTATGCTTTAGACCAGCAGATGTGAGACTTTTAGGTTCTACTAATGTTGAATTAATATTTCGTCTTGTGTCATAATTGTGTGTCTGTAATACAAACTTATTACGATTTTTATGATAAAATTTTAACAGCGTATAGGCCTAATTATAAATTTGTTCAATATTAAATACATTAAATTCAGAATAAATTAATTTAGTTGGATAATCGAAACGTTTCTTCAAACAAATTTTAATTATTCGTTTTTGTAGTAAATTTAACGGACTAAGATTAATTTTTGTACTTCCACCCCAAACAATTATACCATATTGAATTATAGACTGAATAATGGCCAAATAAACATTTCGTAGAACTCTAATAGGTAAGTAGCATCGAAGATTAACGAATTTATAAATTGTTTTACGAAGCCTCTTACAAAGATAAGTAATGTGATGAGGCCATTTTAAATTCTGATCAATAATGATACCCAGATATTTGACATACGTGGCTTCTTTCAAAGGTGGACATTTACAACTTTTTGGATCTAAACAATTTTCACTGTGTATTATTAGTCTATATTTATCGCTAAATTTTAAATTTTGAACACTGGCAGCCGTTAACGAAAAAGGAACTAAAGTTGATTTAGATATATTTAAAGAAAGGAAGTTGGAATTAAGCCATTTTTTTAACAATGTTAGCACCTATATTAGCATTTCTATATGCTTCCTGCCAAGAAAAACCACTGAAAATAACTACTGTATCATCCGCATATGAATATATAGATCCATTAAATTTTTCTAAATTTATATTTAGCAGATCATTAACATATATTAGAAATAAAATAGGTCCCAAAACTATTCCTTGCGGTACACCTATATCAATATATTTGTATTCACTAAATTGATCTTCAATTTTGGTCATTAGTTCCCAGGTAATGTATGGTCCACACCTGTGGAGTAACGGTTAACGCGTCTGACCGCGAAACCAGGTGGTCCGGGTTCGATTTCCCGTCGGGACAAGTTACGTGGTTGAGGTTTTTCCGGGGTTTTTCCTCAACCTAATATGAGTAAATGCTGGGTAACTTTCGGTGCTGGACCCCGGACTCATTTCGCCGGCATTATCACTTTCATTTCATTCAGACGCTAAATAACCTAAGGTGTTGATAAAGCGTCGTAAAATAACCTACTAAAAATTAAAAAAAGGTAATGTATGTACTACGATAATTCCTCTTATGTCTTTGGTTTATTGAAGCAAGCTTAATGGGAAAAAAAATCGTATTATCTCATTGTATTGGAGAAAAAATAGGAGTATATGGTTCAGAATTGGTAGCAGTGATAATTTAAACTATTGATTCCAATTGACGTGTTTGTTATTGACTGAAATCTTTCCGAACTGTCTGCTCGTGTCCGTGGCAAACGTTCACCTAATTGGACACTGTTTACTTTTGAAACATTTAGCACGTACGCTACGAGTGTTGAGCTATCTTTGAAGGATCCGCACGATTTTTTTTTTCACCGCTGATTAACTTTAATGTCTAATTCCAACATAGAGATGGCTGTACAGAATGCTGACCCCCCGGAGTTAAAATTAATTGGAAAACTATCAGTCTAAAACAGCTTTCCCTCGTCATATATGTGGACAGTTACAACAATATCACAACGTCATGTTATGGAAGACACAAATTCATTACAATAGAAGACAGACCAAAACTAGAAATAAAATCAAAACTTGACAAAAAAATTCAACTCGCATAATACTCTTTTTTCTGTGTATACTAACTTTTCTAATTGTGGAGGTTGCGAACAAAAGCGGTCATATCCACAATGGTACTTTTTACAGGAAATAGAAAGAACTATCGGGCCTTCACTTTACCCCAAAGTGAACGACAATTTTGTGTGTCGTGCATGTAATGCCCATTGTTCTAATGGTGTCAATAATCATTTTCTGTGCATTTTCCAGACAAAAATATTTTGGAAATATCCTATTTCCTTTGGATATGTAAAGTGCATACTACATAATCACCCGTACCGTAACACTTTTACAATAATTTCAATTGAGAAAACATTCAGCTCAACTACGTGAATGCACATTGCATGAAAATAAAAATTGCATAACTTATCTCCCTAGATAACCTTCACTTTTATTCTACTGTATCATGGTAAAATGAATACATTATAATACTTTTACAATAATTTCAATTAGCAATAACATATCACTCTTGCACATAAAAGTGGAAATGACCAATTTTGAATGAATTGGTAATTGCAATACATATAGAATGTAAGAAATGTTCGTGTTTTATACAAAATAAAATGCAAATATTGGCATTGATATGATATGGAATAACAGTGGACTCTCCTAAGTTCGACTGAACAGAATTGAAAGTTCAGTCCAATAAGGTTAGTGGGTGTGGCAGGTGAAATGAAAACAAATTCTTATTGGTTATCCTTCAACGAATACAGTACTGTACTTGCATTTTCTGCCCGCACCGAGACTTGTGTATGCGCTTCTAGTACCACAGTGGGTTTCGACAGTTCCGTCTCACAAACGGCACAATTCTCAAATAGAAAAAGAAGAGTTCATTAATTTAAAATCAGTGATTAAATATGGATGTCCTAATTAATAAAATATTCTGTTTTCCTTTAACAAAAGTATCACTACAAGACACAGAATCAATTCCCATTCAAATGGCAAACCCATGTCTTAGTGTCCTTATAGGGACGTGTCTAATTCTCCTACAAAAGCAGTCGAACTATAAGATGTCGAACTTAAAGAGCTTTCACTGTATCCGGTTTTGGTTGACAATACTGATTTTGCCATACTGTTTCTCATAGAAATGACCGATTAGAATAAAACAATAACAAATTCAGAAAGATGCCTCTCTAAAAATAACGAAACCATAAAAAACTATTTTTTTTCGGTGGAAATGATCAATTTTGTGCGCAACCTCCACAATTAAAGAAAGTATTTTTTAAACCGAGTTTATAATTTCGAATGCTATACCATTTGAATATTTCAACCAGATTGGATACAACTGTCCAACATTTTTTATGTAGGCCTATACAGTAATTCTAGTGTTTTTGTATTATCTTTTTTTGCTTTGTGTTACTGTCATTGTAAACGTTCTTGTTTGTATGAATATTATTAATTTGCCTTTACGCTGTATGTATACATATAACTGGTGGCGTGGAAGAGAAGGCCTGATGACCTTAACACCACCAGAATAAATAAATTTATTATTATTATTATTATTATTATTATTATTATCATTATTATTATTATTATCATTATCATTATTATTATTATTACTATTATTATTATTATTATTATTATTATTATTATTATTTGGTTTGAAAGTCATGTCGCAAGTGTACCTGAAAATTTCGTGGTCCGAAAAATTGGTAACAACAAATCCGTCACTGGAATTACTCGTCACACCTTAAGATTGGTCATGCTAATGACTCGTCACAAATCATACATTTGTCACGTTGTGATAGTGATTTCATTTTTCAACCACAGTAATGTTATAATGACTGAATACAGGCTTGTTTCCGATCTCTGATAACGAATTTGAATGACGTCATGTGCGTCAGGAATCACACCGACAGCTGAACTGTGGTGCGAGGTGACAGACCAGTAGTGAGTGATTTCATAATCAGAGTGCACGGTGTATTACAATAGCAATGTCCAAGAAAATCGAGCCTTTTTGGGACTGATATATAACAACTCTTTCCAATGTAGAGTACAGTTACGTGAAAATCATAGGAGCCTGAAAAATCGTGGTTTCGTTATTTCCAAGAAAGTCATCTTGTGTGTACCTAATAAGACTGGCAAAACTCGGATGGGATTAATTCCAGAGTGGAAAAGCAAGCAAATCCACCCCCGTCACAAGTCGCTGCATCCCACGAGATGATATAAATTAATTCCATTCGATCTTTACCAATCTTATTAAGTACACAGAAGATGTCTTTCCTGGAAATAACGAAACCTCGTTTATTGCAGGCTTCTTTTATTTTCACTTAACTGTACTTGACATTGGAAAGGATTGTTATGTACCCCTCCCAAAAAGGCTAGATTTTCTTGTGAATTTCTGCTGTGAGTCGCCGTGCACTCTGACTATGAGATCACTCACTACTGGTCTGTCACCTCGCGCCACAGTTCAACTGTCGTGTGACTCCTGACGCACATGATGTCATTCAAATTCGTTATCAGAGATCGGAAACAATCCTGTACATACGAGTATTACAATGGTATATCCAAGAATTGCTCGTTTCCATCATTTTCGTTGGTTGATTTTTATCAACGTCGCTCATACTGAAATGCAGCCATTTGCATTTCTGCCTACTTTTTGACGATTATGATGAAAATGGATGAAGACGAAGGTGATGACCGCGAAAGTCGCGTCGTGTGTTCATGTTATTGGTAGGCTTAATATTTCGTTTTAAATTAATCAAAGTGTATATAAATATTGTGTTTTAAACCATGTTGTTGCGTCATCGAACATCTTTCTTTGTAGTTGTGTTTTGAGGTTATTTATAGGCGTAATATTGGGTGTTATTTCATAAACGTGTGTATTAATGTTGTGTTTTAATAATTATAATTAAGTCTACTTGAACTTTGCAAGTAATAACGAATAATGACAAGGAAAACTACTCATATTAAAAATCGATTTTATAGTTAATTTTAACGATATATATTCCATTATTTTATATAATGTCTTACGTTATGCTTTGTGTCTACATAAATTGCTCTTACAATAACAAATTCTTGAGTCACCTACTGCAACAAAATTAATTTAAACTATTTAAGTGGTATGAAAATAATACAGGGGCAATCACGAGGATTTACTTTCACTTACGGAGCTTATTTCTGAAGACATTCTGAGTTAGAAATGTAATATAAACATGCAGTGGCGGTGCGTCAATAAGAGCACAAGAGTACGTGAACACCTTGTTTCCATTAATGCACGACTAGGTTTATTATTTGATACCGTATTGACGTAGTGGGGATGTATAATATCAGAGTCGAATATTTTAAACTTCCCGCATCTTGCATAAACTTCTTATGTAAACTTGGCAACATCCGTTCACGTACAAGCCGTGCTCTTTTCGAGTTGGTTACAGGAATTTCACGCATGCGCGGGAGAAAATTGTCTTTAGCTGGCCGCTTATGACTCGTCAAGAGCACAGAGCGTTAAGTGAACATGATGAGTATGTATTCTACAGATGTCAGGTCCATCGATGCCTATCGTTCAAGTGCTATATCTCGAGGAGGAAATTGAATAGACTGTAGATGTCAGCATCTGACTGTAGGAACGTTTACTTACGTGTACAGTGCTGCTACGAGAGTGTAGTTTGTGAATTACTATATTGCAGTGTCGGCATAATAGCATAGTCTGGCTTTCAAACACGTGCTGGCTGACTGTGGCGGTGGTATGAATTTAAGTATCTGTATGGCAGTGTATAATATTTAAGAATATTTACTGGCATGTATTTATAGTAATCTATGCGAGTGGGATTACAGTACTGGTATAGGCTATAGTGTATCAGTGTGTTGTGAATCAAAATATATTACTCAACACACGCGTTTGTAAATAACGAGACCGTGGTATGTATTCGTTTTTAACAAACGTAAACAATGAACTCTTTTGAAGTAATTTTGAACAGTAAAGAACTGGGTAAACTGGGTTACCAAGAAAAATTGGAAATAAAAAGATTGAGTTTCATTATTATTATTATTATTATTATTATTATTATTATTATTATTATTATTATTATTATTATATGTTGTTTTGAATTTATATACGGTTTTTTTTTCGATAGTGAAACATTGGAATCATGACATTTCATATTAGACTAAACGTACGATTTCAAATTCTCTTCGATTTTGGAACCACAAAATTGTGAACACACATAATATTTTATCACGAGCCGCCACTGTAAACATGTGTCCTAATATCAATATTTTCAGAGTTACACTAATTAGAATTTGTTAGTAAAATATCTCCTTTCTTTAGTTTTAAGGGTAGAAAAGTATTACAAATAGAGAATGAACTATTAGGCAGTGGCGGCTCCTGCATATTTCTTAAGAGGAGGAAAGAAGTTAACAGCGCAAAATGACACCTTCTTGAGAGAAACAAGCTACAAATTAGCCTACATGCATACATGTAAGACCAGGTGGTGTTAGGGTTGGCCTATAGCAATAATCTGCTCTTGTAAACTGAATTTCCTAAATTGTCCAAAATATAATGTGTTTTCACTTCCATTCATTGTTGAATAATTGCAGAAATTAACGATTACAAGGAAATTCACAACCTCGCAGCATTTTTCGCGCACACTACAACATCACACGTGTTAGAGACTAGCTACTATCACGTAACCGGAACCGTTTTACGGAAATGAGAATAAGAAATAATCTGTTAGGAAAACGAGAAGACTGCACCCACCCACGTGGTCTGTGTTGCCACATGTACATTTAATAAGTTCCGTATCACATGCTTTTGAAGAATGTCAGTTCTTGTAAAGTCATGCTACCATTATTGCTCAAAGCTGCCGGTGGCCGAATAATTTTTCTTACGTTAAAAATAATGTAGTTTGGAGTACTTTCAATTTCAAATATATTTGTACAAAACTGACAATTGGCTGTTGTTCTGTCTAGTAGACAATGAATGGAAGTGAATTTCAGAGCCCAAAAAGCTCTGCGATACTAACGTAGAACTACTTCCTCTATGTTTTGTATACTGTAAATCTAACTTCAACTTTCAGATATCATCGAAAGTTTCAAACCATGAATAGTATTTTATATAAAGTGGAATGAATAATATATTTTGATTTATAATTTAAAAAAAGTTTATACAGTGTATTTCATGGCTTTGCGTTAAAACTGTTTTTATTGTGTCTCCTCCTAGATGTGTTATAGTCTGGTTGAATGCAGCATCGTTAGATGGCAGCGGTAGCGTTCTTTGCTGCACGACCAGTCGGTTTCTATTTCCCGCCCATGCGCTGATTCAGAGGAGGATCTCCTCCCTATCCGTTCATTTACTTGCTTTAAAACTTTGCTTCTTTCTCTGGCCGCTAGTGCGCTGTTGTCTATGTGTGTTAACTGCAGTAAAGGAAGAATGGATTGGCTTTCCTCTATACACAAACAATCTCGCATCTTTCTCACAGTTTTCTAGCAGCACATAAGTGCGCGTCGTTTAAAACTCGATCAACAGGAGTTTTCTTATAGTTGTGAACTTAAAAATTATCGAATCTTCCTCGAATTTTAGGGCATATATTTCATTTGGTACTTACTTTCAAAAGAAGAAAAACGTGAGGAGGACGTTCCTCCCTTCCCTCCCCCGAGGAACCGCCACTGATTAGAAGCAACATTTCTTTAATTGGCTAGTATTCTGAAGCTAAAAATATGTTGTTAATTGCTTTGTACAGATTTTGTTTTTCAACTTTTGACTAAAATTACATCATTCTTACGCACTTATCACAAAAATTGTTACAAATCATACGACTTTAGAAACTTGTTTCTTTACAGTTTAATTATGCATCCTAATGTACAGTCTTGAAGAATTTACAAGAGCAGCGTGTATTTTAACAATTGTTTGATAAATGCGTAAGAAAATGTAATTTTGTAGTTAAAAAGAGGAAAAAAAAATCTGCACGAAGCAACTATGGAATTCACAACACATTTTTAGCTTTAGAATACTAGCTAATTAACGGACTGATTCTTTTGAATAGTATTCTTTATCTGTAATATTCTTTTATCCTTAAAACTCAAGAACAATAGTACTTTACAAATAATTTCAAATTAGCATAGCTCTGAATATATTGAGAATAGGACAAATGTTTATATAACATTTTTTGCTCAGAAAGTCTTGGGAAATAAGCTCCGTAAGTGACGGTAAATCCTCGTGAATCACCCTGTATCATAACGATTATAGTAGTGATAAAAATGATTACTTATACTTCGGAATTCGACAGATGTCTGGAATACTAAACCTACTGTGTGTTAGGTGAGGTGACAAATATTTTTGGGATGCATAGTACTCGCAAGCATGTGATATGTGACGTTCGGATACTAGTGATACGTCATGATTTTCTGTCATTATCCAACTTCTGAGCTCCCTACAGTATCTTCCATTGTCCAAATACAAAGTAGCGCGCGAAATGTCATACAATTTCCTGTGCATATAACATATATTATTTTCTGTATTAACGTGGTACAAAAATGGTACAGAATAAATCATTCATATTCTTATTTTTAGTAGGTTATTTTACAACGCTGTATCAACATCTCAGGTTATTTAGCGTCTGAATGAGATGAAAGTGATAATGCCGGTGAAATGAGTCCGGTGTCCAGCACCGAAAGTTATCTATGATTTGCTCAAATTGGGTTGAGGAAAAACCCAGCAAAAAACCTCAACCAGGTAACTTGCCCCGACCGGGATTCGAACGCGGGCCACCTGGTTTCACGGCCAGATGGGCTAACCGTTACTCCACAGGTGTGAACTTCATATTCTTTTCTAATGTTCTGTCCACGTCCAAGTCTTTCATACCTTAATGTCGTCTATTATCTGAAATCATCTGCACCGAACTTTTCTCCTGTTCACTATCCCTCCAGTGCATCCTTCAGTGGGCAGTTTCTTCTCAGCCGGTGACCCAAGCAATTCATTTTTCTCTTCCTGACCAGTCTCAGCATCATTCTTTCTTCAATCACTCTTTCCAACACGACTTCATTTCTTATTCTATCTGTACATTTCATACACTTCAGTCTTCTCCATATCTACATTTCAAATGTTTCTAGTCGTTTCTCTTTACCTCTTAACGTCCATGTTTCTGCCTCATACAATGCCACACTCCACACAAAACACTTCACTAGTTTTTTTCCTTAGTTCTTTTTCAGAGATTCTGGAAATCAGTTTCCTAAGGAATAACACGTTCAATATGACCGCCAACTTTCCTCACAATCTCTTGCAAACGAAATCTTATGTTCGTCACCACTCTTCGATCCAAGTCTGCAGATAGCTAGCGGCAGAATGGGCTGAGAGCTGCTCTACACTTTAGCTTCTTGTGGAACACTTTCTCTTTAAGGAATCTCCATAAAAAGTAATCACGCGGATTAATGTCCGGGATATGAGGCGGCCACATTTTGCCGTCCTCATGTCTTTCAGTAAAGCGATGCGGCAACACACGAATATCAGACTTCTCGTGTAGAAAATCAAGAACGTTGTTTGCAGTGTGTGAACGGGCTCAATCCTGCTTGAACCACTGCGTTTGCATAGGGCAGGATGTCAAGCGAGGACATATTATACCCTCTGACAAGGAGTCTTGAGATCTTTCACTTATAGAAACGCATGCAGGCACATACTTAAAAGAGATTATACGTCACTGTTACACCTCGTTTAAAGGCTAGAAATGCCCACGCTTGACATGCCTGGCATAGGGAGACTTGTTGCCAAGAGATGAGGGTTGACATTGTTTTCCAACATGTCTTTGTACCGAACTTGATTGACGATTCCATCGAAGAATAATGGACCGATTGTTCCATGGCTCGAAATCACGACTCATACATCACTTTTGCTCCAAAAATTTCTTTCTCGTGCAGTATGCGAAGATGTTCCCTCGCCCAGAATCGAACGTTTTGTTTATTCACATACCTTTCGCTATCAAAGAGTGGTGACGAACATAAGGGTTCGTTTGCAAGAGGTAGTAAGGAAAATTGACGGTAATATTGAACATATTATTTCTTATGAAATATTTTCCAGCCTGCAATGAGTAATTCTGTACCATTTCTGTACTACTTTAACACAAACAATTATCTTATGTGTGAAAGAATTCGTATGACTTACACACCTGTTACTAAATCTACGTATTACTCTGTGAAAAGATTTATTAAATCTACATACTTAGACTTCAACAAACAAAATTTGATAACACAATCTCAAGGGAAAAAATGGAACTCTCTGCATCATAATCCACAGTTGATTCCCGATTTACCACGCAAATCGTCTGTAGCTGCATTTAGATTGGCAACAGGCCATGACTGTTTGGCCAAGCATCAGCATATAATCGGAATATATTAGTCCCCTAACTGTCCATTGTGCAACTCAAATCAAGAAATGGGTTCAGAATACCTCAAAATCTGTGTGTCAGTTGTTGACCATGACGATATCTTTGAAAAATATTGGCGTGCAAGAGGTCAAATGACTTTATTGTCAAATGTCTGGCGTTAAAAAACAACAACAACATTCAAGTTAGTAATAGGCTAGAAAGAACAGTAAAAAGTTACATACAATTAAAAAAAAGAAAATGTCCTTAACCCTCTCAGTGCCACTGCACACAAAACAGCAGAGAATTTCTAGTCACTTCCAAATTATTTAACATGTAAGGCCTAAGACGATTTAGCTTACAATTTTCTAAAGATTGAAGAATCTTACTTTAATGTTCATTACAAAATTAAAACGTTTTATCACTATGTTCCTAGAAAATTATTTATTATTATTGCAACAAATTGATACAGTGTTGAATACAACTTATGCGATCAATTATTTAGTAACAACCAGAACGTAATAAATCATATATATGACGAGAGCAACTGTCACAATTTTTTCAAGAACAGAAATTGTGCAGTAATTTTCATAAATATTTTTCCTCATTTTCAATCCATGTACATTCATAATTATCGGCTGCAGATTGTACACCAGAATTTCCATCCTTTTTTCTACATATTCCCCTTATTAACTATGGTTACCTCTCAAGCGATGCCTAAACCAATTGGATTTTCAAATAAAATTTTCACCTTATCCGCGCTAAACTATCGTTTTGCTATTCTATTCAAATTGAGTTACTATTTATAAGATCCTTGTTGCTAGTTGTCATATAGGTGACTGGGTTTACTTCAAAATAATATGCGTAAGATTAATTTAAACTGCCGCCGGCGTAGCTCAGTCGGCTAAAGCGCTTGCCTACCGATCTGGAGTTACTCTCGGACGGGAGTTCGTTTCCCGCTTTGGTGGATTACCTGGTTGGTATTTTGCGAGGTTTTTCCAACCGTAAGGCGAATATCAGGTAATCTATGGCTCATCTCGCTAAATACTATCTCACTACCATCAATCCATCGACGTAAAATAACTTAGTAGTTGATACAGCGTCGTTAAATAACCAAGTTATGAAAATTATTAAACTTAAAATATGTCTATAAATCAAAATTGAAAACTCTGTGACCAGCATTACTGACAGTTATTATAACACCCTATGAGAGAACCTAATTTTTATGCACAGGTGTACCGAATTCACAATGTACTTTTTTTAACACACGGTGGATATAGTCGAAATATGAAACACAATTTCTTACAAAATTTTAAAATATCCTAATTTCATTCCCGAAGCTTTGTCTGTAGCTATATTCCGAAACTGAACTGTGAGGAATCTTTGAACTGTAGATAATTGGTTTAGATTTTTAAATTGCTACCGACACTGTCTATGTCAGTGATCAACTCGCGTATGAACGGGCGGGGGCAATGCTTGGCTCATGCGTGCTTACTGTACCGGGCAGAGGACCTGTTTGTGACATTGCGTTGTAGTGAACAGAGGCGGTTCTTGCCACCCATTCAAACAAGAGATGTGAGGAGCAGAAAACACTTCAAAACGTAGGCCACACTCAAGAAATACAATTTACAGATGCATTTTACAACTAACAGTAACGAATATGGCAGATACGAAGAGAAGAACGTGTAGCATTAATTAAACAATTGAAGGAAAATGAGCTAGAAGTTGTTTAAGATCACAATGTTAGTAAATCGGCTGTGCGACTCAATTATAAAATTTCTCTTGTAATAGTAAAATATTAGAAACCTTTTAAAGATTGAAAATTTGAAAAATGTTTAATTACAACTGAAGAACTTTTCTCACAACAAGTGTAGGAGTTAGAATCTATCAGTTTGTGTCCTTCCACAAAGATGCATCAAATCCGAGGTCTAGCCGAGGACGTTCAGGTGCAATTAGTAATTGTTTGTCAGTCTTTCATTTGTTATTCTTTGGCAGCAGATGAAAATACTTATGTAAGCGATAATCCCCAACTAGTGATTTTTCTAAGAGGCGTTATTGAAAACCTTCAGATTAAGGAGAGTTCTTATTGTTATCATAAAAGATACTACTACTGGTTCCGATATTTTCATGTAGAGGCTGTAGAAATTATTTTGGACTCCCTTGGAATAAACTTATATCCTTGGCAAGCAATGGTGCTCCTTCCATGGTTGGAAGTAAAACGGGTGTAATAAGGAGTCTAAGGGACGAAGTGAAAAGCGTTAATTTATCCCATGAAATTATTTCTTAGCGAGTATGGCGATCTGTCAAAATATAGTAAAGTGCGGTGACTAAGTCGTGGCAAATTATTGGATAGGTTCTTTGAATTGAGGGAGAAACATCATCGTTCACGGAGAAAAAAAAAAGGTCTGTATCATAAGTGAAAAATTAAAAAATGGATTTGTGAACTTGCCTTCTTAATGGAATTACCTGAATGCTTTAAATTGTTTTCTACAAGGAAACAACAAGATTATTACACAGTTATATGACAGAGTGAAGGCGTTTAATATGAAACCACCTCTAATTATGGAACCTTAGCTTAAATAAAAGAACAAGTTACATTACATTTTTCAAAATTAACAACGATATAGGCATACTAGTTTCTTAAGACTTTGGATTTCGAAGAATATATTCACACATCATGCGATCTGCGCCAGGAATTTGATTCGACTAGGAAAATTTTCAATTTGATTTTCGATTATTATTTGTAATTGGAACTTATTGATTTACTTTACGATAGTGAATTGAAGGACAAATATCAAAACAAAAGAAGTTATCTGACTTTAATATGAACTTTCCATGTGTTCGATTTCCCCGATTGTACAGACAAACATTTTCGGATTCACATATCTGTGCGAACAGTAATGTTTTCCTATGATGAAGATAAACAAGCCATGTCATGGAAGCCAATTATCGGATCACAACTTAAAATGTGCTGTCACATTATGCACTATACAAACAATAGTTCCAAACGTTGAGAAATTGAAGAAGGGAAAAGAGAATTAAACAAATCCCGAAAAATCAGTGCTAATGCCATGTTGAGTGGACTGAATGGAGTTAATTTCTGCATTACTATTCGTAGGGTTTTTATGTGTTTTGTTCAACATTTTCCCTAACAGAAGCAGTTTACACATTTAGAGTAATTGTCATGCATTGTCCGAATAATTAACACGAAATGTGTATTATATTTCTAGAAGTAATTATAAACTTATTAACTTCTAACTTTGTTGAAAATAGGCTACAATGTTTTTTTTTTCAAATTGTTTAAGATAGTTTATTTAGTTATTTCTATTCAGCCCGTATCTTTTTTTCATCAGTAAACAATCATAAATCTATGCAGTCAATTCATATTTTGGTCCCGCCGCTGAACGTCTTACCTGCCCTGTTACGACTTTCTGCGGGCGAGCGGGCAAGGTTTGATGAAGACACAGTGCTCTGAGTTGGGGACCAATGCTCTATGTTAATTATGTGTACTGAATCTGACCAAGTGGTGCACCAGAAACCTCAATACGAGACACAAGAATTTATATCCGACCGACCTCATTTCGCGAAAAGTTGTGGTTAATCAATATGGTTTCAGAAGAGTTGTGGGTAACCAATCTATTTTCACAGAAATGTTTGTTAATTAATCTCATGTAGCAAGAATGTATGGATAATCAATTTTCTTCCTTTGTACGAAGAGAAATACAGTTAACACAACTATTATGGTACATTTTACATAGCCTAACATTTTCGTAAACATGCGAAAATTGCATTAATTTAATATAAGTAAATGCGAATGCAACACAGAATATCACTATCATCATCATCATCATCATCATCATCATCATCATCATCATCATCATATTGATATGTTTTATTTCTGAAATGTCATTTAACACATGCAAAATGCCATTCGTACATTTCCTTGGAGGTAAATAAAGGTGGCGAGCACGTTAGACTGACATCCCCACTGCCATTAAATGCCAATGGTGTGTAAAAGTGGGAGCCGTAACCTCTCGCCTGTGAACTGGTACATTTTTAACCTTCTAACTTTCCAGATTTCTTGCGTACGATCAAAAGACCCTGATAGTGTAATGCAGTGGTCGTCAGCACTCGCTGAAATGGGTAAAGGGTATTCGATGCAACATCATATGCTCCATCGTGGAGCAGTCAGAGAGGGAGGGAGCATACCCCCCAGCAGCTACGGATGCACCATAGTGTAGTAGGCCTATCTTATCCGCGGGTAAGAGACGCTAGCCCGAGGGTGCTCTGTGCTGATGACCGCTGGTATAGTGCATCTGTATGTATAATATTGATGAATAAATCTATCTACTTATTAATTTTCTTAAGAAAGGCTTGAAATTCTGAAGGACACTGCTTAAATACCATTTGAAAGTGGAAAGGAATTAGATTAATATATCAACTGAAGGTTAAAATAACACTTGTCCAAAGGACACAAAGAAGAGGGCAAGAAACAAACATGAGACCGGCAAACTTCTAGCCGAAAACGCCGTCGAAGTGTGTAGAAATTTCGTTTTTTTTTTCCCCCTCATAGTGGTGTTTTAAAGAGAAAACTGAACTTGAAAAGTAGCCATCACTTTCTTAGAGAGTCTAATTGACTCACAAAATCTTGTCCATTACAATATTATCCATATGTCTTTACATTTCTAGAATCTTGCCTAAGTCTACAAAGGAGAGATGCAAGCCCTGAACACTAAGTGAAGAGGAAAGGCGATCTGGATATGGGACACCAAACAACGCTGGATTGACTAGCGTGCTGTCTCAGCTGCTAACAGATTAGTCCAGCCGCCTGGTCAGCTCTCTGACTGATTAACTATCCGTAGCCTATGATGTTTGTACTCTGTCGCCGAACACTCTATTACCTGAGTACGGTACCTGAATGTTTAACCTGCTGATAATGCTCTCACCTCAGTGAGTCCCTTTGGGCCTATGAAGATGCTTCAATTACACTAAATTTGTAATTAACGACGATTATCCAAAGTGTTTTCTACAAATATTACATGCTTTATGGATGCCAGCCTAAAGAAATCCATTACAATATCCATGGGGTTACTTCTTCTTTTAAAGATGACTCCATAACTAATAAAACAATTCACGTGCCAAAGTAATTTTCTCTGAGGTGGCTTTTTCCGCGTATGTAAGAAGCAGTATTGATAATCTACTACAGTTTAAAATTGTATGGATAAATATTTCAAGATGGTATGAATGGGATATCTGTAAATGTTACCTTCGTCCTGGCTAGACAAACTGTTAAAAAAAGTCTTTGGATTATGGTTGTTTCATGAAAAGCACTGCAAATTTCCACTCCTATAACATAGGCCTATGATGTTTTTCCCCTTACTACTAATTCAGTAGATGGCCGCTACAATACGCTCATAATATTATTTAATAGACTTATCTCAAATTTGCATATTTTGGGCTATGGTTCATTTTTTCCAAAAACCCTCCAATTGTACACACTGTTAACAGTAACAGTATTTGGGAATATCTTCTTCGACCACATTTCAGGGTGGTACTTCTCATATAATCAGTTTACTAAAATTATTAGCACGTATGGGTAAGACAAAACAATTCTTTGTAAGAGAGAAAGCTCAGAAAGTAGAAAAAATAAAAGCAGACATAGCTGAATTCCGTAAAATATTTACATATCGCAACTTCGTCTTATGACATCTTGATAGAATCTGCTACGCCGTCGTATCGTTTCAGAAGTAAAGTAAGATTAGCAACCGACTTAATCTGTTCGATGACGATTTTAACAGTCTAAAAAAAAAAATACATGTTTTTATGGCTGGTGAGACTATGGACTTGCTCATCTCATGTTACTGTACCACGATACGAAATATTTGCGTATTTCGTATTCCCTATGCCATGAAATAATAAGCGTGTTGGCTATTTAAATATATTCGTATATGCATTATATATGCGAAAAGCACTTTTGTTTCCATCATGTTGGTACGAAACGTCTGTCCGCTTGAAATCATACATCAGTTATGATATCCGACATGTCGGAAATATATCTCAACGCATTGCTAAAATATTCAAAACCTTAAAAGCCTGATAATACCGAATAATATATATATATATATTTTTTGAGTTACATACTGTCGTAATGGGGTAAATTCTACTTTTGCTGAAATACATCAAATTGACATTGACGGCTATTGGACGGCTATCGGAAAAAGTAATAATTCCGGGCATAACCTTCACAATCTTGCCTTTATCGATCACAAAATACAAATCCGTATTGCTTTTATTTGAACTCCGGGCCTTGATCGTCGTATACTAACGCTGTGCCAATTGGGCTGCCAAGGTGGCAAATTATTTCATTTTATTGTTTTGAAATATTTGTTAATTAATAAAAATAAAAAGGGAGTTCTATATAACCAATCTAATCTAGTTCCCTCAACAAGGATATCAAAGATCGAAGCCTTTTCTAGCCACATTCTGTGAAATTCACTACGGACAAACGCAGTTAAATGTAATATTTCCATTTACTTTCCTTTCCCTGTCATTCTTACTTAACCATTGTTCCTTTATCGTCGAAATAAATTTCAAATATCATATCATCTTTAAGTATTTAATGTAAAATTAGCAATATTATTTAAATGTTGTGGACTAATACAATGAAGTATATTTAGGACATACATACATGCATAATTTAAAGGTCATTAATCAATTATGGATAATTAATTATAACACACAGATGTGTCGAGCTGCCGCCAGAAATTATGCACATGGCAGTAATTAACATCAATAAACCATGAGAATTATCACACACGTAATACCCTCATATTAGTCGTTGTGTTTATACATAATGTTTCTTACATTATTACTTCTTTTTTATTATCCAGTTGTCCTTAGACCAAGTCCATGAGATTGTATTGTTGCAGCTGGTGTATCACTATTTTTTGGTTCTGAATATGCAATATATGATCTCGAGCAAGCATGCCAAACTCACTTGAAGGAGAAAGTATGATGTCAACCTCATTCTAAAACTTAGACACGATTGACGTCCAAGCATCGCTCTCAATCAAAAACTTGCTTCAGTGGCGGGTAGTACATAAACTCATGTTGTAAACAGTGAGGGACATGGGAAAAACCAGAGGCGGTATGCTACCCCAAGACTTTCCCCTAAATATCTCGATTTAAAAAAAAGGTGTAGGAACTTTACAACATACACGTACATGATGTTTACAATAAATTGTTTCATCAGTCAGTAACGCGAGTCTTTGAAGCTTACGCAACACATTACATTTCTTAATAAAATAATTCCAGGTTATTTACTAAATTTTATTGCAATGTCCATTGACATCATTTAAGATAAGGTTAGAACTTCAAAGTGCGAATACTTAAAATAGTACTGTATGTAATTTTATTTACATAATAGATAAGTGACGATATTCGTCACTGACAAATATTTTAAAAGAATAAGATCTGATGACATAGTCACTAAATTGGCAACAATGACCACTACAAGGTCTTCTATACTTGTAATGCTCCGTTGTTAACCATTCCATGGGTTGACTTATCAAATAAACGTGTCTAAATACACGTTGAATACAGTTCCAGAAGGCTGTGGCTGAGATCTACGAAGCAAACTGATAGTACTCTTTGTTATGAAAGAATGTATAAACAAATTTTGTGCGAGATCGTGAGAATTTGCTTGCTTTCCGCACAAAACCAATACGCGGTAAGTGTGAAATACCACATTCAGTATTCCCAACGTAACACACATAACAATTTCCCTCTTCTTACCGCTTAAGCGCCACATTCATTTTACTGCTTTAGGCTTTTAACATATTGTTTTTAGAGACGTTTAACATAGTAATAATTATAAATTGGAAACTTACCACTGCAATTTCACCTAAATTGCACTGTTAATTACTGTTTTTAAATATTTGCAAAAATTAAGTAAAGTCTACTACTCCACGAAACTTATTGCATTCCTGATACAAGTAACATTAAGGAAGCCGTGAAAAAATCAACAAGAATCCAGATGCCGATTTATTACTGCAATATGTTATAGAAATAATATTGTTAAAATATTAAAATGAAAAATAAATCATTACATAACCTTACCGTTTGTTTTAAGTTCGCATTTATAGACTGGGGAAAAAAAGACAGACGTATATCACGGCCTGCTGGAATATAGTAAACACAAAAAATATTTTATAGCAACAATGTTGAAGAGAGATATTTTAGTTTTTAAAAGTTGCCGTCATTGAACAGAAACCAAGATGGAGATTTCATTGCGACTAATTAGAAATTCGTTTTTCAGGTATGTAATAGATGATCTTCGCACAAAATAATGTACGATATACGAGCGGTATGTTTGTTTTCATGTTCTCGGAAATTAAAAACGCTCAACTACGTTTCGCTTTTTCAATCTTTTCCTCGAACATGAGAACATCAACATACCGCTCTTGTAACGCATATTACTATTTATGGATCACATTTTTTCATTGACGGTATGTCATTTTTCACTGGTATGTTTTCAGGCCATAGAAACCAGTGGCGGTATTTCTTACCGGCGCATACCGTCTCACTTCCCTCACTGGTTGTAAAAATAATCACCATTCTAAACATAAATTAGGATAAGATTGATAAATCCACACAAACTATTAAACATTCATTTATTTAGTGATTAACTGATCGCAGACACCTCTTGTTTTGCATTAATGCATCAATATTTGGCTGAATTGTTTTGTACATAGACGGAGAGCAAAGACTAGATGACGTTAACTTAACTTCCCGAGCGTGCAACTGATTTAGCCTTCAATAATTCATTTAAAAATATTGTTCACAACAATATGTCGACACAGACATTGTAATTATATGAACTGGTAAATTTATCATGTTAAGATACATTTATATTGCCAATAACTACTGGGTGAACAGTATAGAGGAGTACAGAAGCCTCGCGCGGCCTTGAGTCCCCCACCTCCGCGCGGATAGCCGGCCGGCCGGGCAGGGCATAGTTGCGTCACACGGTCAGATAAAATGC
Organism: Periplaneta americana; assembly: GCF_040183065.1. Classification (NCBI taxonomy): domain Eukaryota; kingdom Metazoa; phylum Arthropoda; class Insecta; order Blattodea; family Blattidae; genus Periplaneta; species Periplaneta americana. Next base: position 125,356,268 of record NC_091130.1, on the reverse strand, counting down.
AGCATATAAAAAAGGGTCCCTGTTTTGTGGGCATAGTTGCGCCCCGTTCCCTTCAGGTAGAGAAAAGGTCATGGCATAGTTGCGCCCCGATGAAATAGGTAGAGAAAAAGACACTACGGAAACTCGAGCCTCGTAATAAACCAACCTTATTGATTTCTTATTCGATTTATGTTCATTATCGATACCGTTAAAATGAACACCATGAAGTTGGCAGTACTATATTAACTGACATATTCAAATGAGTGAGTCGTTGAAATATGGGGCCTTAGCAGTCTTGACATTTTATTAGCGATTTTCACCGTCTGTGGGGTATAGTGAGGCTAATTTAAAATGAATGTTAAGTTTAGTGAAAAGGGTGAAGAGTTAATAATTGAAACCCTGTACCGTAGGGTTAAGATATCGATGTAGAAACAAAAAATGTAGTTCATTTATTGTGTGTGATCAATAAAAAAGTGTTATTTTAAATAGCAAAATTGATCATACGCTAGGCCTACCTGACTTCAATGCAGCTATCACTGTAATATTTTTAAGTAATTTATTTATTTTATGACAATCACTTTCGTGTGTACTATGCTCATCGGGGCGCAACTATGCCAGGTCCCATCTGCTACCTGATTTCTTCGGGGCGCAACTATGCCATGCCTAGGTCTCCCAACTGACCGCGGGGCGCAATTATACCATACTGGGCCGGCTAGCCGTGAAACCTGTTCTGCTCTATACTGTTCACCCAGTAGTATACAAATCTCGACAACTTTTCCCCAATCTTTTTATGAAACTGTTGGCAACAAATCGTTTAACCATTTTGTCACTTATGTAATTACAAAAATTTAAAATAAAAACGTAATTCCATGGAATAAGCAACACAAAAACAATTTTACATAGTTACGCACAAGTAAGTTTGTTTTTCCCAAAATCTTTACCATTGGCAACATTGGAATAATGCCTTACATTATAATGTCGTATAAATAACGAAATTGAACGGAATATTATAGCTTTAATATCTCCTTCAGCAACAAAATAAATATCTTCCCATTCCTCACTGCAGCTGTATATTGGTACTGTAGATAGTGTCATTTTCAAATATTCTGTAAACTGCTCGCCACTGAATGTTTACGTTCTGCAGGTAACGACTGACTGAACAGAATGAATACAGAGTCGCGGACAAGAGGTGGAGGAAGTAGAGACGTTAATGTTTGTGCTCTAAGGAGCGCCTGTTTGGCATCCCTGTTCTAGAGTGAGGTCTATACAAGTAAGGATATGATTTTGTGAGGCTGGTTCTGTGTTAAATTTTGTATATAATGAGATGCTATTATCTTCATATGCTTTGTGTGCTCACTTTTTAGCCTTGCTATTGCAGTTTATGATTCTCGTCTAAATCGACATTTGATGACTATATTACGATATGGTGTACGGTACGGTACGGTACAGTAGTATGTATGTATTTATTTACACTGCAAGTGGGCAAGCACCCGGTGGCAGTGGTATATACAATATTAACAATACACAGTTAAAATGATAAGCAATACACAATAAAATTTACAATAGCCTACATAATAAAATTTACAACACATATACAATTTTATACACAATACAATAAGAATACACAATACAATTTAACACAATAATAATTAAACATAAAATAAAACACCTAATTTTACAACACAACCTACATAATTATGTACAGGTCCTACATAATTTTCAATAGTCTTTCACTTTTACTCTCATCTCATTCCCTGTAGTGGCACTATGCCGCATTTCACTGACACTTTAGCACACATTTCACTGACACTATAGAACACATTTCATTGACGCTATAAATTATCACTCATCGGAACTGTTCACTGCACTGTAAAACCATAACTTCACTGACTCACCTCGCTTCACTGATACAATAGTTCAAATAAGTCAAATAATTGCATTCTTATGCATACTTATAAACAGAACTACATTTAAACTAAACATTTCTAGTCTAAGGCCCTCTTACACGCTATTTTTAAATAATTTACAATTCAAACCAAGGAAGTAAACTCGTCAGGCTAGATAAATACATGCCACCTTAAAAAATTAAATGTTGAATGTCACCTTAATTTTAATTTTCACTTTATACACAACTCTTTAAATTATTCTTGAATCTCCTTAAGGAAGGAAAGCCCTCAAAGACCGCTGCAGGTATGCTACGGTACGGTACAGTAGTACGGTACGGTACGGTACGGTACAGTACAGTACGGTACGGTACGGTACGGTACGGTACAGTAGTACGGTACGGCACGGTACGGCACAGTACGGTACAGTAGTACGGTACGGTACGGTACAGTACAGTACAGTACAGCATAGTATAGTAAAGTATATTTTTAACCTGGTAGAGGCAAGGCCATCAGGCCTTCTCTTCCCTCTATCAGGGGATTACAACTGCAATATTAAGAATACAATTACAATTGTAATTACAATTAATATTAAATTTACAAATACAATAAAAATCAAAGAACTAAAAGATTAACTGATTAATAAAGGCTAGACAGTTTATTGTTGAAGTTATGGTCGAATGTTATTATAAGAAGTAAAAAAGGTAAAAAGGTAAAAGTTTCCCCGTAACATGCCATGAAGGCACTTGGGGGTATGGAGGTAGAGTCCCATGCTTTCCATGACCTCGGCACTAGAATGAGGTGGTGTGGTCGGCACCACGCTCTGGCCGCCTTTTACCCCCGGGAAAGACCCGGTACTCAATTTTATAGGAGGCTGAGTGTACCTCGGGGCCGTTCTGAAAGTTTGGCAACGAGAAAACATCCTGTCACCACCTGGGATCGAACCCCGGACCTTCCAGTCCGTAGCCAGCTGCTCTACCAACTGAGCTACGTATTATAGGAAGTAACCTTAATAATTCATTACGTAAATTGAGGATGGGCATACCCGACTTCTCAAGTCAAAATGGTTAACCAGTCTTCCAACAAATATTATGATGTAGATTTCCTAGCATCCTCTTCTGAAGGTAATATATATATATATATATATATATATATATATATATATATATATACACACACAGAAAACGCTCAAGCGCTTCTGCGAGTGTTTGTCCTGTGAACGTCTTTGATTGAAGAAAGATTGACTGCTACTACTACTACTGCTGTTACTAGGCCTACTACTTCTACTACTACTACTACTACTACTACTACTACTACTACTAGGCCTACTACTACTACTACTTCTGTTACTAGGCCTACTACAACTACTACTACTACTACTACTGCTGCTGCTACTAGGCCTACTACTACTACTACTACTACTACTACTGCTGCTGTTACTAGGCCTACTACAACTACTACTACTACTACTACTACTACTACTACTACTACTACTACTACTGCTGCTGCTGCTACTAGGCCTACTACTACTACTACTACTACTGCTGCTGCTACTAGGCCTACTACTACTACTACTGCTGCTGTTACTGGGCCTACTACTTCTACTACTACTACTACTACTGCTGCTACTAGCCTACTACTACTACTACTGCTGCTGCTGCTGCTAGGCCTACTATTACTACTACTACTACTGCTGCTGTTACTAGACCTACTACTTCTACTACTACTACTACTACTGCTGCTGCTGCTGCTGCTGCTAGGCCTACTATTACTACTACTACTACTACTGCTGCTGTTACTAGGCCTACTACTTCTACTTCTACTACTACTACTACTACTACTACTACTACTACTACTACTACTACTAGCCTACTACTACTACTACTACTACTAGCCTACTACTACTACTATTACTACTGCTGCTGCTGCTAGGCCTACTATTACTACTACTACTAGGCCTACTACTGCTGCTGTTACTAGGCCTACTACTACTACTACTACTACTACTACTACTGCTGCTACTAGGCCTACTACTACTACTACTACTACTACTACTTCTGTTACTAGGCCTACTACAACTACTACTACTACTACTACTACTACTACTGCTGCTGCTACTAGGCCTACTACTACTACTACTACTGCTGCTGCTACTAGGCCTACTACTACTACTACTACTGCTGCTGCTGTTACTAGGACTACTACTACTACTACTACTACTACTACTACTACTGTGTGATTGTTACAAATATATGTACAAATTTATTATTTCTTAAACTTAAGCTCCTAGTTCACAATTCAATTTGACTCATCTATCTTACTGTAATCATTACTATTCTTATATGTGTGTTATTCTGTGTTTTTGGCAACCCAGGATGCCTGGGCAGACTATTTCTTGAAATAAATTATATATATATACTACTACTACTGTTACTTAGAAATTATGAGTTGAGTGACAATGAGAAAAATTACTTAACGTTAATAGTTCAAATGCTTAGGAAATAAGGTTAACTCGTAAAATGTTATTATGTATTTGAACTTACTAACTCATAAAGTTGACAGAATTATTTTTAAAACACAGCAGCTATTAATATGTGGCTAGTCTGGAAATCCAGGTCATTTTATAATTATTTTATTAACTACTCTATTTCTCTTTAGTTTTCCGTTGTTATGATTATTCATTCTTTCTAGTTTTAAATTAAGCTACGCGTATTTTAGTACGTAGTTAAATGTATTAAAGCTCTCATTAATTAATTGTGTACCCACTATACATCAAGTAGTACAAATACATTGCATTGTTATGAAGTAGATTTTTTGGTTATATAACGACGCTGTATCAACTACTCGGTTACTTAGCGTCGATGAAATTGGTGATAGCGAGATGGTATTTGGCGAGATGAGGCCGAGGATTTGGCATAAATTACCTGACATTTGCCTTACAGTTGGGGAAGAACTAGGAAAAAATCCAACTAGGTAACTGTCCAAGTGGGAATCGAATCCAGGCCCGAATGCAACTACGGATCGGCAGGCAAGCGCCTCAACGACTAAGCTATGTCAGTGGCTCAAGTAGACTTTTAATAGACACAAAAAGAAACCACTGTCAATGTATTAAACAAAAAAATATTTTATGGTTTGTAACTCCTGAGGTGATATAATGATAGTATTAATAATTAAGGGAAAAGAGAGGCTATCGGAGCGGTCATTGTCTATTTTAAGATTGACGATAGGCTGAGGGAAATAAACAATTATTCAGTGGAAACTTGTTTTTATTCAAAACTGAAAGTACTTTAAATTGCTTAAGCTTCAATTGGCTTTACATACGAAAACAATTCGCCAAACTGCTTGAGGTAAATACTAGACGACGCTTTAGGAAGATTGGAAACGTTGTTTGTTAGAGGACCGTGTCGGGTCCAATATCTGCGTCCCTTTTCTTTTCTGCAAAGTCTCTCCAGTTGTAAAATTTTAAATCTCTTAGTGTTAAATTATTCAGGTAGACTGTCGTATTGAACTCGTCTTTCAACACTTTCTTTTCTTTCTCTCAGAGTTTACTTCAAAGTCAGTAGTTTAAGTGTTACTCGAATTGTTTTCAGAAAGTTGGTAACAAATTAATTGTAACTCCTTTTTCTTGTTGTATCAGATTAAAAGTTGTCTAGGTTCAGAAACACTACTGAGAACGTGATGATTATATTTCCAGTCCCATTAATATTTGTAATAGAGGAAGTTTAAGTGCTTTTAATTTGTTTTGAAACTACACACGTTCAAACACGGGTACTTCTCCATTACATAGTTGATTGAAAACTATCTCTTTATTTCTTCCTAATGAAAACTGGTACGAAGTTTATGAGATTCAAGTAAGTTACAGCTAAATATTCACAAATAAAACTTTAAATGTAATGAAATCAATTAATTACAGTGAAGGAGTCAGTGCCAAAGGAAAAAAATGTCAACTGGAATTAGTCTTCCCCCAAGTATCGGAGTAAGATGCCCAGTGCTGTGACGCAACCTAAGATGGCGGAACAATTTTTTTATTTTTATTTTATTGGGTTATTTTACGACGCTGTATCAACATCTAGGTTATTTAGCGTCTGAATGATATGAAGGTGATAATGCCGGTGAAATGAGTCCGGGATCCAGCACCGAAAGTTTCTCGTATTGGGTTCAGGGAAAACCCCGGAAGAAACCTCAACCAGGTAACTTGCCCCCACCGGGATTCGAACCCGGGCCATCTGGTTTCGCAGCCAGACGCGCTGACCGTTACTCCACAGGTGTTGGCGGGACAAGGTCGTTGATTGTTAACAATACAAACTTTAGAACCTTTACTACAATATCCATTATTTGCTCATGTAACGCTTTGAGTATATCCTCACAAGTTAAATATTTAGGCATTATTATTGACCAACATTTAAAATGGGACAAGCATAATTATCTCCTTCCTGTGTAACAGATTGCGTAAAACAATCCACAAATTTTCCATTCTACGCTCTTATTTACCTGTTTATGTTCTGCGTACTGTGTACTTAGCTCTGTTTCAATCAAAATTCAGTATGGTATTTTAGGTTGGGGAGGAATGGCAAAATCGACTCTCCATCCTTTAAATTTGCTCCAAAAAAGAATGATCAAAATTTGTCTATATAAACCTTTTCATTACCCAACAAAATTAATTTTATCAGGAATTTGGTGTATAAAATCTAGAACAAATTTATAAATAAATATTGCTGATTTACTTCAATAAAAATCACAATAAATTTAAATTTGATCCACACGAATACCATACGAGACAAAACTACAGTTTCTTTCTAAATACTCCCAAATGCCACATAACTGCTGGATTAAAACACAGCAGAAATTTTGGACCCAAAATATATAATGCATTAATTAGAGCTTACCCTGAGCTAAGTACACTTAACACACATAGATGTAAGAAACAAATCAGATTAATTATTTAATTGTTTAAGCTAATAGAGTTAAAAATTGATACTCTAATATTTATGCATTTTTTATTTCCTATTTGTATATAGACCCTATTATTACATGCTGTATGTATTTTACCAATTATTAATGTTATTGTGCTCAATGAACTGTCTTAATTTTGTGATATATTTGTATAACTGATCTGAACTGCGCCCGAGCACGAGCTTCTGCTCTTTCGGGCTGCAATGCCTAATGTAGCTCAAGTGTAAAGTATTAAATAAATAAAATAAAAAAATAAATAAAAAACGTCAATATCGTCAAATGTTTGACAGTAATTACGAATTCAAGGATGTATTAAATTTTAACATACCTTAGCAATTATGTTATAGTAGAAAAATGAGATGTTTTCTTGCTCTTCTTCTTCTCACAACAAGAACACGTGGCAAAATGAGTTAGCTTCCACTTTAAAGACATTCAACTGTCTCAGTGATCATGAAGACCATGAAGACATGGAAAAATGTGAAACTAGAAAGAAATAAACATCTTCCCCCCGATAGTCATCTCTCTCCGATTCACTCTATTGGGCATTCATTTCAAAGTGTGTCATGACGTCACTGTTGTGAGTCAGCAATTTGAAGCGAGTTTCAGCTTTTATGTCAGAGAAGTTTCCTATTAATCAAGGCGTTCAGCCTGAACTTGAGAACGTGTACGGTATAACTTGAACGCCGTAGCAACAGATGGCAGTCTGTACTGTCTGTGTGCTACCATAACCTCTTTCGAACTGTGTTTTGCGCGACCAAGTCGTACGCAGGGTATTTGTTATGATCGGTTGCGTACGGCAACATTCCACAAACACAAATCAAATGCTCCGTGTCCATGTTGACCGTCGACGTTAATGTCAACAAATGCGTAAGAAATAGTCTTAACCCTCTCCCCATATCCTGACAGTAAGGAAAAAACTCACCTCAGTACATGTTTCCAAACAGTTCACATTCCTGCCACTACCGGCGTTACCGTACATATCAGTAAGTACTCTTCAGAATGAACGCCGTACTTCCTATTCAACTTCTCTTGCACATAGGTAATACACCTCTGCGGAAGTATAGGAAGATTGAATTCTCTAGGCTCATTGACTAGCCATATGACGGCATACAGCGAGCCATGACACACTTTGAACTGAACACCCAGTAGTGTTTCATCTGTTCGAATTAAACAAAAAAAAACTGACTTTAACAACTTTTGGTATTAACTACGATTCCGTTTTAATCACGACCCTCGTAATAGCAATTATCTCGTATAATGGGAGCAAGTGTGTTTTATAAATAAACAGTAAACGTAGAAGAATGGAAATTAAAAGATGCCAAAGCAGAAATTCCTGTACAAGTGTTACTGTTCCTTCCTCTGAGCACAGCACAATATGCTTTATTGAAATTCCTGCATCTGTTGGCAGCAGTTTATAAAGTAAAGTTTGTGATGAAGCTGAAGCTGGAAAGGCTATAAGTTCATTACGGCAGCAGCACATTATTAAAGTGCGAGCGAGGCGGATGGCAGCTCACCACGTGACTGTCATGCGCCGCTGTAATTACTGCGCTGGGCCGCCAAACATTCGCGACAGCGCTGCCCGTCAATTAGCCGGCCGGAATTAGCCACCTCATGTGACCCAAATTGAACCCACACACATCTTCCTACCTCATTACATGTGCGTATGACTCGCGTATTTTCTTGTCTTTCAACAGAGAGAAAAAGCTCGTTTATTCAACGGGAATAGTGGTAGACTATACAACGTAAACAATATTGTATGAAATATTGCTAATAACTAAAGCCCTGATGTTTGGAAAAATGCCTTTTTTACTGGGTGCAAGTAAATCACTATTTTCATAGATATGAATGTGATCTGGGGTAAATCAAAGTGATACGGTCAATTTTTATTTTGCCTATTATGCCTTTTTCTTACTAGATCAACAATAAATGCCTTTTTTGTCATTTTCAAACAATATTTCTAGTTTATTTGCAATTTTCTAATTAATTGTAAAGTAATGTGTATGAAAAGGGAAAACACGGACATTTTACTTGAAGCAAGTAAAGAGATAGGTTTGGAAGTAAATCCCGAAAAGACAAAGTATATGATTATGTCTCGTGACCAGAATATTGTACGAAATGGAAATAAAAAAAATTGGAGATTTATCCTTAGAAGAGGTGGAAAAATTCAAATATCTTGGAGCAACAGTAACAAATACTGGGTGTTCAGTTCAAAGTGTGTCATGGCTCGCTGTATGCCGTCATATGGCTAGTCGATGAGCCTAGAGAATTCAATCTTCCTACACCCGCTGAGGCCTATTACCTATGTGCCAGAGAAGTTTCCTAGCAAGTACGGCGTTCATTCTGAAGAGTACTTACCGATACGTACGGTGACGCCGGTAGTGGCAGGAATGTGAACTGTTTCGAAACATGTATTGAGGTGAGTTTATTTCTTACTGTCGGGATATGTGGAGAGGGTTAAGACGATTACTTACGTATTTGTTGACATTAACTTCGACGGTGAACCTGTGACACAGTGCATTTGATTTGTATTGTGGAATGTTGCCGTACGCAATCGATGATAACAAATACTCTGCGTACGACTTGCCCGCACAAAATACAGTTCGAAAGAGGTTATGGTAGCACACAGACCGTACAGACCGCCTTCTGTTGCTACGGCGTTCAAGTTATACCGTACACGTTCTCAAGTTCAGATTGAACGCCTTGAATAATAGGCAACTTCTCTGACCTAAAAGCTGAAATTAGCTTCAAATCGCTGACTCATCAACAGTGACGTCATGACACACTATGAAATGAACACCCAGTATAAATGACACTCAGGAGGAAATTAACTACCGATTTTCATGAATATAAGAAGATAGAATGTATGTTGTTATTTTATATGCATATTATTTTGTATACATTTTTAATAAATTAGTTACTAATTTCTATTTGAAACGTACTGTATAAATGTAGTCTTATAGGCCAAACTCACTTTTGGATTACAGACAATGCTTTTGTATAAAATACAGAAAACCTTTATATGCGGTGTTATTATATATCACTGCCACCGGGTGTATACCCAATTGTAGTGTTAATAAATACATACGTACACATACAAAACCAAAGTAGATATTATTTGCGTGTTTGTTACATTATTTCATTCAAGTGTGTGTTCTGAATAATAATTCCAGAAAAAAAAAATCATCTGCGACATAACAAAGAAACTGAATACGGTAGTTACAAAATATGTACAAGTTAGACTTCAACGAGGAACTGTTTGTGTTACGTTCAAATTTGTAGGGGATCCCGTGAAATAATGTTTACTTTCTGTTCTTGCAACCTTGGAGAGATAAATTGAACGTAACATCAGAACATGATGAGGAAATAAAATATAGTACAAGTTCGTAAAGACGCCTAATAAATGAGTAACAACTGACGTACTATCCAAGTAACAAACATTTGACATAAACTAAAGTAATGGAATTTTTCTTCTCCACACAATAAGAAAGTGACATTAACTGATTAGCAAAAGAATACGCACTTCTGCTTCAGGCAAGTCCATAAGATGGCTACAGTAAATTTGTCATAATAACATTGCAGTAAAATTAACAAGCTCTAGAAAAATAATAGGTTTTATTTAGAATGATAATACTTACTCACTTACTTACTGGCTTTTAAGGAACCCGGAAGTTCATTGCCGACCTCAAATAAGCCCGCCATTGGTCCCTATCCTGAGCAAGATTAATCCATTCTCTATCACCATATCCCACCTCCCTGAAATCCATTTTAATATTATCTTCCCATCTACGTCTCGGCCTCCCTAAAGGCCTTTTTTCCTCCGGCCTCCCAACTAACACTCTATATGCATTTCTGGATTCACCCATACCTGCTATATGCCCTCCCAATCTCAAACGTCTGGATTTAATGTTCCTAATTATGTCAGGTGAAGAATACAATGCGTGCAGTTCTGCGTCTGTACCTTACTCCTATCTCCTGTAACTTCATCCCTCTTAGCCCCAGATATTTTCCTAAGCACCTTATTTTCAAACACCCTGAACCTATGTTCCTCTCTTAAATTGAGAGTCCAAGTTTCACAAGCATAAAGAACAACCGGTAATATAACAGTTTTATAAATTTTAACTTTCAGATTTTTTGACAGGAGACTGGATGATAAAAACTTCTCAACCGAATAATAACAGGCATTTCCCATATTTATTCCGTGTTTAATTTTCTTCCGAATATCATTTATATTTGTTACTGTTGCTCCAAGATATTTGAACTTCTCCACCTCTTCTAAGGATAAATCTCCAATTTTATGTTGCTATTTTGTACAATATTCTCGTCACGAGACATAATCATATACTTTGTCTTTTCTGGATTTACTTCCAAACCTATATCTTTACTTGCTTCAAGTAACATTCCCGTATTTTCCATAATCGTTTGTGGATTTTCTCCTAACATATTCACGTCATCCGCATAGACAAGCAGCTGATGTAACCCGTTCAATTCCAAACCCTCTCTGTTATCCTGGACTTTCCTAATGGCATACTCTAGAGCAAAGTCAAAAATTGAAAGTGATAGTTCATCTCCTTGCTTTAGCCCACAGTGAATTGGAAACGCATCTGTTTAGAATGATAATAAAAATATGAATTCTATTCAAAGAAAGAAATGTTTCTACGCGGAAAATGTAATTATCAGGGACCGAATTATTTATATTCAGATTGATTTTCCTCCTCCGCACATAATCCACCTGTGCGATGATCAGTGAATTGGTGATGAAATGATGAATTACAGACGGAATGATGACCATTTTGGAAATGCAACGGGGTCCAGAGGAAAATCCAACTACGACCTCGTTCGCCAGCACACATGATGAATTATAACTACTTCAAACATAGGATGTTTTATAGCAATCTATACAGTTGCCACGTTCAAGCGACGTGAGTACCTTCAATTATCCAATCCGATTACACTTTTACATTTCATAATTACTATTTCTATTTCGTATTATTTATATATTTCAGACATAATTCATCACTCATTGGACTCTACTGAACAAGAGTTCCACAGAATATTATGAAGTTTAATTACAACATTACGTGGTTTTTAACATTATTTTAATTTTATGACCTGTAATATTACATTTTAATTATGGAGATGTTTTGTACATCATTAATCTTAAACAGTTTATCTACCACCAATGTAATGGCTACACAGTTTGATATTGACATATTGTATAATTGTGCCTGAAGATGCCTGAATGGGCGAAAACGTTTGAAATTTGTAATTCATGTATATAAAACTTAATGACCATATAATATAAGTCATTATTTTACATTGATTTGTCATTTGACTGAGTAACAAATATTATATTGTGTTTATCAAATTTAGTCGCTTAGTTCAATTTGTGTTCTTAGGAGAAATAATTCATTAACAATTATAAGTGTATAGGTTGCTAGAAAATAGGTGGCGTTAATTGGACAACCTGTTCCTAATAACGCCAGTTTACAAAGTTTTCCTATTTGAGTTGTAATTCTTGTTCGATATATAATATATCCATTTTCGTTGTGCTATTTTGTAAAGATAAGATTACAGTTTCTATTTCATAATTTTCGTGTTTATACATAACTTATTTCCACAGCAAAAGTGACTGAAGTGTTAAGGTGGTACGTGTACCTTATTCCAGCATTACTTGAGCCTGCTTTTAAAATTATACATTTTCATTGTCTTTCCGTTCTTACTAATGAAGAAACATTTCATATTTTTCAGTAGTGTGTGTACAAATATTTGCTATTGACGTAGTATTAGTCTTCACTAATTACCCATAACCTGTTGCGCTTTGCACAAAATGTATGGTTATGCAAAGGATTAGCAAACTCTAGTGCCTTATTGGATACGACTCTTGGGATTCAGTTCAGCTTCCAAGGTATTAAATAACAACCGTGCACTGCAGAGTCGCAATGGAAAGCCGTTTATATCGACATTTCATTCAATTAATAATGATATCTTTACTTTATGTGCTTAGCGAATATACAGCATTCTAGTGAAGGAACTGGAATCCGGTGTGGCTTAGTGGATACAGCGCCAGCACGTAGAGCTGAAAACTCGGTTGGACTCCCGGTGCCGGAGAGAATTTTTCTCCGCTCCACTCATCCTTCATCATATGATAAAGCAGAATTCCTGCATGGAAATATCATAAGTACTCCGGTACATCACAATAAAAATTCTGTAGTTTTATCTAAGAAAATTCGCTAATCCGAGATTTAATAGGAACTCTGTACATCTGGAAGTAGGCAATTTAAGTACATAGCTTTTCGAAATACGTATTTTGTACTGTTAAGAGGCGCACATAATAATATTCCACCCTAACACACTTTCACTCCAGCGACAAACCGAATTGCAAGGTGAAGAGTAGGAACCGGATTTTTATGTAATTACATATTATATTCCTTTCAACCTAACCGTATATAAATAAGAAATCTTTGCGAATCTTGTAATTGCCACTAATATATTAAAATTTCATACTAGTCTACATATTTTTACATATTTACCCCACATTACATATTATGACTTGATATTACATAAATCTACATATTTAGGGGTTTTATTCATTTTTACTTCTATAAAAGGAATAAAGAAATTTCTACTGAGGAAGCTTACAATTTGAAATATACAGATTTAAAGTACCTTTTTAAATACCCAAGCCGTTCCCATGCAATTTGCAACCTTACCCACCCTCTTCCTAATCTTTCCAGGGAAAACCAGTGACAATTCCGACATGAGCCGTAATAAAGTAGCCGACTTTTGAGAAGAAGCTGGAGTAAATGAACAAACTGGAAAGATGTTGAAAGATTAAAATAAATAGCTTTTTAGGTTATTTCTTGACGTCTTCACTTTAAATTTAGTAGACCTATAAGAAAATGACATTTTCCGAGCAATTAGAAAATATGGTCCTCTGCTGGAATAAACCTATCCTTCTGAATGCGACAGGAATGTCACTTTTCAAATAAGAGTTTGTAAATGCCTATAGTTTGAGGTTTTAAGAGGTACTTTGTTTCTTACAAGGAGCAGCTAAAATGCATGTGTCCCACATCTCCTCTTATTTTCTCCTAATCCAGTAAAGCGAAACAGTGCTTGCAGTATTGCTGTGTCATTCATTTCACTCAGTTCTCTTGTTTTAGTACCTACAGTATAAAGTGCAAGTGAGTTTATCTAATGTTTTTAACTAACTAAAATGGCCTCTGTATCTTCAACCGCAACTACAAAAATAAAATCGTAAATTGCGATGGACGAAGCTTTCACTACAGATGGAAAAATAGTAATGTGTCAAGTGTGCGGTAAAAAAGTCGGACGCTCTATGAAATAACAACTGGAAAGTCTTACCTATCCTGTGCCTGGCAGATATTGATGCTAAATATTTTTATGATTTTACATATTTTGGTACATATTCAGCTTATCTTTCTTACATAAATATGTATATATTTTACACTTGATGTTATATAAAATTCCGGTCCCTAGTGATGAGGTATTGCTGGCTGAATACGTAGCAGTCCCAACATTCTCAGCGCTAACAACACTTCGCAAATTCTCATATTTCATAGACAGCGTTTTCATGCCTTGAGCCGTACATTTTTTTATTTTAGTAGGTTATTTTACGACGCTTTATCAACAGCTTAGGTTATTTAGCGTCTGAATGAGATGAAGGTGATAATGCCGGTGAAATGAGTCCGGGGTCCAGCACCGAAAGTTACCCAGCATTTGCTCATATTGGGTTGAGGGAAAACTCCGGAAATAATCTCAACCAGGTAACTTGCCCCGACCGGAAATTTAACCCGGGCCACCTGGTTTCGCGGCCAGACTCGCTAACCGTTACTCCACAGGTGTGGACTTGAGCCGTACATGTCTTACGAAGACTAGATGGTGAAAACGTTATACTTTTTACACATTCCCGAAACAGAATATTAGATACTAATAAATTCATTCATTCATAGTGTTCCGACCAAGGGCAGGTCTTTTACTGCAAAACTAGCATTCCTCAGTCTTTCTTATTTTCTGACTTCCCCTTCCTCTCCTCATATGATCCATATATCTTAATGTCATCTATAATCCGGTATCTTTTTCTGCCACAAATTATTTTTCCGTTCACCATTCCTTCCAGTGCATCTTTCAGTAGGCACTTTCTTCTCAACCAGCGACCCAGCCAATTCCTTTTCGTTTTCCTGATCAGTTTCAGCAGCATTCTTTCATCATCCATCTTTCCAACACATCTACGTTTCTTACATGATAAATTATGGAATTAAATAATTTCGGACTTAGAGTAATACTGAGTTTTAAACTTGCAGTTGTGAAAAATTTCTGATTTTTTAAGGGGAGTTTGTACACCGAAGTTTGACAAAAAGAATGAAATTTTGGTTTTATCGTTTTTCGCTAGTTTAATATGGGTGGGTACAGTACTGTACATCAGTTATTCGTAGATTTCGAAAAGGCATATGACTCGGTTAAGAGAGAAGTTTTATGTAACGCTCTTATTGAATTTGGTATTGCCATGAAACTAGTTCGATGAATTAAAATGTGTCTCAATGAAACTTAGAGCAGAGTCCGTATAGGCCAGCTTCTGTCTGAACTTTTCCAATTCACTGTGGGCCTTACGTTTTAACTTTGCTCTAGAATATGCCATTAGGAAAGTTCAGGATAACAGGCAGGGTTTGGAATTGAACGGGTTACATCAGCTTCTTGTCCATCTTGAAGACGCGAATATGTTAGGAGAAAATCTACAAACGATTAGGGAAAACAGAGAATTTTACTTGACGAAAGAAAAGCGATAGGTTTGGAAGTAAACCCCGAAAAGAGAAAGTATATGGTTATGTCTCGTGACCAGAATATTGTACGAAATGAAAATATAAAAATTGGAGATTTATCTCTCTAAGAGGTGGAAAAATTCAAATATCTTGGAGCAACAGTAACAAAATATAAATGGCACTCGAGAGGTAATTAAACGCAGAATAAATATGGAACATGCGTGTTATTATTCGGTTGAGAAGCTTTTGTCATCTAGTCTGCTGCCAAAAATTCTCGAAGTTAGAATTTATAAAACAGTTATATTACCAGTTGTTCTGTATAGTTGTGAAACTTGGACTCTCACTTTGAGAGAGGAACAGAGATTAAGGGTATTTGAGAATAAGGTTCTTAGGAAAATATTTGGGGCTAAATGGGCTGAAGTTACAGGAGAATGGAGTAAGTTACAAACGCATAACTGCATGCATTGTATTCTTCACCTGACATAATTAGGAACATTAAATCCTGACGTTTGAGATGGGCAGGGCATGTAACACGTATGGACGGATCCAGAAATGCATATAGAGTGTTAGTTGGGAGGCCGGAGGGAAAAATACCTTTGGGGAGGCCGAGACGTAGATGGGAGTGTAATATTTAAATGGATATGAGGGAAATGAAATATGATGATAGATACTGGATTAATCCTGCAAAGGATAGGGACCGATGGCGGGCTTATATATGGGCGGCAATGAACCTGCGGGTTCCTTAAAAGCCATTTGTAAGTAAGTAATATGTGTAAATTGATAATATGATTTTATTTGTTCTAATTGTCAACTTTTAGCCCTATCTTCAGCAAAAATATTGTAGTAATTCTTAATGCAAAAAATGTTATCAATGAAAAATTTTTTCTAGCAAACCACTCAGTGGAATTTTAAATTTATTTAGCCGGTTGTATACAAAAAACGTGTGTTACATATTCCCTATTTTTTTTATACATTTGTATCTTTTATCACTTCTGAGAAAAGTACACACAAAGGAATTTAACATTGCAAGATATGGAAACTTTGACACCATTTTTCTGCACTTTACTATTTTTTGTCATATTGGTGCAGTTTTCTCAGAAAGTATTTTACCCAGAATGCTGAAATTAATATACAATATCAATGTAATGGCATTTTACACAGTAGGTTAAAAAAATTAAGTTTATTTCTAACTTCAGCAAAAATAGAAAAATAATTTGCAGTAATTCTTAATGAAAAAAATGTTTTCAATTATTTTTTTTTCCAACCGCTCAGTGGAATTTCAAATCTTTTTTTCTTTTTTTTTTTAATTTTAGTAGGTTATTTTACGGCGCTTTATTAACATCTGACGTTATTTAGCGTCTGAATGCGACGAAGGTGATAATGCAGGTGAAGTGAGGCCGGGGTCCAACACCGAAAGTTACCCAGCATTTGCTCTTATGGAGTTGAGGGAAAACCCCGGAAAAAACCTCAACCAGGTAACTTGCCCCGACCGGGAATCGAACCCGGGCCACCTGGTTTAGCGGCTAGGCGCGCTAACCGTTACTCCACAGATGTGGACGGAATTTCAAATCTATTCAACCAGTTTCATGCATAAATTTGTGTTACATATGCCTTATTTTTTCTACATTTGTATCTTTCATAACTTCTGAGATAAGTGCATCCAAAATTGATGAATTTAACGTTGTAAGATATGGAAGTACAGATTCCCCGTAAGGGTAAATTAGCAGTCCGTCTAGTATTGTAAATATAAAAAAGTGATATATAATCTTTACGATTTTTGTGATAATACTTCAATAATGTGTATAATGTGTAACTATTAAATCTTAAAGACTTTAAATTCAGAAAAGTTTAATTTAGAGGGGTTATCAACAGAGCCTTTGAACAGAGCCTTTTACCCTTCTCCCACTTTTACCAGCTCCAAATTCTACACTTAACACATTTAGCAATGACATGATTAGAAAAGCCACCACATATCCTATACAATAATACATACCTGCAACAAAATTTAATTAACAGATTAATTAATCGTCGAATACAATTAAAAATTATCATTATTACCATAATTGATAGCCTAGTATCTATGGGTGTTATTTGTGGCATGAACATAATTGATGTTACGGTTAATTAGGTTTAAATTTAGGCTCTAGCATTATTAAATTACGTATATTGAAGGCTCACAGAACGGGGACGTGCAGTGAAATACTTGAACTAAAAACATAGCAGCAGGCCTACTGATATTCTATTATCTGTGAAAATAATATAATATTTAAAATTCATTCTGGAATATAAGGCAAATTGATCCAAAATTACAAGGAAAATTCAATACAGCAGAGGCAACTGGTTATGAGCGGAAAACGCCCAAGAAAAAAATGAATGCTGGAACGTTCCATAGATTTATGAGAAGGGAAACTTCAGTAACTTTATTATGTGTTTTGAAATAACAATAGCTGTCACACATAAGTGACTAGATCTCCTTCAATTGTGCTTTAACCCAACATTACTAGAATGTAATATTTTTTATGCTCGACCATGCCGAAATGTAGTAATTATACACCTGGTAGCAGTCCTTTAATGAATGTCATTAAAGTACACCTACTCATTAAAGTTCAGGTGTTTTCAGCCAATGGCAACTCAGCTTACAGGTGTTCAGCCAACAACGAGTCAGCTTTGTACCGTTATAAAAGCGCAAGTATCGATTATTCTCGGATATGCAATCGAAAGACAATTAGCGAAAAGTCACGGAGGCTGGAAATCCAATACTGTCGCAGAAGGTTATGTTCTGTTACTATAATAATTAGCGTTAATTGTAAATAATATTCAAATAAATTCAATTTGTCATCTCGTTTTTTAATGTCGATTTCAATAATCAAGGTTATACCAAGTTTAACGGATTACACAAGGTCAATGACATTATTGTTCCTCGGAAAAAATCAATACTTTCGCGTCTGCGCATATCTCACAATTCACGACCTAGAACAAGGTCACTTCCGATCTTGTCAGATACAAATAAAATGTATACATCTGAATACTGTAATTTCAAGTTAGAAATATGGTCGAGCATAAAAAGTCGTATGAAACTCGCCTATGATGTTAATTAAGAAGCTCGTATGAAAATTATGAAACTCGCTTCCGCTCGTTTCATAAACATCCATACTCGCTCCTTAATTACTATCATTATAGGCTCGTTGCATAATGTACTATTTCTATACCAAACCCCTGCTTTTCTGCAATATGACCATGATGTGCATATCACACACGATAATAATGCGGTTCTGACAAGTAAAATTTACATATGGTTCGGAGCATACTGAACACAAGTATAAAATAGAAACAGCCTAATGGATTTGTATTTTAAAGACTTATTGAATATCACAATTCTTCACTCATAATTTTCTGCGCAAGGGAAAGTCTGTCACTGCAAACCCAGTATTCTCCAATGTGATATATTTTCTGCCTTCCTCATTGTTTCCTCATATGATCCATAGGCCTATGTTTGAATGTCGTCTATCATCTGGTATATTCTTCTGCCCCGAACGCTTCTACCGTTCACCATTTCTTCCAATGCATCCTTCAGTAGGCAGTTTCTACTCAGTCAGTGACCTAACCAACCAATTCCTTTTTTCTCTTCTCCATCAGTTTCAGCATCACTCTTTCTTCATCCATTCTTTCCAACAAAAATTCATTTGTTATTTCGTCTGTCCACTTCACCACACTCCATTCTTCTCCATATTCACATTTCTAACGCTTCTATTCGCTTCTCTTCACTTCTTCGTATACCCATGTTTCTGTCCCGTACAATATCACACTCCACACAAAGCACTTCACTAGTCTCTTTCTTAGTTCTTTTTCCAGAGGTCCGCAGAAGATGCTCCTTTTTCTATTAAAAGCTTCCTCTGTCATTGCTATCTTACTTTTAACTTCCTGGAAACATATTACGATGTATCGAAGTACATATAATATTTCCGTGCAGAAATTCTGCGTCATCATATGATGGATGAGTGGAAGGAGAAAAATTCTCTCCGGCACCGGGATTTGAACCCGGGTTTTCAGCTCTACGTGCTGACGCTCTATCCACTAAGCCACACCAGATTCCTATCCCGATGTCGGATCGAATCCTCTCAGTTTAAGTTCCATCTCTTGGATTCCCTCTAATGACCTACCCTCATGCACTGCGTCATAGATGTATGACAGTGGCACAATGTCCACACATATGCAGAGGTGCACTCGTTATGAGTGGCCGGGATCCGACGGAATAAGCGCTGTCTTAAATCACTAAGTGATTATTTTTCGCATATCATAATATTATTACGATGTACCGAAGTACATATGATAGTACCGTGCAGAAATTCTGCGTCATCATAGATGAAGGATAAGTGGAACGGAGAAAAATTCTCTCCTGCACCGGCAGAGCTGATTTCCTGGCAACAGCTCATGTTACAGCTTATAGTACACCCCAAGTATTTGAAGCTGTCCACTTGTTCTACTGCTTCGTTTCGAAATCGGACATTTACTTTTTTATTTTTCTTCCGACAACTATGGTCTTCGTCTCGTTAAATTTATCTTCATCCCATATTGCTCACAGCTGTCATTTAGCTCAAGTAGCATATCCCTTAGTATCGTCTCCTCTTCTGCTAACAACGCCATATCAACAGCAAATTCTATGCACTTTATTCTTCTTCTTCTTACTATCACCCGTCCCATGTTGTGAAGCACAAAATGAATATGATATTGATGCAATATTAAAGTTGTTTGCTTTCTAACTTGAAATATACAGTATATACTGGAATTATCGACATCGATGTAAAGGAAAATTGAAGTTAAAGCCACAGAAAGGAAAGAATAAGTTAGGGAAAAAAGAAAGGAGATAAATGGAAACAAGAGGAATGAAAAAAAGAAGAAAGAACTCTTCGAAAAGGAGATAAATGGAAACAAGAGGAGTGAAAAAGAGAAGAAAGAACTCGTCGAAAAGGAGATAAATGGAAACAAGAGGAATGAAAAAAAAGAAGAAAGAACTCGTCGAAAAGGAGGAAATGGAAACAAGAGGAATGAAAAAAGAAGAAAGAACTCGTCGAAAAGGAGATAAATGGAAACAAGAGGAATGAAAAAAAAGAAGAAAGAACTCGTCGAAAAGGAGATAAATGGAAACAAGAGGAATGAAAAAAAGAAGAAAGAACTCGTCGAAAAGGAGATAAATGGAAACAAGAGGAATGAAAAAAAGAAGAAAGAACTCGTCGAAAAGGAGGAAATGGAAACAAGAGGAATGAAAAAAAGAAGAAAGAACTCGTCGAAAAGGAGATAAATGGAAACAAGAGGAATGAAAAAAAGAAGAAAGAACTCGTCGAAAAGGAGGAAATGGAAAGGCGGAAAGAAAACACATGAAAGTAAGCGAAGAAATGTGAAAGAAGAAATAGAGAACAAAATAAAAAATAAAGAAAAAAGCTAAAAGACAAAATAATGAGAAAATGGGTCATGGAAGGAATATAGATAAAAGAAAAACTGACAGAAGATTTAGACACTGTCTTTAGTCTATTATTAATTCAATTCGTAAACTCTGTGCTCGTCATTCTTCACGGAATAAAATGGCAGGACAAATATCTCTCCCTGAACGTCTTTACGCCGTATGTTTACCTACTGCTGCTGTAGATATATTACACAAACTTACACAAAGTTATTTGAATGTGTTGGTATTTTTGTGACTCTCTCTTTCATCTCCCTCTTCCCATAAAAATTCAAAGTGTTCTTCAGGACTGTAACTACATCTTTAAAGAAGAACAAACAAGCGGAAAGAACGTTCTTTGTTCTTGTAGATGACTGAACCCAATGCTTTCTCAGGAGAAAAGAGTGTGGGGTCCAGTAGTTAATCCCATGCAGGTTTCGTTACACGTTTCCTTTACTTTATATACACTGAATACACTTGTAGCAGATCACATGTTCCCGTTCTATGAATATTCACACTGTATTATTTCCGTTGCCAGTACACCCTTGAAGATACAATTTATAACCAACCCGTTTTGCTAAGGAGAAGTGATTTATGTTCGTATTATAGGGATAGGGTTGCAGTGAATCTTGATGTTTGAAGTTGATTTTTAGTCTGTTTCTAACGACTCTACACAGTTTATATAGCGTCGGTAGAATTTCTGATGTCGAGATGAGACTGAGTGATCGCCATGACATTACCAGATATTCGCCTTACCTTTCCGAAAAACCTCGGATAAATAAAGGATGCCCTTTATCATCTACTCTGTTCAACATCTACTTGGAGGATTTCGTGAAGAATTGCTTTCAGAACATGGAGGAATGATAGTAGGAGAAAGAAGTAGGACATAAAATTAAATTTGCTGATGATATGGCGTTGTTAGAATAAAAGATGGTGATAATAAAAGATATGCTACTGGCACTAAATGACAGCTGTGAGCAGAATGGGATGAAGATAAATGCTAATAAGACGAAGAGCATGCCCATACTGACTTACTTACGTACTTACTGGCTCATAAGGAACCCGAAGGTTCATTGCCGCCCTCACATAAGCCCGCCATTGGTCCCTATCCTGAGCAAGATTAATCCATTCTCTATCATCATATCCCATATCCCTCAAATCCATTTTAATATTATCCTCCCATCTACGTCTCTGCCTCCCTAAAGATCTTTTTCCCTCCGGCCTCCCAACTAACAATCTATATGCATTTCTGGATTCGCCCATACCCTGCCCATCTCAAACGTCTGGATTTAATGTTCCTAATTATATCAGGTGAAGAATAAAATGCGTGCAGTTCTATGTTGTGTAACTTTCTCCATTCTCCTGTAACTTCATCCCTCTTAGCCCCAAATATTTTCCTAAGCACCTTATTCTCAAACACCCTTAACCTATGTTCCTCTCTCAAAGTAAGAGTCCAAGTTTCACAACCATAAAAAACAACCGGTAATATAATTATTATATAAATTCTAACTTTCAGATTTTTTGACAGCAGATAAAAGCTTCTCAACCGAATAATAACAGGCATTGCCCATATTTATTCTGTGTTTAATTTCCTCCCGAGTATCATTTATATTTGTTACTGTTGCTCCAAGATATTTGAACTTCTCCACCTCTTCAAAAGAAAAATCTCCAATTTTTATAGTCCCATTTCGTACAATATTCTCGTCACGAGATACAATCATATACTTTGTCTTTTCGGGATTTACTTCCAAACCTATCACTTTACTTGCTTCCAGTAAAATTTCCGTGTTTTCCCTAATCGTTTGTGGAGGTGAACTTGAGAATTCTAAATGAGGCAGTAGATCAAGTGGACAGCTACAAATACCTGGCGTCTAGTGCAGTATAATAAATGACATGAGCTGCTGCCAGAAAGTAAAAAGGAGAATAGGAATGGTCAAGGAAGCTTTTAATAGGAAATGATCATCTTCTGCGAACCTATGGAAAAAGAATTAAAGAAAAGATTAGTGAAGTGGTTTGTATGAAGTATGGGACAGAAACATGAACATTACGACGAAGTGAAGAGAAGCGAATAGAAGCATTTGAAATGTGAATATAGAGGAGAATGGAGCATATGAAATGGAAAAATTGAATAAGTAATAAAGTTGTATTGGAAATAGTGGCTGAAGAAAGAATGATGCTGAATCTGATCAGGAAGAGGAAAAGGAATTGGTTAGGTTACTGGCTGGGAAGAAACTGCCTACTGAAGGATGCACTGGAAGGAATGGTGAACGGGAGAAGAATTCAGGTCAGAAGAAGATATGAAATGATAGACGACATTAAGATATGTGGATCATATGAGGAGAGAAAGAGAAAGGCAGAAAATAGGAGGGATTGAAGAAAACTGGATTTGCAAAGAAAGACCTTTCGTTTGGGCAAAACACTATGAATGAATGAATGAATGAATGAATGAATGGTGATAATAATGATGAAATAATAATGGTAATGATAATAATGATACTAATGATAAAATGATGATAATCATAATACTGTTCTCCAACCAGGAGATTAACCGTGAAAGGAATGTGGTTACTATTACGTCATCTATTGGAGCGAAGTAGATAGATAATATTACCGTTATAACGTCAGTTTAAAAAACATACGCTCTCCTGCATATGTTATTTCCTGTATAGATGGATTAAAAGACCAGGAAATTAACCATGATCTAATTTTGTAACTAGGGTAGTATGTGTATCAGTGTTATAGTTTGTGCTTTGGGAGTTAGCCTATGGAGATGCGTGTACCCACGTGTGTGTCCTTATGACATCAACATTCATTCATAGCATTACCCCGCTGCGTCTCGTTCCCCTGAGACTTTCTCCTGGTTGGAGTACAGTACTAATGGTTAAATAGCCATAACAAAGTTTACAATACTGTATTCCAACCAGGAGAAAGTCTCAGGGGAATGAGACGCAGCGGGGTGTTGCTACGAATGAATGTTGATGTCATAAGATGTCATAAGGTCACACACGTGGGTACAAGCATCTCAAAGCACAAACGATAACACTGATACATATTTATACTACCCTAGGTACAAAATTGGATCACGGTTAATCTCCTGGTCTTTTAATCCCTCCATACAGTAAATAACATATGCAGGAGAGAGCATGTTTTTTAAACTGACGTTATAACGGTGATATCTACTTCGTTCCAATAAATGACGCAATAGTAAGCACATTCCTTTCACGGTTAATCTCCTGATTGGAGAACAGTAGCGACAACTTGAAACTTACTTACTTACTTACTGGTTTTTAAGGAACCCGGAGGTTCATTGCCGCCCTCACATAAGCCCGCCATTGGTCCCTATCCTGAGCAAGATTAATCCATTCTCTATCATCATATCCCACATCCCTTAAATCCATTTTAATATTATCTTCCCATCTACGTCTCGGCCTCCCCAAAGGTATTTTTTCCTCCGGCCTCCCTACTAACACTCTATATGCATTTCTGGATTCGCCCATACGTGCTACATGCCCTGCCCATCTCAAACGTCTGGATTTAATGTTCCTAATTATGTCAGGTGAAGAATACAATGCGTGCAGTTCTGTGTTGTGTAACTTCCTCCATTCTCCTGTAACTTCATTCCTCTGAGCCCCAAATATTTTCCTAAGCACCTTATTCTCAAACACCCTTAACCTATGTTCCTCTCTCAAAGTGAGAGTCCAAGTTCCACAACCATAAAGAACAACCGGTAATATAACTGTTTTATAAATTCTAACTTTCAGAATTTTTGACAGGAGACTGGATGATAAGAACTTCTCAATCGACAACTTGAAACATAGCTCCTAACTTGACATAAAATATTATTTTCACAAGTACCGCTTTATGAGGTCGTACTGCTGTTTTTAATCTAGGTGACGTCACGCGCTTCGGCTGCATTCATGGGCAGTCTTCCACCTTTACTATAATCCCATCACGAGTAGGAATACGTCATAATAATAATTATTCTTTTCACAATTCTCAATAATGAAATCAGGCAACCCTACCTTTAATACTACATATATTATGAAAGGTGGAAAGCAATACGAAATGGAACCATTCGGATGTTATCCCGGCTGATATTTGATACTATGTACTGTATTGTACATAATAATCATGTTGCAGCTTGTTCGAATCCTATATCTAGCAATTCCAAAGCCATGCATTTTGGTATTATATACGAGGATTAACATATTACGTCTACTGACAAGCAATACGTAAAATGGATACAACAGTTGTTAGTCTATGTATTTAATGACCAAAACTGAGCGGGCACGACTTGTTTGCTGCATCAAAAACAATTGAATAGCAGAAATAATCGAGGTCTCGGTGTATTATACAACCCGGCATGTATAGCAGATACCCTATACTGTAATTAACCTAGCCTGCCCGAAAGCTGCAATACATGAGTGGATGTGTATATTCACATATCAAATAAAAAAATTAACATTCACTACTCTCTGCTATTTTCCTATTAAAAGATTAAAATGCTCATATGTGGTGTGGTGTGCCAGATGGATTTGGTCTGTTACCGAGCTATATAGCTATATTAGTGTTACAGCAAAATATATACCTTATTTCGAATTAAATTGTTTAGTGCAAAACTACATTGCGAGCCAATAATTTATTTCCAACTACCTAACGTGCTATCCAATAGGACGTTTATTTATCAGATATGACGCAAAACTTTTTTTTTTTGCTATAAGGTGAACTAATCATTTCAATAAGAATGGAACTGAACGTATGAAATGAATAGAAGAAAGTAGCCTAATATGGGATACCCTTTTATTTCTTTAAAATCGTCGAGAATATAAAATATTTGTATCCACAGATAATGTAAATTTATTCTCCACCTCTTTCCTTACGTTGCAGGATGTCATTCATCTATTTAAATATACTACTTTACGCTAGAAACTCGTTTAAGAAATATATACCAAAATGGGCTTCCTAATATTAACTGGTAGTGCGCAATATGTGGTACAGAGGTAGCTAATATGGGATAGGATTTATAACGACTATTACAATTTTACTACTTCATACTACTTTTGACCAATAAAACGGTAAGAAAGGACGTGTTTCAACCAATCATGAGAGTTCATAGATACAATTTTATCACTTCCCTAGCATTTGTTTATCACTTCCTTAGCATTTGTTTCTTTTTATCACTTTCCTAATATTTGTTTCTTTGTTTGCCAACATTTAAAACTGCAAATTCTTTACGGTATTATAAACATGCTTTGCGATGGTCATTTGTTTACCGCATAGGTAGCCAATTGAAAATGGCGGCTCTGTTAAAACGTTTTGGTGAAGCTAACAATAGTGAAATATAATTTTAGTAAGTCAATTAATATTTTATTGTATTAGAGTACTTTATTTCTTCTAACATTTATACACTTTCTTCTCTCTTTATCACCTCCATACCATTTGTTTCTCTGTTTGCTAACATTTCAAACTGCAAATTCTTCACGGTACTATAAAACATGCTTTGCGATCGTCATTTGTTTCCCGCATAGATAGTCAACTGAAAATGGCGGCTCTCTTCAAATGTTTTGATGAAACTAACATTAGTGAAATACAATTTTAGTAAGTCAATTAATATTTTATTGCATTAGAGTACTTTATTTCTTCTAATCTTTATATACTTTCTTATAATCGTTTAACAGTCAATTAAATCCTATTCGAGTTTTGATTTTCTCTAGATAAATCAAAACCTCTAGTGAGATTACTGTTGATAAAACGAAACTTCGACGTGCTCATAATTTGTGTGTACGTTTTGCAAGCAATGTTCGCAAATATCATCATTTTACGCCATCCCTGGAAACAATAGGTTGACTTAAACTAGATAAGAGAAGAAATTTGCATTCACTTCTTCTCTTCGAAATCTTGAACTCTTCTATTCCTTCGTACCTGTCGTCTCGCTTAACTTACCTCTTTTCTCACCATAATCTGAATACAAGCTCTCGCCATGAAACAATACTAACAATACCACCCCATCGCACCTCCTCATATTCATCCTCTTTCACAATATCTCTGTCAAGTGTCTGAAATTCGCTACCTGCTAGCATCAGGGACTGTGGAAATAAGATTTAATTCAAACGGAAACTTACTAAGCACTTGGTCAGTAATTGAGCCTCGTTCAGACATGGCTTCTTGTAAATACAGTGCGATCGAAAAGTCCCTCCGCAGCTCTATTAGTTCTAGTAACCCTAGGATACAACCTTGTAGAAAGTTGGTACTCCTCCATTCATTCCGGTTTGACAACCTCAAACAACCAGTCCATCACATGCTTAGCGGCCAGTGCTGCCACTTGAATTCTCTACCAAATACACTTGAATTCTCTTCCTAATGGATTCTCGGCTACACAAGCACTGCGGAGAGAATTCTCGACCGCGGAGAGAATTCTCGATCGCACTGCAATTCTCTTATTCTGGCACAAAATATTTCAATATCCGATAATTTCACCACTATTGTTGTTGTTGTTGTTTAGTCAACTGTCCGAAGACAGGTTTGAACCTCATAACTAACACTAATAACGCATCACTCAGGAGGCAACTAGGCCTGGAGATACTGTAATGGTGTAGGGTGGCCAGTTCCTTTCCCTCTCGAATGCATACATCGCCGATTAGCTATGTACATATTCCACTAACCAGATCTCATCACTATATAATTGTATTGTTCTATTTTTAATTTGTGCTTCAGCAAAAATAAAAATATTTCTTTGTTCTTAACTTCCACAATAAATTGTCTAGTCTCTATTAATCAGCAATCTTTTCATACATTAATTTTTATTGTTAACTGTTATTGTAAATATAATAATAATTGTAAATTTAGGAAGACCTAGGAAACGCTGGCAAGGGACCGTAACAGATCCACTGGGGTCTAACACTTGAAGGCTGATGATGATGATGATGACATTAATTGTAATTATATTATACGTATTGTAGTTGTAATCTCCTGGTAGAGAGGACGAGAAGACCTGATGGCGTTTTGTCTATCAGGTTAAATAAATATATATAGGGGAGAGACTGGTAGTATCGGACATCGGGTAATATCGGACAGTGAGTTTCTTTCATCTACCACACGATGATAGTACCTGATTGACATGGTTACATTTCTGTGATGTCGCATAGAGAAACGTAACCATGTCATTCAGGTACTACCATATGGTGGTAGATGAAAGAAACGCACTGTCCGATATTACCCGATGTCCGATACTACCCGACTCTCCCCTATATATATATATATATATATATATATATATATACACTACTACTACTACTACTACTAATAATAATAATAATGCAAATATGCATGTAACTACTACATTTCAATTATTGAACTTTACAATATATTTAATGAATGTAATCAGTTGGTCCCCAGAGTAAAAGTTACAGGTTCAAATCCTGAGCGATTACAATGGTTTATTCTCAACATTTTAGTAGCTTGATTTTTGTCTCTATTTTTTATAGTCTTAAAAAAATTGAGAACATACTGATAAGGAAGCTCCATTTGCCCTTTATAAAGTAGTAATGTATATTCCCTAATATGGGGTACTCTAAATTAGACTCTCCTCCCTATCCCATAATAGGGAACTGGCTATGTTGAATTTTATTACTAAAACTTCCAGCTACTCTTTAGAATGGAGTTAGGTGAAGAATAGAATAGCGTCAGACAGCGCGATTTACATATCACTTGACCATAAATTTGTTAAAAACAAAAATTGTCTTGTTATATTTTCATAAGCAGACGTTACTACCAGCAAAACCACCTCTAAGACAACATCCAACAATCACAAGACAACGGACTAACACTTAGTCCTGTGAACTGAAGATAAGGAAAGCCTGGAAAGCACTACATTTCTCTATGCGTATTCTGAAGAAATCTAACCGAAAGTCAAAAGAATTAGCGTACAAAACCCTTGTTCGCCCAATTATGGAAGAGGGAGCAGTAGGTTGGAATCCGTACAGACAGAACCAAATCGATTCAATAGAAAAGGTCCAACGCAAGGCAGAAAAATATGTCAAAATGGGAAAGGAACATGGTGAAGAGATAGTAAAAGACTTAGAGTGGGAATCTCTCAAATCAAGGCGACGAAACACCAGACTCACCGGATTGTTTAAGGCACAAATGGGACACAAAGCATGGACCGACATCAATGCTAGATTAGCAACACCATCATACTTAGGAAGGGCTGATCATATTAGGAAGTTTAAATGTAGAAAACAAAGAACGGACGTGGCAAAATTTTCCTTTGTTAACCGCACAATAGTAGACTGGAACAGCTTACATGCGGCAATCTTTCAGGGTGGTCCTCTTAAAATCAATACATTTAAGAAAATTTTGAAAAGATTAGACTGAAAATGTAATTGGAGGTGCAGTGTAATTATTTAAGTTGTGTCATGTAATTGAGTTTATATATAATTAATTAAGTTGATATGTAATTAATTAAGATGATATGTAATTTAGTTGCTATGTAAATAAATTGAGGTGATATGTAATTAATTAAGATGATATGTAATTAAGTTGGTATGTAATTAATTAAGGTGATTGGTAATAGTTGGGTGAAATAGAAGTACTTATAAGTTAGATTTACTTTTGCTTATTGTAGTTTTTATTTATAGTCCTAGGTTTATTGCATCTACTTATTTACAGTTAGAAATAAATTTACGTTTATTTTATTTTATTTTATTTCATTTTTTATTATTGCTGTACTTATTGTATTATGGTAATGGTAATTATTGTATATTATATATCACTGCCACCGGGTGTATACCCAATTGTAGTGTTAATAAATACATAAATACATACATACATACATACATACATACATACATACATACATACATACATACATACATACATACATAAATTTGTTTCATTGTCAGTACTGGAAATTAACCGCGGACAATTTGGATGGCAGGGCAAGCGCAGACACCACCGGACCTTCAACAGTTCGTGCAGAAAATTAAATCATTGCGAATCTAAACAAAGCTCAGTACGAAGATTGATGCACAATAATAAACATCTGACAGCTAAGAGGCAGCTCATATTTTTTAACCTGTAACCACAAATAGTTTGAAATTTATGCGAAGTAATAGCAACTTTTAAAAATTAAATTTAAATATGGAAGCTATAAATACAGCAACAATTAACGAGTATTTTTCAATATAACGTAATAGACACTGACACAACCCTTCATAGCCATATTCGTCACAGCAGGTGATTTTAAATCCTTTGGAATGATGCAGCGGCTTGTACAGAGCTTTAATGCGAGGACTATGTGAGCGAGCACAATGGATGTGTCCGCCGGTAACTTTATATGAGAGAGGCGTGCGGCATTATACAATATTGAGATCACAAATCCTCACGGGATAGGGGTGGCCAGTCGTCAATTAATCTTAATCACAACATAGCTCAGATAGTATTTAAGGATAAACCAACTACAATATGAATGATAGAGAACAAAATTAACATTTTTAAAAACTATATGTATGTATGTATGTATGTATGTATGTATGTATGTATGTATGTATGTATGTATGTATGTATGTATGTATGTATGTATGTATGTATTCACACTGCAAATGGGTACATACACTCAATGATGACAATTAATAATAAACATAAATAATAAAATAAATTAATAATAATAATAATAATAATAATAATAATAATTATTATTATTATTATTATTATTATTATTATTATTATTATACTAACAATTAGCATCGTAAATTAAAATGAAGAAGGTGAGAATTCTCCAGTAAATTCATTCATTAGTTCTGACACGAAAAAGTATCCAAATGAGTTTCCTTTGAATAAAAAAGCCAACGTTAATCAAAGTTGGCAATAAATGAGCCGTTGACAGCAGAAGTGGTGTAAGTCAAAATTGGGAAATGAGGTTTAAACAGGGGCGGCTTTTATTAAGGGGCACATGGGCACGTGCCCTCCCAGTGATTTTTATTATCGTATTATGACTAAATTATAATATAATTTAATTGAATTATGAAACAATAACTTAAAGAGTTTCACATTTTCATTGCTACTAATGTTTTTAGAATCTGTAGTAGTCTACGAAACCAAAGTTTTCTGGACAGGTAATAAAATGGGTTCTCTCTTCTCGTGCCCAGCGATGGACGAGGAAGGGATGGGGGTGTGAGTTGTAGGAAGGCGGAGCTCTTTGCCTCAGACCGTGTGCTTTGGGCACTGTATTTGCCGTGCCCACCAAGTCTCTTTAGTTTAGGAACAGTCCAATTAGTTGCGTGCCATTTTTAGGGGTGTTGATACTTGCTGTATAGCAGACGACATTTTACAGCTAAACTTGACATGAAAAACGTTAAAATGTAAGTTTACTAATTTAGAAGCTCGACTCATTGTATAAATGACGTGTGTATGTGTATATATTCATTTGTCACAGTTATGTTGTTAATGCTCCCTGTAAACGTTTATGCTTCCATCGTATCCAAAAAAGAACGTTTACATTACAATACATGAAGTTGGCAGTTCTCAAAAAGCTTTGTCACTGATAGTGATGGGCGAAGTTGTTCTTTTCCCGGAACAGTTCCGACGGTTCCGGTTCCGAAAAAATACTATGTTCCAAATAACAGTTCCGAAATAACAGTCACCAGTGGTGATGAGTCGGAGTCGTTGAGTCGTTCAAACGAACGGTACAGTACCCTCCCTCTTCACCATGCAGCTCACACTGGAGCACTCAGAGGCATGACATAGTACACATTCTTATCTATAGATGGCACTGCAATGCACATTCGAATCGATTTTGGAAAATTGCTGTGCATGCGGACAGAACTCAAAAGCTTAATGTTAGTAATTACACAGCTGTTGACTACAAGGACAGAATACAACACTTTGTTTTCGTACATAAAGTTATAAAGACATGGTAGCCAACTAAAAAAAAAAAAAAACATAACATTTAAAACATATGGTATGTAATTTCTGTTCTCTCTATTACATAATAAAAAAAAAACAAATCATTAATTTTTATTTTTACTTTTCTTAATGCACAGTTATAATATCAACAATAATAATAATAATAATAATAATAATAATAATAATAATAATAATAATAATAAATATTACAATTTCATAAATAAAAAAGATATATATTGGCAGTACTGAAACCTGGAAACCCCGCAGTGGGTTAGTAAAATGTTGGAATCGCATCTTTACCAAAGTGTAATTTAAACTTCGCATTAAACCTCCTCTCCAAATCAGTACTTATATGGGCAGTTTCCAACAAATAATGCTACAACATTTTTGTCGTTCTTTGATAACAGAGAAGATAGCACAAAAACTTGTGCTTGTCAGACTTAACCTCAACAAACGACATACAGACATTGTAACTAAACCACTCATTACCATTTACGACTTTAACCTTTGTATAGAATCAGCTGATCAATGAATTAATAATAGTATGCGTACTTTATGATTTCGTAGAATGTTTATAAAACAGAATTAGTCAACTAATGGTGAAATAAACCAGAAAACGGGAATCAATATTACAGATTATTGAATACTTACTATAACATTACAGATGATTGGCCAGTCTTACAAATGTTGATATTAAAGTTCGCGCCACCGCAAGGATTTCAATTTCCATGCACCCCCCTCCAACCACGTGAGAGTTTCAAGTACAGTGTAACTGCAGCTGTCGTTGGTTCATCGGAACAAGCTCCGACGTTCCGACTGTTATCTCGGAGTCGGAACATACCTTGTGCAACGCGGTACTGCGAGCCCGCAACAGCTGGGCAAGTGAGCAGCTCGGAGTCGGAACACTGTTATTTCGGAACAGGAGGTTCCGACCTACCGTTCATTTTTGCAACAGTTCCGAGGGAGTCGGAACATACCTTGTGCCACGCGGTACTGCGAGCCCACAACAGTTGGGCAAGTGAGCAGCTCGGAGTCGGAACACTGTTATTTCGGAACAGGAGGTTCCGACCTACTGTTCATTTTTGCAACAGTTCCGAGACCGGAACAGTTCCAAAATAACTGTTGTGTTATTTTTTACCCATCTCTAGTCACTGACAACAGAGAATCTTGGCGGGCGTTTTGCCGCCTTCAGTGCACACTACAGTTTTCAACTGAGTTTCCCCAAGTCTAGTGCTGCGGTAGTAAGAAGGCAGGCAGTTGCGTGATCTGTGAGTACGAACGAGTGAGAATCAGCACATTTCTGTGAATTACACTTAGAATTCCATTTAACTGTCCTCTGGGCGTAGCAGTGCTCTCAATTGAGAGAAAGATGGTACATTCTATTCCGAACTTCAACAATAGAGTTATAGAGGTTTTTGCTCTCAGAAAGAACCGAAAAATGGAGCTCATCTACAAAAATTAGAAAGGTTAGTGCACATAAATTGGTTTTATATGTTTTTAATTTTCAGGGTTCATCATTAAGGTTGTGCTCCACTTGACAGAATGGCCTTCGGCCGCCACTGGGTTTAAAGTAAAAGCTCTGTAAACTACAGCGCAAACTAGCAATTAATATGTCCTTCGTGCTATCCACTGATTACTAATAGTTTAAATAAACTGAATATTAATTGCTACTTTGCGCTCTATTTTACAGAATGATTACTTTAACCATTATTACCCATTTTTTACTTACACCACTTTTGCTCTCAACTGCTCAAATGTTAAAATTGAAATCGCTTATATTATCGCCGCGGTCTCATGCATAACATTCGGCAGGTCTTTGAAATTTACTTGTATTGTTGTTTTCAATTTCTTATGTCGCCGCTCCAATCACTCGCCTCAATTTCAGTGTTGCAACCAATAAGCTGCTTCCATTATTAAATGACACCTACTTGTCTAATCCACGTGGACTAAAACCGAGGTTGCAATGTCTTGTGCTGAGGACGAACATTAAGGTATGTGATTAAAAATTATTATTAAAGATTCGTTATTAAGAGTTAAGAATGTGAATGTACTCGTATATGAAACAACAATGGTAATAATAATAATAATAATAATAATAATAATAATAGCCATTAACAATATAACTAGTGCTTATTCTTATCGAGGAAGTAGACGCGACAACGTGAGGCTTAGAGTGAAATCTACCGAGCAAGAATCGGTCAGCAAAATTATGTTTTAAAAGCACACCGCACGTTACTGTATGATGCCGACATGTTAATATAATATGCGATAATATACAGAGTGATTCACGAGGATTTACCATCACTCACGGAGCTTATTTCCGAAGACATTCTGAGCAAAAAATGTCATATAAAATCTGTCCTAATCTCAATATTTTTAGAGTTACATTAATTTGAAGTTGTTTGTAAAATACCGTTATTCTTTAGTTTTAAGGGAGTAAGAATATTAGAGATAAAGAATGAATTATTCAGGAGTATCGTTTCTTTAATTAGCTAGTATTCTGAAGCTAAAAATGTGTTGTGAAATTCATAGTTGCTTCGTACATAATTGGTTGTAAGAGTGGAAGAGAAACTCGCTCAGAAGAAAGAAAATCAAAATTCAACGTCCACATCTTATCACAATGTATAATACATACATGGAAAGAACTAACCTAATGGATGCAAATATAGGCACATATTGTACCGGAATAAGAGATAAGCAATGGTGGTGGCCTATATTCACCTAGATGGTGGACATTGCAATGTCTGGCTACTCATGAGAGATATCTTCACTATTAGCAAAATAACCCTAAGGGTCCCAGAGGCCCTTCAATCTCGAAATCTGGTGGACACACTCTTGCCCATGTGAAATTTGATCGAAAAGATAATTTCGTTGAACCTGTCTCTGGGAATAAAAGACGGAGATGTGCAGGCAAATTCTGTTCAAGTGTAGGTCGCACACAATGCAATAAATGTTTGGTTGAATTATGTGTGTCATATGATGAAATATGAGTTTTTTATTGGGTTATTTTACGACGCTGTATCAGCATCTAGGTTATTTAGCGTCTGAATGATATGAAGGTGATAATGCCGGTGAAATGAGTCCGGGGTCCAGCACCGAAAGTTACCCAGCATTTGCTCATGTTGGGTTGAGGAAAAACCCCGGAAAAAACCTCAACCAGGTAACTTGCCTCGACCGGGATTCTAACCCGGGCCACCTGGTTTCGCGGCCAGACGCGCTGACCGTTACTCCACAGGTGTGGACTGAAAGATGAGTGGAACGGAGAAAAATTCTCTCCGGCACCGGGATATGAACCCGAGTTTTCAGCTCTAAGTGCTGACGCTCTATCCACTAAGCCACGCCGGATTCCCATCCCGATGTCGGATTGAATCTTCTCAGTTTAAGTTCCACCTCTTGGGTTCCCTCTAGTGGCCTACCCTCATGCACTGCGTCATAGATGTATGACAATGGCACAATGTCCACAAATGTGCAGAGGTACACTCGTTATGAGTGACTAAGTGGCCGGGATCCGACGGAATAAGCGCCGTCTTAAATCACAAAGTGATTATTTTTCGCATATAATATATTATTACAATGTACCGTAGTGCATATATTTCCGTGCAGAAATTCTGCGTCATCATATGATGAAAATAAGTGGAACGGAGAAAAATTCTCTTCGGCACCGGGATTTTAACCCGGGTTTTTAGCTCTACGTGCTGTACTTTGGTACATCGTAATAATATATTTGTCTCATGTTTTGTGGTTTTCCTCTTGAAGTAAGGTCCAAACACATAGAAAAAGAGACGTATCCTTACAGTTCATATCTGTTTTTATAAAATGTATAGAGGCCTACATAGGAATAGCAAGACCGTATGGTCACGGTCTTTATCTATTATACTACATTGTTAAAAATAAAAAAACTGATTATCTTTGTTTAGATTAAGATGTATTTGTACCAAATTTTGTAAAACATGTGCAAAAAGTGAAGACGAAAAATTCCGTCTCTAATGGGTTAAAATAAACAGTAACATGACCTATTGCTAGGAACTAAAAGGAGGACATCAATGGCCAAGGAAGTATTTAATAGAAAAAGGAGGATTTTCTGTGGACCTCTGGAAAAAGAAGTAAGGAAGAGACTAGTGAAGTGCCTTGTATGGAATGTGGCATTATATGAGGCGGAAAAAGTAGACATTACGACGAAGTGAAGAGAAGCGAATAGAAGCATCTGAAATGTGGTTATGGAGAAGAATGGAATGTGTGAAGTGGACAGACAGAATAAGAAATGAAGCTGTGTTGGAAAGAGGGGGTAAAGAAAGAATGATGCTGAAACTGATCAGAAAGAGGAAAAGGAATTGGTTGGGTCATTGGCTGAGGTGAAACTGCCTACTGAAGGATGCACTGGAAGGAATGGTGAACAGGAGAGGAGTTCGGGTAGAAGAAGGTATCAGATTATAGACGACATTAAGATATATGGATCATATGAGGAAACGAAGAGGAAGTCAGAAAATAGGAAAGATTGGAGAAATCTAGGTTTGCAGTGAAAGAGTTGCCCTTGGGCAGAACACTGAATAAATGAATTGGTTAAAGCTTGTACCAGCATACAAAACCTGCAATACAGCCGAGACTTCAACCCAGCTGAAGGTGTGTGAGAAGAGAGCCGTTTATCGGAAGTGTGAAGAATTTGGGACTTGTGATAGGTTATAAAATTGACAATATTTTCACTTGGATATCGTTTTTAATGAAATTACATTAATTCATTTTTAATTCTTATGTATATTCCATCTACATTTCACTTGAAATAATGATATATAAAAATGTAGTGTGACATGATCTTTAAATAAATACTGCTGATTTCAGCATATTTGTTAAATTTAACTCCTGGGATTGTGCGGTACGTAGCATCCTAGATAATATATGTAACAGATAACTCATCGCTATGTTAAAATCGGCAGCACTTTGAAGAGAACAACCGCCAGGATCGCCACCCGTCCGCCGTAAACGAACACGAGATGGCAGTACAGTCGCTATTGCAATTCAAATGGGAGTTATGACGTGACTTCTTATGTAACAACTAGATGGCAGCGTAGTAAACCTGACAAAAGTTGTTAACCTCAAAGCCTGTAAGGCCGTCCTGTCTGGGTATGTATGATCTAGGGTAGCATCCAGTTCTCAGAAGTGAGCGCCAGGGTGAAAAAAGTTGGGAATCACTTTTATAAGCCATAGACGCGACCTATGTTTCACTTCGTTTTTGCTACTGAACAAGTATAGTATTTGAAAACCTCAGAAGGTGGGATTAATTTTGTTTCACTTGATGTTCCATATGTGTACCAATCACCCTAACATATAAAACATCATCATAACATTTTTATGACTTTGGATTTACTTAATCACAAGAAAAGATAACAATTTTATCCTTCTTACTAAGCAAGGAACTTTGAATATTTCTATGTTGAATTAAATCAAAGCATAATGATACGGAGGATTCCTTGTTTGTTTTTCAGTCACTTAATATTGTCTAAAACACATTGTATTAAATGAAAATGACAATAGAAATAGAAATTTCACCTGCATTTAAAAATAACTGCACACAAAATATATTACAGTATTTTTAATATAGCCTACACACTTCTTTCCTCTCTATGATATTGAATGATAAAGTCCATATCATCCTGCTGGTAATTCCTCATGCACACATATCTTTGTGAGGATATAGGCCTATGCTATTACAGTGAACGTATCGAGATATCGGACAGACCAATTCCCACTGGATGTCCATCCTATACGCAGGAACAACTAGTAC
Organism: Periplaneta americana; assembly: GCF_040183065.1. Taxonomy (NCBI): domain Eukaryota; kingdom Metazoa; phylum Arthropoda; class Insecta; order Blattodea; family Blattidae; genus Periplaneta; species Periplaneta americana. The sequence continues at coordinate 125,318,558 of NC_091130.1, read as the reverse complement.
ATTACGCAATTAGCGACCCAGTCTATATCCCCATTAGGTCCAATGAAGCTCGCAGCGACCATCATCCATAGCTCATACTGGCAGCGCCATTATAGACGCGAAAGAAGTGGCACTTCGAATCCCGTCGAGTTATCCAGTAAGGTAAGCGTTCACTACATTGTATCGCACTCATTGGACGAATTGCACGGACCGGAAAAAGACAATCTTTGCTGTAATTGTTATGTAACCACGTTCCTACATCGTATCGCACGCATCGGATCTCGATAAATCCGTCCACGTTTCTCGGATGAGCAACTTTTCCGATGCGTGCGATCATGGCCTTCTTTAATAAATCAATTTTAATTGCCCAACTGTTACTATTATGTTGTGCCATATTCAGTGTCGCGTCAAAATGGCAGACGGAAAACTTATTTAGCTTCTAGAAAACTGAGAATAATTATATAATTTGAGGCATTCCCATTACAGTAATAAAGTAGTTTCTTACAAATACATTATGTAACCAATATCTCTTTCGTACCTTCCTCTACAAATAAGAAGCATGAAACAACTGCAAATTCTTATTTGCTAACACTCATGATTAATAGACCTAACCTCAAAATTCCTCTGTTTTCAGCAATATCAATATCGTACGTCATATGTTTTAAACAGCTGATAGGGAATCCTATGAGGCGATGAAGTAGAGCCGTTACAGTGAACGCACTTTACTTAAAATATCCCTTGCATGCGATTCGTCCAATTGGAAAAAAATCTATTTAAAATGTTCTATCTCACCGAATTAGAAATATTTGAATACATGCTCGGAACAACGCTTTTCCAGTCCAGTATTTCCTTTCTGAAACAATAATGTAATGTTCATAGATTTGTTTTATTTCAATTTTAATCCTCAGGAGGTGGCCAGGTATCATAGTCGATAGAGCAACTGGCTGCTCACTGAAAGATCCCGGGCTCAATCCCGGGTAGTCGCTGACCAGACTTCACAACAATGGATTTTTCATTTTGGGAATTCGTTAAAGATGTGGATTGCGCTTCAAAACCAACCACAATAGAGGACTTCACATCAGCCATTGATACTGCTGTTCACGACATTGATTCCAATCCAAAACTGTGTGGGAAAGTATGCTTAAGTACCCAAGATCGTCTTCAGAGATGTGTCGACGCAGAGGGGGAACAATTTGAAAACATTCTATAAATAAATAAAGAAATAAATAAATAAATAAATAAATAAATAAATAATCATGAGTAAACAAGGTTGCAGATGAAAAAATGGGTCGTGACTTTTCGGCCACTCTGTATATATAACACGCTATAACAGGCTAGATACTCCACTCCACATATCATCTCTGTATTTCTCATCTTTAAATGTTACTACCTCCCGTCACTGGAACTCTCTGCCGACTGAAGCCAAGGGCTGCCGAACCTTGAACTCTTTCAAATCCAAGGTAGAAAATTATCTTATGACGAGATGCCAAACTAACTTGCTGTTATGACAAATGTTATATTGCATGTTCCCACGTATTCACTACATTTTCTTACATTCTAGTGATATTTAACTTATTTTATCTTTTTGTTTTCATATTTTCCGATAATGGTATATCTACGAGTATAATGTGACAACTTGAGCTGCATATATAATCATAATTTTCCTTACTGTGTGTACCTAAAAATATTGTGTTCACTGTATGCTTTGCACTTCACTATTTTATTATTACTACTAGCCTATATTATTATTGTGTTATATTTTCATAGGTTGAATGTCTAATTTATTTTGACCTACTGTTCACATTTTATTATGCATTTTCCTTTGTCCACCGTTGTGGCTGAGGGGTTAGCTAGTCTAATTCCGAACCCGATTCGATTCCCGGTCAGGACAAGTTGCCTGGGTGAGGGTTTTTAGGAGTTTTTCCCTCACTCCTATGGATGAATATCAGGTAACTTTATCAGGCGATTGGAACCCCACTCATCTTCGCCCCCCAGCATCCCTTCCTCATCATCCCATTTCTGGTTTTTCAGATCACTCTACAGGCGGCCTCCCGAAACTACTGGCTCTCTCGACCAGTCTCCGTGGAATGTAGCTAAGCGACGTTGGATGGCTTCTGCAATGAGCACCTGTGGCAGACCTACTCGGCGGAGGAGTTTCGCCTCGGACCGACAGGTAGGCCTGGGGAGAAGTTGCGAAAGCAGGAATGGTGTATGGATTTCTGTTGGCTATAGGGACCGGTCGTTAAGGGAGTCATGTGGTTGGGTTGGTACGCGTAGGGGATCTGTGACAAGCAACTCATTCCATATCGAGAATTAGCGCAATAGATCTCAACAGGTCGCAGTCTGAGCCATCCGTGCTCCCCTCAGTTAAATTCCATTCCATTCCATGCATTTCCCTTTCTTTCTATATGTTATATATAATGTCTATTTCCACTGACTTGTTGTTTACATTATATTATGATTATTTGTTTCAGTTTTGTGTGTAAAATTGTAGTGTACTTTACTTTGTAAATTTGTAGTGTTTTTTATCGCAGTTTTACTCCTGGTTGAGTGTTAGAGAAGACCGTATGGGCTATTCCATCTGAAATCGACCGAAATGTAGAGAAAATTGACCTTGAAATTTTTAAATACAATGAAACTTTTTCTGTCCGTAGACAACTGTGATACAATGCTTTGTGCGAAGTTTGAGGCATCAGAACTTCATAGTGTTTAAATTAAAAATATTTAAATTTATCATATTTTCATAAAATTAACAACTTTAAACTGTTGTGGCTCCGAAACCCTTTCACGCAATGATCAAAATCATGGTTTACTTTGATGCTGAAAAATTAAAGTTCATATTGACATGTACTTTTTATGGAAGTGGAGAAATTTAGATTTTTCTTAATTAAGTCGCCTTTTCCCACGAAAAAAATATTTTTAAAATATATGGTTAGATTCCGCATTGAAAGTACAAATAAACACATATTTTTTATTGGTGTACCGTTGATAAGAAAGTATTGAAAATATCAAATAAAGAAAATAAACAGTACGCGCGTGAGCTAACCAGCTGACTGTGAGGCGGGAGCTAGCCGAGGAAAGTAAGGCCAGGAGACAAACACGTGACTTGTCGTCTAGTAGCGCATAGCTGGGCTAGCTTTATCAAAGGTTTTTATAAACACAGGAGTAAAATGACGCCCAACGCTCGGTTATCTTGATCTCTCGGCCAGTACGTGAGGTACTGTGCCGTTCAAGTCCAGGCGTATGAAAATAATTTAATACCCTCGAAACTTATTGCCGTACCACTAAGCAAACAATGCCGAATCCCTCTTAATATTGCAAGGTTTTCTCCTCAATATTTTTTTACATTTTTACAAATGGACGAAAAGCCTAAAAGTAAGTAAAATCAGATTATCCGTCTCTCTGTATACAATAAAAATAAGGATTACTTCTTAACATAACCTACCAAATGTCAGCTTCAAAATGAGCTCTCGTTCAATGTTCTGCAGTAAATGGTTCCAAAGTTTTGAGCGCTGAAAGAGGCTTGTTTTTCTAAAATACGATAAATTTGTCGCTCAACAATACGAAAACCGTTTGACTTTCGATAGTATATTTTAAAAAATGCACTCTCCTCAGCACCTTGTATAAATAGGGAAAAAAATTTGAGTATAAAAAAAATTCGAGGTTTTTTTACTGATCGATTTCATATGGAATAGCCCGTATGGTCTTAACTCTGCCAGATGATTAAATAAACCATTATTATTATTATTATTATTATTATTATTATTATTATTATTATTATTATTATTATTATATACACTGACTACATAGGGGAGACTGTTGTACCTTTAAACACTTTTCACATTTTATTTTTTTTTTTAATTTTGGGAAATGAAATGTTTTAAATGAAGAAATTCTTGAAATAATTATTGAAGATTCCTTTACACCTTTCTGCATGTATTTTCCTATTTCACTGATCTATTAAGGATGGAAAAAATAAAATGAAGGGATATGTAATGTGTTCAAAGGTACAACAGGTTCATGTACCTTGGAACATATCCTCTTGTAAGTTGGAACATATGAAATATAGGTAGGAATGTAATCTGTAAATACTGACAATTATATTTAAAATGTATCTGCAATAATAAACCAGAGCAGGCTTCTTTGATTGAGATTTTATTTCCTGAAGGAGCAATAACTGCTTCAACAGCTTTCCTCAAGGCATACGGATCAATTGGGAACCTCTTTAACTCCAGACTTACTTCGTGACATGACCTTAAAATAAAAGAAAAACAAAAGCCGATAATATCATGTACTTTGGAATATGTTCCATGGTACAACATATTTTGTGTTGAAAGGTACAAGAGGATGCACTTTAAATAAATATGGCTCCCAAAACTAGAGATTCGAATAAATCATGGAAATTAAAATATGTTATTACTCACCAGATGATAGGGAACACACCGTACTTGAAAGATATTAACAAATACGATCTGGTTTTGTGTTAGAAAACGTATGTCAATGAACGAAATGTTTACTTTTGGTATTAAAATAAATCCTTATGTCCACAGAAATCACACTTTGCAGTAAATCAAACTGAAACTACGACCAGAGCTACTTAGGGGCTTTCTCTACAATCTACTTCAGTTTGAGTCCTCTAGGTAGCAGCAAAAATTGTTCAAAGGTACACTATGCTAAAGGTACAACAGTCTCCCCTACCGAGTACTCAGGGAATTGAATTCGGGTCCACTAGATTTGCAGCCTGAAATGCCACCGCTTACGCCACAGAGGTGGACTGATCTTGTGATTGCCCGCCTAAATATAATTTTCCAATTAGCTTTAATGTAATTCAATATAGCGCGGTTACATGAAACAGCTATATCGCCTAGCTCTTAATGAAGTAAACAAACTAGCTTCGTATGGCTACCCCTGCAATATAGGTATCCCGTAAGCCTCACGCATGCAAGCAGGCAGACGATGGCTAATTTACGTTGTGGTAATATTTGGTCCCTGTAAATTACTTCCTGGCGGACATGTTTACAACCGTTTTAACGACACTGCAGAGCCGTGGTGTATCACAGCCACTTTGTGCACCTTGCCTCTATAGCGGACACGTGACGCGTGAACAATGGAGCCGGCTCACAAAGCTAGGGGGACAGATGTGTGTACTTTGAATTTAAATAAATTCATTTAATTTACAAAAGAATTGTGTAAACATTTTAATTAAGGCACGAGTTTTAAAGCTGAAATAAATTTATTACATTTTGGGAAGTACAGTCATGTACAAAATTAAATAAACCTCATGACTTCAAACAGCATTCATTCTTTGCATCTATCTCTTACGTGCGAGGCGTTTAATCTTTGTTGTAAAGGTTTATAGACAGTAAATATGATTCTAAAACTAAGCATCTTATTTAATTCCTAATTATGTGATTTTTCTCAATTTGAATAGAAAAAAGAGCATCTTCTGCGGACCTCTAGCAAAAGAACTAACGAAGAGACTAGTAAAGTGTTTTGTGTGGAGTGTCGCATTGTATGGAGCAGAAACATGGACATTACGACGGAGTGAAGCCAAGCTACTAGAAGAAGAAAAGAATGGATGATGTGAAATAGACAGACAGAATAAGAAATTACGCTAAAGAGTGGGTGAAGAAAGAATGATGCTGAAATTGATCAGGAAGAGAAAAAGGAATTGGTTGGGTCACTTGCTGAGAAGAAACTGCCTACTGAAAGATGCACCAGAAGAAATGGTGAACGGGAGAAGAGTTCGGGCAGAAGCAGATATCAGATGATAGACGACATTAAGATATATGGATCATATATGCCGTTCAGAGCAAAAGTGGTAGAAGTAAAAATTGGGTAATGAGGTTTAAAGTAAAAATTCCGTAAAATACAGCGCAAAGTAGCAATTAATATGTCCTTCTTGCTATTCACCGACTACTAATAGTTTAAATACATTGAATATTAATTGCTACTTTGCGCTGTATTTTACAGAATGTTTACTTCTGCTCTGAACGGCTAATATGAGGAAACAAAGAGGAAGGCAGAAAATAGGTACAGCTCGTCCAAGTCAAGCCTGCGAGTGGGGATATCGTGATGGAATGTAGAGGCAAAACACAGTTGCCACATAGGTCACTTGACGCTCAGATTTCAACATGTGCACATCGTTTAAAATACACTAAGGAGCACACGCCTTTGTTGTCCTTGTCTTCAGATAAAGGCAACAGTTACGCTGCCTCCCCCCTCATGTAACTTTCTCTCCTACGCCCACGCTTGCCAATCAGAACGCCAAACCTCACTGTCAAGCAGAAGTAGAAGTACAGTCTATTTCAAAGCGTCTTAAATTGTTACCGCTCTATGAACTGAAGCGCAGTAGAAAAACTTTGCTGTCATATGAGACTGTACTGGTCTCCTCTCGTTACCGCCTCCTTTCACTACAGAACTGCCTCCAACTTCCCCTCTCGGCTCGCAGACTTAACTTGGTCAAGCTGTAAGAATGACGAAATCTGGGTTTACATTGAAAGATCTGCCCTTGGGCAGAATACTAAATGAATGTATGAATGAACAGGGCAAAGACACAATTACAATAGGCAGTACAAATATTTGCTTAGAACATAAAATTGGAGATAACATGCAAGATACAAGTGTAAATACAAATGAAAAATGAAAAAAAAACACACTACGCAAATAAAAGACACAGATATAGATATAAATGAAAAAATACAAAATAAAAATGAATAAAGAATAGTTAAGTATAGACATCATAACCGAGAGATGTGAAATGTAACTATAAATGGCAAAATACAGAGTAACAAATAGCATTATTATTTAAAATTATTAAAATACCTTCAGTATATTAATAAGAAATTGTTTATATTTCATGTAAGAAATACTGAAATCTAGATCCCATATTTTACATATTTCATTGAAATTTGAACATACTTTTAACACTGGTGAATTTTTATGTATCGAAGTGTTTGGTTCTTTATAATATAACAATTGACGATTAATTAAATGTGATGTTCTAGCGTTAAGCTGTATTTCTGGTAATTGATATTTCTCTATTATCCAGTAGACCGTTGAATATTTTATACAATAAAAGTTACTCAGCAAGTTATCTACGACTTGCAAGAGACATTAAATTAAATTCAGCAAGCAAATTGTTGTACGAAATTTTTTATGGAAGGCCGAATAATGATATTTTTTAAAATAAAGATATCTTGAGAATTGGTTTTGAATTTTTCAATTTGATTACCATGTGATTTACAAGTGGGTGACAAATTACTGAGGCATATTCCAATTTAGCGCGAACATGACAATGAAAAAGGAGTGTCAAAGCTGAAGTGTTTTCTAAACTTTTCAGTTTCTAATAATAAATCCCAGATTTTTAAAGAATTCTTTGTTTATGGAAAGTAAAATTATGATTATAGTTCCACCACAGTCTAGTATATACAGTCACGAAGCTCAATACGTAGGGAATATGCATCCAAAAATAGTTGCTAACCACTAGGATCGCCACTATCGCCTCATCACATACAATGTGAAACAGCACCGACACAGTCTATTATTCCTAGTACCCTCATCAACTCAAGCTTCGTGTATATATTTTAGACTGTGGTTACACCGAAATATTTTACACAATATATTCTTTGTAATCATTAAATAAACTATTAAAAGATTTTGGGATGGAAATTTCAGCACAAAAATCAAAAGTAATGGCAATTTTAGGACAAGACCCAGTAACAAGTAAGATATTACACAATAACCAATGCCTCGAACAAGTAAAAAATTTCAATTATCTGGGTTGTGAAATATCTTATCAAAATGAAAAAGATGTGAACAAGAAAATTACCAAATTTACACAAATTCTAGGAATAATAAACAATACATTAAAAGCTAAATTAGTACAAAAATCTACAAGAATAAAAATATATAATACACTAGCATTGCTCTCCCTTTTATACGGAAGCGAGATTTGCACATTAAAGAAAAAAGACATGAACAGAATCAAAGCAACGGAAATGAAATTTTTCAGGAGGACAGCAGGATATACTCTTTTACACCGAAAAAAGGAATGAAGAAATTTTAGAACAATTAGAAGTAGAGTCAGTAGAAGAAAATATCATCAGATACAAATTCAATTGGCTGGATCATGTAAGAATGGAAAATTCAAGAATCCCAAAAATTATGATGCAGTATAAACCTAGAGGACCAGGAAGACCTTTTAGAAGACTGCTAAATGAAGCCGAAACAGGTCTACAGAGGCCTAATTTGTGAAGGATGATGATGATGATGATAATGATTCTTTGTAATGGCTCATCATTCATTCCATAATTACCTCTTAAATAAGATGTAGTCCTTGTATAAGTCATATAAAAATATTTTTTTGATTGATAAACATTGTTGATATAATTTGTAGAAATTCTAAATCGGATACATTTATACATAATCCCAATAGTTGAGATATCGGGTATCATATCGTGTGGCTCAATAAAAATTTAAGCTTTGGGAATAATTTACCTCTCTTGCTGACTAAAAATACCTTACTTAAAGTATAAGCTGCAGTTGAGGCAAGAAGGATAATCCTGGGAACGACGATGGAAGCACTTCAAATCTGAGATTAAATTCATTGCAGTGAGATTGTCATTTTTTCTACTCCAAACTTTTCTTCACGTAAACCCTCTTGCTTATACATACTATGAACATCTGCCACTTCATACGGCTGTTACGAATAAGCTCCATACATGGAAGGAAAATTCTCTTGAATTTGAATAAATAGGCAACTAATCTTCAGCGACAAGGGAATTCAAATATTTGTGTGATTATTTTACTTCAAAATCAAATGAAGCTTTGGCCAAACATAAAACAGAGTATGACTTCTGGCACATTCAGGAACACTAGCAGCGGACAAAGCGATTTTGATTCAAGTTTTCTCCGAATACGTTGGCTTTCCCTGTCACTCTGTCCTCGATTAAAATATACGGTACCCAAATTCCGTTCAGTGAATCAGTAAATAATCTAGGTATTTATATGGACAAAAGTTTAAATTGGAACCTTCAAGTTGCAGGTACCTGGAAAAAAGTATTCTCATTAATCCACTCGTTTAGGCGATTGAAGAATTTTCTACCCTTTTCCATGAAAAAAATGTTAGTGCAAACACTCGTGATGCCCCATTTCGATTACTGTGATATTCTGTTTACTGATCTAAGCGTTACTTCGGTGTAGAGACTGCAACGTGTTCATAATATGTGCGTCCGTTCCGTCTGCAATATTCGCCGGGTTGATCACGTAACACCATTCCTCGAAATGTTGTCCTGGCACCGTCTAGAAGATCGTAAAACAATCCACTGTCTTTCCCTTCTCTTTCACATACCGGTACTGCATTTCTCCACTCCTGTCGATCTTGCGTCTCGTTTTCAAAATTTATCCACCCATCATAACCTAGACACACGATCACAACACTCCTCAATATTATCCATTCCCTCTAACCGAAATTCCTCATATTCATCTTCTTTCACTGTGGCTGTTCCTCGGATTTTGAATTCCCTAGCGAGTAATGTCAGGGATTGTCAGACAAACTAATTTAAGAATAGACTAACGAAATATTTTTCTAACAATTCTTGTTCACAATAATAGCTATTTCAGGTTTCTGAATGTTTAATGGTTATGTATATATATTACAGAATAAATTTTTAAATTATCTCATCATTATTATTATTGTTATTATTATTATTATTATTATTATTATTATTATCAATATTTCTTACCAATGTTTATTATTGTCACACTAATATTACTTATCCAACTTTCATAATTTACTTTTATGTTGTTTTATGGTATAGATATTAATGTAATAATTATGTAACCAATTGTATTCTATTAGAATTAGAATCTGGCTAGGCGGAAGAGAAGGCCTACTGGCTTAGGTCTGCCAGATTAAATAAATAAATTATTATTATTATTATTATTATTATTATTATTATTATTATCATCATCATCATCAATATTTCTTACCAATGTTTATTATTGTTACACTAACATAACTTATTCAACTTTCATTATTTACTTTCATGTTGTTTTATGGTCTAGATATTAATGTAATAACTATGTAACCAATTGTATTCTATTAGAATTAGAGTCGGGCTGGGCGGAAGAGAAGGTCTACTGGCCTTAGCTCTGCCAGATTAAAAAAATATATTATTATTATTATTATTATTATTATTATTACTATTATTATCCACTATTACTCCATAATAGCAATGTTATCCATAGTAATGTCACAAGAGGTCGACCTCGAGTGATATTTATTAGGAATATTTCGTGAATAAAATAAAAATGTAAATAATATATTCCTAAAATTCGCCCAAAAATGTTAATAATTATATACTTATGAATACTTAACCTATTCAGACATTGTGAAGTCGAAATAGATGAATAACGATTGCTGCAATAAAGAAATTGAATGTTATTCAGTAATGCCAACTGAGAGAAGCGAAATACAGGTTTAAAAATGTTAATTGCATGTAGGCCTACTACGCTTTTCTCTTTTTATTGTAACAGAAATGCATTGTCATTACCTGCTGGAATCATAATTTAATTTAAACATTTTATAGTATAAATACAAATAACCTGATTAATATATTAATTAAATGAACTGTAATTTTCTTTACATACAATGGACATGGAATTAGAAGATATAGATGTAGAAGTAGGATTTCGCACTTTATCAAGTACAATGGACTCATGCTTATCGATTTACGTGGAAATAATTGACGACACCGACTAAACAAAAGAACGACCATGCGATAAATTGATAGTGATAAATCGAGGTGCAGAAATTATCGCGATGTATGACTGTGATTGGTTTGAGTTCAAAATTTCATTGGCCGAAAATGGAATGACGCCATATAAACTATATAGTCATTTAAATATCTGTTAACAGACTCAGTAATAGAGGAATATTTTGAGAGCAAGAATTAACATTTTCGGTACGTATATTGAAAGCAATACTTTGCACTAAGTTTGTCACCGCACTCTAGCAAACGGTGTTTCCGGTTCTCAACCGTTAGTCCAAAGGTATAGCGAGGTTAATATTAGAAATGTTAGTAAAAATAACATGATGTCCCTGTACTTGCTTGCTGTCCTATAAGCCGTCAAAAATATTCTTCTAAAAGAAAATGAATAACATTAGAACAAAACAACCAATGTACTATACCAGCTATGCATATTACAAACAGGTACAGTGAAATCAGTGAAGAAAAAAATATTCCAAATATGTGTTTGGTCGGAAGCGACTCCTACAAATTCATTGCACAAACACAGTCAGAAATACTGAACTCAACTGTTACAACATAATTCCTAAAGTCAAAGTCACATTAAACAGCCGTGATTGACAATTCCCACCAATAACTTCATCAGCAAGGTTAAATTATTGCTAATGATTACAACAAACAGTGCAAGATGAGGCTATTGATACAAAACTGGTGTGTTTTTATCGACAACAGATGGCATATCGGTGACTATGTTAACAGCCAAAACAAACGACACTCAAGTAAGCTAATGCGACTGCTTTCCATGATGTTCCTATGCATGGCATGAAAATCGATCTTTGGTGTAGAGAAGTAGGGACGGTACCTTGGGAGGGGGTAGACAAATTTGGAAGATGTAACGTAGGCGTATTGATTTCGTTTTTCGGCGAAGTGGAGAGAACAGAACATTTTGTGTTCACTTCGCGCATTTTCAAAATTCGTAATAAATTGATTAAACTCGTACCTTAAACCGGGATTAGATTGGCCCAGTGTTTGTTACTTTGGCACACACACGATAAAACGTTACATAATTTTGTGCGAGATAGTGCGTATTTGCTTGTTTTCCGCACAGAACCAATACTCGGTAAGTGTGAAATACCACATTCAGTATTCCCAACGTAACACACATAACATTTTCCCTCTTCTTACCGCTTAAGCGCGACATTCATTTTACTGCTTCAGGCTTTTAACATATTATTTTTAGAGACGTTTAACATAGTAATAATTATAAATTGGAAACTTACCACTGCAATTTCACCTAAATTGCAATGTTAATTATTGTTTTTAAATATTTTCAAAAATTAAGTAAAGTCTACTACTCCACGAAACTTATTGCATTCCTGATACAAGTAACATTAAGGAAGCCGTGAAAAAATCAACGAGATTCCAGATGCCGATGTTATTACTGCAATATGTTATATAAATAATATTGTTAAAATATTAAAATGAAAAATAAATCATTACATAACCTTACCGTTTGTTTTAAGTTCGCATTTATAGACTGGGGAAAAAAAAGACAGACGTATATCACGGCCTGCTGGAGTATAGTAAACACAGAAAACATTTTACAGCAACAATGTTGAAGAAAGATATTTTGGTGTTCCGAAGTTGGCGTCATTAAACAGAAACCAACATGGAGATTTCATTGCAACAAATTAGAAATTCGTCTTTCAGGTATGTAATAAACGATCTTCGCACAAAATAATGTACGATACACGAGCGATATGTTTGTTTTCATGTTCTCGGAAATTAAAAAAGCTCAACTACGTTTCGCTTTTTCAATCTTTTCCTCGAACATGAAAACGTCAACATACCGCTCTTGTAACGCATATTACTATTGCATACTGCGAGTTTCATCTACATTATTCATTTCTATACGCCATACGATAGTCACATATTTTAAGAATAACTCCAACTATGAGGATAAACAATAGATCTTGGTTTACTTTAACATATATTTAATGAATTAATATTTCGGCAATCCCTGGCGACAACGTACATAAATTTAACTCAAAGATTATGTGTTCACAATGTGTGTGTTCGCTTCATCGGTACTCATAGATTTGACCATATAATGCCATCTTTAGGAGCAAAGAACAGCAGGCTCTTTATATCTTCTATTTAGAATAACAACGCTACATGAATATTTGTGCCTTGTATTAAGTATCGATGCCAACCCCTTGTGTTGTACTAGGCCTAGTATATTGTAAACCTCTTCTGTAAATACGGTATTTCAACTAGACTGCGACTATAATGAAGACTTTGTAGTCCTATTATGATTGTTTGACATTTTCCATATACTAGTTGTGAAGCGATGTACGCATACCATGGAATATAAATAAATACAATACAATACAATTACTCATTCCTATTCCGAAATACCTGTTAACTCGCTTGGAATGCGTACCTTACAACGTTACGGAATCAACATCAGGTTTTACTACCGATTCCTCGTCACCGTATACTTCTTTCTATTCATAATTTTAAATCAAGAATAAAAAATAGCATACTTTTACATGGAATTGATTTGTGCGCGTTATCCGATTTTTATAGGTTATTCTGTGTGTTTGTATAAACTGTCATTTAGGCCTATTATAAAGTAGAATTACTAGGATATAAATTGAAAATTATTTAATTATGCATCACGTTTAGTCAATATTTCATTATATGTGAGCTCCTTAAACAGGAAGATAATGATTTCATATTATGTAAGTATTACTATTAGTGTTACTACTATTGTTACTGTTTCAATGTTTATTTCATTTCTGCGACCGAACACGAGCGCTGCTCATTCAGTCCTCAAATTTTGTTAACATTAATGAATCTTCTTTTTTATATTGATTGTATTATTTTATTTATATTTCTATATTTGTAATTATATTCTATATTCTCTATTTAAAATTAAATGAATAAATAAATAAATAAATAAATAAAATAAATTACTTCTGGTAGTGTGGAAAAGAATTTCTCATAGCCTTAACTCTGAAAGAATGAATGAATATATGAATGAGTGAATAAATAAATAAATGAAGAAAATGAAAAAAATATATTATACATCCTGTGATATATGGTACTTCAGATGTAATTATTAAAATTCATATCGTCGTTGTTCCTGCAATAACTCCTATTTGACATATTTATCGATTTTCAGATTTTTGATCTATTAAATAACTTCAATAGTGATACAGCAAATAATAAAATCTCCTTTATCTAATTATATTTCTTTCTTTCGAAAATGTAAGAATTCACAGTCTCCTCTGTACCACTGCCATAGGATGAATAAATGTGTTTTTTCTTCCTAAGGAAAATTTTTATGTTTTGCACATAGAAGTTATTGCAGGAACAACGGCGATATGTAAAATATTGCTTACATAATTATTTTACAGATATTTTGCAATTAGGCCTATTTAGCCAATACTTTCGATATTGTTAGCTCTTCAATCTACAGATTAAGAGTTAATCTGTTTCACTATCATCTGTTTGATAATTTCAAGTAATCATTACCATATCTACGAATTATAGAAACCAAAATAGATAAACCCAAAGCACCATCACAAACAGAAAATGTTAAAAAAACTATTCTAAAAATAATTCATAATTAAAATCATTCAAATAAATATATAATATTAAAAATAAAACCAAAACAATAAATTCTAAACTTAATAACCAAAATTAGTACACAAATTAGATTGTACAATTTTAGAAACAATGCAACTGTAAGGTAAAAATTCGACTTCAGTAGTATCTATGGTAAAAAGCAAGCTCTTTATATAGGGTTCATGTTTTCGTACTCCCTTGTGCGAGTTCTTTTGAATGTGAACCATAAAAATAGCGAACATTCCCTGGATGCTAGAAAAAATTAATGAACCGGAAATATTGGCGACTTTGTACAATTTGTGTATTTCACGCATTTTTTACGTTGCTATTGGCGACGCACTGAGATGGGAATTACGCACTGCGTGAGCGTAATCCTTCCTCTGCTTTGTGCACCGTCCTTCCCTCTCCCCAATTCGTGACATGTAGGCTACACAACAAAGCATTGCAAGCACCACATGTTTTAAACTCGAAATATCTCTCCTGATGGACCCTGAATTTCAATGTTTCCTATGTTACATGCAGAGGAAGGGATAAAATCGAGTAATAACATATTTTCATCTTTCTGTTATATGAATGAAAAATATATTTCATGAAGTACAGTGTGGTTGAATAAAATAAACACTTGTACAGATGTAGGCCTATATACACTGTGATATTTAAGTTCCTCCACACTACAGCAGGTAATATGGCGGAAAGCACACCCGGAGAGAAGTTGGTAGCTTTTCTTTTGCCCCTGCCAAGGGCAAGGAAATATACTCCCCCCTATTCAGCGTATTCCGAATCTCACCGAACCGGTGGACAACAATGACGTCACGCTGCAGCGAAATAGGAACAAAACTGTTGGAAGGTTCGATGGCTATCATGGCGGCTGTACGTACAAGTTGTTGTCTGTACTACGCTAGCAAGATTTTGCGAAATTTCCGTACTGCCATCTCGTTCAAAGAAAAGAGGACATAAACAATTTATTTCTTGAACCAATAGTAATAACTGGTCCGTTGACATGTTCGCTCAAAAGCCATTAACATATTGTTTTACGTTGTGCTCATTACAAACAATACAGCAGAACTAAAGCAGAACACACCGCCATGACACAACAGTGCACGATGTCATTTGTCTGCTAATTCCCGCCCTTTGCAAAAACCAATCAGATTCACCGATTGCGGTTGATGGAGACTGCCACCACCTCTGCAAGCTGATGGAACCGGTGCGACACCGGTGGAGCATCAGTGACGTCATCGTTCAAATTCGGAACACCGTGATTCCATCAGATTTCTCAGCGCTGAGATTCGGAATACTCTCATATTCTCCCCTTTTGTAATAAGGATTACACATAACGGTCAGTGTTGTACTGCCTCTTTCAGTATGCAATAACTGAAAATGTTTATGATAGAACAACCAATTATACAACCACGAAAATGGCTGCAGATCGGCACCATGGTGTTGAAGTGATGATTAGAAAATTTCTACGTTTTTGTGGTTGAAGTCTGGTTTCAGCTGTCGTGTTTCGCTAATTCTCAAAACACCAGCATTTAGTTATCTGAAAACCCGTATGGAGTGAAAGAAACAACAAAACTGGATCGAGAGAAAATAGGCATTTGATGTGAATCCTGAATTAATGTAGTCCCTTTTTTTTGTTTTTCCGATACCTATTCTGTTCGATTTATTAGATAGTTGAATTTACTGAAAAATTGCTGGTAAATGTTTTAATAGGATAATGCTATTGGTCAAAAGAGAACATGTGTCAGTGAATTTGTTAGGAGACATTTTCGGAGAGAATAATTTCGCAAGAACTATGTGCATTTAATCACAAAACGTATTATAGGTTTTCTATTAAGTGTACCCTATCGTCCCTTTCAATCTATAGGGTTATTATTATTATTATTATTATTATTATTATTATTATTATTATTATCACTTCCACCCTGTATAATCCATTACCTCGACCAGGGTTTGAACTCACTAGGCTATCTTGTATACAACAGCAATTATTGTTACCACTACATCACCGTTGATAATCACCACAAGAAATATCAGAAAGATCCGGAAGCAAATGGCCAGATCAAGAATAAGAAAACTTATGCTTCTGAACGTCGAAATTATATCTAATTTCTCGAAGGGTGAAAGAAAAAATCTTGCTTAATTCATGGTTTATAGAACCTCAGTTTATAAGGTGGAATATGATTCTAGCTGACTCATTAAGCTTCGTCTGGACCTTAGGTCTGTGTTAACGTGGATTAAATTTGTTTCTTTATTTAAAAAATCCTTTAATTTTAATTAAGACAACGAAGCACGCACAATTAATAACTTCCATTACCCTTCCCTAAAGAAAAAAAAACTGTTGTTTGTACCATTACACAGCAAACCTGACTTTTGTGTTCTTAACTATGTTATGGGCTATTCAAATTACTGTACACTTCCGGAGGTTAATGCTGCTGGGATGGAAATTGTACCCCATCGCTTAGCACAAAATAAAAACAAACAGAAATGAATCCGCTTACAGCTACAGCTATTTTAGGGGAAATGGGGCTTGCAAACAGATTTATGTATAAAAATTTGGTTGTTGGGCATGTTGAGAAAACTTTATAACAATAGTTACTCAAGAATATGTTTATGTTTATTATGAATGTGAAAACACAAAACTTGAGTAAAATTTTACTATATGTTTTTAACGACTGAAAGACTGCTAACACTTTTATCTTGAAAACATGCGCAATATATTACGTCTTTTATATTATACATACATTTATTTCAGAAGACATAATACTTTTCTGTAGTTTTTTCTTTAAAGCTCCGCGCAGAAAATGAAAATGTCATTCTTTCCCTACGTCATAAACACTCGCGACTTTCTGTTATAAGAAGAAGTCATTGAGAAATATTGTCCATCTGAAGTAAAGCTATAAAAGTTTTTCTCTGCCATTGTCTGTTAGACTCCCTCTTTGTCACCGAACTTAATTCTGGTTAGAGAGTTTTTATTGGTTTTATTCTCTTGTCCCCTTATGCTTCTTGGATTATATCTGAAGGAACAATGGTGACAATTTGTAGCTATTCATTCTTTACAAAGAAACTTTGTATCATTAGAAACTTTGTAACAATTGTAAGATATCACATACAGTGTGTCCTCAAAAAATAAATATTAGTCATAACTTGTTTAATATTAATTTCAGAAAAAAAATTATACAAAAGTTATTGAAGATAATCATACGCTATGATACCAGTGTCCGAAAAACGTTAGTTATTCAGGCATGCAGAATGCGACATTAAACCTAACTTTTTAAAATGACATCCTGTATTAAAATTTACATATTCCGAATCTCCATTACATTTTACATATGAATGCTTAGAAATTTTACCCATTTAATCGTTCTATGTATTTGCATTATTTATTAAACGTATTTCATGGACTTCAAACTTAAGACAAAAACGAATGCAGGCCTAAATCATGTTGAGTAGGCTATAAACAATCCTGATGTGTTCCTATTGGTGTCTCACAGGAGTGTAATATATGTCGCAAGGTTCTCTTCTTATTATTTACCATGTGTTGTAAACGAGATAAATTTTTGTAATTGTAGAAACAAAAATATATATATATATATATATATTACCATGATTTATTAATGTCAATCGTTCCATAATAATTTACTTACTTACGTACAAATGGCTTTTAAAAAATCTGATTGTTCATTTCCGCCCTCAAATAAGCCCACCATCGGTCCCTATCCTGTGCAAGATTAATCCAGTCTCTATCATCATATCCCACCTCACTCAAATCCGTTTTAATATTATCCTCCCATCTATGTCTCAGCCTTCCCAAAGGTTTTTTTCTCTCCGGTCTCCCAACTAAGACTCTATATGCAATTCTGGATCCGCCCATACGTGCTACATGCCCTGCCTATCTCAAACGCCTGGATTTAATGTTCCTAATTATGTCAGGTGAAGAATACAATGCGTGCAGTACTGCGTTGTGTAACTTTCTCCATTCTCCTGTAACTTCATCCCTCTTAGCCCCAAATATTTTCCTAACCACCAAATTCTCAAACACCCTTAACCTCTGCTCCTCTCTCAAAGTGAGAGTCCAAATTTCACAACCATACAGAACAACCGATAATATAACTGTTTTATAAATTCTAACTTTCAGAATTTTTTACAGCAGAATAGATGATAAAAGCTTCTCAACGGAATAATAACAGGCACTTCCCATATTTATTCTGCGTTTAATTTGTTCCCGAGTGTCATTTATATTTGTTACTGTTGCTCCAAGATATTTGAATTTTTCCACCACTTCGAAGGATAAATCTCCAATTTTTATGTTTCCATTTCGTACAATATTCTGGTCACGAGACATAATCATACAATTTGTCTTTTCGGCATTTACTTCCAAACCTATCGCTTTACTTGCTTCAAGTAAAATTTCAGTATTTTCCCTAATTTCCCTAATAACAAACTAAAAGAAAACTAAAAAAAAAAAAATATATATATATATATATAATTTTTTTATGTTCAATGTAATTATAATGTTCAATATTGAAATATGATTTAAATCCATACAAAATCGTTCCGATGTCGGAACAATGGTACACCCTGACGTAAGTTTCAGTATTTACAAGGTATTTAGTTACATCCCTGATCATATATATCAGATTGGCCATTCCCATGTTATGAAATGGCAACAAATAAATTTGAACAACCACTAATGGCAACATACAAAAGAGAACAACCACTAGGATCGCCACTGTCGAAAATAATTTTTTTTTGTTAACGACCGCAAGATGGAAATAGGTACAGCTTCAAGCTATTACTCCATGCAATTCCATCAGGCATATAACTTGATTTCGTTTGTAGTCGCTAGATGGCAATAAGGTGAATTTTCTAAAAGTTGACTAAAAAGTGCATTAGGGTAATCAATCTGTTGTATGTGATCAGGGGTTATAATTATTTGCTGATGGAGGCAGAGGGACAATGGTAATCTCGTTGCCTCAAACGCTACTACCTATTATGCAACTAAGATTTTACTAAGGATGCGAGAGAGGAAAATTTTTACATGGGACATTTAGCTTTAAGTCCCTCTCGGAGGATTTTCGCGCCGGATTTTTTCGTCCTGAAAAATTCATCGACCCCAGGCGGGTTCTAGAGGAGAGCGCTTTAAGACTAGACTACTGGGTGTTCATTTCAAAGTGTGTCATGACGTCACTGTTGTGAGTAAGCGATTTGAAGCGAGTTTCAGCTTTTATGTCACAAAAGTTGCCTATTATTCAAGGCGTTCAACCTGAACTTGAGAACGTGTACGGTATAACTTGAACGTCGTAGCAATAGATGGCGGTCTGTACGGTCTGTGTGCTACCATAACCTCTTTCGAACTGTGTTTTGCGCGGGCAAGTTGTACGCAGGGTATTTGTTATCATCGGTTGCGTACGGCAACATTCCACAACACAAATCAAATGCTCCGTGTCCATGTTGACCGTCGAAGTTAATGTCAACAAATACGTAAGTAATCGTCTTAACCCTCTCCCCATATCACCTCAGTACGTGTTTCCAAACAATTCACATTCCTGCCACTACTGGCGTTACCGTACGTATCGGTACGTACTCTTCAGAATAAACGCTGTACTTGCTAGGCAACTTCTTTGGCACATACGTAATACGCCTCTGCGGAAGTGTAGGAAGATTGAATTGTCTAGGCTCATCGGCTAGCCACATGACGGCATACAGCGAGCCATGTCACACTTTGAACTGAACACGCAGTATACTGATGATTACGTAAGAGTAATTCCTAAAAGACTAATTTGACCGTCTCTTCAGTGTTACCAACTAATACTAGATACACCAAAAGAGGATAAAATCACACAATGCCATGTACTATAATAATAATAATAATAATAATAATAATAATAATAATAATAATAATAATAATACAGTATTAAAAATTACGATGTCTTGCTTATTTACCACATCTCATCTTTATATTGAGGAGGTGTTTCCTAAAAGGTTCAATAATTTGTGAAAGAGTATATTTTTTTTCTGGACCTCTCGCACATTATGTTAGTAGTTAGTAGATTAGTATATGATCTAATATTAAAATATATTTTATCTGACAACATGAAATTCATTGCTTTGATTAAACCGTTTACGATTCACGAGACCTAGCCTAAAAATGTATTTTGTTTGATCACGTGAAACGATTAGTATGAATTCCGAAAACCAATGCCACTTTGAAATGTATGCTTTAGAATATTTACTCCATTATTGTAATAAAAGTCTAAACACGAAAGAAATTAATTAAAATGTGAAATGGACAGGGCATGTAGCCTATCACACGAAATATGTTCTATTTATTACACTTAGTCTACCTTACTCTCTTGAAATTGTAACCACAACACATAGCAACATATACAATAACTATTAGCCTATGTGTTAATATTAATAATGATATTAATTAATTATTAGTATGTTCAAATTTTACTAGCTTCCATTAATGGGCTCAGAAATCTATAACAATTTGAATTTTCAGAATTTAAACTTCTGACAACTTGTGTCACTGCTGCCAACATAACAGTTATAAAATCACTACCAGTTGTAGTATTTCTCGGTACCGAAATTCGAAACGAAGTTGGCAAAAGAAAGCTGAACCTGCAAACTAGAAAATCACCATAATCCACTAGTTTATGTAATAATGGGGGGGAAATGGTTATGTTTCACCCTTAGGGTATTAAGTAAGCTGACCCGGACTATACTGAGGGCCAACTAATATAATTTGAATTATGGGATTTCGCTGTGGGAAAATAGTGTCATTGCTAAAGGTGTTTTTCTTCAGAAAAAGCTCTACGTATCCTTAAAGGTTGTGACCCAGAGAATATTGGAAGCTCTTATTCGATTAATTTTGCATTCTGTTTCTTCATTGTAAATTTTCTCAGATATAATATTTGTATATGAACATTTTCATAAAAACAATAGACGAAATATTCCTTAAAATTCAACTCTGGTATGTTTTGCTATATATGTTAAGCTCTGAAATTATTCTGAAGCACTTTTATCAATAGAGTAATTAATTAGCTTTATGCTCGACCCTGCCGAAATGTAGTAGGGGAGAGTCGGGTAGTATCGGACATCGGGTAATATCGGACAGTGAATTTCTTTCATCTACCACACGATGATAGTATCTGATTGACATGTTTACGTTTCTGTGATGTCGCATAGAGAAACGTAACCATGTCATTCAGGTATTACCGTATGGTGGTAGATGAAAGAAACGCACTGTCCGATACTACCCGATGTCCGATACTACCCGAATCTCCCCTAATTATACACCTGGTAGCAGTCCTTTAATGCATGTCATTAAAGTACACCTACTCATTAAAGTACAGGTGTTTTCAGCCAATGACAACTCAGCTTACAGGTGTTCAGCCAATGACAAGTCAGCTTTGTACCGTTATAAAACCGCAAGTATCGATTATTCTCGGATATGCAACCGAAAGAGAATTAGCGAAAAGTCACGGAGGCTGGAAATCCAATACTGTCGCAGAAGGTTATGTTCTGTTACTATAATAATTAGAGTTAATTGTAAATAATGTTGAAATAAATTCAATTTGTCATTTCGTTTTTCAATGTCGAATTCAATAATCAGGGTTATACCACGTTTAAAGGGATTACACAAGGTCAATGACATTATTGTTCCTCGGAAAAAATCAATACTTTCGCGTCTGCGCACATCTTACAATTCACGACCTAGAACAAGGTCACTTCCGATCTTGTCAGATACAAATAAATTGTATACATCTGAATAATTTCCAGTTAGAAATATGGTCGAGCATAAAAAGTCGTATGAAACTCGCCTATAATGGTAATTAAGAAGCTCGTATGAAAATTATGAAACTCGCTTGCGCTCGTTTCATAAACATCCATACTCGCTTCTTATTTACTATCATTATAGGGTCGTTGCATAATGTACTATTATTTAGGTTAAAAAATGAAATAATGCTAGAGGATAAATACACGTCGCAATATACGTTTAAACTTTTATACCAATCGAGTTACTAGGTTACCGGCGCGGTATTATAGAGCTCTGGGTAGTATTACGTCACTCTTTGTTCCGAACAGTTGAATACACATATGAAGTATGTGATGACAGTTGTATGTGTAACAGGCATTGCCGCCTGAGTTACGTTTATTGGTCTGGGACAGTCATTAATTAGGACTCGTGTGACGAAGGCGTAACAGTGCGATTGTGATTTACAATGTGCCAGCTCTTATAACAAGCATGCAAAACTTTCAACCATAACAACAATAGTTCCCGATATGACGACAAGTTTTGTGTTGTGTTGTTTTGGAGATCCTGTCAAATAGGTGATTGCGTTTTGATGTATTTGTTTTCCATAATAGTGGCACAAAAAACGATGTTTTGTTTTCAAATTGAGAATTGTGTCACAGTGGAATTCTTGTTTAATCAACGCTTCAATGCATTCATTAATTAACACACAACATAATAGTGAGTTAATAAAAACATATATCGCACAATCTTTCACTTTACGTCATTACGTTGTATGTACTGAAATGTTCTACAACTCAGAAAATTGTGATTCTAGTTATTTAAAATAATAGAAACAATTTTTTCCCTGTAGTATTAATAACACAATTTAGAAAATTTCAGCTTCATCCTTTCGGAATCTTTGGCGCGCGGTTGAGTTTGGAAATTCGAGGAAGTGTCACTGCTCTTCAATTTATTTTATTTCTTTATCCGATAATGACGTGTTTTCTCGTCGTTACAACAAGCGGTCGTCAAGAATGAAAGTTGATTTTACTGAATTCAGCGTTACCAACTAAGATATGTATGTTAGAATACTACAAATAACTGCTCTATTGTTGTAATGAAAACCACTATCTTCTATGTATGTAAAATTCATACGCAAAAGGCAGTGTTTATTAATATAGATTATATGAAACAGATAACCGCATTTGAATTAAAATGAACTTAATTTATACAATTCAAACTTCACTTAACAAAAATGAATAATAATTATTTGAATTGAACAAAATATTACAAGTGCCTGAATCATATTTACTCCACACTGAAGTTGATACGTTGTACGTTGGCTAAACTGCTAACTTCAGTATGTTGTTCATAGTGTAACGTATGCATTGTAGCCTATATTATGATTTTTAAGACATCATTTTCAAAATATACTATGGTGGAAAAATACTGTACAATACACGTTTGTGAAGTGCATTACTAAATCTCGGAAATACCGGTATCTGTATTTAAACATTACAACCAGAGACCGGAACTTTGGCAGAATGCCTTTTTAAATGCGTTAAATTTATCTTCATTTTGAAAGTAAATTTGTAGGAATTATACCTTTGTGATTGAAACTTCACAGTTTTATGTTGCCCTTTTCTGCCTTTTTTTACTCGTAATATAAATACCTAATTTACAAAATAAATGTTTTTTTTTGCCTTTATTTGATCATTTATTTATATATTATTTATTAATTTATTATTAAAACTGCCTATAGATATATTTTAATTTATTTCTATAACCACTACACTGAAAGTGACTTCACCGAATGTATATTATTGTCTTTCAGTCAGTTCATATTCTCTTTGCAACAATGAGTGCTGCCGTGCAAAAATGTATAACAGTAAGCGTTTTAATTATTGCTTGTGTTTATTTGACAAGACAACAATGAGTGCGGGTCTAACGTTATTTTTAACGGTTATTTTTCTTCCAGTTTGCATTGCGACGTTGCAACGTAAATATTTCATATCGGAACATATCAGTACAACCAAACACAAAAATGCACTTTCCTAGGCTATTGGGAAGATTTCTTTGCTTCCAACAGTAATTGCAACATCGAGTCGAAAATCTCAATTTGATTTCTACTTATGTAAAGCTTTTCTTGCTGCCGAAATCCCTTTGTGGAAAGTGCAAGGTTTTTGTAATTGCCTTTTATTGCTATTTTAGCTATTTATAATGCCTTTTGCCTGCCTAATTTAGCTATTTATGATGCCTTTCTGCCTGCCTATTTTAATGATTCATATTACCTAGACTTCCGGTCTCTGATTATAACGTATAAATCCAAATTATAAATAGAAGATATTTAGAATACGTAATTTAAATTAGTATTATATTATATTATATTTAACATATTGTATATTTTTTTAATAAGTATCATGTGAATTTGTGATATCGGTACTTCATTTTAATTCATTTCATTCACAGTTTACTCTATTTTCTTATCAAGTTAACATAGAAGACTTTTATTTTGACTTCTTACTAATATTAAAATCTTCCTAAATAGAATACTTCTGTTATTTTAATTCTGAGTATAATATTATCTTCTTTTCTTCGTAATCAGCTTTACTCATACGAGAGTTAGGTTTATACTAAAGCGAACATCATATTGTTTTCTAAATGTTTTTCTCAATATGATTTCTTTTATAGAACTCTTATTATTTTGGGACAAATATATTTCTGTCATCTATGTTTTATAATTAGGCCTACTGTATTTATTTACTTAACTAGCTAGCTAGTAAGTACAAATTAAATCCATAAAACAAAAATGATTCTAGCCACTACGGTAAGAGCCAGGCTCGTGTACGGTGTGGTCTTAGTCAATAATATAACATAAAATTTACAAGGACATATTACTAAACACAGTAAGTAACTTAATTCAAACAAATAAATAAGATCGAGGAGCAAAAAGAAGAAAGAAAAAAGAGAGAAAAATACATCTTTATTATAAATTGACAATCAGACAGAAGCCAGTGATATTCAATAAAAAAACATGAATATAGCTGACAGAAATAAAAGGTAAAAAATACACACATTTGTTAATATTATATAATATAATTTTATAGATTTATTTTTTAAAAGTTGCAATTTTTAAATATTTGAAATTTGAAAGATGGTTTGTAATTGTATTATAAACTCTTGGGCCGAAACTAGCACTATGTTTAAGAGCTGCACTTGTATGACATTTAGGCTCAATTAATGGGAAGGTACACTTTTGTCTTCGAGTACGATATTCATGTCGATTAGTTTCAAGTTTTATTTGATTTCTGTGGTAGTAAGTTAGTAAACTATTTTTATAAATTTCTTCAATAGTTAATACATTAAAATATGTATATATTAAATTTGTTGGGTAATCCATATTTTTGGCTAGACAAATTTTATTAATCTTCTGTGTAATAAAATTAATGGATTAAGTACAGATGATGCTACTCCACCCAAATTTATTATACCATATTGTATTAATGATTGTACTAGAGCTGAAAATATTATTCTAAATGCCTTGTTAGTCATAAAATTTATAAATATTATGAATTTATAAATTGTCTTTCTTATACTTGTATTTATGTCGCTTCTTTGTCTTATTTTGTTATATATGTAGGCCTAAAGTTAGAAATTTTATGTATTATGATATTCTAATATTAAATAATAATAATAATAATAATAATAATATAATTATTATAATCAAAATTGTTACAAAGTAGCCTATTATTATAAATAGCAATTATTGTAAATAGTAGACTATTGCCTTGTATACGTCTAACTGTTTATAGACCTAAGAAAAATATTAAGTTTTACATCATGGAGACGATTATGTAACATTATAACGTATTCTGACAAACATAATGTTTACGTTTGTCTCTCAGACGAACATTTAATTTTTTCCTTGCTCGGGCAGTATTGCTCAATCTAACTGACATGATGTTTGTTTGAAGGGAGGGACTACCTTGCTAGCTACTTTGTAAACACTGTATTATTCTGTGTGTAGCTACGTAACTTCGGAGTAAATGTGCCTCAACTTCGAATTCTAGTGATAACACGTATCTACAATAATTGTACTTCAGTTTAACTACATTATTATTATTCAGATTAACTACATCATCATTATTATTATTATTATCACAAAATTGGAAAGTTAACTAGTAGCCTACATTGTCCTCGAGTAAAAGATCTTGCACAGCAGAAGCATACATAAAAAGTTTGTCTATGTTGAGAAAAATTAATTTTATAACGGTTTTTTTTATTTGCCTCAAAATTTAGATACGAGCTATTATAGTCGCGACGCTGTTATTCCCGCATTGACTCCTCCTCTTTGCTTACGTCTTAGGAAGTGAAGGCTACAAAGTCTAGGTTGGTAGCATCATTCGCCATTTTTGTTCTTTCGTTGCCGAGTTACCAGACGAGGAATTTATTTGCCACACCGTTAAACATTATCATTTCGTAGCTCCTATGATAATAAATCAAGTCCACACCTGTGGAGTAACGGTTAGCGCGTCTAGCCGCGAAACCAGGTGGCCCGGGTTCGATTCCCGGTCGGGGTACGTTACCTGGTTGAGGTTTTTTCCGGGGTTTTCCCTCAACCCAATATGAGCAAATGCTGGGTAACTTTCGGTGTTGGACCCCGGACTCATTTCACCTTCATTATCACCTTCATCTCATTTAGACGCTAAATAACCTAAGCTGTTGATAAAGCGTCGTAAAATAACCTACTAAAATAAAAATAATAAATCAAACGCACAGTAATTCAGCAAATAATTGAGCGGCAAGTAACGTCTTCGTGTGCTTTCTGCGAACGCCAACGAAAGAGCCAAAATGGCGGGCGATTGTATTAAGTATTTATCGAGCCTTAGGAAATGCATAACGTCTTCATCAGCGAATCACAAGACGCACACGTTTAAATGTAGCCGACCTGCAACGTGATTGGCTGCCGGAAATTAGAGCGACGGGACTATACTTCTTAGTCATAGATACGTTTGTTGGTAGTGTAGTCTTGTCGTGAATGTCATTACTTTAGTTGAAAATAGTAAGTTAATTATCACCCTTTTTCGCTTTCAAAAGCAGTAAGGAGTTGACAACAAAACAATGACGCCATAATAATGGAAAAGTGATATAGAAACTAAAATAAAATCCGAAAATTTCAATGAAAAACCCAATATAACTGTGTTGTGTGTATGTCATTTCTTTCGTGCCCGTGCGGATTCTTTAGGTCTCGTGTTTTCAAGTTTTACTTGAAAATAGTCAACGCAGGTCCCTAACAGCTATCTCCCCTTCTTCGGATGCAGCCACCCTCCGGGCTGCAGTGCAGGAGGGGGCGAGAATTCCGGCGCCTCTCAGTCCAAGGTCCACATGTGCAAGCAAGCACGTGGATTGCTCCAAGAAACAGAGATTTCGCGGGCTTTCTGACGTCATGGCGTCATTACGCTCAAACCCACGCCAAAGAGGGGGAGAAATGGCGCGAAGCCCGAGGTGTATATAAGGCGGGCCCAAAATGGCATAGGGACATTCGTCGCCGGCTAGAGGGGGGGCAGCCACTATGCTCCCTCTGCCATCGACAAAATTTCTCTGATCCAGCGTGCTGTACATCGTCGGACCGGGTTTTCTCGGCCGACATTTACCCCCGGAACAGAAACGCATCGCCGGCTGTCTCCGCTGCCCCGCTCCAATATCCCTAACCAAGCTATCCTAGTATTGCTCTTCTCGATTACCCCCCCCCCCCCGTTTATCACCTTGTCTGGAGTTCACGTGCTCTAACCCTTTTAGAAACATTGTCTTTTGTATCTTCGACTTCCCTCTCTGTGGACGCCCATCGCCGGCCATTTGTCAGCGGAGCTCGTTAGCAGAGAGGTCCTTACTTCACCGTGCTCGAACCCTTTTAGAAAACATTGTTTTCTATCCTTGCATTCCCTCTCTGTGGACGCCCATCACCGGCCATTTGTCAGCGGAGCTCGTTAGCAGAGAGTAACCCCTCCATCTCTCGTCGGTCGTCGAATCGCGGACCCTTTGGGGGCAGAGCTTCGATAGGCGAGAACCTCCACCACCCCTGCTTCCCGTCTCTCAGTTCTCCTACCCACCGTATTCGCACTTCGAGCAAACTCTCTCTTCAGTTTTCCCCAGGCACTCCCGTTTCTCCTCTCTACTCCTTTCTACGTTGCTAGCCCTTTCCCTTCATACCAGCCCCTCGCTACTCTCTCTTCCTCGTCTTGTCTTCGTCTCTCCCCAGGTACTCCCGTTACCCCTCTCCAATATTCTCAGTCATGACAACAGCACGCCTTCAAGTTAGCTTCAGCCAGAGTCACAGGGACAAAAACGGCAATATTCTAGTTTCTCAAAGACACTCCCGTTTCCCCTGACCACGAATAGGAGGAGGACACCGATTATTTCAAATAAACTACTATATCTGTATCAACGTACTTTCTTCCTACATCATCGTATAACCCCCCCACACAAAGTTCGTCACCACCTGTCCTTCACTCCCGTTTCCCCTCTCATCACCTGGGACCACAGCAGGAGAACGTCAAAGCAGATCGAAGCACAACACCTATACCGTAACGTCACCCTTCCCCACACACTTCAACTCCCCTTGTCACGTCACTCCCATTTCCCCTCTCAACACCTAGGACAGCAGTCTTCAGCAGAGGGACCACCGTCAGCAGGAGGCCGGCGCACGACAACTGCTTTATTAATTGCGATATCTCAAAGGGTCTATTACAGTTCGAGCCAGATTCCTTTGGTGAGGAGTTATCAAACAACTGGGCAGTTCGTATAGCTGAAATACATTATAAACCACTCATTCTATTACTCTTTCTCCTTTAAATACGAAACGACATTAAAGAATGCATTAATAACCTTACCATACGGAGCAGAAAATTCAATTATAAAAGAAACTATGTGCCTTACAGACTCATTAAAGTGACTGTACATTTCCATTTGTATTTTTCCTTGTCGCAAAAACCTCGGCGTTGTTTAAAAAAGGACGTAGTTTGTGACCTCATTTCATATCCAGAGAAAAAAAATATGTTAATACTGAAATAAAATCCCAGCGGTGGGATTTTAAAACGCCTGTTTATTTTTTGTCATTGCATAGTTCTGGAAAACCGCTGCGTTTAAAACCACTTGTTCTCTCCTCGTTTTAAACCGGCTAGGTTACGGCGGTCGATTATGGTCGTATTAATTTGCTATACATTCGTTCCTTTTATAATCGTTTCCTCTGTTTAAAGGGCTAATACCAAGTATTTGGTTTCCTTTATTCGGTTTACAAATGGAGAACTGGAATACATTCTATTGACAATATTAAAGGGTAAATGAAAATGAAAATTTTAATTTACAATAAGCTTTACAATTGACTTGTATTTGACGAAGGGTTCACTCGGGATAATAAAAAGACCTCTTTTCTAAATATACATGAAGCATGAAAAAGTCTGTCCTTTTACATATTAGATATACAACATTGCCGTTAATTCAAAACCACGTTAAATCACAAAACTGAAATTAATTTTAATTTTAAAGACATGGTTGGTGGTTGATTTTTAGTTACTATAAGGGTGCAGTACATCAGTTATTCATAGCTTTCAAAAAGGCATATGACACTATTAAGAGGGAAGTATTATATGATATTCTTATTGAATTTGGTATTCCCAAGAAACTAGTTCGATTAATTAAAAAGTGTTTCAGTGAAACATACAGCAGAGTCCGTATAGGCCAGTTTCTATCTGATGCTTTTCCAATTCACTGCGGGCTAAAGCAGGGAGATGCACTATCCCCTTTACTTTTTAACTTCGCTCTAGAATATGCCATTAGGAAAGTTCAGGATAACAGGCAGGGTTTGGAATTGAACGGGTTACATCAGCTTCTTGTCTATGCGGATGACGTGAATATGTTAGGAGAAAATACACAAACGATTAGGGAAAACACGGAAATTTTACTTGTTGCAAGTAAAGCGATCGGTTTGGAAGTAAATCCCGAAAAGACAAAGTATATGATTATGTCTCGTGACCAGAATATTGTACAAAATGGAAATATAAAAATTGGAGATTTATCCTTCGAAGAGGTGGAAAAATTCAAATATCTTGGAGCAACAGTAACAAATATAAATGACACTCGGGAGGAAATTAAACGCAGAATAAATATGGGAAATGCGTGTTATTATTCGGTTGAAAAGCTCTTATCATCCAGTCTGCTGTCCAAAAATCTGAAAGTTAGAATTTATAAAACAGTTATATTACCGGTTGTTCTGTATGGTTGTGAAACTTGGACTCTCACTTCGAGAGAGGAATATAGGTTAAGGGTGTTTGAGAATAAGGTTCTTAGGAAAATATTTGGGGCTAGGCGGGATGAAGTTACAGGAGAATGGAGAAAGTTACACAACACAGAACTGCACGCATTGTATTCTTCAGCTGACATAATTAGGAACATTAAATCGAGACGTTTGAGATGGGCGGGGCATGTAGCACGTATGGGCGAATCCAGAAATGCACATAGAGTGTTAGTTGGGAGACCGGAGGGAAAAAGACCTTTAGGGAGGCCGAGACGTAGATGGGAGGATAATATTAAAATGGATTTGAGGGAGGTGGGGTATGATGATAGAGACAGGATTAATCTTGCACAGGATAGGGACCACTGGCGGGCTTATGTGAGGGCAGCAATGAAACTTCGGGTTCCGTAAAAGCCATTTGTAAGTAAGTATGTAAGTAAAAGGGATTAAACAAAATTTTCCTTGAGTACACTAAACTAAAAGCGCTTAATTCCGTTTTTGAGTTGAGGTTCTCTACGGCAGCCGTCGGCAGAAATGTCATGGCGATGCCTATTACCAAGAGCGTATTCCGAATCTCAGCGCTGAGGAATCTGATGGCATCACGGTGTTCCGAATTTCAACGATGACGTCACTGATGCTCCACCGGTGTCGCACCGGTGCCATCAATTGCAGAGGTGGTGGCAGTATCAATCAGCCGCCACTAGTGAATCTGATTGGTTCTTGTATAGGGCGGGAATTAGCAGACGAATGGCATCGTGCTCTGTTGTGTCATGGCGGTGTGTTCTGCTTTAGTTCTGCTGTATTGTTTGTAATGAGCACAACGTAAAAACAATATGTTAATGGCTTATGAGCGAACATGCCAACGGACCAGTTATTACTACCGGTTCAAGAAATAAATTGTTTATGCTCTCTTTTCTTGAACGAGATGGCAGTACGGAAATTTTGCTAGCGTAGCACAAACAACAACTTATACAGTCGCCATGACAGCCATCAATCCTTCCAGCAGTTTTGTTTCTATTTCGCTGCAGCATGACATCATTGTTGTCCACCGGTCCGGTGAGATTCGGAATACGCTGTAAGTGACGTTGCAGGGGCAGGCAAGTAATACACATCCCCCTTCTAACCAACCCTTTGCAGGTACATTGTACAAGTAGCTATATAGCTGGTTATGCATGGCTCTGTCCAAAAAGGTAGGAAACGTGTATTTAAAGAAGAATGAGAGGAGACGTATTTTTCTTGTGCTTATGGAAACAGTACTTAGTATACAGTATGTTTATTGTGCTCGAAAGTTTTAAAGGGCATTTATCAACACAATATTAAACGTTATTATAATGTAGCTTATGTTATAAAGAGCATCAGAAGATCACAGGTATTTATGAACATTTTAAATCCAAATTGCAGTACGAAGAGGAATAGCAAAACGTAGTAGATATGTACGATATTGTGCGATCATTCATTACCTGTCCAAATTTCACGAGAGGATCCCTGCGAGGGGAGTATGGACCTTGCGGGGTAAGAGGAGAGATTAAGCCCGTAACTCCGCGTTCTTGAAGGGGCAGGTGGATGGGAGTGGTATCATTGGCCGACTGGGACAAACAAGGCTCAGTCAATGGCCGGCCGGTTCCATGTCGGGGAAAGGTTATAAGAGTGGGGGGAAAACTCACATTTCTTGCTCGGATCTTCTCGTGAAATGCGGACTGTATCAGGAAATCAAGTATCAGGAAAAAATAGTTCCACCATTTCCCATGCTTACAATCTCTTTCTGATATTTCCGAATCAAATTAAATAATTATGCTTACCTAAATCTAAAAACAGAATTTCAACAACGGAGATTCTGCGATTTTA
Source organism: Periplaneta americana (assembly GCF_040183065.1). NCBI lineage: Eukaryota > Metazoa > Arthropoda > Insecta > Blattodea > Blattidae > Periplaneta > Periplaneta americana. The sequence continues at coordinate 125,286,319 of NC_091130.1, read as the reverse complement.
AAAATATTACAAATGATTACTTTTTGTGAATCCTTTGACCATAGAATAAAAAATGTTAATCAGAAATGCAGCAAGTTGTAGCTGATTTACAGAGTGATACATATTTGCAAACATGGTGCAAAGACATGTGTGGTTTAAATGTCTTTAAAATTCTGTATACGAAAAATTTGCTTCCCTTAGGACTTAGGTTATTTGCTGCCAACATAGCAGTGTGTTTGGTTCCACTTACAGTTGCGAACATTTTTTTTATTTCAAAATTGAAACTTGTAAAATCAAAACAAAGATCGCGGTTGAAAGTTGAAAATTTATTCGCCATCTTGAGATTGGTTACTTGTGACATGAACTTAGAATTCTGTGGCACCTTGAAAGTTACGGTACAGTAAATATGAAGTTTATGAGCGGACCCTCAACCATAACGACAACCATGTGACATGTGTATTGCTGGTTGCATTGCCTGATGTCATCGTGAGTACAATTCTGCCGATGGCTTCTCTATGGTATAGATTAGAGGTAGAAATTTGAACAAGCCCTAGATAACTTGAACTATTGTTGTGGGCCCTTTAGTTTTACATCCAACTTTCGATGTAAGTGACAAACGTGTGAAAAATCTTACTTGGAATCTTTTGTTAGCGAAGTAATTCTTTTACGTGCCCTACATCTACGACACGAGATCCAAAGCTTCAATTTCCTCCCAGAAGACTCAATGCTAAGGCCTTCATATCCCTTTCAAATGCTTCATCCTAGACCAGATATGAAATAAGAACTTGGTTCTAGTGACCAATAGAATACTGAGGACGAGATAAAGTTCTATGGAAAATTAAACCGTTGTCTGCAATTAGGGTTAAAAGGTAAAGCTGGATAGAAAAGAAGGGCAGAATAATTGTTTATTAGAAACCAGAAGACTATAAAGAATTTATAAGATTTAAGTTGTTAATCAAGGAGGACGCAGTTTATGTCATATTATGCAAGGTAATTACTTTTATAAATTAACTGATTACATTGGCCAACACACATTTTGGTGTCTCCGATGTTAGACCTTTTTCTCAGTATATTCGACTCGCTGATTCCAAAAATTTATTTGTTTATTTATTATTTTGCTAATAATTGTAACATAAAATATAATATATACAGAAAAAACTTTAGCTCGCCCCTGAAAGAGTAGAACTCGTGCTCAGGGGCTGATTCCTGAATTGAAAAATGGCACCAGGTTTTCCCTATCAGCTCTAGTTCTTGAGATATAGCATACATGTCATATACCTCTATTCACTCTGGTCGTTCGTCAAAATTCAAGATATTTTATGGTACTGTTTTAATTAATCTCTTTGTAGCATGAAAGAAACACGTTAAAATTATAATAAACGTGAAATACATTAAATTCACTTATTTAAAACGAAACGCACGAGTTTATGATACAAATATTCCAGTCATTCGACACAGAAGAGGCTCCTTTTGTAGTAAGACTTCCGAGAATGGTATCTGACAGTACAACCACGTATGATGTTCCAACAGCAATCTGGCACATGTGTGCATATCATCAGGTATCTCCCTTCTATTGGTTTCATGTACTGGTAAAGTCTTTCACCTGTTTTTGCTTAAGACGTCAAGGTTCTCTGCAAATGATCTAAGCGAATGTGCAGAAAATTGACTTTAATACTTATTTTACATCCAAGACTGTTGAGATGAAAGAGCATAAATCCCCTACTAATTTAGTATATTTGTCTGCCTTCTTGTTGCCAAGGAAGTTTTCATAAGAAGAACAAATGAAGATCAGGGAAAAGATTAGATTTCATTAATTGATTCTATGAAATGTGGATCATTTATGAGCTGCCTGATCGTGGACCATCGAACATTTCTGCTTCAGTTTTTCCATGGTAAGTCCAGGCAATTGAAGCGCTATGTCTTCAAAATACGAACCATTTCTGTTTCGCGCTATCAAAGGTGCATTTATTACAATGTGTTCTCCAACCACAATATCTTCCCTTGGAGACCAATCCTTTCTAATCTCATGCACATGTTAGGCTCTACTATCCCAAAGGCATAGAAAGTAAGGATAATCTGTCTGGCCACTTTGTTGACTAAGAAGAAAATGAACCATCTTCAAGTCTGCACAGATGATCGTGGTAATATATATTTCACAACACTAAAGAGAAGGCGTTGTACTCTTCTTTCATGGTGGTGGAGTGACCGATTGAAATGGAGGCGTATTTGTTGTCACTGTTTAAAAGAATAGATTTAAAACTACGTTTTGAACTGTCGATTAAAAGGAGCCATTCACTTGGTGTATATTCAGATACACCCATTTTCTTCAGAAGGCCTCCGAAATCGCTGTAGAATACGTTTTGTCTTCAATGAAAAGTAAAATAGGAGCAAATCTCTTTCTCTTCTTCGATAAAATGTAATTTTTATTCCAGGCTGAAGTACATTCTTTTCCTTTAGTCTGGAAGCCAGAAATTGAGAAGACTCCTTAGAAAGATTTAGTCCCTAATCAGGGCACTGATCTCGTTCTGGTCAAAGTGTTCATATGTGAAACTGTTTGAAAATCACTGTAGCTGTTGCCACTTTCTTTACCTTGTGCTATAGTCAATCAGACATATAAGATCCGTCCTCTGAGATCTGTGGTAACTCATGGGAGGGTGGAACAGTAAAAGATGCGAGTACGGTACAGATCTCATAGCTAAAGATAGATCAGGATATAATTATTTCAATTGATTTCTGTGATATTAGCAATATAAAAGCCACAATGAAAACCATCTAGACGTTATTACAGATATTTTTGTAACAGAACAGAATTATCATCATCATCATCATCATCCTTCACGAATTAGGCCTCTGTAGACCTGGTTCGGCCCCATCTAGCAGTCTTCTAAAAGGTCTTCCTGGTCGGCGATGTCCTCTAGGTTTATACTGCATCATAATTTTTGGGATTCTTGAATTTTCCATTCTTCTTACATTATCTAGCCTATTTAATTTGCATCTGCTGATTTTTTCTTCTACTGATTCTACTTCTAATTGTTCTAAAATTTCTTCATTCCTTTTCGGTCTAAAAGAGTATATCCTACTGTCCTCCTGAAAAATTTCATTTCCGTTGCTTTGATTCTGTTCATGTCTTTTTTCTTTTAATGTGCAAATCTCGCTTCCGTATAAAAGGGAGGGTAATGCTAGTGTATTATATATTTTTATTCTTGTAGATTTTTGTACTAATTTAGCTTTTAACGTATTGTTTATTATTCCTAGAATTTGTGTAAATTTGGTAATTTTCTTGTTCACATCTTTTTCATTTTGATAAGATATTTCACAACCCAGATAATTGAAATTTTGTACTTGTTCGAGGCATTAGTTATTGTGTATTATCTTACTTCTGACTGGGTCTTGTCCTAAAAATGCCATTACTTTTTATTTTTGTGCTGAAATTTCCATCCAAAAATCTTTTAATATTTTATTTAATGTATATAATCCTCTTTGTAAATTATCCTCTGAATTGGAAATTATGACTTGATCATCGGCATAGAGTATTATATACAGAATTATGATATACAGGTTGTTTAAAAAATACTGGGCATAATTTCAGGTATGTATTTCCCACTTGTAGACAAACAAAATAGTTCATTACAACATGCTTCATGCTTCATTTTCGAGTTATGGCCTTCACAACATTGAAATTCACCGGAACGTTTTTCTTTCCGCAGGTCGTTGTCATTACAGAAGATATTCAAAATGTCCACCTCCTGCTTGAATACAGACCTCACATCGATGTCTCATTGACCTGCGAACACGATCCCAAACTCCAGGAGTATTGCGTATGTCCTCAGAACATACCACAGTTCGATTCCGAAGGGATTCCAAATCAGGCACCGGAGACGAATAAACCAAAGGATTTTAAATGGCCCCACAAGTAGAAATCGCGAGGGTTCAGATCAGGTGAGCGTGGAGGCCAAGCAATTGGACCACCTCTACCTATCCATCGATCAGGAAACCTTCGATTCAAGTATCTACACAACACTGAATGTAACCTTCGCTGCGGAATGAACTATCAGAGTGCCCTCTTAATGTGTCCTTTGACGGCAACGACCTGCGGAAAGAAAAACGTTCCGGTGAATTTCAATGTTGTGAAGGCCATAACTCGGAAATAAAGTATTTCCGGACACATGTTGTAATGAACTATTTTGATTGTCTACATGTGGGAAATACGTACCTGAAATTATGCCTCGTATTTTTTTAAACACCCTGTATATAATAATTATTATTATATACATTCAATAATATCTAAGAAACTAGAGCTGATACGGCCTAGCCAATGTCATTTTCTGAATCAGCGCATCAAATAACCCCAAGAACAGGTCTAAAAAACCAAGACACCAAGAAAAAAGTTTTTTTGTTGCCCTGTGTTATAAGTAACAAACGTTTAAATCTAGAACTGATACAATAAATAAACGATTATGCAACCTTTGGAACAATATATAGGATTAAAAACACGTAGTTATTGCAGTGTAAATGCACACAAATGCCCTTCTCTGGTCCACACTTATATATTGAAGATTATATCAATATATGAGTGCGTAATCAAGTGGCGTAGATATTCCCGGCCATTGCGAATGATTAGTACAGTGACAAATTGTTGATGATGCTTTGAAATTGTCTAGTGGATTGCTGAATAGTTTAACATTCTACTAAACACCGAGTGGCACAATTGTTGGGCGTATCATTGAACTGGGAGGCTTGGGAGTTGCAAGGTATGAGGGAGGCGAGAGTTTCGCTTTGCGAATTCAATTACTTGTAATAATTACGTTTTAGCTCGTAGAGGACGCCACCGAACCGCTGTGGATTATGAAGTCACCGAGCCGGAGCGAGCAGGGGCCCAGCTACCCGAGGACAAGCGCCCCAATCTCACATGCAAGGCACACAAAGATATACAATTAATTCTTATAAACAGTTTTATCCAGCCTCATGTGTTCCGTTCTTAATTGGTATCTTATCAACAGAGACGAGTGCATATGGGAGCTCTACTAATAAAAATGCACGCCAAGCAACCCCATTCTTCCATGCAAATGCAAAACAACTTCCAGCTCGTGTACGGATGACAGGAATATCAATGTGTAAATTAAACACAGGTTTTTTCCGTATCAGATTTTATGTTATTCATAAGGTACACGTACCAGATAACGCCACCTTAACACTTCAGTCACTTTTGCTCTGGAAATAAGTTATGTACAAACACGAAAATTATGAAATAGAAACTGTAAGCTTGTCTTTACAAAATAGCACAATGAATATGGATATACGAGGGGGATCCAGGAAATAACGACCGTTTTGTTGTGATAATTAAAAAAATATATTTATTTGAAAAAACAAAGTCTGTTACATAACTGAAGCTTCCTTTACTTCTCTACATAATCACCACCTACATTTAAACATTTGTCGTAACTGTTCACTAGCTTTAGAATTCCCGTGTTATACTCCTCTGCCGCCAGTTCATTAAGCCAGGTGTTCACTGTCTTCTTCAACTCTTAATCACTTCCAAAACGCGTACCACCCAGAAAGTCTTTCAGCTTAGTGAAAAGGTGAAAATCGCTAGGAGCAAGGTCTGGACTATAGGGCGGATGATCAAAGATTTCCCAACCGAATTGATCCAGCAATTCTCGAGTTGAAGCAGCAGTGTGCGGGCGGGCACAGATTTTGTGGTAGCCAAGATGTTGCGACACAATTTCACCAAGCAAAGAACGAGAAATGTCAGGAAAGGCAATATGCAATTCGTCGAGTGATGTGCGCCTGTCTTGCAAGATTCTGTCGTTCACTTTAGTCTTCAGGTCTTCTGTGATGAGTGATGGGCGTCCGGGTCGAGTTTCATCGTGGACATTTGTTCGCCCATTGTTGAAAATTTCGCACCATTTCCTCACATTTCTTTCATTCATTACAGTATCACCATACACTTCTTTCAATTTCCGGTAAATTTCTGCAGGTTTAAAATGTCGGGCATTCAAAAATCGAATCACACTCCTCACCTCACAGTCGGCGGGATTATCAATCACGTCGTTCATTTTGAAGTAACACAAAATGCACAATGGCGACTTGTTGCAACCAGTACTCACAACATTATGAGAACACATGTTAAGGAAGCCAGTTGACCTTCAAACAAGGAAGGGGAGTCAGCTGCGCGGCGGGTATGCGCGAACGGTCGTTATTTCCTGGATCCCCCTCGCATTATATACCGAACAAGAATTAGAACTCAAATAGGAAAACTTTGTAAACTGGCGTTATTAGGAACAGATTGCCCAATTAACGCCACCTATTTTCTAGTAACCTATACACTTATAATTGTTAATGAATTATTTTTCCTAAGCAACACAAATTGAACTAAGCGACTAAATGTGAGTTTCTGTTAATAAAGGATACAAAATCACTCAATATTAATGAAAGATTCTTGATCTGAAACTGAAACACCAGATGGATTAGGAAAATATGTTTTCCAGTGACTCCTTACTTTAAAAAAGAGAGACAATGTGACATAGTAGAAGGTTATTAAACACAAAAGCATTTACCTTAGTTTAATATGAATGTTTTCCAATAAGTAAAACAAAAAAATTAAGTTATGTAAAATAAAAAAAAAATTAAGAGTTCGATATCAATATCATCACTGCACATTCTGAACATTTGTAAGTTGAAAGCTTAGTGATTTTCCTGATGTTTTCACACTGATGCTGTACTGTCAGCCTTAGTACTAACATAACCTAAAATTTTGTCTGTAGACCTTTAACGCCACGTGGCGTTAAAGCGCTACTGAGTACTTGATAAAATGACATGCCTGTTTCTCTAACATTTTCAAATTTTATAGAAAGCAAATACTTTCTATACATAGAAGAATGTTTAAGGATCACGAAAATATATAGTTTAATATAGTTATTATTTGCTCAACACACAAAATATAATATTGCCTCTTACCTTGATATAAGGACAGCCATTCATTATCAACACACAATAGGAAAATGATGGAATATAATGTCACTCGTAAATGTCAGCGGACAGCTAGTAACTGACTTCATCACTAGATTGCAAGCGAATGCAGGCTACAGTAGTGCACTATCGAAAACTTGTGTCGTTAACAAATTTTAATAGGGTGGCGTTAAAGTTATAAATGGCGTTATTTGGCTCAGGGACCATAACTTTAAAGGAAACTAGATGGTGATAACAGCTTTAAGGATATTCATAACTGAAATTACGAAATTCTAAACAGTAAATGCTAGATTCTTCAAATTTGTACCGTATGTGTATACTAATGCAACGTAAGAACTCACAAAAATTTGTCCCTGTAGCTCTCATGCTTCACAAGTTATGTACAAGTTTAAATTTTTTGAGGCCGAGTAACTCGAAAAGCCCCTTGCGTGACAATTTATCTTTTTTTGGTCTTATAATTTGTGAATAGGCACACCACACACATACTTTTTTTAAATAGCCTTGGGTTTCAGTGTAGATTCATTAGTAGACTTCGGATTTTAGGTAAAAACCTATTTTAATTCTTAAAAGATAAGTTCATAAAAACTTGCAAGTACACGTTTCATATAAAACTATGTCTAAAATTGATATTTTAATAGCACCTAAAATATCTATTTTGACGACAAAGCCTATTTTGACCTATTAATTTTGTTTAATCAATATTAGGTCAAAACACCCATTCCTATTTCGAAAAGTTATATTTTAAATTCCATAAGTGTTCCTGGTTCTGCAGAAAATAAAATACGTGATAAACTGGAGCATGTTCTGCAGAGAAATGTAGGACTGAAGAACCTGCGTACTGCTTCAGATATCCTAGCAGGGAATAACACGGATTTACAACTAGTGCCAAAATTTAAATACGCTCCTGTTATTACAGTGGATGTGGAGCGTTCATTTTCAGCATACAAATTTGTGTTGAGTGACAGACGGCATTGCATTTTAGTTGAAAATTTATAAAAAGTATCAGTAATTTATTGTGAAGCTAATTATGGACATTAATAGACAAGGCTTGGTAAAAATTGATTATGTTTTACTTGTTTGTGTACTGAATTTACGTCTAAAACTTATTTTTTTACATTGAATTGTTTAGTTTATGTATAACTAGGCTAGTTAGATGCGAGTATTTGTTGTTCTTGTACTTTTAGTAGTAGTGGTGGGCATTTAAAATTATTAAATTCTAAAAGTGAATTCCTAATGATTTTAAACATGTTTTTAAAGAAAACATTACTTTTGTTAGAGCCTATTTTCAATTCTCTAGAGACTGTTTTCTACACTTTTAAGCCTATTTTTAGGTACCTAAAATTACATTTTAACGACCTAAAAGTCCGCACCCTATTCATTAGTTAAGCCTCTAGAATTTTTTTAATATTGTATAATTTTTCTCTTAAAAATAAAAAAAAAAATATTTAAAAAACCGAAAGAAAAAAATATATATTGAAATTCTATTCACCATAAAACCCAGAGGAATTTTTATTCACAACATATCTAAGAACTTAAACACCAAGTTTCAACTATTACAAAATGGAATGAAAATGCTGAAAACTTAAACTGTGAGAAAACAGCAATGAAATATTTGAAACTATTACTCATATTAAAATCCTCCTGGTTGACCAGTGAACCTGTGGGAACATCTAACAATCAAAGTAGCGCGGTATATTGAAACAGAAGTCAATAAAAATGCAAATAATTCCGAATTGCTGAATACAGTGCAAAACTGAGCGTGTCGCAGCTGGAATTTAAAGCAGCACGGGACGATTAAAACATGTGTATGAACTTTAAAAATGGCGGTACCGTAACCAGTGCTACTACTTTTTTAATAGAGGGAGGTATGTAGTATTTTATAATTCAAAAAATAAAATTATGATTTTTGAGAGATTTTCTTCAAAATTAACTAATTGGTACCCTTAATAAAAGTCGTTCTCAATGGTATAGTTCACTGACGGACAATTTTACTTTTTTTTTATTGGGTTATTTTACGACGCTGTATCAACATCTAGGTTATTTAGCGTCTGAATGAAATGAAGGTGATAATGCCGGTGAAATGAGTCCGGGGTCCAGCACCGAAAGTTACCCAGCATTTGCTCGTATTGGGTTGAGGGAAAACCCCGGAAAAAACCTCAACCAGGTAACCTGCCCCGACCGGGATTCGAACCCGGGCCACCTGGTTTCGCGGCCAGACGCGCTGACCGTTACTCCACAGGTGTGGACCTGACGGACAATCTTTGCTAAAATGGCCAAATACGTCACAATATTACGTATTACCTTCTCCCCACCACTACAGCACAGACACGCTCTACCCGCGGAGCAGAGGACAGTAGCGTGTGTGTGTCACATCAGATCAGGCCTGCAGAACTCGTAAGGAGGGGAAATATGACATCAGCCTCACTCCACTTCTATTGGGGATGATCGACTTCCACCCCGAGAATGAATGTTGATGCAGCCGAGCGTTACTAGAACGCCGTGACCGCACAGGTAGTAAAGGTGGGTGGGGTAAGAAAGGGGAGGAAAGCAGTCGCTCTCAAGAGCTACAGATCTGCAGGCCTGCATCAGATGAAGGAACAGATGAATCGCAACGAACTGTTTTATTTTCCATCTCTGAAGGCTTTGCCAGATATTTCAGATGACAGACGAAAAGAATTTGGTAATGGCCTTGAAAATTTATAATAATAATAAATTAAAGAAAGATTCTAAGATGTCAGAAATTGGGAAAAGTCGTTTACTGTGTCCTATTTTGGAATTCGTTTGCAGTTTTGTTTTTGTCACTTGGGGTTTAAAAATTAACGATTCTAGTGATAAAGGCCTTTTTATAGTACAACAGATTAAGGTAAACATTATGATTTAAACATAATCACTCTTTAAATGTAATAGTTTTCCAAATTTTATGTGGTTAAATGATTAATCATCAACGAGTTGGGAAGCATGGATGAATAGACTTTTTGTATGTCAGAACATAAAGAAACTTATTTTTTCAATCTTTGCTTCCACTGGCATTACTATCTTTGTTGGTCGTAGCCCATGTATACAGTTCTGTGTAGGAACCTTCCAATCCATTCGGTATAAATTGCAAAATCTTCTTAAGATCTCCATTTTTTAACATTAATTGATAGCCTCGAGTTATATACTAGGCTTGTTGACAGTTCAAACGGTAAATTTTTATCACAAACTGAATAAAGAAAGACTAAAAATAAAAGTTCTTGGAGGTTCTTTACGTATTTTATATTTATTACGTTAATTACGCATTATTTACGCGTGTTTTACTGTATAGTAAAGTCCCAACCCTGGCTCTAAACCATCTATTTGCGATCACATTATCTCCATTAATCCATATTTGTATCAATATTTTTTTCCAAATTGTTTCACGTTGTTTACAAACTTTTAGCCTTTTATCTCAGATAATAATATTATAGATATGCAATATTTTACCATGTATTTCAGAGATGTTATTAATAGATGAGCTATTGTTTTGAGAAGTAATTTATATATGAGCCGTTCAGAGCAAAAGTGGTGTAAGTCAAAATTGAGTAATGAGGTTTAAAGTAAAAATTCTGTAAAATACAGCGCAAAGTAGCAATTAATACGTCCTTCGTGCTATCCACTGACTACTAATAGTTTAAATAAATTCAATATTAATTGCTATTTTGTGCTGTATTTTACAGAATGTTTACTTTAACCTTCATTACCCATTTTTGACTTACACCATTTCTGCTCCCAACGGCTCATATTATGTTGTTCGCAGAGGAAACCGTAAGACAGTAAACCCCTTTTGTATCGAACGATCTACCGTATAAATACTTTTAGCTTGGGGTTTATTGAGTTTCCCTAAGCGAAGAAGTTAATTTCTTGTTAGCCGTGGACCAAATTGAATTTTGTTTCATCTTACCCCAACAACTATTTCCACCTTACGATGTGACATATCAGGAGCTTTATTTGCTTGCACAGCACGGTACTGTGCGTTATCCTGTCAGATGGAATAAAGTTAATCCTCTATCACATTCTGATAAATAGAAGAGTTCATTTCATCATGATAATTACGGGCCGTATTCATAGACATTCTTAGCGCGGGCTTGCGGTGAATGATCAGCGAAGTAACATTTTTCGTATTCATAAACCAGTGTTAGCGATATGATATGATATGATATGATATGATATGATATGGTATGGTATGGTATGATATATGATATGATATGATATATGATATGATATGATATGAAATGATATATGATATGATATGATATGCTATGATATGATATATGATATGATATGATATGATATGATATGATATGATATGATATGATATGATATGATATGATATGATATATGCTATGATATGATATGATATGATATGCTATGATATGATATGAATCCCGTACAAGTAACCAGTCGATAGCCGGGGCTAGTTTAGCACGCTCGTAGCGCGGGATAGCGAAATTTCTATGAATAGCACCCTATATGACTAAGATTTTCAACATAAAATTAAATTTGTGTGTATAAATGCCGTAGATTTCCTACATAGACTACAGTAGCTCTCTTACCAGGACTGGTATTCGTTATTGTGATACCAACACTTTTTTGCGGTATATTTCGTATACACTCAGAATTTATCTATATAAAATGTATTTTTCTTTGAATACAGGAAAAGGAGAGTTTGGTTACAATATTACTTATATGGAAAAGGGAAGTTTTTTTGTGCACAAGAAGCTGGAAAGCGAGAATTTTGCAGCAGCAATGGTATTTCACAGCAAAAATATTACAGAGAATATTGAAACAAAATATCACCGCTTCTAGGTGCATGTGTAGCAATACTAACACAATTATATGAACACTGTTTTTATTTTGATTCCTGGAGAAATAGTTTTGCAAATCACGTGCCAATATATAGCCTATGTATCCTATATTTGAAGGGTTCATCAGAGCTATAGTAGGCCAAGCGCCATTTATTAAAAACGGAAAAAGCAAGGGTTAAAGTTAAGTGAATACCATAGTTTTGATGAAGATTGACATATCATTTAGTTTGAATGTGTATACTTTATATTACTTGCTATATATTTCCATTGAATTGTGGTAATAACTTCATTTTAACCCTTGTTTTCTACGGTTTTAGTAAATGGCGCTTGGCCCACTATGGTTCTGAACCCTTCAATTATAAGGTGAACCGTAAGTAATGTAATTAATTTCAAATTAAAAGTATTAATATAATTTTGATTGCTTTTCCTTCCTTTCCGATATAAAAAATTGTTTTATATGAAATATTTCATAGCGTATTTTGAGAAAGCCATTGAATTAATTTCAAATATGTTCAGTCAATTTTAAGAGAGAAGTGTATTATGATAATAATTTATTGAAAGAATTTTAGATTTTTTCCCAATAAATATGTAGAAATTTGATCCGAAGAAATGTAACGTTTTAAAATTCCTCTTCAGAACGAAAAATTACATTTGTTCGGATCAAATTTCTGCGCATTTAAAAGATAAAACTAAAATTCTTTTAATAATAAATTAATATCATAATACACTGCTCTGTTAAACTGACTGAATATAAAATATTGGGAATTCAATCAATGGGTTTCCTAAAGCACGCTATGAAAGGTTTAATTTAAAAAATATATATCAAAATAGAAGCAAAAACGAGCAAAATTGTATTACACTTTTTTTAATTATCTCAAAGAATAACCGCATGAAATTAGTGACATTATTTACGGTTCAGACTGTGTAGCCTATACATATAGCGTGAAGGGGTATAATTGCATTACTATTAAGAACAGAATCTTTAGATTGTATGTAACCAAAAAGTCAAATCTCATTTTTGTATTTGAATAACTGTTTAGCCGAAAAAAAATTTTGTGTCTGAAGTTTGAATGCCATTTATAGTAAAACTATTGGGTGTTGAGACGCGTGAGTGATAAGCAGGGAAAGGGATCTGGAGTAGTATAAAGAATGGTGAAACTTAGTATAGATATTCGTAGCTCAGTGACTGTCAAGCGAGCTGCGTCACAGAGCATGGACGAGTACAGTCCACTTCATACAAACTTCTGTAAATATATTTCAGAATAAAGAAATGGAATAGTTTAATGCACTTCTTTTTGAAATACATGTGCTTTTCTTCGCAACGCACAAGACACCAATAAACAACATTACAAATATACATAATTAAATATGAACCTCTGCATCTTCGCGTGTCAGTGGACATATTGATGTTGATAGACAGTTGTCTTCTGTATGGAACTCGCCTCTGAATATGTAGATCCAAACGAAATGGCATTTTCAATTAATGCTATGCCTTTTTATAATAAATTGTAAATATTTTATTAAAATTTTCAAAATACAACTTTGCTCTGTTGCAAGGAAGGAAATTTTGTAACATGGAAAAACTCCGCTCTCCATCTGCAGAGACAATTAGAGAGTACTTGAAACAAGATACGTCAATTAAATTCACATGTTGAATGACGTCATTGGGACACGTCTTTGTTAGTACATCTGAAATCCGACTAAGAATATCGTATCCATCATTTTTAATCAAAACTTTGTTCATTTTTTCGCCAACACGTTTTTCTATTTCACCTTCTACTGCACTCAGTTTATTTACAATAGTCCTCATAATATTTATTTGCTCAACTAGTTCTACTCCTGACTTTCCTAATTGAATAATGGCATCCGGTAAATATCCAAAATTTGACTTAATATCCGTGACTTCTTTCTCGATTGTTTCATCCTTTAGCAGTTCCTGACGTATTTGAATCGCAGCCGCGTCATCGGTATCGAAAGACTGGACCACTTTCTTCACAGATTGGATGTGACGTGCGTAATAATTGCAAGCTTCTAACCATGACCCCCATCTCGTAGGAACTGGACATGGGGGAAGCGACAATTTAGGGAATTGTTTCCTGAATTTTGATATTTGATCTGGAGGTTTTACAAATATAGTCTTTCAATACTGTATTGTTAGTTGGTTTCACTTTCGGCATTGTACCTGCACTTCACTACTCTGAACTGCAAACCTGCACGTTGAAGTTCTTATGCGACAACTGTCCCGTTCACCTGTTGTTGACGTGCAGAGATCTGCGAGTATGTCATGGAGGGGAGGACTTGGTATAAAGGGTTGTAAATAAATGACTGTGTAGATGCCAATACTAGCTTTTACTACTCCAAATTCCGTTCCCTAGTGATAAGATATCAACGGAAAGAACAACCGAAAAAAATATTCCTTTACAATTTCTTCGAAAAACCCTTCATTTGTGTAACAACATGCAAAATTACCTGATTAAAAACGCATTTACAGTGAGACGGAACCTTCAGCGAAATCTGACATCGCTACATGCTCGGCAAATGTTCAGAGTTCATCTGGTTCTTACACAGCACAGTCTTAGAAAAAAGTCTTGTCCAGCAGATACTTTATAAGTCCCAGAAAGTGCAGTGCGCAAGATCAGTGGACGTGCAATCTGGGTGATAAGAAAAGGAATAGTTGAGGTAATAAAATTACTTTGTTTCATTGTATGTCTGATCATGCGCAATGCCTCATTTCTAGGACTTACAAAGTATTTGTGAGACAAAACTTTATTCTAAGACCCTATTTCAGCAACAGCAAGTCTTATGCCAGTGTTTTCGTAGAATTCTAAATGTTAAATCAATTAAGGACAATGCAAAATTTACTAATCATGAAAACCCAGTTAAGCAATTTATTTATGGGGAATCAAGAACTGCGCTCTTGCATCTTATCCACTTCCAATCTCTCAATAGAAACTTTCATAATCATTATTAGACTCCATATTCCAGCTACATATAAACTGGAATGAAGTTGCTTGATTCGAAGTATATGTGACGTCACAGCGCAGGTACAGGTACGTTCGTATACAAAATAGTTACGCATCCTCTGCCCTCTTCCTCTAGAAAGTCAAAATAGAGACGTCATCATAGTGAGTAATCGTATCGATCACTGCTCTTATTAGTCGTATTATTTAAATAACTACATCTTTGTGGCTGATTGAAGGTTCATTGCAGAGGTAAAATGCCTTAGGTAAGACGCTCAAACGTGTAATATTACAGGACATAGTTGAGGACATTAGAACGAATATTTTCACTGCCAGTATAGATAACACTTACATATACATTGCGTAAAATAAAAGTAAAACGACAAAAACAGTTCACTGAAAGACAATGCAATAGCAAAAGGCACACAAAGTGCGTTGAACGTAATCCAAAAGAACCAGTACCATCAAAATCTGAAACTTATGAAGATATTAACTCGACGTTTAGCATGGATTTGAGTAGCCTGCCATGATGTTCAGTGCCAACAACCCAAGTAATAAATTAAATAATCTATATTTTAGGAAATTTCTAGAAAAGTACAAAATTAGTGAGTTTTCAGTGATGACTGACATATGCAATATCTTAATGGAACACGAAAAAATATCAGACAATAAGAAGATCTTGTACTACATCATGCACCAATAACGTCATGTGCTATTGAAAGAATTTCTTGTAATATAAAATCATTTCAAGCGACATCAGCGTATGTTTAAGTTTCGTAACTTATGAACACATGTTATTATTCACTGCAAAGATCACGACGAAAATGAACATCACGGCCTGTGTTTACTAGTACAGCTTCAGAATGTCGGGAGTTGACTGTATTCCACGAACACTCAGCGACGACCTGCTTGTTTACATCCTTATCCGTTGCATTACCTGTGTTCGGCGTACTATATACCCAACGTGTCTTTAACTTCAGTCTTTAGGTGGCTGGAATACGGAGCCTAATCATTATTATCTCCTAGTTCTATTGATATCTGTTACTGGTTCAAATCAATGAAGTAAGTAAGTATTCGATAAGTAATGGCTACAATGCTGTAAATCATGGTCCTAGCGGTGACCATTGAAATTTTGTACTAGTACGCAACAGAGCAGCGATTGTTCCATAATTCTGTAATATTGAAAGTCTCGAAGTAGCCATAGTTTGTAAACACTGTGGCAGTTTCTGATTTGGAGTAAAGAGTACAGCCCTAAATGTACGAACAAAGGAGCCTCATAAAAACCCAAATTGCAAGAGAAAAAACATGCAACTCAATGCTTTAGGACAATACAAGAAGCCTGTGGAGAGATGTGCTACCATACTAAACAATTGCAAGTTAGTTGGAAGAGAGGTATTCGCTTTCTATCAAGAGTTGACATCCGAAGAGCTTTAGATTCGAAAATCGAAAAATCGAAGGAGAATTGGGAGGAAAATTTAAAAGGTACGCAAAACGCGTCCTTGCAAGGGGTTGGGGGCTGTACAAAACTAAATATGTGAGCTCCAAGCCTGTTGGCCACTAGTCTCACTCCGGGTTACGCTGCTCCCCTGAAGGAGCTCTAGAAAATTTTGAAGGGGAAGCCGAAATTGGACGTAACCTCTTAGGTACCACATACGCGATGGGGGCTGAGACTGATCAATTGATCACGGAACGGGGCGAGGAGGAGTTGGCTGGTGTGTGCCGTTTGGATGGCAAGACGCCGTCATCTGTTGTTCGATGACAAAGCAGGTGAAGGCCGTCGGAAGAAGCGCCGTGAAATCTAAACTGCAATTTGAGAGGTCCCTGTCCTTTCAATTTGCGACTTATTGAGTGACCTCGTATGTTTAATATACTATTAATATTATCTGAAATAGGGCATACATAATTTATAAGAAAGGTGGAATATATATGGGGAAGGGCATATAGGTCCGTGGCCCATTTCTTATAGGGCTCATCCCGACATTTGTCTTACGCCTGAGGAAAACCACGGAATACCTTAGGCAGGATGAGTTGTCTCATATAAGAGACTAGCCAATTTGGCTTTAGATTAATCAGTGAGAGAGATATATCTATAAATGCTGCTGCAGATGGAGTCCGCTGTCCTCCAAGAATTTGGCAACGAATTGTTGACACGGCAGGAGACTATATTTGAAGTATGTAATGTCAAAAGTTACCTAAATAAATTTAGTGTGAAACAGTAACCAAGTTGCCATTACTTTTCGAATGCCCTAGTATTTTCTCTGTCGTTTCTCACAGTTTCCATAGATATATCTATTTTGTCGAACGTATTCCCCAACTTTATAAACGCCAAATGGATGGACACATGGTATTCCCTTCTTTTCTCCATAATCTATCTAATAATAAACATATTATCTGTGCTTAATCTGCTTTTTCCGAATAAATTTTGTTCGTCTGCCAATGAAATTCTACTATTGTAAAATATTCTTGCTTCAGGTTGAAAAAAAAAAAACATTCTTCGATAATTCAAACGTTTATTTCGCTCTCCTCTCTTAGCTTCTGTATAGAGGAATCGAACATATATCCTATTGTATTATAGTCACATATGTTACCAACTTGAATAACTAACTGCAGAACATGCGAATCATAACAAATTTAAGGATTGTAGAACAATTACAAAGGAAAAATATAAAGCGGAGAGAACCTAACGAGAAAAAATGACGGAATTGTAACAGTGGAAAAGAACATAAAATACGAGTTGCACAAAGTGAGAGTAGTAATGGAATTGGAGTACATGAAAGATCTGCACGAAAAGAAAAGTCCAGAACGACGAGCATTATAGAGAAGGAATAAGGGATAAAGAAACAGTCTACTAAAAGAGATAAAGTACTAAGATCAAAGGATTGCAAAAGCAAGACAGAAAAGAGGAGGTGATAAAATAGAGATAAAAATAGAGGAAAAGATGAGGACAAAGAGCAAGACGTCTTCAAGGGAATACCGAATCTGCAAAGTTCAGGCAGTTTCGGTAACTCAATGTTAACTTCAAAGGCGTTGAGGGAGCTCATTAAAAAGGAACACTAAAAGCCATCTACATGCATTAACACGTAATTTGGAGCTGTGCGGTGTGGGTTTATTAATTTTGTTATTCTCCATTATATCTTATTATCTATGCGTCGAGTTATTTGTTGATATCCATTTAACATCTTCCATATTTCATTAAAGGAGCTATAAACTTGATACATAGCAAATAATGAAATAGCCTTATCTAACTCATCTTAACAAACTTGGAAAAACAAACTTCATTCAGAATTTTTAATAAGTAAGAACTCTGATTATTTTGTAGACGCACTGAACGCCATGGATAAAGCATAGCAATGAAAACTTAACTCGTGTCTTGGGTTTTAATCCTAGGGACAGCGTGAATGTTTATTCTTATAGAAAAACAGCTTGGTGATCCAAATGTATAGGGCATTCGTTATTTCGTGAAACCTATCAGCGTATTCCGAATCTCACCGGACCGGTTGACAAAAATGACGTCACGCTGCAGCGAAATAGGAACAAAACTGCTGGAAGGTTTAATGGCCAACATGGCGGCTGTGCGTACAAGTTGTTGTCTGTACTACGCTAGCAAGATTTTGCGAAATTTCCGTACTGCCATGTCGTTCAAAGAAAGGAGAGCATAAACAATTTATTTCTTGAACTAGTAGTAATAACTGGTCCCTTGAGATGTTCGCTCATAAGCACATTAACATATTGTTTTTACGTTGTGCTTATTGCCAACAATACAGCAGAACCAAAGCTGAACACACCGCCATGACACAACAGTGCACGATGTCATTAGTCTGCTAATTCCCGCCCTATACAAGAGCCAATCAGATTCACTGATGGCGGCTGATGGAGACTGCCACCACCTCTGTAGGCTGATGGAACCGGTGCGACACCGGTGGAGCATCAGTGACGTCATCGTTGAAATTCGGAACACCGTGATGCCATCGGATTGCTCAGCGCTGAGATTCGGAATACGCTGTACCTGCGCGTAAGGGGAAGCAGAAAGTGGACTCAAAAGCTTCCCTCCTACGCTACGCTTTTACTTGCAGCTAGCTATCTCACTTACTCCCATCACAAGGTTCTTACTATAAGCTACGGCGCAAGAATGCATTTTGTTTCATGAGATAACGAATGACCTATACAAACGTTTAAAGAATATATTTCCGAAACTTAGCTCCACGCATCCCGTAAAAGTGAATTTCCCACATCACTTTGGCTGAGGTCTCCTCTCAACATCCTACACCAAGAAGAGTTGTGAATCTTTAAACCTAAAATTGGATTTAATATTTTACCATCCACATCTTAACATTTTCCAGCTAATGCGAGCAATTAAAGACATTAAGACATTGAGATAAGTGTCTAAAAAAAAGGTATGTGATATATATTTAGCGCAGAAAAGGAAACAAATAATTGGAAGATAATTATTTTAGAAATGTAAAATTTAACAGTTCGAAAGTAGACAAATATCTGGCATAAAATTTCTTAAAAGTGTCAGTGAAGTTTCTACCAATGAAAATATAGTTTCCAACATAATTATTATTTTGAATAAATTTTATTCAGCTTCCTCCAAGTGAAGGCTGCCTAGAAGACAAAGCTTACCATAAAATTGTTGTGTTTTTAGTAAATGGTAGGTAAACAATTATAATGGAAAGAAAAAGAAAACAATGGAGAAGGGAAAGGAAAAGAAAAAGAAATAACAAAATAATTGAAAACGACTAAACAAAACATCTTTAATTCCAGAATCTATTTGCTATCAGAGATACTTCAGTGAGAAGAGTTTGTCCTAGACCAAACTGCTTGCAAAAATGCTTTAGACAATTGTATGCCGTGTTTTCATCTTAAAATCTTCAATTTTTGGAGATTTTGCTAATACGACTATATAGACAAACATCCGTAAATACATACGTACATTAAATACAATACAATAAAATACATATACACATACACACATGCATGCATACATACATACATACATACATACATACATACATACATACATACATACATACATACATACAGGCAGGCAGAAAGATAGACGGACGGACAGAAGGACGGAAAAACGGAAGGGCGGACAGAATAGAATTTCTTTATTGAAACGTTCATATTACATACATACATACATACATACATACATACATACATACATACAGGCAGGCAGAAAGATAGACGGACGGACAGAAGGACGGAAAAACGGAAGGGCGGACAGAGTAGAATTTCTTTATTGAAACTTTTATATTACATACATACATACATACATACATACATACATACATACATACATACATACATACATACATACATACATACAGGCAGGCAGGCAGAACGATAGACGGACGGACAGAAGGACGGAAAAACGGAAGGGCAGACAGAATAGAATTTCTTTATTGAAACTTTTATATTACATACATACATACATACATACATACATACATACATACATACATACATACATACATACATACAGGCAGGCAGGCAGGCAGAACGAGAGACGGACGGACAGAAGGACGGAAAAACGGAAGGGCAGACAGAATAGAATTTCTTTATTGAAACTTTTATATTACATACATACATACATACATACATACATACATACATACATACAGGCAGGCAGGCAGGCAGGCAGGCAGGCAGGCAGGCAGGCAGGCAGGCAGGCAGGCAGGCAGGCAGGCAGGCAGAAAGATAGACGGACGGACAGAAGGACGGAAAAACGGAAGGGCGGACAGAATAGAATTTCTTTATTGAAACTTTTATATTTCTACATAATGTTCTTTAAGTATGCTAGGCGATGTAATTGGATACTCCTACTGCTAGTGGTTCCCCGTCCACATTCCTCCTACTTCGTCTCGTTTACATTGACCGTGAGGGATATCGTAAGAGAGAAGAAGGCAGATTTGCAGGCAGCTCGTGGGAGATGAAATTTAATGGGATATTTGAAAGAGACGCGAGTTCAAGTCTAACTATTTTTGTTCCATCGATGTTCCCACTCAAGAGACTAGAACTCTTCGTTGAATTTTGCAGTATTAGAGGAGGAAGTACGAAGGCTTACGTTATACTTATTAGAATATTTATATGACACAATAAATATTGTTCGTAATATTATGAATAGTTAATACAAACATTCATGCGTCATTGTAAAAGTTCTTTTACAATAATCCCTAATATTCATAACAAATATACACACGCACGTATACAGAGTGTTTCAAGTGCAATGTTTGGGTTTTGTTTCTCAGCTTATCCAACAGTGAAACATCTCAATTTTAATTGTGCTTAAGTTATATCGAAATTTGAATAGTTACAATTTGCTGAATAAGAAATAAAACATTTTGCGCCTTAAAACATTATCGCACATACCATGAGAAATAAGTTCCTGAATTACTAATAATCTACATCAAGTACGTCTTATTACCGATCGTTGACTGCAACTGCGCTAGGTTAGAAGTGATATCTTGCGGTTCGGGATCAATTTATTGTTGTGATTTTCATGTGATTGTAAAATTAATGGGATACTTTTGATATGCTCCAGGATTTATGCAAGCCCTGTAGCATGTTTTCCATTTGGGCATTGATTTCGAGACAAAAATTTTACGATAAAGTGAATGTATCGCATCTATTGATAAACAGGAAATACAAAGCATTTCCAACTTGCCAAGAATTCACATAGCCAGCAATTCTCCACTGAATACCAACGAACTTGCTAATACAGTAAGAGGGGCGTTGCTGCCACGCGTGAACTAGAAATATCACCTCCTGCGATAAAAGTATTCTTGCGCCAAGATTCACAGCTGAGCTAATCACATTGGTCCACTGAAATTAATCATGAATTCTTACTTACTTACTTATACTTACTTACTTACTGGCTTTTAAGGAACCCGGAGGTTCATTGCCGCCCTCACATAAGCCCGCCATCGGTCCCTATCCTGAGCAAGATTAATCCAGTCTCTATCATCATATCCCACCTCCCTCAAACTCCATTCAATATTATCCTCTCATCTGCTTCTCGGCCTCCCCAAACGTCTTTTTTCCCTCCGGCCTCCCAACTAACATTCTACATGCATTTCTGGATTCGCCTATACGTGCTACATGCCCTGCCCATCTCAAATGTCTGGATTTAATGTTCCTAATTATGTCAGGTGAAGAATACAATGCATGCAGTTCTGTGTTGTGTAACTTTCTCCATTCTCCTGTAACTTCATCCCTCTTAGCCCCAACCTATTTTCCTAAGCACCTTAATTTCAAACACCTTTAATCTCTCTTCCAAGTTTCACAACCATACAGAACAATCGATAATATAAATTAACTGTTTTATAAATTCTAACTTTCACATTTTTTGACAGCAGACTGGATGATGAAAGCTTCTCAACCGAATAATAAGAGGCATTTCCCATATTTATTCTCTGTTTAATTTCCTCCCGAGTATCATTTATATTTGTTACTGTTGCTCCCAGGTATTTGAATTTTTCCACCTCTTCAAAAGATAAACTTCCAATTTTTATATTTCCATTTCGTACAATATTCTCGTCACGAGACATAATCATATACTTTGTCTTTTCGGGATTTACTTCCAAACCTATCTCTTTACTGACTTCAAGAAAAATTCCCGTGTTTTCCCTAATCGTTTGTGGATTTTCTTCTAACATATTCACGTCATCCGCATAGACAAGCAGCTGATGTAACCTGTTCAATTCCAAACCCGCTCTCTTATCCTGGACTTTCCTAATGGCATACTCTAGAGCAAAGTTAAAAAGTAAATGTGATAGTGCATCTCCTTACTTTAGCCCACAGTGAATTGGAAACACAACTGACAGAAATTGACCTATACGGACTTTGCTGTACGTTTCACTGAGACACATTTTAATTAATCGAACTAGTTTCTTGGGAATACCAAATTCAATAAGAATATCATATAAAACTTCTCTCTTAACAGAGTCATATACCTTTTTAAAATCTATGAGTAACTGATGTAAATCATGAATTCTAATTTGTTAAATTAAAAGAAGCAATGTTCCAACTTCTTTCTTACGCATAATCCCAAGAAAGCCATTTATTAGTATTGCACAGAATATAGTTAGTAGTAATAGCTGATTGATTAAGACGACGAACTTAAAGTACGTATAAACAAAAAGGTCCTAAAGTCCATCTCACCTGCTGGGTAGTGTGAGTGACTCCACGGCCGGGTCTCCAGTCTGTGTTGAATCTTCTCCAGGATTTCAAGACCTGAAGTTTTATATATACTTCGTTCCATAATGTCTGACAGAAGAAGTAAACATTGCCACCAGAGGAAGAGAGAAGTATGATTGATGTTCAACCAATGGCAGAGATCCCATTCCATGCTAACTTGAAGTTGAGTGGTCTGAAGAGTACTACCCCCGTCCAACTTTAAAACACGCATGGACTAAGACCTCTGCCATTGGTTGGATAGCAGTTATACAGGGACATAATTTTATTTTTACTTCAATTTTTATTGTACCTGAGATTTTGAATGTACTTCACTCCCAACTCTTCTACTAATGAAGTTCCAACTGTCCTCCACACAGAACCAAGGCCGCATATAGTAAACAGTACTTAGTTAGTGAGTAAAGTACGTTCCAGAAATATGTTCGCGTTTTCCAGTGACGAAAGATCTTTCAATATTGAATCATATTTTCGTATAAGTACTGTCGTCCTTTGACAACGTCGCATCCCGACTTCCCTCATCTGCTTCTGGTCGCTCCTCTGTAAAGGCTAGTGGCTGGGCTGTCTTAGCTCTTTTCTGAAAACATTAATTTCTGTTAGGAATTGGACGCCTACGTAATATTATACAACTGTTTAAAATAATTTAAATAAAAGGGCCTCGTTAAGTAATTAACAGTCACGTGATCCTCCCCCTTTCCTACGATCCTGCAACATAACCACTTGGGCGGAGAGTAGACAGTATGTCTGAGTAATGTTATCTGTGCGGGTCGGGTAGAAGTGAAGATTGAATTTACAGTACGTAAGGTACTCTTTTATAGAGTAGGTACAGAAATATTTCAACATTATTTACTAGTACGAAGGACGAAACTGGTAATTGGAATTAGATGCAATAGTCTATAGTGCGATAATATGCACAAAAGAACTGAAGCCTGTATCGAAATGAATGGGCACCATTTTCAAAAATGTGTTTAAATATCCATATTATGACTATTTTTCAATTTAATTTCATTCTCTATATTGTTCGCTAATGTGCTGTAGACAGTATAATATACACTGCATAATGAATACGTTCGCATGGATAACTCAGTTCGTGAGTAAAAACACTTAGTGTTAATACTGTACTGTATTTTGATTACACACATACCTAATGAAAATTATCAAACTTAAAATTGCTATATTTCCTAGTTTACTTATATGGATGAACTACTTTTCTTCCCTCCTATACCTAGTAAAGTGATTTGTTTGTATTTTACTCAGTATCATCGAACTCCAGTCGCGGAAGGGGATAGGAAACGGTGTTTCCTTTTCTCAACCGTCAATCCAAAAGTATAACCAGGTTAATATTAAAAATGTTAGTAAAAATAAAATGATGTCCTTCTCTTCTACTCTTCCGGCAATGTTTACTTCTCCTGTCAGACATTATGGAACGAAGTATAGATGAAAGCGGAAAGTCAACTCTATGTTGTGAAGTTCAGTAAAGAAATAATTTCGTTATCTAATATATGTTTGTCTATTATGTCATAATTATTCACTTCTTCGACATCGAAAACATAAATCATTGCCAGTTTCCCCGCCGATTTTCATAAACTTAAATTAGCTAAACGATCAACAGCGGGTCCTTACTTAGAGCGCTAATCTATCCTTAAATGTGTGATGAAATGCAGCTTTAGTTAAGTCTTACTTAAACCAATATTTATATGAAGACTTAAATTTAAGAATGGCTGTAAGAATATCAAATTAAAATTTCGAGAGAGAAATTAGGAACACTGAAGAATAAGAAACAAATTGGTTTAGAGAAACATGTACGAAAAGAACTAAACAGTATAAAAGGCAGTATTAAATATCATGTAAAGGGAAGAGATTTAAGGAAATATAGTAGGATCTGTGATATCGGAACAGGCTGAAAAGTCTAACCTCTGAATTGAATAAGGGAAAGACAACTTATAAAAGTCTGGAAAGCAGATCAAAGTCGATTCTCCATTCGAAGTACGGAGATAAAAGGAGAACTCAGTTTCACTTTTATTTGACAGTGATTTCTCATCACAGATCCTCCATAATTTATAAGCGTAACACTTTGCAGAAGTCGTGCAATTCTAGCGCCACTTTTCTCCACATAACATCTTGTGAGTTGAAGTAGAACAAATCTGTTTGAACTGAAGAAGATCGTGAGAGGTTTCGTATATCCATACCACAGTGGATATTGACGGTCGCACGAAGCGCTTCTTGGCTCAAACTGTCATTTCGATGCTCATTCGGAATCGGAAAATACGCCAATAGACGTAGAAGTGTACAGCTGAGCGAAGGAAAGACACCATTTCGAATCCTAAAGATGTAGCTTTACAACTTGTAACAAAGAGCTGTCATCAGCCACTCTTCTGCAGATTTCTTTACCAAGTACGAGTTAAGGAAGGGGATTTGATTCAAAAGTTATAAGTAGATTTGGTTGTGACAGCAGTACACTTTGGTATAGGTTATGCACGAATGGGGTAACTGATCGCTGGTGCAGACAGAGTAACACGTTTTCAGGAAAACAAACACAAGGTTTGATATTTTCTCCTACCCAAGTTATAGCTTAAGTACGTAATCACGTCATGTCCAAAGATGACGTTAGGAGTATTCCTTAAAAAGGGCGAAAACTTTCTCGTGGAGTAAAATATAAACGGGTAATTATGAGTGCCAAAAATCTAACTATTCTGTTAGAGAAATATTATTTTATGATTTTTTCCCTAATGGCGGATACTTAACTGTTTATCATAATATTATTTCAGTAGATATTCTACATATAGATTTGAAGTTTGTGCTCCCAAGAAATAGCACATATGCCAACAGCGAAGCTAAATTAAAAGTATTTATTTATTTACTTATATATATATATATATATATATTATTATCGTACTTGTCACATGCGAAGAGTAGGACTCGTATTGGGAGAATAATCCTACACTTGGGTTCGATTCCCGCCTCTACTGTTACGTGGTTGGGTTTTTTCCGAAGTATTCCCCAAACTGTAGGCAGATATCAGGTAATTACTTAGCAAAACAATGTATGTATGTATGTATGTATGTATGTATGTATGTATGTATGTATGTATGTATGTATGTATGTATGTATGTATGTTGTATGTATGTATGTATGTATGTATGTATGTATGTATGTATGTATGTATGTAGTCTACGTGGTTGGCGAGTTGGTATAGCGCTGGCCTTCTATGCCCAAGGTTGCGGGTTCGATCCCGGGCCAGGAAGATGGCATTTAAGTGTGCTTAAATGCGACAGGCTCATGTCAGTAGATTTACTGGCATGTAAAAGAACTCCTGCGGGATAAAATTCCGGTACATCCGGCGACTTGATATAACTTCTGCAGTTGCGAGCGTCGTTAAATAAAACACAACATTTATTATTTGTATGCATGTATGTATGTATGTATGTATGTATGTATGTAGTCTACCTGGTTGGCGAGTTGGTATAGCGCTGGC
The DNA here is from genome assembly GCF_040183065.1 of Periplaneta americana. NCBI lineage: Eukaryota > Metazoa > Arthropoda > Insecta > Blattodea > Blattidae > Periplaneta > Periplaneta americana. Next base: position 125,259,917 of record NC_091130.1, on the reverse strand, counting down.
CTTCTACGCCCAAGGTTGCGGGTTCGATCCCGGGCCAGGTCGATGGCATTTAAGTGTGCTTAAATGCGACAGGCTCATGTCAGTAGATTTACTGGCATGTAAAAGAACTCCTGCGGGACAAAATTCCGGCACATCCGGCGACGCTGATATAACTTCTGCAGTTGGGAACGTTGTTAAATAAAACATAACATTTATTATTTGTATGTATGTATGTACGTACGAAATGTATGTATGTAAGTAGGTATTTTTATATATAGGCCTATATATAAACATTAGTGTGCTCCATTACATTGGAGTAATACTACATGCTTCACATGAAATATTACAATTGGTTACATAGTTTATGACATGAGACTTAACAAGATACAATATTTTTATTAAGATCTTGCAATTCTTATAGATTAAGGTGTTGGCTAATTATACTTCTTTATTTTAGGTTACAATCAATGTTAGTATTATGCAAATCAAGCCTTCAGGTATAACTCCCTGTGAAGTTGATTTGAATAATTTCGAGGGAAAAATTGTTCCGGGGCCGGGTATCGAACCCGGGACCTTTGGTTGAACGTACCAACGTCTACCACTGAGCTACCCGGGAACTCTATTCAAATCAACTTCACAGGGAGTTATACCTGAAAGCTTGATTTGCCTAATATACGTCACTGTTCGTTAACAGAGAACCACAATTTAAGTCACACAGAGTTAGTGTGCACTCAATGTTGGTTGCTTGACGGTTGTCAGCCCGCTTTGAGGTCTGTGGATATAGAGGGAAAGATTGGATCGGTGTCGGGTAGAGTTCCCGGGTAGCTCAGTGGTAGACATAGACTCACAGATAATAACATATTTGACTTAGTTAGAAATTATTTGGCTATCTTTTTTATTTCTAAATTTAATAGTTTTGAAGGTACGTCAAAAGAATATTATGAAATAAAATTAAGGAATGAAGGCTTACCTACGAGAGAGAGCTTGTATGAACTGTGTAAATACTTTTGTAAGGAAAGAGGTATGGAAGAAACTAGAATTAGAGATGATTTAGATACGCTAGCTGCACATTGCAGAGTGAAGAGGGAAGTACATCTTAGGAAGGTAAACCAATACTGATGGTACCAATATTCTAGAATGAGTTGAGTCTTGCACAATAACTGAAAGCTAGTGCAAGACAAAACAAATATGTTAATAGGTAAAACGTAGAAATTGTATTTAAATAATAATATATCTTTGTGTAAAATTGTTGTATGTAATGTGTCTGTGATCTATTATATATAATAAACCAGTCCAGTGGTAGACATTGGTACGTTCAACCAAAGGTCCCGGTTTCGATACTCGGCCCCGGAACAATTTTTCCCTCGAAATTATTCAATGTTAGTATTACTTCTAATTTTGATTATCATTACATTTTGCCAAATTTTATAGATTTTACAATTTTTTTAAAGCTTTTTTGCTATGTTTTTGTGAACTGATTAAATGGTGAAGGCCAGGTTTGACCTGTGTGTATTATACAGTGCGTTCTCTTCCCCCTGCGGCCGGCCAGCAAGCGCGGAGCGTTAGTTAGCGACGTGTATCAATCCTCAAGCTTATCCTGCTCATTTATTGTTATCACTTGAGTACTAACCTTGTTACAAAAGATGCTGAATGTGGTGTCCATCTGCATTGATGGATTCTTGACATCTTCTGATAAAATTTCAATTCACACGCTGAAGTTCTTCTTCAGTAATTGTCAAAATTTATGTTCGTAAACTGACTGCTCACGGAAACCACCACGCGTGGCCTTGAGGCGTGTTTTTAAAGCAAACTGATTGTTGAAACAGAACACAATTAGGTCAGCTGACTGCAAAATGAGGGACAGCCGTTGAGTGATTCTTAAGCACGGGTGGCAGCACGTTGCTAGGCTATATTATTGCTGCTCCGCGTGTTTGGTGTTCATCGCCCGGCCGCAGGGGGGAGCGAACGCACTGTATTAGCTCGTAGAATTCTTCTTTCATTTTCTAGTTGGGCACATCTTAGTATTATATCGCTGACTGTCTGTTCTTCTTGTAGTCTGCAAGGGCACGTTTGTGTTGGTATAATCTTGAACCTGTGAAGGTACGATCTGTACGTGTGTGTATGTGTAAGTGTGTGAGTGTGTGAGTGAGTGTGTGTATGTATGTATGTATGTATGTATGTATATATGTATGTATGTATGTATGTATGTATTTTTTGTATTTATTAAAAAACGGCATGTTCCATTACACTGAGTAATACTACATGCACTGAGCTCTCTTATAATATTACAGTTATTTACAATCATCTATAACAATTCAAAGTTTACAGTCTAATTTGAAGATGAGTTGATTTTGTTTTTGCCATTCACTTATTTCTCTCGACATATATGCTGCATTTATATTGATTTTCTGCAATTTAAAATTTACAGTCTGATTTGGATTATTTTCTTTTCCACAATTTTCTCTTATTTTTTCTCTATAAAATGTTCTAAGGTCACAATTAATTATAGCTATCTAGCGTTTATAGTTTACCATCTACTGTTGTATGTATGTATGTATGTATGTATGTACATGTATGTATGCATGTAGGTATGCATATATGTATGTATGTATGGTGCACTACGAGCCAGCCCTCTGACGTTGTAGATCCACTGCCCTTACCCACCAGGTAGGCTTATTCCCAACTCATATCGGCTGACTACACTGAAGTTTGGTGAGTATCCAGGTTTCGAGCGGGCAAACCTGCTTGTCCCTAGATGAGTTCTCTCCGTTCGCTGCCATCTGGCGTTAAAAAAAATAGGTACTATGAAATAATAATTCAATGTAAATGGAATGAAACGATGTTGATGCCAAATGCGCTATACCAACGGGAACGAAACGATGTTGATGTCAAATGGGAGTTCTCAAGGAAAACCCTCACTGTGATCTTGTCTATCACATGTCGTCCCTCCTCTGGCAAACTAGCGTAAGTGACAAATAAGCGATCCTGTACGTAAGGTCTATATTGTGCTATTTAATATTACAATATAGACCTTAAGTACAGAGTCGCTAATTTGTCACTTTCGCTAGATTGCCAGAGGAGAGACGATGTGTCATAATGAATTCTTGAATGAAAAATAGGTACTATTCGTGACCAGGTCTCAAATGTATGATTGAGTTTTAAAAGGGGAGCGTCAGCTACTATGGATATTTGCGCCCTTTGCCCAGGTCTCGAAGTAAGGCCACATATGTGATAGGTCGAGTACTTGACCACTCCAGATAGTGCAAGGACTCATTCTGTAGATAGACCTACATTATTGCAAATGTTAGTCATTCCCTAAAGAGATAAAAATATGAGAAAAAGCCAGACGGACGGTGTTATAAGTTATAGCTCATTGTCATCAAAATCCACCCACGCTTATAATTAAATTAATTGGTTGGAAGCATTTAGACACGTTTTATTTAATAATACACGCAATTGTGATGCTCACCTGTAAATAATGTAATGAAAATAGGTATAAATATATAACCATAAACGACTGTGAAGGGAGAATTGTTACTTACAAAGCATTAAACATAAATCACGCGTAATTAAACATCTGCGTTCAAAATAAACAGTTTGAAATCGGAAAATAGATTTCAGTTAGTTTTTAGTGATGCGAGGTGTATTTGTCTAGCCTTTAGTTGGACTGGAAACGAAAGCACTGGCTCATTTAAAATGCTGACTCCAATAAATATTGTATTTACCGTTCCTGGCGTTGTTGAGTGATACTGAATATTATAGCAATGCAAAATGTTATTTTTTTGTTTTATATTTACACTGACTGATAGTAACTGAGTTGGCTTAGTGATGTTCAGAGCTTCGCTCTGTCAGGCAAGCGGTCCGAGTTCGCGTCCCGTTCAGAACTGAGATTTTTCATTGACTATTACTCTTTTACTACGTCATAATAAGTATTTTTGACCAATAAAACGGTACGAAAGGATGTCTTTCAACCAATCATGGCTGCTTATCGCACGATTTTACCGCGTCCCTAGCATCTGTTTAATTTTATCGCTTCCCTAGCATTTGTTTATTTTTATCACTACCCTAGCATTTGTTTCTTTGTTTGTCAACATTTCAAACTACGCTGGTCTGGACGTCAAAAAAAAAAAAAAAAAAAAAAAACAGAAAATTACAAACCACTCTAGTCGATGCACAGCAGTTTCAAATATGACTCGCATTGGCATTCAAGAACAAGAATTTTAAAGATCACTGATCATAGCTATGCATCGTCCCTAAAATCCTATTTACAAATAAATGAAGAGCACCATTCGGAAATCCTGAATAAGTTGAGGAATACACAATGTACATCAACGAGTTCCGATTCTTTTACGCACACGTCCAATATAACATCAACTGAACCACCAACCACTAAAACATTCAAATTTTAAAATTGTACTTTCAATAATTATTCATTTTAAAATTATTCATGCTAATTTTTATGTCCTCATCGTTAATTAAAACTTTTCTTGTTTATTTCATCATCTCTAATTAAAACTTTTCTAACACTTGTTTATATTATTTAGGTTATGTTATGGCTTCTGCTATATGATATTATGGATAGTCACGTATCAGAGATTGTTTAATACTAAGATTTATTGAAAATCATCTGTCAAGTGACGTTGATTACTGGAATCCGGATAATTGAAGTGGAATGCAACTGTTTTAATAAAAATGAAATTGAATCAACAAAGCCTTCTTGACAAGTAACCTTCCACAGAGTTCAATGAAGATTCCATAGTTGGCACAACTGATAACAAGAAAATAGCTAATCATAACACACTACTATCATCTAGCATGGATCTAGCGTAATATTTGTAATGTTGATATGGTACAATAATACATTTGAAGACAGTTGTATTTTCGTAAGTCAATTAATATTTTATTGTATTGGAGTACTTCGTTACTTCTAATCTGTATATACTTTCTTCTAATCGTGTAATAGTCAATTAAATCCCACTCGAGTTTTGATTTTCTCTAGATAAATTTTATTATAACCTCTAGTGAGATTACTGTTGACAAATTCATACTGATACTTCTCACAGATAAAATAGCAGTTGATGTTTTCTCAGGGTTCTACCATTTCCCTACATTAGACATCAACATAAATCTTTTCGATCTCCATTCCCTTGCCATTCCATACCATCCTCTGATCGCTGCTTTAAAAATGTAGTTCAAATACTGTTGCGTGTGAGATATAATGTACTGTAAGTTCTGTTGATGACTGTGCAGAAGTAGTTATTATTATAAGATGCCTATATTGTGAAAGACCCTGTTTCCTAAACATTTTAGGTGAACTGGCATTATCATGTGTGAATATAACACGTGAGTGTACTCTAAAGATGAACCATTTCGTCTTAAATGCAAATGTGAACATATTCCATTTCTAGATTTCTAAGAAAGATGGAAGAAAGTGGATTCCTCGCTTCTAGTGCTCTCTGCAAGTATAGTCCGGGTCAGCTTATTTAATACCCTAAGGGTGAAACCTAACCATTTTTTCCTATTACTAGATATGCTAGTGGTTTATAGCGATTTTCTAGCTCTCAGGTTGAATTTCCTTTTACCAACTTCGTTTCGAATTTCGAATACTGACAAATACTACAACTGGCAGTTATTTTGTAACTCTTATGTTGGCAGCAATAACTTCGCTTTGCAATAAAGTAAACTGATGAAAATGCAAGTACCTAGGCTTGTGCATTAATAATTAATTAGTAATACTGGTATTAATATTAATTTCAATAATCTTTCAGGGTGGTCCTCTCAAAATTAATACATTTAAGGAAAGGTTGAGAAGATTAGACTGAAAATGTAATTGTAGGTGCAGTGTAAATATCTAAGTTGTCATATAATTAATGAAGTTGATATGTAATTAATTAAGATGATACGTAATTAAGTTGATATGGAAATAAATTAAATGATATGTAATTAAATAAGATGATATGTAATTAATTAAGATGATATGTAATTAAGTTATTATTATTATTGTTATCCAAATATTGAAACCCTATTTTACCTTTGGTATATTAGGGTTGTAGTTTGTTACATGTGAAATACATTATGTAGTGATAATACACAATTTTAAAGAATTAATAGTAGGTGTGAATCTTAGTATGTAATTAAGTTCCTATGTAATTAATTAAGATGATATGTAATTACTTAAGCTGGTAATAGTTAGGTGTAATAGAAGTACTTATAAGTTAGATTTACTTATGCTTATTGTAGGCGTTATTGTAATATAGTTTTATTTATAGTCCTAGGTTTATTGCATCTATTTATTTATAGTTAGAAGTAAATTTACGTTTATTTAATTTTTTATTGCTGTAATTATTGTAAATTGTATTAATATTCTAATATTATTGTATATTATATATCACTGTCACCTGGTGTATACCCGATTGTAGTGCTAATACATACATACATACATACATACATACATACATACATACATACATACATACATACATACATACATACATACATACATACATACATACATACGGACCCCGGACTCATTTCACCGGCATTATCACCTTCATATCATTCAGACGCTAAATAACCTAGATGTTGATACAGCGTCGTAAAATAACCCAATAAAATAAAAAATACATACATACTTATATACATTCATTACACACAATTCAGTTCTGTTGCGTTGTGATACCAATTCAACTCTATATTCAAGTAAGTGTAATTAAATAAGAAATAGCTTATAGACATACTTCGTATGAAACGTGCATGTAAATATATTTGACATTTTAATTAAATTCTTCCGTGTTTAGATTTTTATCAAAATGTCCAAGAGAGGAAATATCATGGTAGCGTCTTCTTCAATAAACAAAGTACTTCTAAGTATTTTAAGTAACCTATAGATTTTAAAGTCGTGTTCTGTTTTCGGAATTCGTACTAATCATTTCACGTGATCAAACTAAATTTTTAGGTTAGATCTCGTGAATCGTACACTATTTAGTTAAAACAATGAATTTCATGTAATGCCAGATAAAATAAATTTTAATATTAGATCATACTAATCCTAATTTGGTATTCCCAAGAAACTAGTTGGATTAATTAAAATGTATTTCAGTGCAACGTACAGCAGAGTCCGTATAGGTCAGTTTCTGTTAGATGCGTTTCCAATTCACTGTGGGCTAAAGCAAGAAGATGCACTATCAACTTTACTTTTAACTTTGCTCTAGATTATGCCATTAGGAAAGTCCAGGATAACAGAGAGGGTTTGGAATTGAACGGGTTACATCAGCTTCTTGTCTATTACGTGAATATGTTAGGAGAAAATCCACAAAAGATTAGGGAAAACACGGGAATTTTACTTAAAGCAAGTAAAGAGATGGGCTTGGAAGTAAATCCCGAAAAGACAAAGTGTATGATTATGTCTCGTGACGAGAATATTGTACGAAATGGAAATATAAGAATTGGAAATTTATCCTTTGAAGAGGTGGAAAAATTCAAATACCTGGGAGCAACAGTAACAAATATAAATGATACTCGGGAGGAAATTAAACACAGAATAAACATGGGAAATGCCTGTTATTATTCGGTTGAGAAGCTTTTATCATCATTCAGTCTGCTGTCAAAAAATATGAAAGTTAGAAATTATAAAACAGTTAAATTACCGGTTGTTCTGTATGGTTGTGAAACTTAGACTCTCACTTTGAGAGAGGAACATAGGTTAAGGGTGTTTAAGAATAAGGTGCTTCGGAAAATATTAGGGCTCAGAGTGATGAAGTTACAGGAGAATGGAGAAAGTTACACAACGCAGAACTGCACGCATTGTATTCTTCACCTGACATAATTAGGAACATCAAATCCAGACGTTCGCGATGGGCAGGGCATGTAGCACGTATGGGCGAATCCAGAAATGCATATAGAGTGTTAGTTGGGAAGCCAGGGGGAAAAAGACCTTTGGGGAGGCCGAGACGTAAATGGGAAGATAATATTAAAATGGATTTGAGGGAGGTGGGATATGATGATAGAGACTGGATTAATTTTGCTCAGGATAGGGACAAATTTCGGGCTTATGTGAGGGCGGCAATGAACCTCCGGGTTCCTTAAAAGCCAGTAAGTAAGTAATTAAGTAAGTAAATAAGTAAGTAATAAGTATTATGTTTAAATTATGCAAAACATCCACAAAAATAAATGTCTTAAAATATGTCAGGCTTATTTAAAGAGTAGAATGTATTCTAATCTCTCTCTTTTGGTCAAAATATTTTTAAATATAGTTCCATTTCAATTATAATGAAACATGGTATTGAACTGCGAATAACATTAGTGTTTAAAACTACAATAACAAAATATATCTGATTCTTTCGTTTTAAAATAAATATTTTATTGAAAAATCATTCAACAACAAAAATAAAGCCAATGTGTATTCTAGTGATTATAATTTTGCAGTATGAAACTTTATTATTTTCATAAAAATTTGTTTATATTTCTATATTTATTTATATACATTCCTGTTTGTATGACAATCCAAATAAGAGCTCCAATATACTCATGACTTACATTTAAAACTACCTCTTACTTCAAAATACAACGATAAAGAACGCTCAGCACTGATATCGCCACTGTAGATGTATACAAGACATCGTAGGCGTTTACGGAGCGCGCGGTATAGACGGGATCAAAGAATTCGTAGAGGAGTTTGACGGATCTGTTAGTTCGTAGAATCAACACCGGTCAATTTACAAGGAATGTGTATTTTTCTACATTATTAAACTTGTTATTGAAATTCCAACACGAGAGTAACATCTTCGACTGTCACGATTCCAAAATTGAATCGGTCATTGCAGAAAGGGGATAAGTCATAAAATCTTACTTTTGAGATAATCAATAAAAACTGTTTTCCTTTTCCAATACCGGAGCAAGCCTCATAAATATTTTTTGTTACCTTGTTTATGAGTAGTGAAGTATAATACACCTTGTTAGACATCTGACATCTCAAACACTTTTGTTTAAAATTGTTTTATCGAACCATGACTTATCCCCTTTCTGCAAGGAATTGTTAAATATAAAGGAAAAAAATAATAATTTGCAATTTTGGGCTAATGTAATATTTGAAAACAAACTAAATGGCAATAATTACAATGATAACATTGCTTTTGTGTGTAATTACTACATTACTGTCACCATTTAAATAATTATTTTTGCATGTTAATCATTATTCCTACTATAGAAATGTACCAATACGTGATTTTGTATTACACTTTTAAATTAAAACTGCACTTTTAAATTAAAACTGCACTTTTAAACTAATACTCAAAAACTGCATATAGGAGAGCACAATAATATATACACAAATTAAAAATACAACAAATTACTACACAAAATCATTTGTTTCAATTTTTACAGAGTGTATTGTTGGATGTTGGAAGCCACGTCTTCTGTAGATTCTTTGTCACAAGATGGCCAGTTCAGGATCTCTTCGTAAAAAGGAAGAGTGTTCCAATGGAATGTATTGCCTCACTTTCGATATGTCTCCAAGTTTTTTCGTATTAATGGGAATTTTCCCATTGTATGCCTTTTGTGTAGGCATTACTATGCGTCCAGTACCTGTTTTTTTCATGCAGAATCTGTGTTTGCTCATTTCACTACCAATGAATACACTGGCAGTTACACATCCAGGATCATCTTTAGAGTAAACAAATTCACTGAATTGTGTTGGAGAAAACATTTTCTTATCTTTCCCTTTCTTCCCCAGTGTGTCTATTGAGCAGGTGGTTTTCTTGTAATACTCTGGCCACCAGCATTTAAAATTCAAAATATCATCAGTAGTAATTGATTCTACAGAAAATCTGTTGTTTGTGTTTGCCTGGTGGATCAAGGTATTGTACTGTTCTGGCACATACACCCTGTCTGTCTTCCTTAGTTTGCGCTTTACTACACCAAAGTCGCGGTCACAGGGAAGAAATGAATGGCCTCGTTGTGGAAAATAATGAATGATTTTGTTGAATCTCCCCATTTGAGTCAGTGCAAGCAGCAATCGAATTACGGTATGATTTTTATTTTGCCCTCCACAGTTATCAGAGAAAAGATACAATTCCTTGACTGAAGAAGGGACATAATTTTCAATGTAGTTCAGAAGAAGAGAACACACTTCATTTGGAGATTTGTGGCCTATACCTTCATGATTGGAATAGAAGTGCGCCGTATGGTCTTTCAAGTTGTGAATATTGAAATTGATCACCCAAAGTTGCCTGTAATAGAACATTTCTTGTACCGGAATGTTGGGCAAAGGAAGGTTCTGCATATAGTCAAAGCAGATTCCAAGAACATCATTTCTTTCTTTACATATTTCCTCCACTTCTTTGATTTTATTGTAGAATTTCTTACTACGTCGTTTATGGACCATCATTTCCACAACAGCTACTCTCTTGACAGAATCACATAAGTTTGAGGATTTTATCGTAACTCCAAGCTCCTCACACTTACTGCATACGTCTACTTGTGGTCGCCCAAAGCGCAATGAAAAGTTTTCATGAAAATATTGAAGGTAAAATTTATACTTTACCCCACTGTCAGGGTGTTTGGCAATAAACAGGTCATACATTAGTTTGACACTGAGACGAGCATCCAAATATTTCTCCCCTTTGCCACAATAATGTGTTTCTTTAGTTGGAAATGACTCAATGTGTTCCTGAATTAGATGTAATATTTCTCCTGGTATGGTGTTTGCTTTTTCGTTTGAACCCCTTCTGTCTTTTGGAGACTTCCCTTCATAAAGCAAATTACATAGTCGCTCCACCTGCTTCTTTCCAATGCCATACAAACTAACAAAGGCTTTCTTACACACTTCCGTCTTACTACTATCACTCTTAATAAAATAGTATTTGTATGAACCTTTCCTTAGAATTCCATTCTCAGACCTAGGACGCCTTGATTTTATTTTTTGAAGTTCTGTCAATCTTTGTAAATGAAGATCTTGTTCATCTTTGGTATCGAAGGAGTTTATTGTTGTAATCGCATGATTAAAATCTTCCTTGCTAAGATTCTCAAAACATTTTTTCTTGCATCTGTAATTTACATAAAAATAAACATGATAGTACGTAACTACGTAATGTATTACTGTGATTAATGTGATTATTTCAGTATACTGTTTCACATCAGAGTCATAAAGTAATTTCAATCCATGTATAGGCTAAATAAATATTTTAATTTATCCTTCTTGGACAATAAAAATCGCATAACACAGGAGAAGTACTACATCATATCTAATAGCTAAAAAACTCTTTGACTGAAAGTGAAATAATCGAAATCGTAGCCTTCTTTCCACATTTTATCTGAACATCTGACTAACAATACGATAGAAACGATAATACCATCTACTCAATCAAATGTGTTCAGAGTTAGCTAATACATAGTGTCTAATAAACAATGAGTTGCTTCTTACCCACACTGTTCTCCTGTCGTACGAGCTGCTACAGTCTTCCCAATCCAATTGACATGTTCCACTCCCTTCAGTTTGTTTTTCTTAATTACATTTCTGCGGTAGTTCATTTCATTGCGTTTACGTTTACCACTAATAACACAGTTTTCTTCCCCTGGGTCACTCACTACTTCTGCAATGACTGCGCTGCGTATGGTACTCTGCTCTGCGTTGAGAATGTGTAAATTTGTCCCATTTCTGTATGGAAATGTGTGTCTAGGTCTGGAGAAAGCAATGGCACTCTTAACTCATTTTCGCATTTTTCATGACTTATCCCCTTTCTGCAATGACCGATTCAATTAAAATTTTAATTTATGATTCGAGGAAAGGAAAATATGAAAATAATTGAAAAATTTAAGTACACAATTTGTTTTCCAGTTATATTTCCTAGTTATATTGACCTGCACGGTCGCATTTGAAGTAATTGAAAAGTTATGGAAGACGTTAATTTGTGCTTGACACATGTTATAAATGGAATGAGTTATTATAAAATTAATTATATGTGAAACTAATAGCGGGCCGCTCCTTCTGCAGATGAACACCCAGTTCACAGGATTTCACCGTGTGATTTCTTTCTGTGGGGTTTCGTCAAGGACAATGTTTACATACCACCACTTTCAGCGACATTGGCGGAATTGAGAAGGCGGATTAACACAGCAATCAGGAACGTCACACAAGACATGCTTGAAAGGGTTTGGGATGACTGCCTGGACGTTTGCCATATTACACGTGAGGCCCACATTGAATGCATCTAAGGTCAGTATACAACTTCAAATTTTCCTCTTTCAAATGGTGGTAAGATCATGTATTTATGTTCAATATTGGTAAAAAATATAGACCTTCTGAAATCGTGCAATAATTTTTAACCACGGTGTATGAGGGTCTGTCCTTCAAATCTAAATTATTTGTATGAATACATGTAGGTTAGAAATATCTTCATTTCCATGTCAGAGATTTCCTCTAATATCTAATGAGCGATGAAATACCCACTTACAAATTCACGATGTAATATCATGTTAAAACAATGAGCAAACGTTTATTTTTGTTTGGAATATCAACCACAGCTGTACGAGTATTTTGCGAAATACTCTACCGTCTTCAACGCAGAAAATGTTTTAAATATTTTGTATGAGAGACATGCCCCAACCTGCAGAAATTCGTTTGCTACGTACTACGCTTACATTTTCTTAATTATCTGCTTTTTAGGTTTTAATTTACAACGTAAACATGTAAGTTGGACGTAATATTTAATAAAGGATAGCTTCGCAAATTTTCTTAAAGCGGAATGTGCGAAAACGTATAGAAAAACATTAAACATTTGCTATTATTTATTCCAGCCTTAATACATTACTTGGAATTTTTTGAAAGTGTGAATATAGTTCTTTCTAAACTATTACTATCACATAAATTGTAAAAAAAATAGTTTTAAACTTTTATATAGAGCATATATTTCGAAAATAAATTCTGTAATGTGGCTGAAATTTTGTGTGGATTTCCAGAACTCAAGTACGTTAAAAGTGGATTTATTATGATACTGGTATGAGGATTTCAAATATGCTTACGGAATTTATGAATTTCAATAAATAAATAAATAAATAAATAAGTTATTTGAGAAACTACGCGTTCTTAGTTATTATTTTGCAGTAAACTGCAAAACAATTATCTGCATCTTATAAATATTGTGTTATGTTCTTATCTTTTAGGCTGAATTTTTCATTTGAATTGCAATTATTTCAAATATTTTAAAGGTAACTTTAATTACACTTGAGAGCTCTTGGTGACCTAAAATTCGTGGACGTGTAGAGATGTCTGTTATTATTCGGTTAAGAAGCTTTTATCATCTTGTCTACTCTCATTAATGCTGAAAGTTAGAATTTATAAAACAGTTATATTACCGGTTGTTCTGTATGGTTGTGAAACTTGGACTCTCACTTTGAGAGAGGAACAGAGGTTAAGGATTTTTGAGAGTAAGGTGCTTACGGAAATATTTGGGGCTAAGAGGGATGAAGTTAAAGGACAATGGAGAAAGTTACACAACGCAGAACTGCACGCATTATATTCTTCACTTGACACAATTAGGAACATTAAATCCAGACGTTTGAGATTGGCAGGGAATGTTGCACGTATGGACGAATCCAAAATGCATATATATTGTTAGTTGGGAAACCGGGGGGAGACCTTTGGAGAGATCAAGACGTAGATGGAAGGATAATATTGAAATGGATTTGAGGAAGATGAGATATGATGATAGAGACTGGATTAATCTTGCTCAGGACAGGGACCGATGGCGGGCTTATGTGAGGGCGGCAATGAACCTCCGGGTTCTCTAAAAGCCTTAAGTAAGTAATAAGTACAGTGAACTGTCCTACGTTCGACTGAACAGAATTGAAATTCAGTCCAATAAGGATAGTGGGTGTGACAGGTGAAATAAATACAAATTCTTATTGGTTACCCATCAACGAATATAGTACTGTACTTGCATTTCCTGCCCGCTCCGAGACTTGTGTATGCGCTTCTAGTACCACAGTGGGTTTCGACAGTTCCGTCTCAGAAACGGCACAATTCTCAAATAGAAAAAGAAGGGTTCATTAATTTAAAATCAGTGATCAATATGGATGTCCTAATCAATGAAATGTTCTGTTTTCCTTTAACAAAAGTATCACTACAAGACAATTTCCATTCAAATGGCAAACTCATTTCTTAGTGCCCGTATAGAGGCGTGTCTAATTCTCCTACGTAAGCAGTCGAACTATGGGATGTCTAACTTGTTTTCTGTCGAACTTACGAGCTTCCACTGTAAGTGTATAAGTAAGTATACACAAAGATATTTGAGATATGTTTCTTTTTTATTAGGAAAGAAACTCAGTGAGCTCCAACACTCCTTCTCGTGACGTAAGTGTATTCATCTCCCTACACCAACATCATGAGTCGTCTATGAGATGTATGTCCGAACTGTGAATCTTCGCTTTCGCCCCCAGCGGTTACCGCCAGATTGTGCGCTAGTACGTTATGATTTATGGTTCAGGGTGATGTGTCATTTGTTAAGTGACGTATTAACTTATGTCCGCTTGCCCACAAATTTATTGCTGCGTAATTGACACTGCCCACAGTTTGTTTTACATGGTTTGCGTGTGTACGTAAACAAGACCAAAGAGCTCAAGAGTGGTGAGGTGGGAAATACAAGGAGGGTGGATTATCTGCACGTAAAGATGAGTTTAAATTTGTTTCGTGAAATAAACATTTCTTTATGTGCGATGAGTTTCGAAGTTACTGGTATAATGCAGTGATTAAATTGTAGTATATTCTGTTTTTCATGTCCGGCAGACCGAGTTTGTCAATGTTTCGATGTTAAAAATAACTGGCTTGAAACAAGACTACATTCAATAACGAACTTTTTAATTAAACAAATTGAATTAGTTTAAAAATGACAAAAACAAACAAATTATGCACCGGCTACAGAACGAATGATTTTAACTCCCTTCCTCTGAAATATTACAAGGTTAATCCCTACATTGAAACAATTTCAGAGGAAATGTATAGTAGGTGACCAGATTGTGCTTCTGGAGAGCAACTTCAGATAAAGTGAAATAACTTTTCTCTTAACACAAATAGTACATTAGCGTTTGTTAATTTATGTTTTAATTATATTAGACTCGAAAAGCTTTCAAAATGAGTTTGAAGTAATATACAGCGTACGTAAGGATGACTGGAAAATACTTCAGGTTAATGTAGTTTGTGTTAATCTATATGGATTTAATCTGACTATACATTTGTCCGAAAAGTAACAGTTGCGAAGTTATTGATGGGCGAACTTTTAAATGGAGAGAGGCATTATAGACACATTTCTACGTTTTCGGACATTTTGATATGATACATTACTGAAAATGCTGCATCTTGAGTTGTCCCAATAACTTTATTTCACAATTAAGTACAAACTCAGTAAGAAAATAAAATAATTACACAATACTAATTACTAAGGTTGCTTTTCTTATGGACTCGTATCAGGTACCGATACCGGGTGTCTTTCGCGACCTCAATGAAACACTTGGTACCTTGCCAGTTTCAGAGGGAAAACACACACATAGGGAACCATTCGACTGGGAAAACGTCGTCTGTATTCCTCAACAGCAGCCAAAGCATCGCTATCACAAAATCCACAAACAAAATCTTGTCTGTATATTCACTATGCGAATACATGAATTAAATGTCAATTGACGTGTGTTCAGTTTTGTGTGTTGCGCTAGCGTTGCGGTGCTCAGATGCTGCCGTGTGCAATAGATCTGGCATAACACGTCAAGTATAATACACGCAACCGGAAGATGTTACAGTATTTCTTCCCTTAATTTTTCCCTAACCGTTAGACTTTGGAGAAATGTACATTAACACGTTAAGTCAATGTAGGTTAATCTAAACTACATTATCCTGACGTATTTTAAATTCCTCATAAGGCATTCTGTATAAATTAATTTAATGTGTTGTCAAAGTAATTTATATTCTTTAGGAATTCGAATATTGTGAATTTTTAACTATGTCTATCTATCTCTCGATCCTAAGTGCTCTGAGTATTCGTCTTAATTGAAGGGTTCAGAACCATAGTGGGCCAAGCGCCATTTACTAAAACCGTAGAAAACAAGGTTTAAAATTAAGTTATTACTATAATTAATGGAAAAATATAGCTAATAATATAAAGTATACACATTAAAACTAAATTATATGTCAATTTTAATTAAACTATGGTATTCACTTAAATTTAACCCTTGCTTTCTCCATTTTTAATAAATGGCGCTTGGCCCACTATGGCTCTGAAGCCTTCAATTTTGCTTGCCCTTGCTGAACCTAAAACTTTTCAGCACCACTGTACCACGAAAAATACAATATATGTTTTTCATTTGAAAGTACCTAATATGTTTAGGTTCTAATGTAGTGCTTCCAGATATAACGTCTGTATAGTTACATTAAATGTATTAATAAATTTTAATTTATTTTCTCCATTATTTGAAGTTACGATTTCTGGCAGGATATCCATATTTTAGACGCGTTTCTCCTTGAAAACATGGCCAGTGAAGAGCTCTATTTTATTCTTTTCTTATCTCTGTTAAAAGATTTCGCTAGTGAATTATGGTCAAATTTGAACGTTATTCTCAACTTTTTTATATTTGTCATCAAATTTTCCGTTTCCATGGGAACAATATAGCGAACAAATCATGCATTATCTTAATACACTGCTCTTTAAATTGACTTAGCGTAATGGAAATTAATCCAATAGCTTTCTCAAAATATGCTATGAAATATTTCATAATTTATTTTCTCGGAAAGAAGAGCAAAAACGATAAAAATATGAAGGGTTTAGAGCCATAATGGGCCAAGCGCCATACATTAAAAACGTAGAAAACAAGGGTTAAAATTAAATGAGTACCATAATTAAATGAAACATATAGCAAGGAATATAAAGTATGCACATTATAACTGAGTGATTGTCAATCTTCATTAAACTATGGTATTCATTTATCTTTAACTCTTGCTTTCTCCGTTTTTAATAAATGGCGCTTGGCCCACTATGGCTCTGAACCCTTCATTTATTAAATTTTTTATTTGAAATATTCCTAAGTATAATCCCCTAAAAGTATTTTTAATGTGAAAGAAATAATAGCTCGAACCTGAATCTCCTATGAGAAATTTCGATGCCATAGCCATTCAATGAAAACAGTGTGTCGCGTCTGTGGCGTATCGAATTTCCATATTAGACGACTGACCTCTACGATACGAGAGCATTCTTGGAATTGCACTATTACGAAATTTTATTTCAATACTTTGGCAATATGTTTTAATATAAATTGCTGCATTACTGTAATTTTAGCGTACCAAGTCTCGCTAACAAGCTTCAACATTATACGGGATGTTATTAACACGAAAGTGGTGAGATTATAACCTAAAGGTAGAGCTCGTAAAGTACCAGTTTAAATGTCTAGCATGGTACAGTTTAGGTGCGAAAACAACGTAGATGACTCGGAATTTTATCGCTGCGCTTCATATAAAAACTTCCTCCAAATTGTCTTCAATAACATTAAGAGAGTATAAATCTAGTTTTATTAAACATAAAAACTTTTGTGTGGTTAATTTTTTTTAGTATCCTCCTTGAAATAAAAGTAAATTGAAATTATTAGTATGTTTTTATATATTTTTTTTAGTTTATCTCAAGTTGTACTTTCTTGATATTCGGATATAGAACATAGTTCAATAGTAATAATAAATGCTCCTAACGTTTCGGTATATAAATAATATCAATTACTTTTCTTTGTGTTGAGGTTATACTTAAGGTTAAGTATTGTTGAAGGTTAAGGTCATAGTTTGAACGTTTCAAAATTGACAACCCAAACAGCTCTTCATGTTCCTGTGAACACACCACACAAACAGTCGACCACCTATTATTTGAGTGCCCACTACAAGAACGCAAGAGATACCGGCTAGGAACCCATCTTAGCATGTGCGATAATAACTTTCACACCATCCATAACAAAAGTTCTTCTGAAGCAATGTTGCTTAAAGGAATTCCACAAATTTATCACAGATGTGTTTAAGACCTTGTAGGAAATAACATTCTTCAATATAAGCAACAGTGTCCTAGTTATTCTTCTAGGAGCGAAATTTGTAACTTTTAAATGTGTGGTTACTATGTTGAAGTGTATGTGTTGTAGCGGATGCTTGACTTATTATTTAGTAGTATTTATTTATTTAACCTGGTAGAGATAAGGCCGTCAGGCCTTCTCTGCCCCTCTACCAGGAGATTCCAACTATAATATGAACAATAAAATTACAATTAGTATTAAATTTATAATTACAATTACAAATAACATTACAATTAGTATTAAATTTACAATTACAAATGCAATAAAATCAAAGTACGAAAAGATTACCTGACTAATTAAAGCTAGATAATTTATCATAGAGAAACAAAGAATATTTTATATTTACTGAATTACAAATTAAATCTAGAATAACAAAATTGTATAGCGATTAAATTACTGGATATTGAAATATTTTGTGATAGATTAAGGAAACTATTTACAAGAAATCAATTACTGACCAAGTGCCTAGTAAGTTTGCGTTTGAATTCAATTTTATTTCGACAGTCCCTGATGAAAGCAGGTAGCGAATTCCAGAGTCTTGGCAGGGCTATTGTGAAAGAGGATGAGTATGAGGAGGTGCGATGGGATGGTATTGTTAGTATTGTTTCATGACGAGAGCGTGTGTTCAGATTGTGGTGGGAAGAAAGGTAAGTGAAGCGAGACGACAGGTACGAAGGAATAGAAGAGTTCAAGATTTCGAAGAGAAAGAGAAGTGAATGTAAATTTATTTTCTTATCCAGTTTAAGCCAACCTATTGCTTCTAGGGATGGGGTAATATGATCATATTTACGAACATTGCTTACAAAACGTACACACAAATTATGAGCACGTTGAAGTTTCATTTTGTTGTCGCTGGAGAGGTCAGTCAGTAAAATGTCCTCATAGTTGAAATAGGGAAATACAAGTGTCTGCACAAGGGACTTTTTTAAGCAAGAGGGGAGATGAACATGTATGTTATGAACATGTTATGTATGTGAGTTGTAGTTATGGGATGCTTGATTTTATCGCAATGTCTTAATTATGGTTTGATTGTGCTTCTGTGACAAATATGTATTAATTCATGATGTATGGTACGCAAAGTTGCATACTTGTTTTATAGAGGTCGGCTTTTAAGAAGTGTTCCGTGTGTGTGTTGTTACTGCTGTTTTGTATGTCTGAAATTGATGCCTGATGTTGGCTTTGCAATCGCAATGTCTAAATTACGGATTGTTTATGTTTTGTTTTCATTGTGTAAGCTAATTTATGTTTCTTTTCCATTTGTCTTTATGCTTATCTTTTTTTTTGTGTAAAACTAGAGCCCTAGCATACATACGTAAATTAGAGATCCAATAATAATAATGTTATACAAAAGTAAGTTCCTATTTTGAAATGGTATTAAGTTTGTCAAATTTTTAGATTCCACAAAAATAAAAACACCAATTTATTTGTAAAGAAATGGGATTTTATTAAAACACGAAAGAATTAAATATGACCACCACCGTGTTGTTCAATAACAATCAGTATTTCTTCTATGCTATAAACGGTATTAGTAAGGACATTCGTAGGAATATTTTCCAGGGCCGCTGACAGGATTTATGGGCCCCTGTGCAATATTGTGCTCGGGCCCCGTTGAATAAAAGTTAAAAATGACAATTTACCAATTATTCTGACGATAATAATTATTTTCGAAATAAATAAAAGATAACCCCATACACAGATACGAATCTAAAAATATACACTTTTGTTACATTGAAAACTTTTAGCAAAACTTCACATCAGCACAATATATCACGCTTCTTTTTCAATAGGGCCTGCATAGTATGTTTTGTGACTTTTCGTCTTTTCATTGTCGTTTGTTTCGTTTCGTTTTCATAAAACACTATTCTTAAACAGCTGTAATTTCTGACTTGCAGGCCAACATCAACAAACAATTCTCCTTGACATCACTGATGCAAAATCATCAATTATACCATCAAAATTTAAAGGCCTAGCAAGATTACTCAGTCTTTCTTGGCACATTGTTACTCTGAATACATTTTTATTTCCTTCATTTTGTTTGAAGTTGGTGTGAAATTGAGTGTTGCTAGTGAAGTTGCAGAAAATAAACCAATCTCAAGTCCGTCTGTTCAGGTTGTCAAAAATGAAGACAGTTCATGCTTAGAAGTGAATACTGATGGTTGTGGCTGTCTAGAATAAAATTCTGATAACAGTAGTATTGAATCAGAACAAGCAAACAATAATAAAAATAATGTGTTAATATGTGCAAGTGAAACAAATTTACACACACCAGTTCCTAACTCTGAGTCATGGCAAGTAACCTGCGACCCTGGAAAACTAAAAAGTGGCAGACAAATTGTAAGTGTCATTGAATGTGTTGTTCGAGAAAGTACCCCAACCTGCCTAATAATCTTCTAAGTAACGGAACAAGAGCCTTTCCAGTATTATTTTCAAAACTCAAGAATGAAGAATGTGTTCCGAGAGACTGGCTAGTGTGGAGTGAAACAAATCAATCACTGCACTATTTTCCCTGATTTGTTTCACTCCACACTAACCAGTCTCTGGGAACACATTCTCCATTCTTGAGTTTTTAAAATACTGTAATACTGTTTTTGGAAAGGCTCTTGTTTTTGAACAGCACATTCAATGACACAATTTGCCTGCTACTATTTAGTTTTCCAAGGTCGCTCAATTTCACACAAACTTCAAAGTTCTACTCCCTTTCTTAATATCTTCCAATTTTTCTGTCTCTCCTTGCACTTCTCAGCTCCCGACTTATGCTTCTACTTGTCCATTGTCCACTGGTAACACTAATGAACAGAATTTACTAGAAAAACGACAACGAAAAGACGAAAGTTTGACACGAAACATACTATGTAGGCCCTACTGAAAAGGAAACGTGATCCTGCGGCTTGGATTTAGGAGAGTCCACTAGCATATTGTGGTGGGCCGGCAGGGGTTGGTAGTTAAGAGGACAAGCCAATTGAACGTGTTCGGTACAAGCGACGGGAACATATTTCAGGCAAATCCCGGAGCCCTTAAGTGTCGTGTCGATGATTGTTAACATGGGAAACCGATATTCTATTATATAAAAGTTAAACATTTACATAATGAAGTGGTAATTTGTATTAATTCTACTATTGTTGTCAGATTCATGTAACAAATGTTCTTACAAAATTTTATAGTACCGGTATGTACCTGTGAACAATTATTCGTAATAATGAAAAGTAATCAGACTCAATCTGACGGGCCCTTACTGCTCACGGGCCCATATGCACTTGCCCCATTTGCCCCCCCCCTTCTCGGCGGCCCTGTTCAATGACAACCGAAATTGACTGTTTCAGTTTCTCGCGTGTAATAGATCTACTAATAAATACATTTTCTTTTAGATAGCCCCAAAACCAGTAGTCAGCTGGATTTATGTCTGGTGACCTAGAAGGCCAACTGTTCGGAAAATGTCTACAAATTACACGATCACCAAATGTGTTGCGCAATGGTGTTTTGTGCGAGATCGTGAATATTTGCTTCGTTTCCGCAAAAAAACCAATCCGCGGTAAGTCTAAAATTCCACATTCAATATTCCCAACCTAACACACATAACAATTTCCCTCTTCTTACCGCTTAAATGACATATTGATTTTACTGCTTCAGGTTTTTATCATATTATTTTTAGAGACTTTCAATATAGTAATAATTATAAATTGAAAACTTACAAGTTAATTATTATTTTTAAATATTTGCAAAAATTAAGTAAACTCTACAACTCCACTAAAGTTACTGCATTCGTGATGCAAGTAACATTAAGGAAGCCGTGAACAAATCAACAAGATTCCAGATGCCGATGTTATTACTGCAATATGTTATATAAATAATATTATTAAAATATTAAAATGAAAAATAAATCATTACATAACCTTACCGTTTGTTTTAAGTTCGCATTTATAGACTGGGGGAAAAAAAAAGACAGACATATATCACGGCCTGCTGGAGTACAGTAAACACAGAAAAAGTTTTAAAGCAACAAAGTTGAAAATAGAAATTTTTGTTTTGCAAATTTGCCGTCATTGAACAGAAACCAAGATGGAGATTTCATTGCAACTAATTAGAAAGTCCTCTTTCAGGTATGTAATAAACGATCTTCGCACAAAATAATGTACGATACACGAGCGGTACGTTTTCTTTCAATTCTCGGAAATTAAAAAAGCTCAACTACGTTTCGCTTTTTCAAACTTTTCCTCGAACATGAAAACTTCAACATACCGCTCTTGTAACGCATATTACTATTACATTATTGTGTATGTGAGGTGGAGCGCCGTCTTGCATAAAAACAATGTTTTCAATTTGAAGATTCTGTAACGCTGGTATTGCAAAGTCTTGCAACATTTTAAAATAACAGTTTTACCGTCACTGTTTTTCTTTGTCCATCATCAGTTTTTTCATAGGAATACTGTACTATTATGAAATGTGACGTAAAACTATACCAGACAGTAACCTTTTATCATGTAATGATAAAACCACTCTAAAAATTATTAAAATTATTCTCCTACTGCAGTCTGTATTCTGAACAACAATTATTGTTTATACAAGCGTGACACAGTTACCATAGCAACGAAACATGCATGAATAAAAACCCGAAACCTTCTAAACAGTAATGGTAGCTATATGAAACCAAACAGCTTATATGTACAGAATATAAAACTGTTTCAAAATGGGAATTTACTTTTTAATAAACTTATATAATTACACGTCAACAATAAAATTGACGTTTTGCTAATATTTATTGGACTTCACCTTATCACGATGGGAGGGTTCAGTACCCAATGAACCAGATGGCTTGGTAAGAGTAGCTGGTTATACTAGCTAATTGCCTAGCAAGAGGTGAGGGGAAGCTAAGAGGATGCCAAAATAATGTAATCCAATCGATTTCGAAGTAGAAGTAGACTTTTGATGAAATGGAGAGACCAAATTTATTCTCTTGACAACGGAACAGGCCAGCAGGCCTAAACCTTGAAGTGGATGATGATGATGATGATGATGGTGATGATGATGATGATGATGATGATGATAATGGCAATAACATCCAACCTCCGAATGAGATTCTGGTCGATATGTACATCTCACCTCACGGTATATGTCATGTATACATCTGAAGTCTGATTACGTATCTAATCAGCAGGCTTCGAGACTTCGGACCCAATAGAGCAGTTCAGTGGGAAATCCGCATAACGTCCTACTGAGTATAGTGGTAAAGCGTACAGTGGGTGGAAGTACTGTAGAATGGATGCCAACAAATACGCAAAGGAAAACGCTTTGGATTTGAAGGTTCTGACGAATAATTTGGTTTTCATACAAACTGTGTCTGAAACTATTACACAGTTAGAAAAGTCAGAGCAAGAGATGCCGGAAGCCCCCAAATAAATTTAGAAAATGATGCAGAGAATTAATGAGACATCAAGTACACCGGTTACTGAACGTGTAAAACAGAAGTGGTAATCAATTTTATGTAAAAACAACGGATATATAACATTGTGTAACATAAACAGCAAATTAGTGGATATAGAATTACTCGAGAATGAAGGACTGTCTCTTAGAGACTGCAATGATGTTAGGTGTTTTCGTTTTGCTCCTATCACGTCATGCGACGTAGAGCGCAGCTTTCTACAATACAAACTTTGGCAGATAACCGAAAAAGATTTACGTCTGAGACACTGAGAATGTATCTTGTAGTACATTGCATTTCGGTACTGTAATTGCACTTCCTAAAGACGACCAATAGGATAAATGAAAAAATAAAAATTGCTACATGATTATTTCCACCATTAACACTGTGATAGTTAAACACAAATTCTTATACAAGACAGGAGAATAAATGCTTTTCACATTCTTTTGACATTATCATTGTGTAATGTACATTTACTTTCAGAATGTACATATGTGTGTTTCCCCGTACTCTAAATAGCAACGTTGTTACCTCAACACATCTCTATCTGCAGCGAAT
This sequence comes from Periplaneta americana, assembly GCF_040183065.1. Taxonomy (NCBI): domain Eukaryota; kingdom Metazoa; phylum Arthropoda; class Insecta; order Blattodea; family Blattidae; genus Periplaneta; species Periplaneta americana. Next base: position 125,235,883 of record NC_091130.1, on the reverse strand, counting down.
CAACAACCTATAGTGCACGCACAGTAAACTTATTGCATCGGGTCCAGAGTCTCGAAGCCTGCTAATCAGTGATGTATGCAACGGAGGGGAAAGGAACTGACCACCCTAACCCATTACCTCCTGGCTTAGTCACCTCATGAGTGATACCTTATTGGTGTCACATACGGGGTTCAAACCTAACCTCTGACAGTTTACTAAACAAAAGGAATAACATAAAAAGAAACGTTTTAAAATCAACATCTACAAAACACGTCTCGAAGTCTTTTGTAGGTCTCATGCAAGTTTTTGCAGAGACTAATATTTACTTTCTCACATGAAGGTATAAAACTGTAGTCTGATTCTTTGCTTGCTTCTATCCTGATAAAAGATATGCATTGTCGTCTTACCCACCATGGTTCTCGTTTGTTTTAGGTCTATATTGAATGGAAATCAAATATGACTTCCTCTCCGACATCCAGACCATGTAAACATTCTTCCAGTAACTCTACCACGAGAGAATGCTCTTTTAATTTTATTGGGGAGCTACGCTCCTGACTTTATAAGTTCAGGGAGAGAAAATTGACTCCCCACCTCCAAAGTCGATGTCTATGAACTATAAAATTCTTATTTATCTTTCTTCCGAAGAAAACTCTACTCACAATTTGTATCGGGGGCGGTAAACTGCACACACGTTTCAGGTATATTACCTAAAAGAAGGTATTTACACACACCGATTTTGGATATGTAATCTGCACACTCAAACAACCCAGGTAATAAAAAGAGGATGTAAATTGCACACAGAGCTATAATGACATGCATTTCCTTTGAACATACTCCTACTACAATATTAACGTATTAACCAATGGTGGTATTTTGTTCGCTTAATGAATTCCAATCGGGATACATGCTTCTCAGTAAAATCTTTTATATTTCTCTCCATAGATTCTTTCTTCTTTAAAGAGCCTAATTTTTAATTTTTGCTGCAGTAGATATCCCCTGAATTTTCACGTATATGTATATTTGAAATTCAATTAACCTGTTTGTAAAAGTATAAATATCAGGATGAGCAGAGTAAAACGTCTTGTAGAATCTAATATGAAAATACTCACAGACATTAATTAGTTGTACGCTGCAAGCTTTCTGTTTTAGCTGCCCAGATGGAAGGAGGAAAGGTAGCGTCAACGTCTACATAGGTGTCTACTAAATAGTCACAAAAGTTATCCAGCTTTTCATCTTGTGGCTTAATGGCCACTAAATGAGATACAAAACATCCTTATGTAGGTCTAAAAATGGTAGAGCGAATACAAATTTTAACCATATGCCGATTTCAAAATAACTTTTACATTTGTTTATTAAACCATATTTCTTTAATCTGACAAAGCCAAGATTGACTAGGTGGAATGTACATCCAATGACATTGGCTTCACTCCATACAACACTTATTGCAGCATAGATAGCACTTATAAACAACTGTGTTCAAGGACCAATACTTTATGTTGAACTGCTGTGTAACTATCCATTTGAGTCAGTCTAATTAATACAGTACCTCTCTCCTTTCATTACAATTGTCAATTTTGTTTATCGCTTGTAACATTGGTTGACATTGCGTTCGATTTAGATGTTATTTATTTATTTATTTAAATTTTAAATATACAGAATAAAGAATATAATTACAAACAAACAAGAGAAATAGAAATAAAATAATACAAACAATATAAAAAGGAGATACAGTAGTATTAACAGAATTTGAGACCGAATGAGCAGCGCTCGTGTTCGGTCGCAGTTCAGATATAATATTAATAAGCCTATAAGAGAATATAAAATAAAATAAAATACGAAATGGAATTAAAATTACAGTTACAGAAATTATATAATACAATATTAATATAAGAGAAATATAGAAAATAAAAAAACAATAATAATAATAAAAATTAATAAGTAAAATAAAATAGGAACTAAAATTTAAATTACAGCGGCAATGGAATTATATAATATAATATTAACACCAGAGAAGAATAATATCGCACGTGAAAAGTAGGACATATATATTTTTTTTTTTCAAAATTATAGAATACAAATATAATATAGGTTGATTAATTCATACACATAGGCTATAAATTTATTTAATAAAATTGAAGATATTAACACGTTTCTAATTTTCTTGTTATATGTTAGTGGGTTACATGTTAGAAGTTCTGGGTGTAATTTAGTTAAAGCATTGTACAACCGAAGGCCAAAATTAATGCTATGCTTTAGACCAGCAGATGTGAAACATTTAGGTTCTACTAATGTTAAATTAATATTTCGTCTTATGTCATAATTATGTGTCTGTAATACAAACTTATTACGATTTTTATGATAAATTTTTAACAGCGTATACATACAAATTTGTTCAATATTAAATACATTAAATTCAGAATAAATTAGTTTAGTTGGATAATCGAAACGTTTCTTCAAACAAATTTTAATTATTCGTTTTTGTAGTAAATTTAACGGACTAAGATTAATTTTTGTACTTCCACTCCAAACAATTATACCATATTGAATGATAGACTGAATAATGGCCAAATAAACATTTCGTAGAACTCTAGTGGATAAGTAGCATCGAAGATTAACGAATTTATAAATTGTTTTACGAAGCCTCTTACAGAGTATTAAAAAAATAATCCGAGTTATGCTGTGTGTGCAGTTTACATACGACCCTTAGTACCTAGGTTTTGTTGTGTGTGCAGATTACATGCCACAAATATACAGTGAAGGTATGGGAAAAAATATACCTGAAAAGTGTGTGTAGTTTACCTCCGCCCATTTGTATCGTTCTAAGCATGTATCACCTTGAAACACGAACTTTGGACATAATGATGAGTATGAAAGCCACACAACCGCTAACATGATTGGGGATCGACTAACGACATCTTTGACAAAGCACCGTCGGCGACCTACGTTTTGGAATTCTCGTTTCTGACAATGTGAGGTCGTTCAATATTTCAGACAACGCTGGTCTGCGGTTATTTCTGGCATGCTTCTCGAAGCTTGTGCTCCATCCTTCATAGATAAATCAATCAGTTATAAAGAAGGCAGCATCCCATGCGACACTCACCCGTCTATAAGTGGCACTTCGGTGAGAATCTGGCGCGCCATCTCCAGTCTTTCTCTGCCGGAAGAGACGCTCTCGACCCGGAAGCCGGCCGTCATTCGACCCGTCTCGCGCGTCAGCAGCGTCAAGACGAGCAGTGCCACCTGCAGGCGACTCTCGGCACAACAGCCCGCCATCTGTTAACAAGGACAAGCCATCACTCAATCTAAAGCCCTGACACAGCTCTAGCCTGTTTCTAACAGAAAAGATCACAGATTTGAAACATAGGCTACCGAGATCGCTAGCTGGCTATCTCGGGAAATTTTGGGGACTGAGGTCGTAGATTAGCTGTCCCACCATTTGTCGAGCGGGCAAAGTACATATTGATACCAGTTAAAGAGGACGGCAAGATAGATCTACAGGTTTCAAGTAAAAAAAAATAATTTCAATTAATTGTTTAACTTTAAAATGGACATTTTTTCTCCCATTAGTGAAAGAATTTTACAGGTGTGTACGTTATTTTATGTTATGGTAAGAAATGTACTGTCCCTTCAACTAACGCCTCTTCAATCGGTATGTTTACTGTTAAGTGTATGTGTATGTATGTATTTATTCACACTGCAATGGGTATATACCCGGCGGCAGTGGTAACTAATTACACTCAATAATGACAATAACAAACACAATTAATAAAAAATACAATTAATAATAATACTAATAATTAATACTAACAATAATTAATAATAATAACAATAATAATAATAAATAATAATAATAATAAATAATAATAATAATAATAATAACAGGGAACATCCTAAATTAAATGAAGCACGATCACTTAAAATAACATTTAAAGTAAATCTAATTTGTATCTTAAACCTAAGTTCGAACTAAAACCCACGAGTTCGAATTAAAACCCACGATGTGGGAATATATGCCTCGCACCTTGGATGATAAGGAGGTTACAATATTTCTTACTAATATCACAGTCGAGTATATACAGTCACGAAGCTCAATACGTAGGGAATATGCATCCATAGATAGTTGCTAACCACTTGGATGCTACTATCGCCTCATCACATACAATGTGAAACAGTACCGGCACAGTCTATTGTTCCTAGTATCCTCAACAACTCAAGCTTCGTGACTGTATATACTAGTATGTGCTGATATCTCAATCATGGCAGCTTTAAACCGCTGTACATTTGGATTGTTATTGTATCCCTGGGATTGTATTATTCTGGAAAAGAAAAAAAATATAGTATAAGTGATCTTAAGTGATTTTGTAACTTAAAATAAAGTGTAGGCCTAGTGTCGGTTTGTGACAGGGACTTCTTCGAGGTTTTTTTAACAATTTTTTTCTATTAGAGTGTGTGAACTTGCATTTCACTCACTGTTATCAGTGCTGAAAGTGAACTTTTAAGACACTAATATGTAACAAAAAGTGTAATTACTTTACACTTTGCTATTCATTTTACGAACTGCCAAAGAAAATGTAATATTCAATGTACAAATTTAGTTCAGTAAGAAATTAATGCAGTATCTCGATCTTTATTACTCAAATATTTCACGTTACAGAAGTAACTAACACATTTAACATTAATATTTACACTTTAGTCCTTATTATTCTGAAGTTACGTCTGTAGCAGTAATTGCAACAAGATATGAAATTCAACTTTTTCTAATGTTTTGTTGATTACATGGCCGGTTTAGACGGTCATGAAATCGTGATCATTAATAAAACAGGCTGTTAAGTGTATATGTACGTGAACGACCACAAATATGATCAGAAAATGCAGGCGCTAAATTTTTAAAATTTTGTAAGAAAATGAACTCACAATTGGACAAGAATTACAAGTACCACAACGAGACTTATTAGAACTTAAATATCTGATAAACGTATAAAAAAAGGTTACTAATCATATTTTTTTACAATTCTCTTTTTATTTTAAATAAAATTTTCCAAAATTTGCAAATTTTACAAATATTATTTCATAACTCCACAACCATTGGAGATAGAATTCTGAAATTTTGTACACTGATTTAACATGTATTTATGCAAAATGTAGACTACTATAAAGTCCATTTCTTTGAAAATATAACGATTAGGTCACAAAATATTATGTAAATTTTAATATATTTTATATAAGACAAATAAAAAATTAATTGTATTAAAACAAATAAATCTAACGTCTGAGAGTAGTCTACTTTTCAGAAATAAGTGTTCATTAAATGCAGGAAAAATTTTAAAGATGTCAGAGAGATCATAACAATGTTATGATTACGAAATGATGTAACTGCAGAATTTCTTTGTTTTTTTTTTTTTCATACTTAGATAAAGCTGGTTTGAAAAATATTAGTAATATTTTTTATACTTTTATCAGATATTTAAGTTCTAATAAGTCTTGTTGTGGTACCTTGTAACTTTTGTTCAATTGCGAGTTCGTTTTCTTATAAAATTTTAGAAATTTAGAGCCTGCATTTTCTGATAATATTTGTGGTCGTTCAAGTACATATACCCTTAATCCCTGGATATGCGTACTTATTTCTTAATGGTTCTGAGTTTACACGGTCATGACATAGTGATCTTGTATCCTCTCCAATATGAAATATTTATTTACATAAATATGATATTTTCATTTATAATATTTACATATAGAGCGAATCCTCCGGCCTTATCTTGTCAAATACCATCTTGCTATCACCAATTCCATCGACGTAAAAAACCAGTATTTGGTACAGCATCGTTAAATAACTAAGTAAAAAATTATGATTTCTGTCGTTGATTTTAAAATGTCTGTTTAATTTTAGTCATCGTCGGCGTAGCTCAGGCGGCAGCCTTTTGCCTGCTGTTCCAGTTGCGCTTGGGCGTGAGTTTGATTCCAGCTTCGCCGATTCCCTGGATGAGTTTTATTTATTTTTTATTTAAGTAGGTTATTTTACGACGCTGTATCAACATCTCAGGTTATTTAGCGTCTGAATGAAATTAAGGTGATAATGCCGGTGAAATGAGTCCAGGGTCGAGCACCAAAGTTACCCAGCATTTGCTCAAATTGGGTTGAGGGAAAACCCCGAAAAAACCTCAACCAGGTAACTTGTCCCGACCGGGATTCGAACCCGGGCCACCTGGTTTCGCGGCCAGACGCGCTGACCGTTACTCCACAGGTGTGGACTTGTGTTTTATTCCTGAGGTTTCTTCGTAAGAACAATTTCAGGTAATTTATGATGAATCTTCGCCAAATGCAACATCGCTATCACGTATTCCATCAACGCTAAGTAATCTAATAGTTGATAAAGGGTCGTTGAATAACACACTAAAAAAAAGCATTTCTATTGCCTGAATTTAAGGAGTTAGGTACAGCATACAGCAGTAAAATTTTCAAAATATTCAACATTTTCTTCCTCCATTACTGTACATTGTAGAATAATGAAAATTCGAATGTGTAAAACTCTGTCCTTCTGCCTTATAAAAAATATTTTACGAACAAACAAAATTATATTAGCCTATTTCCCCCCCCCCCCCACAATTCAGAATGGTGGCAGTTCACTGTGCACTGATGAAGCTTTTCCGTCATAACACAAAAACTATCCAATATTCTGTGATGAATTTTTTTGTGTGTATTTATGCATTTCATATTTACAATATGATGCAAAATCACACCTCTACCTTTGATACATTGTCTGATAAAAAATAAATTAAATTTAAAAAATAGTCAAATACCAGTATTTTCATCTAACACAAAATAAAAAAAAATATATTATTTATTAAGGAATGTAGTTGAAACAGGACGCTATTGTAAACATGAGTATCATCAATAAAATAAAAGAGAGAGAACATGAAAAATTTAACAAATTTATGATTTATGCGGGAAACGCTTCATCACTGCACAGTGAACTGCCACCATTTGAATTTTGAAAAAAAAAAAAAAAAAATTAATCGTAAAAATATATTTATGCTCGGCCATGCCGAAATGTAGTATTTATACACCTGGTAGCAGCCCTTTAATGGACCTCATTAAAGTACACCTATTCATTAAAGTTTAGGTGTTCCACCAATCAGAAAATACCATTGTAGCAATATGAAAGCGCAAGTATCGATTATTCTCGGATATGCAATCGAAAATCAATAGCGAAACGTCACAGAGGCTGGAAATCCAATACTGTCGCAGAAGGTTATGTTCTGTTACTATAATAATTAGCGTTAATTGTAAATAATATTCAAATAAATTCAATTTGTCATCTCTTTTTCAATGTCTAAATCAATTTGAAGGTTATATCAAGATTAATGTTTATTTTACTCTCTAGATTATATCAAGGTCAATGACATTTGTTTCTCGGAAAAATCAATACTTTAGCGTCTGCGCACATCTCACAATTTACGAGATATTGCACAAGGTCAGTTCCGCTCCCCAGTCAGATAAGAATAACATGAATACTTATGAATAATTTCAAGTTAGAAATATGGTCGAGCATAAAAAGTCGTATGAAACTTGCCTATAATGGTAATTAAGACGCTCGTATGAAAATTATGAAACGAGCGCAAGCGAGTTTCATAAAAAAACTCGCGTCTTAATTACTACCATTATAGGCTCGTTGCATAATGTACTATTTTCATATAGTAGAAGGACAATGTTTTACACCTACCAATTTTCATTATTGTATAAGATACAGTAATGGAGGAAAAAAATGTTGAGTATTTTTAAAAATTTTCTGCTGTAAGCTGTACCTAATCCCTTAATTTATGTTAGTGTAATGTAGTTCTCTTGCAATACCATGCATTAGGGTTATGTGAAAAATTACTTTTATGTAACAAGTCTTGTATATCAGCTAAGTTTGGTAAAAATTGGTCCCTGATGGGTAGAGGGCAATCATAGAAACTGACCACATCAGCTTGACGTCCCTATGGAAATCAAGCTGATGGCTTCTGTCTCTTTAACCGCTAGAGGCTGTCGTACAGTTTTATGGTGCGGCGTATGTCACAGGTAATAAGGCAAAGCACATCGTGGGAGATAGCTGCTGCTATAAACAAGCGACCAGGCAGGCGAAAGCAATTCTGATTCAGTTTACTGACTTGGGGAATTTAGTATTGCTTACCGAAATGCTGTGTCACGTCTCACGGTTGCTGCTTATCATATAAACACACAACACTGACAATAGAGTCTAACATACGGTGTTGTAATTTCAATTTAAGGAAGGACTTGTTATGTTTTACTCAAAATACGTTGAAGCTTGTCGTTCTCCATGGTGTTCGCTTTATTTTTATTCCCATTTAATCCAAAGTTCGTGGGTTGAAATCCAGATCAGTTGGATTAAGTTAGCCTATACGGATTTCTTGAGAAGACAAGCCCAGGCTTTTATGACAAATAAAATAACATTAACCAGACAACATTTCAGGCTATATAGTATGTAAGTGAAACGGATTGGTTTACTGTACTTAAATAATTGTTACATCTTTATATACAGGGTGTTTAAAAATACGGGGCATAATTTCAGGTATGTATTTCCCACATGTAGACAATCAAAATAGTTAATTACAACATGTGTCCGGAAATGCTTCATTTCCGAGTTATGGCCTTCACAACATTGAAATTCACCGGAACGTTTTTCTTTCCGCAGGTCGTTGTCATTACAGAAGTTGTTCAAAATGTCCACCTCCTGCTTGAATACAGACCTCACATCGATGTCTCATTGACCTGCGAACACGATCCCAAACTCCAGGAGTATTGCGTATGTCCTCAGATATGATAAGGATACAATTGATACTCTTTCAACAGTCTCCAGACAGTCGTATGAGGAACACTGACTTGCAACGCTACCTTTCGTATGCTGATAGAAGGAGTCATGTTCACAGCCTCCAGAATCTCCTCCTGTACTTCTGGAGTTGTATATCTTGGTCGTCCACTCCCCAAACCAGAAGAGTTAAATTTTCCATACTCGCACAAACGGTAATGGAGACGTACAAATGTCTTCCGATCTGGACATTGTCGCTGTGGGTACCTCTCCTGGTACAAACGACGAGCCAGCGCAGCATTGCCGTCCGCCTTACCGTACATGAAGTATATCTCTGCCAGCTCTTGATTTGAATACATGTCACACAGTCTAACGCTTATACAACACTGAACGTAACCTCCGCCTCGGAATGAAATGTCAGAGTGCCCTCTTAATGTCTCCTTTGACGGCAACGACCTGCGGAAAGAAAAACGTTCCGGTGAATTTCAATGTTGTGAAGGCCATAACTGGGAAATAAAGCATTTCCGGACACATGTTGTAATGAACTATTTTGATTATATATATATATATATATACATATGTATATAATTTGAACTGGTAATGGAAATTACGGGAAAACGGCTGAACGGATTTTTAATGATCCCTCATTTTGAAGCTTGGAGTCGATTATTCAACATAATTTCACTATTTTCTAAAATCCATCTGTCGTCACTAATTGTATTTCAGAATAAAACAAAACACACACTACAGTAAACAATATTACACGAAGGCCATGACCTGCAAGAATGCTGACATATTTAGAGGTCAAATGAAATTTGTTATTAAAAACTTCAAAACTCACTAAAAATAATTTACAGGTCTGATTCCGTGATGTGTAATTTTCTGAGTACAGCTGTGTATTGGATATTAAAATCTACAAAACTTGAAGTGGTTTGATGACGTTATTACCATTAGAAATGAAAAATTATTATAGTTAATGCCTGTGACTATTTTTTATTAATTATACATATTAATGCTATATTCATGATATGAAAGTAAAATGTTTCGGGGTTATATAAATAGATGTAGAGAATATCTTAAATTATAGTGGCGGCTATATAGTATATACAGTACATGTTACTGAAAACTATAAAACTTACGTAAGATAATATTGTTAATATTGTTATTAAAATCAAATATTTTTATAGTTATTAATCAATTTTTCGTATACTTTATGGCGGTGTGGCGTAGATATTTTTATGCGTGATTCTCTTCAGTATTGGCTCGAGAGAGCGCAAAAATTACAGTTCCTAAGGAAAGACCATAAGGTAGCCTATTACTTACTGATAAAATAAGAGGCCTACAAGATTTTGTAGTCTCACGATCATTTCAGCAAGATCTCTTAGCAGGTAAAATGATTTTACCTTCTACATTTCAAGGTAGTTTACGAAACATGCAGCAGCTATACCAAGATGCTATGTCTATTGTTCGAAAGCATAACAAACCTGATATATTTTTTTTTTTTTAACTTTCACCTACAATCCACAATGATCTGAAATAGCTACTGCTATACTTCCACATGAAAAACCGACTGATCGTCCTGACATTGTTATTTGCGTTTTCGTGTACAAACTAAAAATACTGAAAGAGTATAGGTTCAAGAAAAAGTACTTGGCATAAAAAAACATTCAGAGTAGGTTTCATTATTATGGAAGCAAATAACGTTCAGAATGTCTGGTATTCTTCATTGAAAATAAATCTGAAAAATATTTATTTGAAGATCTAATGAACTTAGTTTGCAGCATTTGCTGCACAAGCCACTAGTATTGTATAGCCTAAAGAAATCAAAACTATATCAGATTGTAAGCTACTCCAAACAGATACAATTAAAATACAATTAAATTTTCATATAAAATAGAGGCAAAAGTTTTACCAGCAGAAAATGAACATAAAAATTTAGGTATATTATTTAGGAGTAATTTTACATTTCATAGTCATATTAATAATATTATAAATTTGTCCTATAAAATTTTAGGTTTTGTTATGAGAAATTCTTGTAAATTTAAAGTCAAAACTATAATAATTTTGTATAATTCCATTGTTCGATATAAATTAGAGTATGCTGCTGTTATCTGGAACCTAATTACTACCAAATATATTCTGGTACTAGAAAAAATTCAAAATAAATTTCTAAAATGGTTATATGAGAGACTTTATAATGATTATCCTACCTATGAGAGTTATGCTACAATGCTTCAACATTTCCAATTTACTAGTTTGCAAATTCGACGAAATTGTCAATTTTAAACTTTCTTTATAAAATTATTAACAATAAGTTGGACTGTATTGGTTTATTTTATTATATAACATTATATGCACCTAAGCTTTAAACGAAATTTCAAAATTTATTTTACATACCAAGGACAAATACTGAATCCCACAAAAATTCCCCAGTTTTCCAAATGTTACAGTTATACAATAAATTACATCCCCATCCTAATGTTGATATTTTCAATATGAATTTCCCTAGATACAGAATTATTTGTTATCATATTTTACAGAATATTGTTGTTAGTTAATTTGAAGCTACTTTCACACCTTATTTCAATTTCTCTTTTCTTCTTTCTCTTATTTCTATTTTGTTTCAGTTTTTAATAAGTGTGTGTTTCTTTTTCCTTGTTTATGTTTTATAAATTAATTTTTTAGTCGTGAACATTGTAATTGGGCTTTGCCTGTTATGTTCAACAACAACTGAATAAATAAAAAATAAAACATATAGTAGTATTGTTTTTTTTTTCTTGTTCCATATTCTAGCTGTGAAGCAATGTACGAATACCATGAAATGTTAATAAATTCAATACAATATATTTTATTTCCTTACATTGTTTATTAAGAGTTCGTGAAACAGGCAGGGGCACTTTGATTGTGAAGTTCATTATCGTTCTAACTTCTTCTTAATTATTGGTACCAGCATGCTCAGAATCACTAAAACTATTTCCCATGATCTTCATATTTTATATTTTTAATACAAACATAATGTTCTACTACCTGCAATTAATTGTTTACAAAACATTAATAGTAAAATGATAAATCATCTCGAAAAATAGTTCCTATGAACTGGAAAGAACAGACAAGAACGAGAAATATTGCAACATCGCCTTCCTGTCAAATGTACGGTTTGGAGATAACGACTCTCTTTGCGTTTAATTCAAAGCTCTCCGCCTGTCGCCGATGATAGCGACCTGAAAATACGAAGTTTATATCTCTTCAATGCGTAATAGCACTATAGCTTTCCTCATTGATCACATAACCGAACCTACCAAGACACTGGGCAACTCACCATATCATAGCGGTAATATTCAAAAGACAACGATTATATCATAAAGTAAGTAATCCAACATAAAGTACAACATAATAAAAGAGACAAAACATAGTTACAAGAAATATAGGAACACAACACCAATACAAGAACACAAGGATCCAATAAATACATCACATTAACATACGAAAACAAAAACACACATATGATCACATCTTCATTCAGGAAATTAAACTATAATATCGCATACATAACACAAAACATTCTAAAAAAGCATTTCAACACAAAAACCTCACGAGTGTATACAAACTCATATGCAATAGCTACAACTACTTCCACATCGGACAGACAGGCAGATAACTTCAAACACGTTACAAAGAACACATCACAGCCATAACCAAATCACACAACACTTCCACATATGCAGAACACATAAAAGAACGCCAACCGCACCTACAGCAACATAGACACAGACATGGAAATTCTACATATCCAACCGAAAAACCAGAAACTAAACACACTAGAACAATAAGAAATGTACGACACACAAAAACACAACCACAACAAATCCTCAACATACAACTCAATTTCAGAACACACACACTATTCGACTCCACACTACACCACATAAATTCACCGCCACAAGAAACATATACAAACCGAGTTCTGAAGATGGCTCCCAGGCTTAAACTTGTCAACTGAGGTAACTCAAACCCTAGGGTAAAGTTGCCTAATTCCGTGATATTCCTAATTCCGTAATACGTTTTTTTCACTGAATGTCACGGGGTTGGGTATCTTGCTAGGAAGTTCACCGATGTCTCAAAAGTAGGCGAAAGATGCAATCTTTCGAGAAGAATGTCTGGCGCTGTGGTCGAACGGCAAAGGTTTGACTGACAATCATTTTTAAAAAGTATTAAGGAATTAGGGGTATCACGGAAATAGCCAACTTTACCCTATATCAGGGCTGGGCACAATACGAGATTGTGAGAAATGAGCGCTGTGTTCTTTAAAGAGCGGTTTTTCCGAGCGCTGTGACGTATGCATACTGTACTTCATTCAGTGTCGGTGCAGTGGTTGACTCTGCAGAATTGTATTATATTATATTATATTATATTATATTATATTATATTATATTATTTGTATGAATTCTATACGAACTTTCCACAGAAGGAGTTTCCAAAGTTTCATAGGCTAAGCATGTTTGGATCCACTTACACATGCGAGCAGTATTTCTGTCTTGAAAATGTGTAAAACCCGCCTGAGAAGCTGTATGTCAGACGGAAACCTTGATTATATTTTCAGACTGAACATGGCTCATTCATTTGTTCCGAACATTGAACGGCTTGTGCAAATGAAACGACCTCGTAAGTCTCGGAAAACAACCACGTAGTTATTCTGGTTATTGAGCGTCAAATGGTTTTGTTCAATAGAATTTATTTATTTATTTATTTATTTATTTATTTATTTATTTTTTAAGATTGGCAGAAGCACGATTTTGTTGCAATAGTTTATTCATGTAAAAGATTGTTTATTATTAATTATCTTCTTTTATTTCTGATTGCAATCTTTTGTTACATATGTTTATATTATTAAGAGTCTACCCTAACATTATGTAATTGTTAAAGCACTGTGCTCTTGTTATATTAATGCATGCAAGGTAGTTGTAAATGTGAGTTCTGCTCCGGCTTGCATTGCGGAGCGAGAGCAGCTCTGGCCGGCTAAATGGAGCCGCTCTCATGCCCGGCCCTGCCCTATATCATTAACACGAGAAAGTCAGATATATTTATGTATGTATGTATATACAGGGACATCATTTTATTTTTACTAACATTTTTAATATTAACCTGGCTATACTTTTAGAGAACCGGAAACACCGTTTGGTACCCCCTTCCACTACTGGAGTTCGATGATACTGGCGTAATATACAAACAAATCATTCACTAGGTATAGGAGGGAAGAAAAGTAGTTCATCCATTTACGTAAACTAGGAAATATCGCGATTTTGAGTTTGATCATTTTCATTAGGTTCTTGTTTAATCAAAATACAGTACAGTATTAACAGTGAGTTTTTTTTACTCACGAACTGAGCTATTCATTCGGATTTATTCATTATGCAGTGTATATTATACTGTCTACAGCACATTAGCGTACAATATAGAGAATGAAGTTAAATTAAAAAATAATCATAATATGGATTTAAGCACATTTTTGAAAATGGTGGCCGTTCATTTCGATACAGGCTTCAGTTCTTTTGTGCATATTATCGCACTATAGACTATTGCACCTAATCCCAATTACCAGTTTCGTTCTTCGTTCTAGTAACTCATGTTGAAATAATTCTGTACCTACTATATAAAAGATTACCTTACGTACTGTAAATTCAATCTTCACTTCTGCCCGATCCGAAAAGATAAAATTACTCAGACATGCTATCTACTGTCCGTCTAAGTAGTTATGTTGTAGGGTCGTAGAAAGGGAGGAAATCACGTGACAGTTATTTACTTAACGAGGCCCTTTTATTTAAGTTATTTTAAACAGTTGTATAACATTACGTAGACGTCCAGTTCCTAACAGAAATTAATGTTCTCAGAAAAGAGCTAAGACAGCCCAGCCACTAGCTGGCGAATAAAAGCTGGTGGGGGAAACCGGGATACGACGTAGGCAAATGGACGACAGTACCTGTGCGAAAATGATTCAATATTGAAAGCTCTTTCGTCACTGGGAAAACGCGAACATATTTTTGAAACGTACTGTTTACTATGACCGTAAGGCTACTATGTCTGTATATGCGGTCTTGGATCTGTGTGGAGGATGGTTGAACTTCATTAGTAGAAGGGGTGGGAGTGAAGTACATTAAAAAACTTAGGTACAATAAAAATTGAAGTAAAAATAAAATGATGTCTCTGTATATATATATATATATATATATATATATATATATATATATATATATATATAATATTATATTATATTCCTTAGTGATATAGTGTTAAAAGGTATGTAATCAAGATGTATAAACAAGTTTCCTTTATCTCACACAAAATTTAACC
Source organism: Periplaneta americana (assembly GCF_040183065.1). Taxonomy (NCBI): domain Eukaryota; kingdom Metazoa; phylum Arthropoda; class Insecta; order Blattodea; family Blattidae; genus Periplaneta; species Periplaneta americana. The sequence goes on along the minus strand of NC_091130.1, from coordinate 125,220,750 downwards.
AGAAACTACATTTAATTTATCTGCTTGAGAGAGCTTTGCAAAATGTAGAAACTTTTCAATTGCAACCGATGAGTTTATACGTAGCACATTTAACTTTTAAACACCCAAACTACTGTGTATATACTGTAGTAACGACGATACGGGGATTTATAACTTCGGCAATGTGTATTGTGAGAGTTCACTAACAACACGGATTAGACCCATCTGAATTCTAGGGACTATAGCCCACCTTCGAGTCCCGAGTCTGTGCGGCACAGAAACGCACTGGAATACTAAATTCCTTAACTGTCCTCCTCTCTCTTATTCTGTGCAGGAAGGTGGAGTGGTGTTAGCTTCACAGGGAATTAAGATGGAGAAGGATTTGGAAGGTGAAGTACCTTTGGGAACATTTTCATCCTTAAACTTGCATTAAACTTAAGAGAGTTTGAAGGAACGAAAATAAACAGAAAGCATAGCTTCATCCAAATAAAGTGGAACAATCGTGACAGAATGTCGCAATTGACTTCAGACTTTGAATTTTGAGCTTGCAATGAAGTCGCTGAAAGTTGATTATGAATAAGCACACAATAAAGAGAAATACTCGCAGCAATATTCGGAAAATATAACAGAAATTTTATTGAAAATAAAATCAAATAATATAAATAGATAAATAAATAAATAAATAAATAAATAAATAAATAAATACACAAATAAATAAATCAGGAAATGACTAAATGAATGAATAATTAAGAAAATTAATAAATAATGAGTAAATAAGTGAATAGATGAGTAAATAAATAAATTAGTACATAAGTAAAAATAAATAAATAAATGACTAAATGAATAAACGGATAAATGAGTAAAGGAATAATTGAATAAATAAATAAATAAATATAAATAAATAAATATAAATAACTAAATAAATAAGTAAATAAATAAACCAATAAACAAGCAAATAAATGAATAAAGGATTAAATGAGAAAAGGAATAATTGAACAAATAATTAAAAGAATAAATAAGTAAATAAATAAAAAAGAAAGAAAAAATTGAATAAATAATTAAGGAAATAAATAAGTCAATAAATAAATAAATAAATGAATAAACGTATAAATGAGTAAAGGAATAAACAAATAAATAAATAAATAAATAAATATATATATATATATATATATATATATATAAATAAGTAAATCGTGTTATTATTAGATTGATTTAGTACAATATTATAAGATATGCTAATATTAAATTCATAAGACTAAATACAAATATTTACACAAAAAATACTTAATAAATCTTACAGAAGGAGGAGTTCGTCCGAAGAGCTGGATTCGGGAAGAGTACCTAAAACACTCATTGCATTTCCGCGTTGAATAGCAATACTTAAGCGTTGACGCAAATAAGTAGTGCAACGGCGATCACCAGTAATGGAGATCAAAATTTGGCCGATTTGAGATACCAAAACTTTAGCGTCATGACTCCAAGGACCGAAGGTCTCCACAGCAAAGGGGATAAAGATATAATTGTTTAAAAGGTGATCATGTTTATTGACTTTTTTCTTCACGGCTAATTCAGCAGCAGATGCTGCGCGTCTGAAGATATTCGGGAAGTGAAATAAATAAATAAATAAATAAACAAATGAATAAATGTTTGAATGAAAAGTGAATAAATAAATAAATAAATGGAAAAATAAGTTTAAAAAAATTGAATAAGTGAAAAAAATGAACAAATAAATAATAAATAAACAATTATGTAAATAAATAAACAAATAAACAAATGACTATATGAATAAACGAAGAAATGAATAAATGAATAAATAAGTGAATACATTAGTAAATTAATTAATTAATTAATTAACAAATGAATAAATAAATGAAAAAATAAGTGAACAAATTAAGAAATAAATAATAAATAAACAAGTAAGGAATTAGGTAAAGAAATAAAATGAAAAAAAAATGGAAAAATAAATTAACAAAAAATTGAATAGGACCTGAGTGAAAAAATGAACAAATAAATAATAAATAAGCAATTATGTAAATAAATAAACAAATAAACAAATGACTATAAGAATAAACGAAGAAATGAGTAAATGAATAAATAAGTGAATACATTAGTAAATAAATAAATAAATTAATTAACAAATGAATAAAGAAATGAACAAAAAATAAGTGAGCAAATGAACAAATAAATAATAAATAAACAAGTAAGGATATTAGTAAATAAATAAAAATGAAAAAAAAAATAAATAAATAAATGGAAAAATAAATTTAAAAAAATTGAATAAGTGAAAAACTCAACAAATAAATAATAAATAAACAATTATGTAAATAAATAAACAAATAAGCAAATGACTATATGAATAAACGAAGAAATGAGTAAATAAATAAACAAGTGAATACATTAGTAAATAAATAAATTAATTAATTAAGAAATTAATAAATAAATGAACTAAAAATAAGTTAACAAATGAAAAATAAATAATAAATAAACAAGTAAGGAAATAAGTAAATAAATAAAAATGAAAAAAAAAATAAGTAAATGGAAAAATAAATGAACAAAAATTTGAATAAATGAAAAAATGAACAAATAAATAATAAATAAACAATTATGTAAATAAATAAACAAATAAACAAATGACTTAATGAATAAACGAAGATACAAGAAAATGAATAAATAAGTGAATACATTAGTAAATAAATAAATAAATAAATAATTTAACAAATGAATAAATAAGCGAACAAAAAATAAGTGAACACATGAACAAATAAATAATAAATAAACAAGTAAGGAAATTAGTAAATAAATAAAAATAAAAAAATAAATAAATAAGCAAATGGAAAAATAAATGAACAAAAAATTGAATAAGTGAAAAAATGAACAAATAAATAATAAATAAACAATTATGTAAATAAATAAACAAATAAACAAATGACTTAATGAATAAACGAAGATACAAGAAAATGAATAAATAAGTGAATACATTAGTAAATAAATAAATAAATAAATAATTTAACAAATGAATAAATAAGCGAACAAAAAATAAGTGAACACATGAACAAATAAATAATAAATAAACAAGTAAGGAAATTAGTAAATAAATAAAAATAAAAAAATAAATAAATAAGCAAATGGAAAAATAAATGAACAAAAAATTGAATAAGTGAAAAAATGAACAAATAAATAATAAATAAACAATTATGTAAATAAATAAACAAATGACTAAATGAATAAACGAAGAAATGTGTAAATGAATAAATAAGTGAATACATTAGTAAATAAATAAATCAATTATTTAATAAATGAATAAATAAATGAACAAAAAATAAGTGAACACATGAAAAAATAAATAATAAATAAACAAGTAAAGAAATTGGTAAGTAAATAAACACGAAAAAATAATATAAATAAATCAATGAAATAGTTGGTGCAAAGAAAAGAGAGAGAGATGGGCAGAAAAATAAAGCTGGAAGGAAAAGTATGGCTTGTATCGAGGGTGGGATGGATTCACTTACGCAATCATTATCCGATTGTGTGCTCTGAGAATGTTCCACTGACTGTTACAAACTTGAAGGGGTGGTAGAGATAATCAAAATCAATCAATTTCATATAATAAGAACCCATGTCCGGAAACTTTCCGTTTGGAAGTTAGAAACCTTAATGTGATGGTTTCTTTAATTTCTTGTTATCACGATAAGAACTTATATTAAGAGAACTTGCTGATTTGCATTTCATATATGGAAAAGCAAGTGAAAATGAAAGAAGAGCTCCAAGGCTTTATCAGTGAAAATATAATTTACAATGGCAACTAGTTTTCAATATATTATTATTATTATCATTATTAATATTAGCTAACATAATTAAAAGGATACTACTCCATAGACTCTTTGGACTGAAATGTAACAGGATTTGCCTGAGATCGAACAGCAGACTTCCTGTAACGAGCCATTAGGTGCTAGTAGGTATTCAAAGTCCATGATCCTCTGGATGACAGTATTACGTGGCAGGAGACATAGATCTCTTGATGAGCTTCTGAAGTGAGGACATGTTAATTATCGAACTTAGTGCTAATTAGAATTCCTAATCTTCTGTTTCGAGGACCTGTCCTCCGAGATTGGGACGAATCATAATCGGAAACCTCAAAGGTAGAATTGGAGTGCAGGGACTGATTCTGACGTAATTCTCGCTCGGCGAACTCTCTTGCTGGGAAATATTCATTGTCGTGCAATGTCAGTCAATAAATCCCAGTTGTGGTTACAGGTCTTCTGTAGACGACGGTTCGTCCGAACGAACTTCATATTAGGCCTATATCCCATAAGACTGATCTACAAAAAAAACTTTTTGTCTGCTACTAAGGAAATTTCAGGTGATTTATACTGAAATTGATGCGCTGATTCCAGATCTGTAATCAGATTTATCATAGCAAGTCAGGTGGTTTAGTTATGGGACTCTAACATTAATTCTAAATCTTACTATTCAGTACATCTGTAACAGAGTGCTGCAGTGGAGTTAAATCGCTCGCTTGAACTCGGTCGAGTGTCGCACCCTCGAGTGAGATACGATCGGTCGTGATGCGCTCGTAATAAATAGAAGCACAGTACAAGGTCATCTGACCGACATGTCTTATCTTGTATGGAAGGCGACAGATAAGATACACATATGTTTTGCTTACACGGTAAAAATAAGGCTTTATTTTCTGCGTTTATGACAAACGTTTAATGGAACAGTCAATGGTACGTACCAAAACAGGAACATGAAGTTATAAATAAAATAGTATGAAAAACTTCGAAATACAGTTATTATTGCTAATTAATAATTATTTAATATTTGATTTAACACATACATAATATGATAGGTCCATACATAGTGTTCCGCCTATATATGTGACAATGTAGAAACGTTTTACAAAATATTATTGATATAGCAGTAGACTAATAACAATATTAGCACAGAGATAACGTCACAGAAAATATAATAAAACGAATAATCATGCTGCACAACTGTTACAGACGCAAAGATTGGTACAATAATAATAATAATAATAATAATAATAATAATAATAATAATAATAATAATAATAATTATTATTATTATTATTATTATTATTATTACTATTCTTATTACTTGAACACTTGATACAGTTCTTGCATTATCGTGATTGTGTTCTCCGTTTATAATAATTACATTTACATCCAATAACATCTATCAGATGTGGCAAAAACAAAATCACTCCTGTGTGAGAGAAAAAATAACATTTACCTACAACATTTATATTACATTTTAAAGGAAGTTTTGTAGTTGTACTATGGAGAGGTTAGTTAGAAACTGCAAAGTTTTGAAATGATAAACATCTATGATGTTACTACACAGTTCATCACTGTAACAAGAACGAATTTCTAACTCTCGGCTTATATCGTTCGAGGATTTATGCTCGTGACAATTTTACCCATCATGCATGTGCGCTACCTATCGGATAGTGCTATGAACTACTTGGCGCTCGAGCGAAACCGTCCGATGCAGACCTCTGATCTGTACCGTAAAGTCAGATAAATAAATTGAGCTTAGTTTATTATATTCTCTTTAAATAGTTATATATTATTTTAAATATATTTATAAGAAGATTAGAACATGTACTAAGAAAAAGTACTAAAATATCTGTTAAGAGTGCTTGAGACCTTTTTCCTCTTACGTTGGCATGTGGTTGATCGCTGTAGGAATCAGCAGAAATCATCCATCATGCTTGGACCGTATTGACCTAGTACCTGGATTCCATCGTTGATATGTCCTGATGGAACCTCTCACCATATTCGTCACTTACAGCGCCGAGATTTTATGGAAAAAAGTCAAGGTGTGTAAGAAGAAAGTGCATTTTTAAAGATACGCGACAACCTAGATTCTGAAATGCCCTAATCACGTTATATACTAGCTCAGCATAATTATGAGCTCGATGATTTTCTAAAAACTATGCCCGGCTATGAACTATTCATGAAGAATTAGAAGAATTAGCCACAAAATCCCATGAATGGCAAGGGCCTCCTGACTATGCAGGGTGGCTTGTCAAGCAGTTCCCGGTTAGCCACTCCGGGAATGATGGTCACTTTTGTAATGTAATAGTTTGGGATGCTGTCTGGGTTAACACTGAAGGGTCCACTGTTCACTAGTCACTGCTTGGGTTGCAAGTTACTTTATAATGAGGTTCCATTGTTGTCGGTCTTTCGCTGTTCTTGACCATAGATGGACGAATCTTGATCTAAGTTCGTCTGCCCACCTTGTCTTCTGTCTTCCAGCGTTGCGTTTCCCAATCCTTGGGTCCCATGTCGTAAGGATGTGTGTCCACCGGTTCTCGTTGTGTCGAGCGTATTCTGAATCTCAGCGCTGAGCAATCTGATGGCATCAAGGTGTTCCGAATTTCACCGATGGCATCACTGATGCTCCACCGGTGTCGCACCGGTGCCATCAGGTTGCAGAGGTGGTGGCAGTCTCCATCAGTGAATCTGATTGGTTCTTGTATATGGCGGGAATTAGCAGACTAATAACATCGTGCACTGTTGTGTCATGGCGGTGTGTTCTGCTTTAGTTCTGCTGTATTGTTTGTAATGAGCACAATGTAAAAACAATATTGTTTATTGTTAGTAAAATAATAAGTACAAAAATACAATCTTAGTTCTTCCCTGAAGGAGTAAACACTCGTGCTCAGGGACATATCTTAACACAAAGATAAACACAAACAAAAATAATTATTTGACACAAACTGGGGCAAGAAAAAAAAGTACAGGAATAAATTAAATTTAAAAATACAATTTTAATTTTAACAATTTAAGTCATACAAATACATATACATATTAAATCAGTGTACATTCTTTAAAAATTAAATTTCTAACGCTATTTTTTAAATTTATGATGCTAAAATTTTCCAAATTTGGGTGTTTATCAATTATTTTATTGTATAACCTTGGACCAAAGTAGGTAACATGGCTCAGAAAATATGTTAATGGCTTATGAGCGAACATGTCAACGGGCCAGTTATTACTACCGGTTCAAGAAATAAATTGTTTATGCTGTCTTTTCTTTGAATGAGATGGCAGTACGGAAATTTCGCAAAATTTTGCTAGCGTAGCACAGACAACAACTTATACAGTCGCCATGACAGCCATCGATCCTTCCAGCAGTTTTGTTCCTATTTCGCTGCAGCGTGACGTCATTGCTGTCCACCGGTCCGGTGAGATTCGGAATACGCTGATCGCATCACGTGTCCTGCCCATTTCGTCTTCAGATTGTCGGCAGTCTCTATGAAACGTCATAATTATAACAAAAAATATTTCTAGACTCACTATAAATATATGTCCTTCATTGTTGAATATACGCTTTTAACACTTACATAATCACTATTTAACATGATAACTTCTTCAATGTGTTAAAATTAGAAAATTACCTTGCTGACTAGTTGCGAGGTGGTATTCTTCATTGTCCGAAGTGAACTAGAAGAAGTTATAAAGTTAAGGGAACACTCCACTAAAAAAATCATGAAAATTTTTCCAATTTTTTTTTAGCTATTTCACTTATTCAGAATTTATATTTTCATACCCCAAATGGATTCAGCTCAATTCTGATTACAAATACTCGTATGTTTACAGTTTTTAAATTAAGGCTGGAAGAGGGCGTGGAATTTAAAGAGCTGTCAAAATTGTTTTTCATCGAAGAATTCCATTTTAAAATTTCTGATTACAAATCTAGTAACTTTTTGTTGGCTCCCTGAAGTTACTAGATGAATGTAGCGGAGGAGAATATTAATTTATTAATTTACATAAATATTCATTTTATTTTCAAATCTATTTTTCTGTGTTCATTTTTGTTGCTTCAACACCAACTTTCTTATGCCAAATATTAATCAATCTGGATGAAAATTTTACTGCAAATATTTATGAGGTAGCTGCATGTTTCTATGCATTTATTTTATGAGAAATTCTGCTAGTTTGGTTTATTAATATTTTTCTTAAAAATATTAATAAAATAAACTAGCAGCATTAAGAAAAATATTAATAAAATAAACTAGCATCATTTCTCACAAAATAAATGCATAGAAATATGCAGCTACCTCATAAATACTTGCAGTAAAAATTTCATGCAGATTGATTAATATCTGGCATAAGAAAGTTGGTGTTGAATCAACAAAAATGAACACAGAAAAATAGATTTGAAAATAAAATGACTATTTATGTAAATTAATATTCTCCTCCGCTACATTCATCTAGTAACTTCAGGGAGCCAACAAAAAGTTACTAGATTTGTAATCAGAAATTTTAAAAAAGAATTCTTCGATGAAAAACAATTTTGACAGCTCTTTAAATTCCACGCCCCCTTCCAGCCTTAATTTAAAAAGTGTAAACATACGAGTATTTGTAATCAGAATTGAGCTGAATCCATTTGGGGTATGAAAATATAAATTCTGAGTAAGTGAAGTAGCTAAAATAATTTGGAAAAATTTTCATGATTTTCAGTGGAGTCTTCTCTTAAATAGTGATAAATACATTTGTAGAATTTGATGAAACGTTTGTCAGAGAGAGACACAGGGAGAGAGAAAGAGAGAAGATAAAGGAGTTTGGAGACAAAGATATCCCAAGGGAGTCATGAAGGAGTGAGAACGCATTATGAGAAAATATGTGTATCCAACTAGCGGTTTACAGAGAATCCGACCTGGCATTTTGAGGTATTTTCTCTTAGTGTCCACTTTTGGCGAGGGTTAAATCTACCCCTCCTCCTTCCTCTTACTAACCCTCGTCGTGGTTGCAGTGGTCACCCCAAGGGAGCGTTACTATAGGCCACTATTACAATTCTGTGCATAACATTTTACCTTGATGTGGCGGAGGTGAGGGGTAGAGAGGGCGAAGGTAGAATATATATTGGTCTAGCTTAATACAAGTTTAACTTATGGTTGGGCTGAAGTGGGAGGGGATATAATTTATGTGGCTGTGAGTTGGGATATCCTGTTATTTAGGCCACCACATATAGTTGCACATTTGTAGTAATGTATGGAACTACAACCCCAGGAGTAAACATGTTTTCACAAATTACACACTTGTAATTTGAAAATATGATTTTAGTATATATAAAAAAATAAGCTTATATTTGGCAGAAAAATCACTTTTTAAAGATGTTGAGGTATTTAGTTGGATTTAATTATAAATTGAGGGTTTCGGCAGTAAAACATGGTAAATGACGTTTTAGTACTTTCAAGTTAAACATTTATATATGCAACAAACCGACCAGAAAAATTACTTTTTAGAGATGTTGAGGTTTTTAATTGGATTTAATTATAAATTGAGGGTTTCGGCAGTAAAACATGGTAAGTGACGTTTTAGTCTTCTCAAGTTACACATTTATATATGCAAGAAACCAAGCAGGAAAATCACTTTTTAGAGATGTTGAGGTATTTAGTTGAATTTAATTATAAATTGAGGATCTCGTCAGTAAAACATGGTAAGTGACGTTTTAGTCTTTTCAAGTTAAACATTTAAACATGCAACAAACCAAGCAGAATTAGAGATGTTGAGATTTTTAATTGGATTTAATTATAAATTGAGGAGTTCGGCAGTAAAACATGGTAAGTGACGTTTTAGTGTTTTGAAATTAAACATTTATACATTCAACAAACCAAGCAGAAAAATCACTTTTTAAAGATGTTGAAGATGTTGAGGTATTTAGTTGAATTTAATTATAAATTGAGGATCTCGGCAGTAAAACATGGTAAGTGACGTTTTAGTCTTTTCAAGTTAAACATTTAAACATGCAACAAACCAAGCAGAATTAGAGATGTTGAGATTTTTAATTGGATTCAATTATAAATTGAGGAGTTCGGCAGTAAAAATGGTAAGTGACGTTTTAGTGTTTTTAAATTAAACATTTATACATGCAGCAGTTTGTATAGTTACCAGGAAAGTAAAATCTGTATATGTCTGCCATGTGTTGAGATGTTGGAAAACTAACTACTGCATTAGACGCAGAATGTAAGATACCATAGTATACGCTATATGTCTAATTTTTTTTTTTACCAAAATGCCAGTTACCTTGTCTTACGCCCTAGCCCGTCGGTTCATAAAATGGAGACTGAATTCTGTTCAAATCCAACAGACTTTGAGAATGAAAAAAAAAATCAATATCAAAGAGATCATTTTTTGTCAGTACAATAAATATGATATAAATTTTGCAATAACAAAATATATGATGGTCTGTTGTGGCAGATTAGAAAATGGAGGAAAAGCGAGTAAGCAAAAACTATACCTCAATATTGAGAGTGGAAAATAGGAGACTAAGTCTTCAGGTATACTTTTAATATAGTTTTAACTAATTGCCTACAGGTGACAATAAAATTTAATTTTTACAAAATTTCTGGTTGGTGTGTTACATAACTCTATCCAGTTATTGTATTGTATTGTATTTATTAACATTCCATGGTATTCATACATTGCTCTACAGGTAGAATATGGAACAAGTCAAAAAACTTAATACTATTATAAAAGTCTTAATTTATAGTCACAGTCTAGATGAAATATATATACAGACGAGGTTTACAATATAGTCTACTAGTACAACACATAGTTTTAGTATCAATTTCATGAAGTGTTATTGAATGTCATGAATTCACCTACAGAATAGAAGGCGTGAGAAATTAGGTATTTCTTTAATTTGGCCCTAAATAATCTTATGTTTTGAGTTTCATTTTTTATATCGATAGGGAGGCTATTAAAAATTTTTACTGCCATATAACGCACTCCTTTTTGATAGCATGATAGACTTGCCGATGGAGTACGAAAGTCATTTTTTTGACGTGTATTTATGCTATGAACTGTTGAATTAGTTACAAAGATTTTACGATTACATACGAGGAAGACTATTAATGAAAAGATGTACTGAAAAGCCATGGGCATTATTTGTAGTTTTTTGAAAATAGTCCTACAAGATTCCCTAGATTTGGCACCTACTATTATTCTAATTACTCTTTTTTGTAATAGAAATATGTTGTTACTATCTGTGGAATTTCCCCAGAATATTATTCCAAAACTCATTACCGAGTGGAAGTATGCAAAGTATATTGTTTTTAAGGTATTGATATTTACTATCTTTTGCATAGATCTTAGGCTATCGGAATACAAAATGGTGACGAAGTCGATCTTAAATGTTATGGAAAAAACGTATATAATGAAGACATGAGCTCAACTACTGTAATTAACTTATGATTTTATCAGTGTATCCGCCTTTGTAATCAGTCATTACTTCCCTTCCGAAATAAGAAAGGATTTTAATATTCCTTTAGTATCGTCGACAGTGTTTTACATCTCGAACATAGCGGCAAACATGGTAAACTACTCCTCAGAGGCTGACCTACAGCAGACTGTAACAATCTGTATTCCCTGAAGACCTGACGAACACATAAATAAAGGTTATGAATATATATCGACAGAACAGCATATCGATGCGAATGAACCCGCGTTTAACAGTCACAAAACCGTGAACAGGACTATTTTAATCTGGAATTACAAGTACGGATTAAACGTGGCGCACGGTTCCCACATCTACATCCGCACGTGCAGAGTACCACACCATCAGAACGACGCCGTTAAAATAAACATCGCTTGAAACAACGCTCCTCTTAAGCCAGTATTAATTTCAATCTCTAATATCCTCCTTCAAGAATTCATACGACGGAATTTTGCATACGAGTATATGCGTCTGGATGCAAGCTACAATATTTGCACCTAAAGGAATGGAATTTAATCAGAGTTGAATGTTATGAATAAATTGTTTCACTTCATATCCATTCCCAGCGGAAAGGGGAAGTATAATATTCAGAAATTGGTTGCTAGGAGCCAAGATGGAAGGGAGGTAGGAATGGTTTTGCAGTTGTAGTCCTGTGACCTAGCGGTTTTGACCCTCTTATTAGATGAAGGTGCTTTGTATGTACGATGAAGCCCTCGCTATTAACGTATAACAGGGGTGTCAACCTTACAAACAATTGTTTCGCTACTAGTCTCTGTGTTTTAGAACTAATGTTTATGGTTTGTTAGTGCATTACGCTGAATTCTTATACGAACAATGGGTCCTCAACTGTGAACTGTTTGTAATTTGTTATTTTTAAATTCATTGTCCAATCTAATTTGACAAGGACCTTAAGGGTATATGTACGTGAACGACTATAATTATTATCAGAAAATGCAGGCACTAAATTTCTAAAATTTTATAAAGAAATGAACTCACAATTTGACAAAAATTATAAGGTATCGCAACAAGACTTATCAGAACTTAAATATCTGATAAAGGTATAAAAAGGTTACTAATAAATTTTTAAGAATTCACTTTTTACTTTAAATTAAATTTTCTAAAATTTGAAAATTTTCACTCATATTTCATAACTCTACAACCATTAGAGATAGAATTCTGAAATTTTGTACACTGATTTAACATGAATTTATGCAAAAGGTAGAATACAATAATGCCCATTTGTTTGAAAATAGAAAAATTAGGTCCCAAAAGAGTATGTAAATTTTAATATTTTTATATACGACAAATAAAAAATTAATTATATTAAAATAAACAACTCTACATGTCTGAGAGTAGTCTATTTTACAGAAATAAGTGTTTACTACATCCAGGAAAAATATTAAAGATGTCAGAGAGACCATAACAATGTTATGGTTACCAAATTCTGTAAGTGCAAAATTTCTTTGTTTTTATTTTTCATACTCTGACAAAAATTGGTTTGAAAAATATTATTCGTAATATTTTTATACTTTTATCAGATATTTAAGTTCTAATAAATCTTGTTGTGGTACCTTGTAATTTTTGTCCAATTGTGAGTTAATTCTCTTATAAAATTTTAGAAATTTAGAACCTGCATTTTCTGATAATATTTGTAGTCGTTCACGTACATATACCCTTAAGGAGTTAGGTACAACTTACAGCTGTAAAATTTTGGAAATATTCAACATTCCTTTCTTCCATTACTGTATCTTGTACAAAAATGAAAATTAGTATGTGTAAAACATTGTCCGTCTGTTACACGAAAAAAATATTTTTACGATTAAAAAAAAAATGTACGTTTTTTTTTCTCCAAATTTCAATTCACTGTGCAGTGATGAAGCGTTTCCCACGTAACTAAAAAACTATCTAACATCCCGTGATGAAATTTTTTGTGTTTATTTATGCATGTCATATCTACAATATGATGCAAGATCACTTCTCTACCTTTGACAGCTTGTCTGATAAAAAATTAATCCATTTAAAAATGGCCAAACAACAGTATTTTCTTCTAACACCAAAATAAATATATTATATATTAAGGAATGCAGTTGAAAGAACATGATATTGTAAACGTGAGTTTCAACAATAAAATAAAAGAGAGAGAACATGAAAAGTTAATAAGTTAATGAGTTATGAAGGAAACGCTTCATCACTGCACAAATATTTTTTCATATAGCAGAGGGACAATGTTTGACACATACCAATTTCCATGATTGTACAGGGTACAGTAATGGAGGGGAAAAATGTTGAATATTTACAAAAATTTTACTTCTGTAAGCTTAACCACCATACAGACGGCAATAATAATTATTATATTGTGACAGCGACGTGAGAATCGAACTCACGACCAGCGTCCCGCATGAAAGCAGATCGCACAGGCTCCACGGAACATTGAGTGACGTCGCGCGGTGGAGAGAAGAGAGAGGGTGTATTACGTCACGCGACGAGTTTGCGCGCGCATCTGGTGCTGGTAGAGAGGAGAGGGCCCTGGATTTCTCTGGAATGCCATCTCTAGAGACGGGTCGAACTTTCGAGGCTACGTCGCTGTAGTTATAAATTACGGTCGCGAAGGAACGACAGCAGTTTCAGAGTTTCTGAGTTCAGTTATTCAGTCAGTAAGTAAGCCAGAGCAAGCAAGCCAGCCGGAGTTCGACTCGAGTGTGCGTCCGCATCTGCGTCAGCATCCGAAGGCCTGAGTTCGAGTGCAGTGGATCGCAGTTGGAGGGACCTGAGTTCGAGTGCAGTGGACCGCAGTTGGAGGGACCCGAGTTCGAGTACTGTGAACTGTCTCTGAAGGTCTGTGGTTCGAGATACTGTGAACTCGAGTGACTGAGATAGAAGAACTGTGAACTGAGAACTGATAGTTCTGATTTGTAAATAGTGCTTTGTAAATATTAGTTAAGATTAACAGTTAATTGTTGTTCGTACTAGTCCAAGTAAATTGTCATTGTCGTCGGTGGAGTGCTATAACGAATACTGTGTTGAGTGAAAATCCAATTGTTGACGAGAGCGTTTAAGGCGAATTGTAGAAAGGAATTATTGTTGTGGCGAATAAATTACATTGTTGTTACTAATAAAATTTACACTGGTGTCAGAATCGGGATATTATCGACAATGGAGAACCTACAGCAGATCCTGCAAGCCATCGCAGAAATGAAAGCAGAAATGAACATGCACATTAGTGAAGTAAAAGATAACATGAACAAGCACATCAGTGAGGTCAAGAACGACATAAGTGAAAGGCGACATAAGCGGAGTGAAAGGCGACATAAGCGGAGTGAAAGGCGACATAAGCGGAGTGAAAGATGACGTCACTTCGCAAATTGAAAGCGTTTCGGCCCACGTAGATGGAATTGTCGCCATCGTGAAAGACGAACTCAAAGCCGATCTTGACAACCTAAACAAGAATTTTACAACTATAAACGAGACAGTAGCCGAGTTGAGACAGGATGTAGACCATTTCGACGGCAAGACTGGACGGACAACCTAAGAGAAACCTGCTCCTCGATTCGCAAACAACTCCGATAGATGGGGTTTATGTGGCCAGATCCCTACTCCCGAATCAGAAGGTGGTACCGGTGAGGGTCCTGAATGTCACCAATCGGGACAAGGAGGTGCCTAGCGGAACTGTACTAGGTAAGGTCGAGCCGGTGGTGTCTGTGACGTCTCTGGCAGATAACGAGGAGTGTCACCGACCACGTCCAGATCTACACCCATCACTGAAAGAGCTGGCTCGAGAATTGGCGGAGAAATTAAGCAAAAGAGAAAGAAGACAAGTCCACGATCTACTGACAGAATTTCAAGACGTGTTCAGTCTGTCTGAAAACGACTACGGGAGAACGGAGAAAGTTCAGCACCGCATCGACACCGGAAATGCTCGCCCAATCAGACAACCTCCTCGACGCGTCCCTCTAGCTAAACAGAGGGAGATTGACAACCAACTGGAGGGCATGAAAGCAAGAGGGATCATCGAGGAATCCGACAGCCCTTGGTCATCACCTGTAGTGCTGGTGAAGAAGAAGAATGGGGACCTGCGTTTCTGCGTGGACTACAGAAGACTGAATGACGTCACTAAGAAGGACTGCTTTCCGCTTCCACGAATTGACGACACCTTGGACACCCTGGCCGGAGCAGAGTGGTTCTCGACGTTGGATCTCAAGTCAGGATACTGGCAGGTGGCGCTACATCCTGAGGACAAGGAGAAAACGGCATTCTCTACAGGCCAGGGACTATGGCAGTTCACCGTTATGCCGTTCGGCCTCTGCAACGCCCCGGCTACATTCCAGAGACTAATGGAGTCCGTAATGAGAGGCCTGACATACGACACCTGTTTGCTGTACCTTGATGACGTCATCGTGGTGGGCAAGACTTTCGGCGAACAGCTGTTGAACCTGAGGAAAGTGTTCGAAAGACTGCGACAAGCCAGACTGAAGTTGAACCCGAAGAAATGTCATCTATTCCAGAAGAAGGTCAACTACGTGGGACACGTAGTAGGGACCAACGGAGTGGCCACGGACCCGGAGAAGCTACAAGCCGTCAGAGGATGGCCGAGACCGAGGGACAAGCAGGAGCTGCGCCGCTTTCTCGGCCTCTGCACTTATTACAGAAGGTTCGTAGCTGGGTACGCCAACATCGCTAAGCCTCTAACCCAGCTGACCGAGGAGAAACGACAATTCCAGTGGACAGACGAGGCGGAGTCATCCTTCCAGTCGCTGAAAGAGGCGCTCTGCACTGCTCCTGTACTGGGATATCCCATCCCTGGAAGGAAGTTCACGCTCGACACTGACGCTAGCAACGTAGGCATCGGCGGAGTACTCTCTCAGGAACAGGACGGGCAAGAGAGGGTGATTGCCTACTTCAGCCGAACACTATCCAAGGCTGAGAGAAACTACTGTGTGACGCGTAGAGAACTTCTTGCCATTGTGGAAGCCCTGAAGCACTTCCACAAATATTTGTATGGCCAGGAATTCCATCTGAGGACAGACCATTCTGCACTCACCTGGCTATTGGGCTTCAAGAATCTGGAGGGGCAGACCGCCCGTTGGGTTCAACGTCTGCAGGAGTACAACTTCACCTCTGAACACCGACAAGGGAAGAAACATTCCAACGCTGATGCCCTGTCACGACGTCCGTGCCCGGATGGCTGCAAACACTGCCTGAAAGTAGAAGAGCGGGATGGCGCCCACGCAGTCCGAGCAATTGCCGCCCATCCGAGCCCAGGATGGGATAACGCCGCCATAAGGAGGGAGCAGCTGGAGGACCCAAACATTGGACAGCTACTGCGTGATGTGGAGTCCGGCCAGAGACCAGTATGGGCCGATATCGCCAACCGTAGCACCACTTACAAGAGCTACTGGGCCCAGTGGGAATCCTTCACTGTCAAGGACGGTATCCTGAAGAGGATTTGGGAGTCGGCCGATGGAAGGACCCGCATAGAACAACTTGTCCTGCCCTGGAGCAAGGTGAAGGAAGTGCTGGAGGAGACTCATGCTGGAGTGACTGGAGGCCACCTGGGAGCCAACAGGACGCTGGACAAGTTAAGGCAGAGGTTCTATTGGTTGCATCAGAGAACCGACACGGAACAATGGTGCCGAAGATGCGACACCTGTGCAGCCAGTCGCGGACCAAGGACCCGCAGCAGGGGAGCCATGCAGCAGTACAACGTGGGAGCTCCTTTTGAGAGGATCGCCATCGACATTGCTGGACCGTTCCCGGTCACGGATCGCGGGAACCGCTACCTGCTAGTCGCCATGGATTACTTCACAAAATGGCCAGAGGTGTACGCGATTCCCAACCAAGAGGCTTCGACGGTGGCCGACGCGCTGCTTGACAACTTCATCTGCCGATTCGGGGTGCCCCGGGAATTGCATAGCGATCAGGGGCGCAACTTCGAATCCAACCTGATGGGAGAATTGTTCGAGCGTCTGGGGGTGCATAAAACCAGGACCACTCCCCTCCACCCACAGTCCGACGGCATGGTGGAACGATACATCAAAACCGTGGAGGAGCACCTGCGCAAGGTGGTGTCCAACCATCAACGAGACTGGGATGCCAGAGTTCCACTGTTCCTCTTGGCCTACAGAGCTTCGGTCCACGATACAACAGGGATGACACCGGCAAACATGGTCTTCGGGAGAGATCTGCGCCTGCCCTGTGATCTGCTGTTTGGCACGCCACCCAGCGCCGACCAGCCAGCGACTGACTATGTGGCAGAACTCACCGAGAAGTTGAATGGAGTTCACCAACTGGCCAGAGAGCACCTCAAGATGGCCAGCGACAGGATGAAGGTGCGCTACGACAGATTAGCCAACTCTGCAGGATTCCAGGAGGGCGACCGGGTGTGGCTGTATCGACCTACCAGGACCAAAGGGAAATCACCAAAACTGCAGCGTGCCTGGGATGGACCACACCGCGTGGTGACCCGGATCAACGACGTGGTGTACCGCATCCAGCGACAACCTCGAGGGAAGATGATGGTGGTGCATCTGGACCGATTAGCATCCTACCAAGGGACTGCCCG
This sequence comes from Periplaneta americana, assembly GCF_040183065.1. Classification (NCBI taxonomy): domain Eukaryota; kingdom Metazoa; phylum Arthropoda; class Insecta; order Blattodea; family Blattidae; genus Periplaneta; species Periplaneta americana. The sequence goes on along the minus strand of NC_091130.1, from coordinate 125,202,962 downwards.
GGACGAGCAGCCCTAAGGAGGGGGCAATGTGACAGCGACGTGAGAATCGAACTCACGACCAGCGTCCCGCATGAAAGCAGATCGCACAGGCTCCACGGAACATTGAGTGACGTCGCGCGGTGGAGAGAAGAGAGAGGGTGTATTACGTCACGCGACGAGTTTGCGCGCGCATCTGGTGCTGGTAGAGAGGAGAGGGCCCTGGATTTCTCTGGAATGCCATCTCTAGAGACGGGTCGAACTTTCGAGGCTACGTCGCTGTAGTTATAAATTACGGTCGCGAAGGAACGACAGCAGTTTCAGAGTTTCTGAGTTCAGTTATTCAGTCAGTAAGTAAGCCAGAGCAAGCAAGCCAGCCGGAGTTCGACTCGAGTGTGCGTCCGCATCTGCGTCAGCATCCGAAGGCCTGAGTTCGAGTGCAGTGGATCGCAGTTGGAGGGACCTGAGTTCGAGTGCAGTGGACCGCAGTTGGAGGGACCCGAGTTCGAGTACTGTGAACTGTCTCTGAAGGTCTGTGGTTCGAGATACTGTGAACTCGAGTGACTGAGATAGAAGAACTGTGAACTGAGAACTGATAGTTCTGATTTGTAAATAGTGCTTTGTAAATATTAGTTAAGATTAACAGTTAATTGTTGTTCGTACTAGTCCAAGTAAATTGTCATTGTCGTCGGTGGAGTGCTATAACGAATACTGTGTTGAGTGAAAATCCAATTGTTGACGAGAGCGTTTAAGGCGAATTGTAGAAAGGAATTATTGTTGTGGCGAATAAATTACATTGTTGTTACTAATAAAATTTACAATATATAAAAAGGACACAAAATTAAATGTAGTAATTACAGATGAATTTGAAACGGTCAACAACAAAAAATAGTATACTATTGTAAAAAGTAGTCATGTTTAATCATGTTCCAGAACAAACAATATTTACCACAATTTATAAAGACTATAATAACAATCGTCCCGCGCCGTGGCGTCGTGGTCTAAGCTATCCTGGCTCGGACTCGCGTTACGGAATGCGCGCTGGTTTGAATCCTCATGGGGAAAGAAATTTTCTCATGAAATTTCGGCCAGTGTATGGGATCGGTGCCCACCCAGCATCGTGATGCACTTGGGAATCTACGATAGATAGCGAGAATCTGGTTTCGAAACACAGCTATAACGGCTGGGAAGAATCATCGTGCTAACCACACGATACCTCCTTTCTGGTTGGATGATCCTTCACCTCTTTTTCGGTATGTGGACGTAAGGCCAGCAGCTGGGTGGTCGGTCTTGACCCTTTATGTTCTGTAGCGCCACGGATTTAATTTAATAATAACAATCACATACTGTACATATAAAATTTGATCAATAATTGTCAATGAAGACAGATAAATACAGGTGAAAATTAATAAGGGTGCATTCTTTTGTTACTTCTGTTTATCACTCATACTAAATATTGCTTGAAGAAAGGAGATTAAGGTCTTATGGAGGTGTAATGATTAGATTCAATTCGCAATTTAGCTTAAAATTTAAAAATTAGTACAAAAGAAATAGACACTTTCAATGTTTTATAAATACAAATCTATTAATGTTATCAGGAAGGAATTTGCACTGTTCTATAAAGTAATTCTTCAAGTTTACTTTGGGAACTCACAAATGTTCAATATGTGCACATGAAGGAGATAGTCTAGTAAAGTCTATTTCATCACTAGATCACTAGGCAGCGCATTTTCGTTTCCAAATGTACAGAGGATCGAGTAGTTTCGTCTGATAGCTATATCTGTTACGTCACATGGATACGTAAGCAAGGTCAAATTCCAAGCAGGTACGCATGGAACCATTAAATGATAAAACTTTGTTTAAGCTAAGAAAATGTTCTTCCTGCGTCACATGACGTTACAGGGACAAAATAATAATAGAAAAATCAAGACCCAATTATCAATATTTATATTTTACACAGTATATACAAATCATTTGTTTATCAAAACCAATTCCGTTGCTGTGAACGAAAACATATATTCTGAGGTTATGAAATGCAAATCTTTTACGAACATTACATAATCTTTTTTTTAACTAAGAGAATCTTGTTTCTACGTTATATGACGTTACAGGGGCATATTTATAATACATCACATCATTATTATTTAATGGCCCCATGCGTATCTGCTTGCAGTTTGGCCTTGCTTACGTATCCACGTGATGTAGCAGATGTAGCTACCAGACGAAACAACTCGATCGTCCGTACGTTTGGGAACGAAAATGCGCTGTCTATTCATCACAAACCCGGTATAACATACATGCATCGATACTATCCACAGTAATCATGATGCGTTCTTTCAACTCATCTAAATCACTAGGCGGAAGTAAATATTGTGTTTCATAAATCCCCAAAGAAAAAAGTTGCATGAAGTGAGATCGGGACTCCTTGCTGGCCAACATGCCAATGAGGTTTCGTCTGTTGCACGGCCAATCCAGCGCTGTGGAAGTGTTTCATCCAGATAATTTATAACGCCCTGGTGCCAGTAATACTGTTGGAAGATGGAGTCCCCCTTTTTCTATACGTTTGAGACAGTTCCTCAACCTAACAGCGCAAAATGCATGTCCATATCACATAGGGGAGAAGTGGGTGCAGTGAGACACAAAATATTAAGACATATGTATGCAAGTGATAATTCAAGTATGTTTAAAATGAAGTGCAATAGAAATAGACATTAAAACATGGAGTATAATAATATATAAACAAAAATGTTAATAGATAAAGGACATAATATACAATATGTGTTTGTCAAAAAAAATGCAAATGTCTCACTGTTCCCATTCAGGCGGGCACAGTGAGACACCACAGTGTCTATTAAAGGACATTCAAATGATTTACATTTATTTCAAAAGAAAACAAAAAATTGCTGTCTCTTTATCTTGACATGTTCTGTAGGCTTATTTAGAATCATTTTGATGTCTGACTTCGAAACCATTGAAACATCTGGAACATTTGGAAAAGTGAATTTTCCATGACATTTCAAACTTTTGCGAAAAAATGAAATGAATTTTTGGTGATAACAAAGCTTATAATTATAAGAATTTAATGTAATTCTTTATTATTTTTTTAACATTTTCTTAAATTTTGTGAATAGTTTTTATTTATGAAACCATTAAAATGTAATGTATCCATTATTTTAAGCTACAGTTCCTAAATTGGTTACTAGTATGTTCATTTGTAATGTTAGTTACAGGTAAATGTAATATAATTACAGTTTGTTTTTGCAAATCATTGGTACATGGGAACAGTGAGATGTCTCAGTGTATCCTTCAATGGCATGTCTCACTGTTCCCTTTACGCATAGTTCATTTAAAAATGACGCCATCACTTCAAAATTAAAGCAAGAAAGACGAAACTTTGCCAAACATAATCTCAAATACCATAGTATTAGGTAACAAAACATTCATATTTATATCTCATTTTTATATCCAATATAACCTTCATTAAACACAAGTCAAAATTTTACTTCTAGAGTGAAAAATTACGAATTATTTTTTCATCACTCACCTTTATAACTAGAATCAAATCGAGTACGAAAATACTGTTACTTTACTCATGCAACGTACAACTCCACTGTTACCAACATCTCAACATCAAAATTCACCATCTAATAAAAATGTCTCACTGTTCTCCCTGCCTTACTGTACCCACTTCTCCCCTATAGTTTTTGTTTTATGCAACATTAAAAACGTCTATTTCTTTCGTACCATTCCGGTATAATAACATTTTTGCTTTTAGATACCGGAGTACATTGTTAGTGACTACGATGACGATGATGATGATGATAACAACAATAATAATAAGAATAATGATAATGATAAGAAAAGCAATAATACTTTCAACAACCCAGATGTTACATCATCTCTCTTATTCATAACGATAAAGTTGTCTACCAGGTTTTCATTTTACGAATAAAGTATTAATAATAAGTGAAGCGTACACAGTGCAGTAAACTCACAATGAATACCGTTTCAATGTGCTTCACTGTTAAACAAAACATAATCAGAGAATGGAGTTCGTCGAGGGGTTTGGCAACAAGAGGTCTAATCATTACACAGAGCAGAACAATGATCTAGAGTTGAAATCTACTAGATACTATAACTAATACCTACAAAACGGAAACTTTAGAAGTAAATTCTGCATCAATGTCTGCAGCACGTAGTGTATTAAAGTATAGGTTTATGACGTTAACAATATTACAATACAGCTCTAAACTTCAACAGCATTGTACCCTAACTTCCTTGAGAAATCAGGCGTCAGAGATTCAGTTACATTGTTACGTGCTTCGTAGAATGCTTGTAGCTCCCAACTTACAGCACTGGGCCTTTATGTGTCTACAGTAACTCCATTATACTCAAAGTTAAGGTTTTTTATTTCATTACTTAGTGGCTAGAAATGGTCAGTATTTTCAATTCTAATTCTTTACGTTTTAAAAATACGTTCGGCATCCATTTTGAAGTAGCGCATTATTTGATATGCTGTTACATGTTTTTTTCATGTTACCTATGTTTTTTTTAAACGAATATCTGTACTGTCTATTGTAATTGGGGCTTTGCCTTGTTATAGGCATAAATAACTAAATGGATAATTGATAGATAGATAGATGGATGGATAGATAGATAGATAGATAGATAGATAGATAGATAGATAGATAGATGGATGGATGGATGGATGGATGGATGGATGGATGGATGGATGGATGGATGGATGGATGGATGGATGGATGGATGGATGGATGGATGGATGGATGGATGGATGGATGGATGGATGGATGGATGGATGGATGGATGGATAGATAGATAGATAGATAGATAGATAGATAGATAGATAGATAGATAGATAGATAGATAGATAGATAGATAGATAGATAGATAGATAGATAGATAGATAGATAGATAGATAGATTAGATTAGGTAGACAGACAGAGAGACAGACAGACAGACAGACAGACAGATCGATAGATAGATAGATAGATAGATAGATAGATAGATAGATAGATAGATAGATAGATAGATAGATAGATAGATAGATAGATAGATAGATAGATAGATAGATAGATAGATAGATAGATAGATAGATAGATAGATAGATAGATAGATAGATAGATAGATAGATAGATAGATAGATAGATAGATAGATAGATAGATAGATAGATAGATAGATAGATAGATAGATAGATAGATAGATAGATAGATAGATAGATAGATAGATAGATAGATAGATAGATTAGATAGATAGATAGATAGATAGATAGATAGATAGATAGATAGATAGATAGATAGATAGATAGATAGATAGATAGATAGATAGATAGATAGATAGATAGATAGATAGATAGATAGATAGATAGATAGATAGATAGATAGATAGATAGATAGATAGATAGATAGATAGATAGATAGATAGATAGATAGATAGATAGATAGATAGATAGATAGATAGATAGATAGATAGATAGATAGATAGATAGATAGATAGATAGATAGATAGATAGATTAGATTAGGTAGACAGACAGAGAGACAGACAGACAGACAGACAGACAGACAGACAGACAGACAGACAGACAGATAGATAAGATAGATAAGATAGATAGATAGATAGATAGATAGATAGATAGATAGATAGATAGATAGATAGATAGATAGATAGATAGATAGATAGATAGATAGATAGATAGATAGATAGATAGATAGATAGATAGATAGATAGATAGATAGATAGATAGATAGATAGATAGATAGATAGATAGATAGATAGATAGATAGATAGATAGATAGATAGATAGATAGATAGATACATAGATACATAGATACATAGATAGATAGATAGATAGATAGATAGATAGATAGATAGATAGATAGATAGATAGATAGATAGATAGATAGATAGATAGATAGATAGATAGATACATAGATACATAGATAGATAGATAGATAGATAGATAGATAGATAGATAGATAGATAGATAGATAGATAGATAGATAGATAGATAGATAGATAGATAGATAGATAGATAGATAGATAGATAGATAGATAGATAGATAGATAGATAGATAGATAGATAGATAGATAGATAGATAGATAGATAGATAGATAGATAGATAGATAGATTAGATTAGGTAGACAGACAGACAGATAGATAGATAGATAGATAGATAGATAGATAGATAGATAGATAGATAGATAGATAGATAGATAGATAGATAGACAGACAGACAGACAGACAGACAGACAGACAGACAGACAGACAGACAGACAGACAGACAGACAGACAGACAGACAGACAGACAGACAGACAGACAGACAGACAGATAGATAGATAGATAGATAGATAGATAGATAGATAGATAGATAGATAGATAGATAGACATAAGGTTACCAAATGTCCCCGTTTCTCGGGATGAGTACCCGAATTTTGATTTTTGTTCCGGGAAAAAATCGTATTCGAAATGATCCCGAATTTAGTAATTTTTTCCCAGATATCCCCGGATTTTCACTGTTAATCATTAAGGGGTTAGGTACAGCTTACAGCAATAAAATTTTGGAAATATTCAACATTCTTTTTCGCCATTACTATATCTTGTACAATAATGAAAATTGGTATGTTTAAAACACTGTCCTATTGCTATATGAAAAAATATTTTTATGATTAAAAAAATTATTTACATCTTCTTTCAAAATTCAATTCACTGTGCAGTAATGAAGCGTTTCCCACACAGCTTAAAAACTATCCAACATTCTGTGTTGCAATTTTTTATCTGTATTTATACACGTCATATCAGCAATATGATGCAAGATCACTCCTCTGTCTTTGATAGATTGTCTGATAAAAAATAAATTCATTTTAAAAATGGTTAAATATCAGTATTTTCTTCTAACACAAAATAAAAAAAATATATATTTTATTAAGGAAAGTAGTTGAAAGAATATGATATTGTAAATATGAGTTTCAGCAATAAAATAAAAGCGAAAGAACATGAAAAAGTTAACAAGTTATGAGTTATGAGGGAAACGCTTCATCACTGCACAGTGAACTGCCACCATTTTTAATTTTGGAAAAAAAAATATATAAGTAAAGGACTGTGTTTGACACATACCAATTTTCATTATTGTACATGATATAGTAATGGAGGAAAAAAATGTTGAATATTTCCAAAACTTTTACTGCTGTGAGCTGTACCTAACCCCTTAATACGGTTTAATGTTCCTTGCACATTGCTATGATAAATTCTGCTAATTCAAGTTTGCCGCTTTATAATGATGTTATAATAAAAACTAAATCTGAGGTCGTGATTGCAGTCAACTATTCTGTTATGTCAGTTATCGACCGCATGTAATGAAATTATTAGTTATTTGTCGATTTGTCTTAAATGTTATCTGGTATGAATGTGAAAGGTCCAAACTTACAAGCAAACATTCTCATGGGGGCAGATAGAGTTAATGTTTTTCTTGCACCATGTTAATAATGTCAAAACAAGTGCTTATACAAATCTTGGCCACTCGACCGCAATTACAAGGCCGTCCAGAAAGTGATTTTCCATTGGGCCGTTTACAAAAAAAGCACAATTTCATTGAAATATTTATTGAAACAGATATGCAATTGTTGCGCTATTTTCCAACATATTCACCACTGGAATTGGGATATTTTTCATACCATGGGATCAGTATTTGTAACCTTGTGTCATGTTGTGCAGCTCTCTGTTGATCCCACGGTATGTTAAATGTCTCAATTCTGGTGGGGGAATATGTTGAAAAATAGCGCAACAAATGCTGTATCGATTCCAATTAATCTTTCCATGAAATTGTGCTCTTTTCTTTAAATGATCCCAGGGAAAATTAGTTTCTTGGACGGCCTCCTAATTGCGGTAGAGTGGCCAAAATGTGTATGAGCACTTGTTTTGACACTATTAACATGGTGAAAAAAAAAACTTTTTTATCTGCCCCCATGAGAATGTTTGCTTGTTAACAGCTGGGTGCGAATTAACTGGGGGATGGGGAGGATTTCCCCCCGTTGGAAAGTTATCCCTCATAAATTCATATTAACATACCTGCCAGGGACAACTTCTATCCCCCTCACAAAAGTAATTGTTTTCATATGAGTATACTTTATAAACTTATAAAGTAAGCAAAGAAAATAATTATTGATGTATTGTCAACATCGGCAAGCTGACAAAAATCAATAAATTAGAAATTGCAAATCTTATCTCAAGCCTGCTCATGGATATACTTATTATTGTGATCAAGATGCAAGACAAGCAACTCAGTACGACCAAGCGTTGAGCCGTATCGAATGAGGATGATAATAATAATTTTATGTATGGTATTTTCTATCTAGGATTCTATTCCCCCCTCATTAGAAATCTTAATTCGCACCCTGGTTTCAGATTTATTGAATAAAGGACAGGAGGAAGAAGAAGAAGAAGAAGATGAAGATGATGATGATGATGATGATGATGATGATGATATGTACATTCTAAACGATGATGCATAGAATGGAAAAAGTAAAGTATTCTTCTCATTTTTTGGTATCGATGACAAAAACATTGTTATTCATGCCTAAAAGGGGTAAGTAAACGATACTTTTTTCAACAATGCATAGTGCTCCGGATGTAAATGAGAAAACAAAGAGACCAGTAATAACTGAATTTTATAATGATGCGTAAGAGGGGTTGATATGTTCGACAAAATGGTACATGATTATACAGTTTCAAGATACTCGCGCCGACGACCAGTCCGTATGTTTTTTTTGGGATTCTCAGCCTAGTTGTTCTAAATTCATTAGTCCTATATACGTCAACAAAATCACTACGAAAACTAAAAAATAGAGGAATTATTCTTTAAGAACATGGTTTTGCAACTTGTATCTCCTCACATGAAACGACGTTTAGACATGAATTTGCTCGTGACCTCTTTGTGAACATTACTTTATTGAAACGAAGCAGAGATCCCGAAGAAATCGAAATCAGACTCACAAAACCTAACAAAAATAATATTCTAGCTATTATTTCTGTTCTCGAGAAAAAGAAAGAAAAATGAAGACAATGTTTCAATGGCAAGCATACCAGTTTGTAGTGTTCATAGAAGGACATTTAAATTCACTGTTTTTCGACACCTTAAAACTGTATTATTGTGTACCTGTTTATGATAAATAATTTATTTCTCTGTGTAGGAAAGCTTTAATTTAATAGTGAAAGTGGTTCCATAATAGTTATTTATGCAACTAGTGGGATATGAGCATCATTACCGCTTGAATGTGTTTTGCAAGAACGAGGCGTAAGCCGAGTTCTGTAATCACATGAGAGCGGTACCTAATTATGCTCATCCCACTAGTTGCATACAATATTTTATGCTCGACCATGCCGAAATGTAGTAATTATACACCTGGTAGCAGTCCTTTAATACATGTCATTAAAGTACACCTACTCATTAAAATACAGGTGTTTTCAGCCAATGACAACTCAGCTTACAGGTGTTCAGCCAAAAACAAGTCAGCTTTGTACCGTTATAAAACCACAAGTATCGATTATTCTCGGATATGCAATCGAAAGAGAATTAGCGAAAAGTCACGGAGGCTGGGAAACCAATACTGTCGCAGAAGGTTATGTTCTGTTGCTATAATAATTAGCGTTAATTGTAAATAATATTCAAATAAATTCAATTTGTCATCTCGTTTTTCAATGTCGAATTCAATAATCAAAGTTATACCAAGTTTAACGGGAATACACAAGGTCAATGACATTATTGTTCCTCGGAAAAAATCAATACTTTCGCGTCTGCGCACATCTCACAAGGTCACTTCCGATCTTGTCAGATACAAATAAAATGTATCTGAGTAATTTCAAGTTAGAAATATGATCGAGCATAAAAAGTCGTATGAAACTCACCTATAATGGTAATTAAGAAGCTCGTATGAAAATTATGAAACTCGCTTGCGCTCGTTTCACAAACATCCATACTTGCTTCTTAATTACTATCATTATAGGCTCGTTGCATAATGTACTATTATCTACGTTTATGGATACTTACCTTATCTGCGTTCATGATACGATCGTTGATTTACAAATAACAGCATCATCATTCAATAATCATTGTGATATTCTGTGATTGAATGTAAACCAAAGCCTAATTGATATTATTCCGTTGATCATAATAAAGTTGCTATAGAAACAAAAGACGTAATGGAACTAATTAGTTTACGATAACAAAAGAATGGTATAGATTATCTGGAATCAAGAAAAATTGGATAATCCGTTTTGAATAATGAGTGATTCTAAAGAAAGTATTCCTTCAGATATTCAGATAGTAGATTCGACAGTAGTAGCATCGTTTTTCCCTAGTAAATCCAGGGTAAAGTATGAGTTCATCAAGGTTGTGGGCTATGATCTCTGTTATTTAGAATATGTATAAATGCAATTATGGAAGAATGAAAACTGAAGGGTCACGGCAAAACACCAATAAAGAGAAATGTGCAAATCAGTGAAATACTTATCGCTGATGATCTGGCGCTACTAGCATCTTCAGAAGATGACTTATAAAGATCGCTTCATAGTCTCCATGTAATTTCTGCTCAATATAACATGGAAATTTCACCTGATCAAACGAAAATTATGGAATTTTCTGCAAAGACCAAATTCAAAGGAAAATATGTTTAGAAAACAAAATTCTGGAAAGGGTGAATGATCTCACTTACTTGAGGTACAACCTATGTTTTCAATCTAAAGAAGGGAAGTCCCAGAAAATAAATGAATACACTAGATCATGAGCATAATTAATAGTGTTTTCAAGCCTGCAATTGTTCTGAAATATACTCGTCTACGCCTGTATAATATTCTTGCAAGACCAGTTATCTCTTATGGAAGTGAGGCATGGACCTTAAGAGCTCATGATATTAGCTGAATCACAGCATGTGAGATGAGATTCATGAGGAGGATTGTGGGATACACTAACTTCTACCATAAGCGAGATGACTATATCATGGAGGAACTCAAGGCTGAGCCAGTGATGGAATACATTTGGCGATATAAAAAAAACTGGAAAAATCACGTCAACAGAATAACCAATAACAGATTTTCAAAGGCAATTCTAAATTATTGACAGAGAGGAAAAGGATGCTTTGGCAGACCTAAGATGAAATGGACAGAAAACAAGACCGTAACACGCTACTCGGCATAATTCTCATCAGGATGATGATGATGGTGACATCCAGTGATAAATGCAATTGAGATGCCTTATCTACTTACAAATGGCTTTTAAGGAACCCGGAGGTTCATTACCGCCCTCACATAAGCCCGCCAACGGTCCCTATCCTGTGTAAGATTAATCCAGTCTCTATCATCATATCCCACCTCCCTCAAATCCATTTTAATATTATCCTCCCATCTACATCTCGGCCTCCCCAAAAGGTCTTTTTCCCTCCGGTCTCCCAACTAACATTATATGCATTTCTCGATTCGCTACATGCCCTGCCCATCTCAAACGTCTGAATTTAACGTTCCTAATTATGTCAGGTGAAGAATGCAATGCGTGAAATTCTGCGTTGTGTAACTTTCTCCATTCTCCTGTAACTTCATCCCTCTTAGCCTCAAATATTTTCCTAAGAACCTTATTTTCAAACACCCTTAATCTCTCTTCCTCTCTCAAAGAGAGAGTCCAAGTTTTACAACCATACAGAACAACCGGTAATATAACTGTTTTATAAATTCTAACTTTCAGATTTTTTGACAGGAGACTAGATCACAAAAACTTCTCAACCGAATAATAACACGCATTTCCCATAATTATTTAGCGTTTAATTTCCTCCTGAATATCATTTATATTTGAAGTGTCCACTGCAAGAATGATGGATGTCACTTTCTTGTCGAAAAAGAACAAGACTGTCAATGCATAGCTTAAGACACATAGAATGTACATAGAGAGTTATATGGCATTAATACTGATAGTCATTGTCCAGTAATGATCGGAAAATCACAGTTAAACTTTGAGCGCTAAACATTTCAAACATTCAATTGCTTCTCCTGCAAAATGTATTCCAAATGACATCCATCATTGTTGCAGTGGACTCTTCACTTGTTACTGTTGCTCCAAGTTATTTGAATTATTCCACCTCTTCGAAAGATAAATCTCCAATTTTTATGTTTCCATTTCGTACAATATTCTCGTCACGAGACATAATCATATACTTTGACTTTTCGCGATTTACTTCCAACCCTATCGCTTTACTTGCTTCAAGTAACATTCCCGTATTTTCCCTAATCGTTTGTGGATTTTCTCCTAACATATTCACGTCATCCGCATAGACAAGAAGCTGCTGTAACCCATTCAATTCCAAACCCTGTCTATTATCATGAACTTTCCTAATGGCATACTCTAGAGCGAAATTAAAAAGTAAAAGTGATAGTGCATATCCTTGCTTTAGCCCGCAGTGAATTGGAAAAGCATCAGATAGAAACTGGCCTACACCGACTCAGTAAGTAATATGCCTAACCACTAATAAGTTTATATTAGTATTTTTAGCACTAACGCAAGCTTGTCTCGAAAGCACATTTCAGTACTCGCCATTTATCTGTCAGCATAACAGGAAATAAGCGTACACGTGTGTATTTTTTAAATAGCATGTTTATAAAACATTCCTGATCGCCGGAAATTTAATTTTAAATGTGGAAGAGAGGGAGTTGTGCTTCGTGCAGGAACTGAAATTAATTCCGAACTTTTGCATGTGATTACACGACGGAAAACTTCTCATTCTGCCACAGTTCACTCCAGCCCTCCGCTTCGCCTAGAGTTATACTTTCATTTTGAATACTAGAACATAGTAATACGCATCCAACGGCACTTATTGCTTTCCGCGAGCTCCTCTTGCATAATATGTGCAGAAGTTATCGATCGAGGAGAGCCTTCTCTCAGATTATAGGCAATATGCTTTCTTATTAATAATATTCCGTTAGGAAATATATTCATCCAGCTAAATATGAAGAATCACCATCATAAAGCAGTCAGGATTGTAAGCTCCATGGCCTGTTCATACCCCAAAAAGCAATAGAATCAGTGCTGAATGCAACCCGCAGCACTTCAGTCTAGATTTGAGGAGTGGGGACGGAGATTTTTTATTTTATTTTATTGGGTTATTTTACGATGGTTTATCAACATCCTAGATTATTTAGCGTCTGAATGAGGTGAAAGTGATAATGCCGGTGAAATGAGTCCGGGGTCCAGCACCGAAAGTTAACTGGCATTTGCAAATACTGGGTTGAGGGAAAACCCCGGAAAAAACCTCAACCAGGTTACTTGCCCCGACCGGCGATCGAACCCAGGCAACCTGGTTCCGCGGCCAGACGCGGTAACCGAGTGACGGAGAGGTAGCTTATACAATCACAAAATGTGGTAGTGGTGGATTACGTCATTTAACTGTTACCAATAGCTATTTATTTATTATTTTTTTAAGAGAAACATTTCAGAAAATATCATATTGATTAAGAAACACACACACACACACACACACATACACACATACACACATATATATATATATATATTTCTTGAAGGAATAGGTAAAAAAATCCAAGACTATGATGTTGATGTAGGTGTTAAAAATGTTCCAGGTAAAAAAATCATGCAGATATTTCATTAATTATTATATTTTCATATGTAAAGGCTTTACGTCTGTAAAAAACTTATGCAAATTTTATATTATTTTTACAGGTAATTATTAGCTATTTTAATATTCTGAATAGTGTTTTGACAGTGTAATGTGTGTATATTAAGCACGAAAAGTTTAGTTAATTAGCTTTTATAGTATCTTAGATATAAAAAAAATTATTTTTAAAACATTTTTGCAAACCAATTTTGTACCTCCCACCTTACATATTTCCCTACAATTACTTTTTGAAATAGAACATAATCAATATTTGTTTGAAAATGAACATAATGCATGTTACTATCTTCTGTAAGCCAATGTTTAATGCTTCTTATGTAGCTATTTATATATTAGTGAAATGTGATTATACGAGTATTAACTAATTAATAATTACGTCGTTTCTATATCAATTCAATCAATAATTCATTGTAAAGTACTTGGTTCTTATATTATGTTTTAAATAAGTAATAACTATGTTTAATCATTATTCTACTCTAATCTTATTCACGACTCGAGTAAAAACAACTTGGAAATCTGGTGTTATATCTGATACTGTTACACGTAATTGTGCCAAAAGTCCCTGTTAAATATACGTATCGTGTACCACATTTTGATTTCACAACATTCGTCACACTTATAGCTTGACGCATATAGGGTAAAGGTTGGTAATACTGTGATATGAGTAATATTGTGATAGTTCTTTTGAGAATTTATTACAATTTTACTACGTGAGAGAAGGATCGGTTTTCTGCAGAAACTTGTCCACGAACATTCCCTCAATACGTTAACGGAAAAAATCGATCTTTCTGTCGCTCAGTAAAATTGTAATAAATTCTCAAAAACAACTATCACAATATTACTCATATCACAATATTACCAACCTTTACCCTATACTCTATAATCCATGGAACAAGTTAAGGAACTGCAATAATGATGATGATGGTAAAATAATAATAATAATAATAATAATAATAATAATAATAATAATAATAATAATAATATTGTAAAGATTAATTAAAATTTAAAGTAAAATTTGATTTGCGAAGAGAACACAAAACAATGATAAACTTAAAAATAAAGTACAATTTGATTTTGGAGAAACATGAGATGAAAGTAAAATGAAGAAAAATTGAAATGAAGTAAATGAGAACAACTGTCGAATATGCTACTTGAATATCTGAAGGAATATTTTCTTCAGAATCACTCATTATTCAAAACGAATTAGTCGACTTTACTTGATTCCAGATAATATATACCATTCTATTGTTATTATAAACTAATTAGTTTCATTAGGTCTTTTATTTCTATACCAACTTTATTATGATCAACGGAATAATATCAATTAGGCTTTGATTTACATTGAATCACAGAATATCACAATGATTATTGAATGATGATGCTGTTATTTATAAATCAACGATCGTATCATGAACGCAGATAAGGTAAGTATCCACTGTTAAATAAACGAGGATAAAATATTGTATGCAACTAATGGGATGAACATAATTACCGCTTTCATGTAATTATATGAATAATAATATTTAGTATTATTATTATCAGTATTATTATTATTATTATTATTATTATTATTATTATTATTATTATTATTATTATTATTTAAGTAGAGCTTACCATTTATATCAGAATATTGGGAGTAAAACTTAGTATAATGACCTTTTACATTGGTTTTGAAAGCTATATACAATCTTGTGGTAAATGAGGCATTTCATTTCTTTCATACTCAGAAACCATAATTCCTCCTCCCATTGTGAATGGAAGTTTGTATTGCTTTCAATTGGACACGGAATAACACGACTTCGATACAGACATTGCGAAGGTACAAGCGCCACTGATAACATACTTGGAATGTTACTGCAGGAGGTAGTGGAAGGAATTGAGGGAGGAAACATTACGTCTTACGGTGCTCGATGCTCGCAACTCACTCACCAACTTCAATTTCATATAATCAGTTACTTTTTTAATGTTATTATAAAACTTCAAAATCTATACGATTAATAAATAGCCATATTTTACTCTATAAGACTGATAACCCTGTATTGAATAACTGTGATTTTCTTAAATTCCTTCAGTGCAATGTAAGAAGAACAGAATTACTTCATGGGCAACCTTTTGTTATTCCATCTTGCTTTTTCGGGTGTGACCCAGTTACCTTGTATTTATACAATAATTTGTAATATGTAGACTATTTGACTATGAAATTTGTAATCAATTTCGAATTTTGAAGAATATTCCCGTTATTATTCGGTTGAGAAGCTTCTATCATCTAGTCTGCTGTCAAAAAATCTGAAAGTTAGAATTTATAAAACAGTTATATTACCGGTTGTTCTATATGGTTGTGAAGCTTGGACTCTCACTTTGAGAGAGGAACAGAGATTAAGGGTGTTTGAAAATAAGGTTCTTAGGAAAATATTTGGGGCTAAGAGGGATGAAGTTACAGGAGAATGGAGAAAGTTACACAACGCAGAGCTGCACGCATTGTATTCTTCACCTGACATACTTAGGAACATTAAATCCAGACGCTTGAGATGGGCAGGGCATGTAGCACGTATGGGCGAATCCAAAAATGCATATAGAGTATTAGTTGGGAGGTCGGTGGGAAAAAGACCTTTGGGGAGGCCGAGACGTAGATGGGAAGATAATATTAAAATGGATTTCAGGGAGGTGGGATATGATGGTAGAGACTGGATTAATCTTGCTTAGGATAGGGATCAATGGCGGGCTTATGTGAGGGCAGCAATGAACCTCCGGGTTCCTTAAATGCCAATAAGTAAGTAAGTATTCATATACGAGTACTACAATAGTATTGTAAAATCTTTGTTATTGTATGTAATTTTTGCTTGCAATAAAAATCTTGTAAATCTTGTAAAAAATTATTTAATTGTTTTGTATTTTTAAAGCTAATTGAGTTAACAATTTATACTCTAATATTCATGTACTTTTGTATTTTACATTTGTATATATTATTACATGCTGTATGTATTTTACCATATATTAAAGTTTCTGTGTTCAATGAACTCTCTTAATTTTGGAATATATTTTGTATAACTGATCTGAACTGCGCCCGAGCATGAGATTCTCCTCTTTCGGACTGCGATTTATAATGTAGCTCAAATGTAATGTATTAAATAAATAAATTTGACATTTGAAATTAAAGTAAAATAAATAATTCCTAGAACTGTTTTCTTCAAGAACTGTCCATTGTTTGTTATGTGTAATACTTACAACTATCTGTGTTTAAACTGTGATTCTCAATTACATTTCAGGGGTTTAACTGTTTGTTATTCTTTTCGTTTATTTTATTATACTTTGTGTGGTGATTTTAATATATTGAGTAGACTTAAATAGCTTATATTATAGAGCATAACACTGAAGATGTTAATGAGATTTATAAAATCTTTAAGTGTTATTTATAAAAGTTTTCTTTATTTCTTTAATAGTTAAAAAATTTCATACAACATTAAAAAGTTCCTTAGATATTTAAATTATGAATAAGTGCATTATAAGGTTTTTTGCTCTAGTTTTGAAATAATTCTGCATTATTATATTGACATTTGGCACTGTATCAACTGCAATATTATATTCTAGCATCTATTATGTATCTTTCTTTCTTTCTTTCTTTCTTTCTTTCTTTCTTTCTTTCTTTCTTTCTTTCGTTTCTGTTGTTTGTTTTGTTTTTTTTTCTTATTATTTATTTTGTATATGTATCAATGTAAGCCACCTATAATTTGAAAGCTGCTTCTATCGGTGGTGGATTTAAAATAAAATAAAGTAAAACTTCTTCGATCTTTTTTTTTATGGAAATACTATCACAACAAGATTCCAACTCCTGCCCTTCGATTAGAACTACGCTACGATCCATTTACTGACATTATGAAGATCATTTATATAAAAATGTTTCGCTTATAACGCTGATAAATTTCACGTAGCCACATAATTGCTAACAATATAGCTAATTAAAAAGCCGTTAATTTTTTCATCGTCAGTAGCAATGCGTGTTCACCCCTAGGTAGAGTTACTAGAACTGAAGCTAACGTGGGTCATAATATTTGAGCACACGAAACGGCGCTAATGCGATATATGAAACGGTATGGAAGGGAAAGAAAGAGCGTTTCATTTTTTTTTTAACTTTCGCTTGGCTAACGAGTACAGTAATATCATCCCATGCCATTCCCTGGTACATTAGATTGTTTAAACAAGATCGGAAGGGGGTCGTGTGAGATAAAAATGGATGGTTAATGTTATGGATAAAATGAAATGGGTGAAGAGTATAAAGGAATAATTTCATTAAATGGTGCATAAAGAGAAAGAAAAGTTAGGGAACGGAACTACTACCCTGTAATAGTCTGATATAAATATACAGAAATTTAAAATGCAATATTATTTTTATACCTAACGCTGTTTGAATTAGAAGTTTTTTGATGTGAGACTGAAATGAAAGAACTTAAAATTACGAATTACAGTAAACATACTGCATTATAAAAGAACTAATGAGGAAATTTGAGATACTACAAAAATTAAAATTAACGTCAATTAAAAGTTCATAGACCTTTATTGTGAGAGAATATTAAAATAATGAAATATGTTTCCTGGTTCGAGAATAAACCAACAAATTATTTATATCCAAAGTACTCAAGGCGTTTAATTGTTTATTACCCATACGTCTTTTTTTTTAGTTGGTTATTTAACGACGCCGTATCAACTACTAGGTTATTTAGCGTCGATGAGATTGGTGATAGCGAGATGATATTTGGCGAGATGAGGCCGAGGATTCGCCATAGATTACCTGGCATTTATGTTACTGTTGGGGAAAACCTCGGAAAAAACCCAACCAGATAATCAGCCCAAGCGGCGATCGAACTCGCGCCCGAACGCAACTTCAGACCGGCAGGCAAGCGCCTTAACCGACTGAGCCACGGCGGTGGCACCCATACGTCGTAACTATAAACGAGCACTAAATATGTAGATATAAATGTTTATCATACAGTAACGACTCTATCAAGAAATTAACTATTTTGGATAATTCTTTGAAATGATGTTCATCCTCTCGAGAAATACCCCTTCCCGGTGCCGTACAGTCGATTTGGAAACAAACACTCCCTCCACTCGCCGCCAGAGCTATTAAACAAAACATTGATTAGTGTTTAAACCTTTATTAAAGCACATAAATGTAAAAAAGTTTCGATTGTTGACAAATTATGGTGTACAATTTTCAAAATATCTTCCGTTCTGCTGAATGCACAAACGTAAGCGACGTATCAACTCTTCATGGACTGTGGTGAGCATGTCAGGCATAACCATTTGTATCGTATGTTCAATTCGTTAAACTAATCAGGAATAGTGTGTGACTTAGTCGAATAGACACGATCCTTAATGAATTTCCAGAAAAAGTCCAGAGTAGTCAAATCAGGTGATCGCGGAGGCCAAAGGACTGGGCCTGTGTGACCGATCCACCTGCCGGGAAACATTTCATGTACAGAATAAACGCTTAATTTGAACAATGCTATTTCCAAATTCAAGCCAGGCAGCAATTCTTCTATTCTGCAATAACGTTAAGCGGCTGCGTGGCTTTTTATCATTCCAGTCTATCACAACAATGTGTATAGGCATGGCCGTGTGCCATTATCCTTGACATATAGAAGGCCATGCTCCAGGTACTTTTAAGTCTTGGCGTATAGAAGACTATTCTCCAGATGGTTTTCAGTTGACATCAAATGCACATTACACATGGATAAGTAGCTTCTTCTGTCAGCTGGGGGGAGGGGGTGTTTGTTTTCAAATCGACTTTACGGCACCGGGAAGGGTTATTTCTCGTGAGGATGAACATCATTTCAAAAAATTATCCAAAATAGTTTGATTTTTCGATAGACTCGTTACTTATGAAACACCCTGTACTTACTTACTTATAAATGGCTTTTAAGGAACCCGAAGGTTCATTGCCGCCCTCACATAAGCCCGCCATCGGTCCCTATCCTGTGCAAGATTAATCCAGTCTCTATCATCATATCCCACCTCCCTCAAATCCGTTTCCTCCCATCAACGTCTCGGCCTCCCTAAAGGTATTTTTCCCTCCGGCCTCCCAACTAACACTCTATATGCATTTCTGGATTCGCCCGTAGGTGCTACATGCCCTGCCCATCTCAAACGTCTGGATTTAATGTTCCTAATTATGTCAGGTGAAGAATACAATGCGTGCAGTTCTGCGTTGTGTAACTTTCTCCATTCTCCTGTAACTTCATCCCGCTTAGCCCTAAATATTTTCCTAAGCACCTTATTCTCAAACAACCTTAACCTATGTTCCTCTCTCAGAGTGAGAGTCCAAGTTTCACAAACATACAAAACAACCGGTAATATAACTGTTTTATAAATTCTAACTTTCAGATTTTTGGACAGCAGACTGGATGATAAGAGCTTCTCAACCGAATAATAACACGCATTTCCCATATTTATTCTGCGTTTAATTTCCTCCCGAGTGTCATTTATATTTGTTACTGTTGCTCAAAGATATTTGAATTTTTCCACCTCTTCGAAGGATAAATCTCCATTTCGTACAATATTCTGGTCACGAGACATAATCATATACTTTGTCTTTTCGGGATTTACTTCCAAACCGATCGTTTTACTTGCTTCAAGTAAAATGTCCGTGTTTTCCCTAATCGTTTGTGTATTTTCTCCTATCATATTCACGTCATCCGCATAGACAAGAAGCTGATGTAACCCGTTCAATTCCAAACCCTGCCTGTTATCCTGAACTTTCCTAATGGCATATTTTAAAGCGAAGTTAAAAAGTAAAGGTGATAGTGCATCTCCCTGCTTTAGCCCGCAGTGATTTAGAAAAGCATCAGATAGAAACTGACCTATACTAACCTATACGGACACTGCTGTATGTTTCACTGAGACACATTTTAATTAATCGAACTAGTTTCTTTGGAATACCAAATTCAATAAGAATAACATATAATACTTACCTCTTAACCGAGTCATATGCCTTTTTTAAATCTATGAATAACTGATGTACTGTACGCTTATACTCCCATTTTTTCTCCATTATCTGTCGAATACAAAAAATCTGATCAATAATCGATCTATTACGCCGAAAACCGCACTGATGATCGCCAATAATTTTATCTACGTACGGAGTTAATCTTCTCAAAAGAATATTCGACAAAATTTTGTACGACATCAACAAAAGTGATATTCCTCGAAAGTTACCACAGTTGGTTTTGTCCCCCTTTTTAAAAGTAGGTACAATTATGTATTCCTTCCATTGTTCTGGTACAATTTCCTTTTCCCAAATAGCAAGCACAAGTTTATAAATTTCGCTATATGAAACATCCTGTACTAAAAATAATAATTTTATATCCTGATTTATTTAACCAAAAACATTCATTCACACAGTAAAGCAAAATACATTAACTATGTGTTAAATAATATATATTTTTTATTTAATGTCTGTTTTTAAAATCTAGTATAATTAAATGGTGAAATTAAGGGAGGTTAGTACTTATCGCATGAAAAATAATGGTAAAAACAGTCTATCTTCAAGTAGGCACACATGCAACACTGTTTATCAGAGATCTTTCATTTAGGGATGTCTGCATAAACTTTAAGCTTTAAAATAAAAAAAATAATGGTTTTCTAGAGTAAATCTTCCCCCTTAAAATAATTCTTGGGTTTAAACACAATTTCTTTTATAAATTCACTACATGCCTGTGATTAGATGCACTATATTCACTTATTATAGCACACACTGAATTTAAATTTCAGCCACTTTCTGGTAACAGATACCAAATCACACACACTACCAAAATTAGTATTATATCTGCAATATTATGGGCATACGGCATATACTAATCTTCACCGTGGAAAATATTTTTTAATTTTTTTTATGTGCTTTAATATCTATTACCTAAAATTTCAATTAAATGTGTTCTATACTACGTGACTAGAGTGCACCTTATCACAGGTATGTAGGAAATTTACAAAAGAAACACGTTCAAACTCAATAATTATTTTAAATTTTGGAAATTTCTAGAGGTAGAAATAGTGACAAATATAATCATAAACATTTGTGGCGACATTAAGAAATCGTTTGTATGGAAACATACACTGTTATCAATAAAAATTGATCTATTTATAATTTTGTCAATATATTATCTTTTATATTTCTTTTTAACCTAAAAACACTTTACATGAAATTATTGTTTTAGTAATCTGTATCTTAGGGAAAACCCCGTTGTGGTCAGATGTATGAAATAAATAAAATAAATATTAGTGACATATATAATTAGTAATAATTAAAATAATAATAAAATAAAACAGCCATACAAACAAGTATGCTTTACTTTTAAATTTAAGAGTGTAAATTGAAGGGTTCAGAACCATAGTGGGCCAAGCGCCATTTACTATAATCGTAGAAAACGAGAGTTAAAATGAAGTTATTACCATAATTCAATCGAAATATACAGCAAGTAATATGAAGTATACACATTAAAACTAAATTATATCTCAAACTTCATTAAACTATGGTATTCACTTAACTTTAACCCTTGCTTACCCTGTTTTAATAAATGGCGTTTGGCCCACTATGGCTCTGAACCATTCAGTTTCTTAGCTCTCGATTATTGTTCAGTACTGAATTGTATAATCTCGGTCCATAATTCCTAATGCATATAAATTCAGCTGTTGTAAAGCATTTAGGTTCTGCCAAATGAGTAGGGACATTTCTTCTGGCATTACGTGTCAGTTATACAATTCTTCCATTTTTTTGTGAAAATGCATTAGTAATGTATGTTTATATATTTTATCAATATTTAGTATTTGGAATTCAAAGCAAATTAATTGTGTCGAATAATCAAGTGGTTTATGGAGACAAGTTTTGATGATAAGTTTTTGCAATATGTATAAATAAGCTCTTACTCCCCTCGGAAGATTGAACACACGTTAGTTGTGCAAATGAAATAATATGAAATCTTTTATCTCTTTATATTAACGATCGCCTACTTGATAATACGTGAGATGTTAAAAAATCGACTTCGAATATAATCTTCAAGGCACTTAGACGCGGCTGGTTTCATTCCTGATATTAAACTATATTTTAGTTAGTCTTAAGTTTGTATCAAAGCAGAATTCTTGTCTTAACATCGCGATAATATGAGAAGAACAATTCCAAAGTTATACATCTAAAATTTTAAGTTTCCTTATTTTCAAGTTTGCAATTCCGCAGGAGAGAACACACAAGAAATGTATACTGTCTTGCTTTTACTCAAAACATTTTCGTTATAGTACAATCTTCTCGGATCACAAAGAATTGAAAACCTTTTCATTATTGTAAGCCCTAGAAAGTAGGTTTTCATTACTTTAGAGCATGTAAAGGATTGAACATTCTTCTATTTCGAGTAAGTTATGCTTACATTCTTCCATCTCTTCACCCTGTCTTCCATTAATGCATCCACCTTTCCAATCACTATATCCTCAATTCGTCCACCCACCTATAGGAATAGTCACCTATTCATTGACTTTTCCGTCCACTTACTGTTTTTACTCATCCATTCATTATTCCATCCACACTTATACCTATCTATTCACTATTCCATCAATATATCCATCCGTTCACTATTCCATCAATCCGTCTATCAGTACCCATCCATCAATCCAATATTCGACCTATCCATCCACCCACTATTCCATCCATCCGTCCACCCACCTAACCAACCATCCACCCACCCTTCTATCTATTAATCCATCTATTCACTACTCCATTCACACATCTCTCCATCCATTCAATATTCCATCAATCCGTATATCAGTCTATTCAATATTCCATCCATCCGTCCGTCCGTCCACCCATCCATCCATTCATCCATCCATCCATCCACTATTCCATTTAAACCATTTATCCACAATTCACTATTTCATCCATCAATCCATCCATGTACCTATCCTTCAATTCACTATTCCATCCATCCATGCATCCATCAATTCATAGTTCCATCCATCCGTGTATCCATCAGTTCACTAATCCATCCATCCGCCCATCCAGCAATTCACTATTATATCGATCCGTCTATCCATCAATTCACTATTATATCGATCCGTATATCCATCAATTCACTATTCCATCCATCCGTCAATCCATCAATTCACTATGTCATCCATCCGTGTATCGATCAATTCACTATTCCATCCATCCATCAGTTCACTAATCCATCCATCCGCCTATCCACTAATTCACTATTACATCGATCCGTCTATCCATCAATTCACTATTATATCGATCCGTATATCCATCAATTCACTATTCCATCCATCCGTCAATCCATCAATTCACTATATCATCCATCCGTGTATCGATCAATTCACTATTCCATCCATCCATCCATCAGTTCACTAATTCATCCATTCGCCTATCCAACAATTCACTATTACATCGATCTTTCTATCCATCAATTCACTATTCTACCCATCCCTGTATCCATCAATTCACTATTCCATCTATCCATGAATTCACTGATCCATCCATCCGTCTATCAACAATTCGCTGTTCCTTACATCCATCCAATCATTTAATATTTCGTCCTGCTATCTATCCAGTGTTTTATTAATTAAATCACTCACACCATTTATTTTTTCACAGATTCTCCTTTTTTGACCTAATTTTCTTATTTTATTCTTCCTTTGTTCGCCATTCTCGGTGTTCTAATGATTACTATTCATTTCATTAAGTACAGAATTCACGGATTAAAATTCGGTCGAAAGCATTTAACTTTTAGTCCTAGGAAGAAAATCTTTAGAATTCAAGTGTAAAACAAGGGGCTACGTGTAGAATATTTGAGTTATGATTTACAGTATAAAACACCTTGACCAAGGCAAAATTTTTCGACTTCGAAGAAAACAGAGAACAGAGGAAAATGATTAGAAAAACCGAAGTATTCACAATAAACCTCTCATACGACCTTTTTCTCATGACAAATATGTTACAGTCTTCCCTTGGTTGATCATGACAGGTGAGAAGCTGTTGACTAAATGACCCTGCTACGGCTGGGCCTCTGTAGGCTATGTTGAAGTTATATATCACACAACCAAAGTTTTTTTTCATATTTATATCATATCCTGCCGAAGTTATAAATTATATTTTAACGTATTGCTGTCATATATGCATGAATCTTTCCTTCTTGATGCTCTCCAGGCATGTGGGACAAAATCGATGTAACTGAAGTTGGGCGATAGTTCACGTGTATCAGGCCTCTCTTGCTGGTTTGTGGAGGCGGAAAGAATCGGAAAGCCAAATCCCCAGGCGCTCTGGGAGGATTTTACTGGGGGTATGAACTTGAAACACTGCGACCTACATATTTTATAGGAATATAACCACTGAACTGCCGATCCCGCGTCCCAGCGACCGCTTGGCCTGTGGCGTGAAAGGATCTGGTCATAAAACTCCGCAGCCGAAGAATCCAATCCCACGAGTCGGGGATGCACATTTCGACACTTAAACGGATAATTATGTGTCTTGCGAAGATAATGCTTTCCTTGTGTTTTTGCTACCAAAGTAGCCAGCATTCGTTTCTTGTATTTAGTTCGAAAGAAACGAATGGAACTTCGTTTATACCTATGGTGTATTAAAGGACATCAATTTTTAAAAAGTATGAGCATAAAGAAAAAACAGTAAATAAATGAGAACAACGTACGTTTAATTAGTTACAAGTACGAGAATTTATAAAGATTACTATAAAATATTTTTTTTCCACATTGAATATGTAATGTGGACTTTGCATCACATATTCATTACGCAACTAGTTAACAGTCATTCCTGGCGAACTGGGAATTCTAATGAAAATTTCTTTTAAAAAAATAGTTGTTTATTATTAGTGTAAGACATAGATAAGACTCCAAATTTAAAAATTCTAATGTTCTATTTTCAAAAGGAAAATATTCTACAATTTTTATGGGCATTTAATTTAAGTGGTCTGGTTATACTACAGACTGATCCATTTGGGTATGGGTAATATTAATTTATTATTATAAAGCTATTATAACAGTACGAAAAATTTCTTGCTGGTTATATTATGATCAAAAGATGGAAGTTTCCATATATGACAATCAACAAAGGACAAATGAAAATCGTAGATGATTAAAATGGCTACAACAAATCAACAGCGGGCACAATGTGTTCTTTAGTATGCCAAATTTGAGAGTGTTAAAAGAGTTCAAAGGGAATTTTGACGTGAGTATGGTGTGCGTAATGTACCTAAATACGATTCCATAATGTTGTAGTATCGAACATTTGTAGAAACAGATTTTGTGCTTAAAAAACATGTAGAAGGTCGCAGGCGAAACCCAGTAAGAAAAGTAGCTATCTCTTGGCTTGATTCTCAAACTCCCCAGATCTAACCCCTCCTGAATTCTTCATGTGAGGTTTTGTTAAAGACATTGTCCATTCACAGAAACCCAGGATCATTGATGATCTGAGAGTAAAAATTACTCAAGCTTTTCAACAAATTACCCCTCTTATGTTACAACGGACATGGGCTGAATTCCATCACCGTTATGAGTTGTGCAGGGTGCGCAATGGGGTCATGTTAAGCTCTGAGGAATCTCCCATCTTTCAGTGTTGTACGCACAAAGTTTGAACAAATAAAGTTCGGTAGTGAATGTTTTACGGTGTTTTTATTTTATCCATATCCAAACGGATCACCCTATATTTGTTTCCCTAAAGTTTGCAACACTACCTCATAAAGAGATCAGTTGTTAATGTATGTTTTTCATGGAGCTATTGTTTAAAAAATATTTTGAGAGTCTGCACTGTTCATTCTAGAGCTCCAGGATCAAGGAACTTTTTACTCTGTACTATATTCTTTCTAACATTTATTTTCAGTAGTTTGGGTTAATAACAATTAATCTTACAATTCAAATGAATATTTTGACTTAAAAATGTCACAGTTGTTTTGAAACTGAAAAAATGAAGGAAATTAACTCAGTTGTAACATCCTTCACAAAATGTATGTAACATCCGTGACAGAGACGAAACAGCTATAAAAAGTTTACCGTTTATGTTTTTGTGAATTAATTGAATGCCATGAGATTTGCATAGCTTTCCACTTGGACACTATTACAATGAATACCTTTCTGCTTGAGAAAGAGAACTAAATTGTACATCTTTTGTTAATAAGGTGTGAAAGGAGTTCACAAATCTTGTAACATCCGTGACGGAATCTTTTCTTTATTTTCTGCAAAATAAATAAATTTTACTCAAACAACTTTTTTTGTAAAATGATTCTGATCTCCTAAATTGATTCTAATAACAAAATTTGACAAATGTCATTTAATTTTCGATATATATAATTTCAAAATTTAAAAAATATAATATCCGTGACAACTGGAACGACTGTTAGGTAACGATACTTCTATTACGCGACAAGTTAGGTAATTATACTGCAGTTACCTAACTGGTTGCGTAAATTAAATAAAATGGAATTGATTTTATTTATTATAAACATTAAGAATACAATGTGTCATATTAATTAATTTCGATGGTACTACACATTCAATTTCCAGAATTTGTAGCATTTTAAATACCTGAATCTTCATTTGAACTCATTTTGACAGTTTGTTTAAGGCAACGTAACTCAAACCCAAGTCAATACTGTTATGTACCTAGTCCGATGCAGTGCTGGAAAGATTCACTACCTTGGTGGGAGTCGAAATCTAGATCATCTGGACTTATAATAGGGAAAGCAACAACTCAACAAACTTTAGGAACACGAGTTTGTATTGCTACGTTGTGTTTATAAATGGACTGAATTAAAATAATGTTTATTCAGTCAGCTCTAGATATAGTGAACTCGGTTATAGTGAACATTCGGCTATAGTACACCTAAATCGTTGGTCCCGACCTGCATACATTAAAAAGTATATTAATATTTCCGTTTATAGTGAATCCTCACTTCGGTTATAGTGAATCTAAAACTAGAACTTTCCCAAGAAAATGTAATTTTAAAATGGCCAAAATAGTAATTGAGGAAACCCTTTGTCCTATTAACTTCGAAGAATATGTTCAGAACAAAATTTTATCTACTGCTTGAGTGCATTGAAAGACAGAGGACTCATTCAGCTACCTGAACAGTTTGAAACATGCTAAAGAGAATAGTGTACGCAATGAGGGATAAAGGGAAGATTAGTTCTGACTTCTTTAAAAGAGGTTATTAGAAGAATAGGAAGATAAAGTGTTTTCTTTTGTAAAAGGGAGTAGAGTGATGACCAATAGCTAAATACAGGAAGGATTACAGTATAATGGTCCACAACCCTTCTTCCCGCATATTTGTAAAAGTGAACCTGGGAAATTCCAAGGCCGAGTACACAGTAGAATACCTCTAGTGGGAAGAGGTGCGAAATCGATCAGTACCTTCTACCTACAAGGCCAGATTAGATTCAAGTTTCGAACTGTGAATATCAGGATGTCAAAACGTAAAGTGTTTAAGTTGGAAGATAAAGAGAACATTAGTTCTGATATTGAACGTGATCTGTCCCAAACGGGAATTAATATTGTATTCAAGGTGAGTCACTTAAAACTTGCACCGCAAATATTTCTGAAATGGAAGGTGATTTTGATGTGCGGTTTTCGCAGAGTTGAATTATAGACAAGGACTCGTGTTTGTAGCCCATACATAGATTTTAATAAGTATGAGAAAGTGCACTTTTTTACACAACATACATTTTTTTGATGGAACAATGCCTATTGATATCAAAAAAAATAAAACTAGAGTAAATTAGAATGTCAATGGTTTTTGTTGCAGGATTCTAGCTCAAATAGTTTACAAGAAATTGTATTTCGAAAATTATATCGAGCTAGAATCCGGCAACAAAAACCACTGACATTCTGATTTACTCTAGTTTTATTTTTTTCATGTCAACAGGCATTGTTCCATTTAAAAAAATGTATGTTGTGTAAAAAAGTGCACTTTCTCATACTTATTAAAATCTGTGTATGGGCTACAAATACGAGCCCTTGTCTATAATTCAACTCTGTGAAAACCGCACATCAAAATTACCTCCTATTTCAGAAATATTTGCGATGAAACTTTTAAGTGACTTACCCGGCATATAGCAACGTCATTACACCATTAGTATAAAAACAGACACTTCGGTTTTAGTGAACCTCGGATATACAGTAGTGAACGAAATATTCTGGTTTGCAGAGGTTCAGTATATCCGAAGTTGACTGTATTCAGATTTTGGAAGTCTGTGAACTTCACACCAGCCCAATTTAAACCAGACAGTACACAGCGTATTGACAGAAGGCTTTTCGAGGAAGTTACTTATATAAACGTGTCAAACGACTCTAGGGACAATAAGGGAATCACGGGTGCAGTATAGAACTGTTGAATCCATTTCATCCTAAGACTAGGGGATGAAATTTCTACACATATTTGTTTGCACCCAACTTCTCTTTTTACTCTGTTCTACAGTTTTCCATCTTGAAAGTGGCTTCTGTGTGGAAAGGATCACTTTAGTAGGGAGGAAAGAGTTTGGCAAGATGCCTAATATTCTTTCCGGTCAGCTACTGTCTTCAAATCCTGAATCAGAGAAAAGAAAGAAAGAAAATATATCTAAAGAAGAGAAAGGAAATACATTGCAATTCGTATTTTTCTCGGTTTTTCACGGTTTGAGGCTACTGGAATGAGTGTGGAGTTCGGATCCGCTGATAAGAACCCATCGATTTTCCGAATCTGGCATTGTTGACGCTACGAATTGTTTGTTGGTGACTGTTTCGCTTAGGAGCGGCTGCTCCGGAATCAATCTGCCTGAAGTTTCTCCATCCCCGATAGCGCACGTATCACATCTCCCCGTCGCGGTGTTTAACAATTGAATTTCAGGGCTTATCTCTCTCCATCCAGCTCTTGCATGGATTTCAGTAATAATCCAACACTACGAGTACAAAATATCACTAAATCGCCTCTGGAAGTGTTGCAGTTGTAAAAAAGTAGACAGCATGTATATTAAATTATGAGATAAGACTGGTTTCCAGTGTGCTAGCAAAGATGAAATAAACACTGCATTCAATAAGTAAAAAAGTTTCCATTATTTGTCCAAAAGAAAAGCTTAACCCTTAAAATGGCAAAACTGCATTTCTCATACTAGTTTATTAAACCGTGTCGGACTGTAAAGAAAACAACTATCGTAATGTCCAAATTTTATATTTTGTACAATATTATAGTATTGTGAAATTTAATTTGTGCGAGATCGTGCGTATTTGCTTGTTTTCCGCACAGAACCAATACGCGGTAAGTGTGAAATACCACATTCAGTATTCCCAACGTAACACACATAACAATTTCCCTCTTCTTACCGCTTAAGCGCGACATTCATTTTACTGCTTTAGGCTTTTAACATATTATTTTTAGAGACGTTTAACATAGTAATAATTATAAATTGGAAACTTACCACTGCAATTTCACCTAAATTGCACCGTTAATAATTATTATTTTTTAAATATTTGCAA
Source organism: Periplaneta americana (assembly GCF_040183065.1). NCBI lineage: Eukaryota > Metazoa > Arthropoda > Insecta > Blattodea > Blattidae > Periplaneta > Periplaneta americana. The sequence goes on along the minus strand of NC_091130.1, from coordinate 125,172,799 downwards.
AAATTAAGTAAAGTCTACTACTCCACGAAAACTATTGTATTCCTGATACAAGTAACATTAAGGAAGCCGTGAAAAAATCAACAAGACTCCAGATGCCGATGTTATTACTGCAGTATGTTACATAAATAATATTGTTAAAATATTAAAATGAAAAATAAATCATTACATAACCTTACCGTTTGTTTTAAGTTCGCATTTATAGACTGGGGGGAAAAAATGACAGACGTATATCACGGCCTGCTGGAGTATAGATATTTTTGTTTTCTAAAGTTGCCGTCATTAAACAGAAACCAAGATGGAGATTTCATTGCAACTAATTAGAAATTCGTCTTTCAGGTATGTAATAAACGATCTTCGCACAAAATAATGTACGATACACGAGCGGTATGTTTGTTTTCATGTTCTCGGAAATTAAAAAAGCTCAACTACGTTTCGCTTTTTCAATCTTTTCCTCGAACATGAAAACGTCAACATACCGCTCTTGTAACGTATATTACTATTTCCTGCCAATTTTTTTCTATTGTTATATTAAAATTATAGCATGTAGCCTATTAACTTGTTGTATCCTATAGGATACATTTCCAATTTCAGGGTTAAGATTTCCTTCCTCACGAGCATCTGTATCCTACATTGAAAACCAATTCATAATACATAGTCCTCCGTACATGACGACATGGGACCTACAGAAACGTTGCTGCCCAAACTGTGCTTGTTCGCGTCGAAGTTGAAAAGAGTTTGTCGGGCGTTGCATGCGTGCAGTTCATCTGACTCTATAGGGAAACGCTTATAAACTAGTTAAAAATGAATAGAAGTGTATCTTACCTGTGTAACAAGAGATGTTCAATACTTTATTAATCTCTTCTTGCAAAATGATCGAAATGACGTAATTTCTAAAAACCACTTTTTCTTAGCCCTATCAGAAAATCTAAAAAAAAAAAAAAAAAAATCCGTGAAAGTTCCTTAATGATATCAGAATTTCCATGTCTGCAATTTATACTCTGTATAATTAGAAGCAAACACGAACGGTCTTACCAACAAAAACTGTTACAAAGACGCTTCACTGTTTTATAATTATACAGCGAATACCTCGCTTATAAGTCGTGTGAAAATTCCTCAATAATAATCACTAGGGGAAAGTGTTCTAAAATGACATATCTTAGGTTTTTCAATACCGTACTTGTGCAAAAGATAGCATTCCTCTGAACTGGTTACAGAGAACCTCCATAACTTGCGTTGATTTTCCATGAAAAATCTCATTTATATGCTTAAATCAGCGAAAATCTTGTTCCCGAACTTTGGAGTAACAATTCTTTGGTGGTATTTTACACGCAATTAAAGGTTGGTATGTCATTTTACCCGAGTACTATCGATACAATGACATAGTGTTACAATTATTTTTTTAAAAAGCTGTATAGAGGACATCTAATGTAAAATATACTGCTTTTAATTGTGCCATAGTAAAAGTAAAGTAGTGTAATATGTGTATGTGTAAAAAATGTTTTTTTATGAAGAAACACACCGCCAAAAGCAGTTTTTTCTTATGGTATGTCATATTAGGACAGTTTCTCCTATATAAATCGTGTACAACAATATAACTTTATAGAACTACGTCACAGTTTCGGCATTATTTTACAGAGGTGTGAAAATTATTAGAATAATCTTAATTTTAAAGGTTTTTTAATAGTTCCTTCACAAATATTAATTGAATTGATGAATATTGGTATACATTACTATACTGATGTAGGATATATTTACTACTAACAATGCCGGAAAACATTGTTGTACATTGGTATTTTTCTTATTTTACAATTGTTATGGAAATTCAGAAATTATTATATTATGTTGGCGGAATTGGAAACATAAAAAATTATATACACAAAACAGATGTATACGTTCATTTGAGCCTTCACAATAATGTAAAAGCAAAGAACAATTTGTTTAAAGCATTTCTTAATTAATTTTTTATGTTTCCAATTCCGCCAACATAATATAATAATTTCTGAATTCCCATAACAATTGTAAAATAAGAAAAATACCAATGTACAACAATGCTTTCCGGTATTGTTAGTAGTAAATATATTCTACATCAGTATACTAATGTTATATACCAATATTCATCAATTCAATGAATATTTGTGAAGGAACTATTAAAAAACCTTTAAAATTAAGATTATTCTAATAATTTTCACACCTCTGTATTACTAAAGGTAACAGAATAACTGAGATCCTTTATTATGTCCGATAGTGTGAACTAGTGTGCCACTCTAAGTATCGAGAGTACAACTGGGCCTGATCGATTACTACGTTATATTGTGATCAAAGAATACAGCTACAGAAATATTATTCGTATTGCGTGCTCTTTGATTTGTTGTTCTGTGGTTACAAGGCAACCATCATCACAAAATTGACAATCGATACGAACAGCTGTTAGAGAGCGGCCATTTTTCCTATGTATACAACACTTAAAAAGATAGTTTCGCGTGTATTGTACAGCAAAGCAATTCTCATGTATAGTTACACACTGCTTATACATCCTATCAGAGAAGCTAAAAAATATATATATCCGTGAAAATTTCTTAATAATATTTTCAGAATTGCAATGTCTTCAATTTATACTGTGTATAATTAGAAGTAAACATGAACGGTCCATCCATGCATGGTTTATTAGTGATATTTTCTGTCCCAACTCTGTATAAGTCTCGTATTAAAATTGTAGCGTCAAGTAAGGCTAATATGACACAGTAAAAAAAGTTGGGATAAAGATAATTTTATACAGAGTTTAAAATATACTGAAGGCTCAATTTTAAAATGTTTAAAACTATGATTATAAAAGTACTTTTATGATTTTTCAAGAAGCAATATCGAACGAAGTTAAAAAAAATCATTATCAGACTCATAAATGCATTTTTAAGAAGGCACTTTTATTTGTTGAAGAAACTTTGAAGTGATTCTCTGTTACTTTTGTTATTGCTCTCGAATGAATAAAGACAGAATAATTTTTTAATTTTTTCTTCTATTCGGAATAGTGTCAGCTTCATTTTTCACTAAAGAAAAGCTATGAATGTTGAGCAGTTTAGCAGTAATTAGTGTGTGAATGAGAACGGCTATTATCGTACAAAAAATTATTTAGACATACAACAATTTTCTACCATAGGCAGTAAGTTTAAATTTACAGTAAATTGTATAATTTGTATGGAAAAAAGAGGTCATTACAAAAGCAGCTAAATCTTAGTCAATTTTAATGTGATTTCAACGAAACTTTTACAGGTGATACAATATGCATCTGTTTCATAATAGCTTTCTTCATTGCTCTGTGTATTACCGTATTTATAGCACTGTATCAGAATATCCCTCTAGGTGTATCGCTATACTGGGTGTTCAGTTCAAAATGTGTCTTGGCTCGCTATATGCCGTCATGTGGCTAGCTGATGAGCCTAGAGAATTCAATCTTCCTACACTTCCGCAGCTCAGGTGTATAATCTAAGAGGCAGAGAAGTTGGCTAGCAAGTACGGCGTTCATTCTGAAGAGTACGTGCCGATACGTACGGTAACGCCGGTAGTGGCAGGAATGTGAACTGTTTGGAAATACGTACTGTCGGGATATGGGGAGAGGGTTAAGACGATTACTTACGTATTTGTTGACATTAACTTCGACGGTCAACATGGACACGGAGCATTTGATTTGTGTTGTGGAATGTTACCGTACGCAACCGATGATAACAAATACCCTGCGTACGACTTGCCGGCGCAAAACACAGTTCGAAAGAGGTTATGGTAGCACACAGACCGTACAGACCGCCATCTGTTGCTACGACGTTCAAGTTATACCGTACACGTTCTCAAGTTCAGATTGAAGAACGCCTTAAATAATAGGCAACTTCTCTAACATATAAACTGAAACTCCCTTCAAATCGGTGACCCAACAACAGTGACGTCATGACACACTTTGAAATGAACACCCAGTAGTCCACACAGAATGCTATTATGATACACAGATTTGTTATAATCTTATCCATTATTACAAATAAAAAATAAATTTAACTCCAAATCCTTCATATGTGTCTAAAGTAGCACTTGGCAATTGTTTTCAAATTTATATATTGTTTGATAGAAAAATTACAGCAAAAGATAGATTTTCTGTATCATAATACCCTTACTTCAGTCTACACGGTTAATTAATAAGTCCGTAAGAGGATAGTACTAATATGTACAACACATTAATCAGAGCAGACTATGTAATAGTTTATGTAATAAGTGGATAATCTTGATGAACGTTTGAATTTTCACGAATGTCATAATAAGATTATCCACAAGTTGGATACAACACTTTATGGAATTATAAATTGTAAGAAATAAATTATGAAATAATTCTGCATTCATAGCTGACAAAGTCTTCATAAGTTCATATTGATTAGTTGGGCCTGGCATTGGCATTGAATAAAGAGAAATGGATGACCTTGCAGGTATTACAAACTCTAGTTATACCTTAGGTATCAAATTTTATGTTACAAATGTTCCTTCATTTTGTTAATAAAGTTTCTCTGAACTACAAAACTGTTTTATATGATATTCCAAAAGTGATATAAAATTGTTGAAGATTGTAAATAAATTATGTTACCTCCTGTCCTGCATTTCATTTCTTGTTACGTGGCGCGTAGAAACGGTAAGCAAGATAGCTAGACGAGTTGCACGAATAACCACGCAAGCGTTTCGGTATTACGTCATAGCGAATACGTTATTTCTATTATTGGCACGCGTGCAATAATAAGCCGATTACGTACGATATTGGATGTAGTAACAGCCTATTCATAATGCTAGGATGATATAAAAGAAGATTATTATAAAAACCAGAAAATTCACGCAATCTAGGACGATAGAGAATATGATGATAGACTAATGAGGACTATATTAAAAGAGAAAAATAAAACTTAACGTTCTTAGGCTGCGTTTAAAATTCTAACAATTCCCCATATTTCCACAAACAATTGAGACAGGGAAATGAAAAACTCCCTAACTCCAATAAACCAAATTTTACAGGAGAGAGAAAAAACTTATTTTTTCTCCTACTAACTTTAAATGTTATACATTTATCTATTAATATTGTGTAAAGTTATATTCTGTATCAATTAATTATTTCAAAACCTAAATTTTTACATTATCTTACGCTACAATTTGAAATAAACACTGCTGGAGTTAGTGGTTTTCTGACTTACATAGTGTATGAATTAAGATAAGTGAATAAATATTAGCTATCACCTTTACTTTTTAACTTCGCTCTAGAATATCCCATTAGGAAAGTTCAGGATAACAGGCAGGGTTTGGAATTGAACGTGTTACATCAGCTTCTTGTCTATGCAGATGACGTGAATATGTTAGGAGAAAATACACAAACGATTAGGGAAAACACGGAAATTTTACTTGAAGGAAGTAAAGCGATCGGTTTGGAAGTAAATCCCGAAAACACAAAGTATATGATTATGTCTCGTGACCAGAATATTGTACGAAATGGAAATATAAAAATTGGAGATTTATCCTTCGAAGTGGTGGAAAAATTCAAATATCTTGGAGCAACAGTAAAAAATATAAATGACACTCGGGAGGAAATTAAACGCAGAATAAATATGGGAAATGCGTGTTATTATTCGGTTGAGAAGCTTTTATCATCCAGTCTGCTGTCCAAAAATCTGAAAATTAGAATTTATAAAACAGTTATATTACCGTTTCTTCTACATGGTTGTGAAATTTGGACTCTCACTCTGAGAGAGGAACATAGGTTAAGGGTGTTTGAGAATACGGTGCTTAGGAAAATATTTGGGGCTAAGAGGGATGAAGTTACAGGAGAATGGAGAAAGTTACACAACGCAGAGCAGCACGCATTGTATTCTTCACCTGTCATAATTAGGAACATTAAATCCAGACGTTTGAGATGGGCAGGGCATGTAGTACGTATGGGCGAATCCAGAAATGCATATAGAGTGTTAGTTGGAAGACCGGAGGGAAAAAGACCTTTAGGGAGGCCGAGACGTAGATGGGAGGATAATATTAAAATGGATTTGTGGGAGGTGGGGTATGATGATAGAGACTGGATTAATCTTGCACAGGATATGGACCGATGGCGGGCTTATGTGAAGGCGGCAATGAACCTTCGGGTTCCTTAAAAGCCATTTGTAAGTAAGTAAGAATAAATATTAGCTATGTGAAGAAAAAAAAAAGAATGTCATAATTCCCTTATGAAAAATTAGAATATACGAGAAAATGGAAGTTTATTATTAAGATTAACATTGGTACATTTTTTTTAAATTTCAAATATATGAGACAGAAAATCACAAATTACCATAAAGCACATCAAAATACACAAATAAAACCACAAACAATATTAAAATGTTAACACAGTCTCATTCATGTTACAGATTCTGTTTTTTTCTCTCACTCTCATGTTCTTCCTGTGCATCTAGATTCTAGATTATTACTGTCCGCAAACAGAGTTTTGTAATTCATTCTGCTTTCCTCAGAAATAAACTGCATTAAATTTTGCAAGTCCTTTGCTTTCTTCTTTCAATGGCAATGCTGAATTGTACTTTAGTTGACTGGGGAATTATGCATCTATATTGGGTTTCTGAAAGTTAATAGACTCGATATTGTGCCTTTAATAGTCTTACTTACATGGATTTCATAGATTTTTGTGACATTCTGAATACCGTATCGTATCATTTAGGCTACTCATCTGGTTGAGTGATAGTCTTGCCACCTACCGGGAAATTAAGCTTGGAATGCAAAAACTCTCTTATTCCATGGGGTAAGTGGAGTTCTGACTTCCACGAGTTTTAAAACAGCCCTCAGAATGCAGATGAATGTCGATGTTAGTGTATTCTTGCCTTCCACGCATGCGGTACAAACTCAAAAGCTTCATCCAGCCCATAACTCAATTTTGTCAAAAATTGGAGTTAGTGGGTTTTTGATCTCCCTGTCTCAATTTTAACTCCTTGATATGTACGTCTAGCTTCCCTCGACTATAAGTAACTGTGCTGGTATGTGGTCTTCCACGAAAAACGTTTGCCATATAGGCCGTTGGTAACTCATAAGAATCTGCTCCACACTCACCCAAGCAGAAGAGTGGAGCATTAAAGCACAGCGGAGTCTTCCAGCTTCTCTGAGAGTAAGGAACACATCAATAAAGTGGAGCGTATTCCAACTTTATGAAGATGTAACAAATAGCATGCTCTTCTAGCTGCAGAGTGATAACCTGAGGCAAAATTTTATATTAAAAGTGAATACTTGATTCTTATATGCTCGTACACTGGTGTATGAAACAAACGAATGGTCTCGTCGCAGCTCAGTTAACTCCAAAAAAGACTGATAGAGTGTCCTAGCAAACATAATGAGATTTGTAATAGATAAAGCCACCTTGGAATAATGGATTTCAATTTCTTATTATATGAAAATTTAAAAAAGAAGGTTCACTGGAAGCCAAATGAATCTGCGATTCGAGTGACGCGGGTTTAAATCCCGCTTGAGCTGATTATCCGCTTTGATTGTATCCGCGATTTTTTCCAATTACGAGACAAATGTCAGCTCTTCCCATGGCGATTCGTGTAATTCATCTCGCTATTATAAAATATGCTATTGACGATAAATAACCCCTTAGTTGATGCAGGTTACTAAATGAACAAATTTCAAATGTATCGGAATGTCCAAAACGCTATATTTCGAGATATTCACGGACGTATAAGTATTTCGTACCCATTATATAAAAAAAATTGGCTTTTGGTGTGTTAAATATCCATCTGTCTGGGTGCTGTAATTTATCCTGGAAATATTTTAGAGATATTCTTCACTTTAATTTCATTACTAGTAATTTAAATTTAAGTTGAAAATTCATTATCTGACTGAAGACCACTTAATGCTGGAGTTCGCCAAGGTTGTGTGCTATCACCTCTTTTATTTATAATATATGATTGCAATTATTATGGAACAATAGAAACTGAAGCCTCACGGTAAAATACTACTAAAGAGAAATTTGCAAATCAGTGCTATATGTCCGCTGATGGGAGGCTTTCCCCAACCATAAGGTGAATGCCAGGTAATCTATGGCCTCATCTCGCCAAATACCATCTCACTATCACCAATCTCATCGACGCTAAATAACCTAGTAGTTGATACAGCGTCGTTAAATAACCAAGTAAAAAAATCTTCAGAATATGATTTGCAAAGATCGCCTCATAGTCTCCATAGACCTATAACTTCTGGTCAATGTTAATGTTATGATTTATTTAACGACGCTCGCAACTGCAGAGGTTATATCAGCGTCGCCTGTGTGCCGGAATTTTGTCCCGCAGGACTTCTTTTACATTCCAGTAAATCTACTGACATGAGCTTGTCGCATTTAAGCACACTTAAATGCCATCGACCTGGCCGGGATCGAACCCGCAAACTCGAGTATAGAAGGCCAGCGCTATACTAACTGTGCCAACCAGGCCGACAACTTCTAGTCAATGTAGCATGGAAATTTCACCTGATAAAACAAACATTATGGCATTTTTAGGCAAAGACCCAATTCAAAGTAAAATATGTTTAGAGAAAAAAATTCTGGAAAGGATGAATGAATTCAATTACTTTGGGCACAACCTATCTTTTCAATCTGAAAGGAATATCCTCCAGAAAATAAGAATTTTTAATTTTATTAACCACCTCCTATTGGAGGTAGCCCAGAAGGACTCAGTATACTCTCTTACATACATTTTACAGTGCTAAATGTTTTACATAAATATTTGTTGAGAGAAATTAAAATAAGGATATACAGTATATAATTAATTATAAAGTAATATATATATATATATATATATATATATATATATAGTGAATATGATGGCTCAAAATTTGTCAAGACCGTTTCAAAACTGACTAAAACTATGACCAAAATAAACAGTTGTTTTCAAACCTTCAATTGTTCAAAAATATATCCGTTTACGCCTGTATAATATTCTCGCAAGACCAGTTCTCTCTTATAAAAGTGAGGCATGAACCTTAAGAGCTCATGATATTAGCAGAATCACAGCATGTGAGATAAGATTCATGAGAAGAACTCCGGGATGCACTAAATTTGACCACCAGAGAAATAAGGACATCATAGAGGAATTCAAGGTTGAACTTGTGATGGAATACATTTGGCGATATCAAGAAAACTGGAAGAATCACGCCAATAGAATGAGCAAGAACAGAAGCCCAAAGGCAATTTTAAATTATTGACCGAGAGGAAAAAAATCCATTGGAAGACCTAAAAAGAGGACAGAAAACAAGACTGTAACAGGCCACTAGGCCTAATTCTTGTCAGGATGATGATGATGATGATGATGATGATGATGATGATGATGATGACGACGACGACGACTATTAATTTCGACCCAAATGGCGCACGAAATCGTTTGTAATCATTAGAACCCAGTGTTTGGTCACCGATCAACTGGAATAAGATTAGATGTGTACAAACTATAGCTCAACACCACGCTGTAGAGTTAGTACATTCAGTTTCTGACTATTATAGGCCTAGGAAGTATGAGAGTATCTTGATAGCCGAGTTGCGCTTTCAATGCGTTTCATTTATGCTAAACTTAACTGATTATCAGGCTGGTTGAACCTGTCGACGTCTACAACAAATTTATTGGTAATATAAATTCATTTTGTGCCCTGGTATGATAATGTTACAGGTTTCCACAACGCTGGATTGGCCCTGAGTCACCCACCTTTAGCAGCCCTCTCGACTGACCACCTCGCAGCCCTGACTTCACAACCTGAGAAAATGCGCTGTGGAGTTTCATCAAGAGCACTGTTGCACAGAAACGGTACAACACCATTGATGAATTGAAGAAGGCCGTGCGATGCACTTTCCAATAGATTATACCAACAACGCTGAGGAGAATGTCACACGGAACCTGCTGACACCTTATTTTGTGTGAGCAGAATGATAGGGGACATACTGACCGTTTGGACTCTTATGGCACACAGTGTAAAGTGGACGTATGTCTCATTATGACCGAAAATACATAAATATGTATAGGCTTATATTTGCGATATTTAGTCTAGGCGGTAACGACACTTTGTGCCCACCCTGTACATTAAATGGAAAGAAACATAGCCCATTTAAAAAACATAAATTATTCATTAATTTTGTAATTTTTTGTTAATATTTAATATGTCCATTACTGTTTGATCCATATAAAAGTTCCAATGTATTTTTAATTTACTTTTGTAATAAAATGGTATTGATTTAAAAAATGGCGAAGTTATTCTACTGATTTTGTGAACCCGTTTGCGAAAGTCCGCAATAGGATTTTCTTTCTCATATCTAAAGAGCTGAATGGAATTTCATAGAATGGTTAAAAAGTCGCGTTCTTAATTTGTAATGACGATGATAATGATTATGAAAATTATATTCATAATAATAGTAATAATAATAATAAAAATAATTTATTAGGGCCTATGAAAATAAGGCTATTACTTCATTTTATTTAACATAAAAGATCCCTTCGAAAATTACAAAATTTAGAATATATCCTCGTACGATCAGGAGAGAATAAATTTATCTCATTGGGTGCTGCAAAGAATATTCCTCTAGATGTGACATAACAGAAGATTTATTTCTATCGTTTTGGAAGTTTGAGTGTTTTCCTTTTCTTTGGTTAGTTCTTCGTTACTAAGCTTAATGAATATACTGTCAGAACATTAATATCATTGTATTTCGAAATGAACTTAATTTATATTAATCAGTTTTTTTTCTGATTTTCATAACTTCAGTTTTATTTAAATTTGTTGTCGATGAAACACTCGAATTGGCACTGCAGTTTTAATTTCTATTAATAAGTTGGAGCGATTTTATATAATATCTCGTCAGAAGTCATGAAACGTTTACAGTACTGCATGAAGCCAATATTTTTAATCTCAAATTTCTCAGAAAGTTATTTTTGAAGCAAAATTTATATGTGCATTGCTATTTATTCGGACGAACAAGCAAGGTCTGAAATTGCTGCACATGCAGCTGTGTCCTATTCATTGATTTCCTCTTGTATATCGCATTTTCTGCTATCTGTAATATTGGCTTTCATGATGTAAAGGCAAAGGTGTCCGCCTACACATCACTGAGGAGCAATGGACGCAGGGATGTACATCGTACGTACAGCTTCCATGCTTTCTTTGCCTCTGTACTAAATGGGTGTATTGCCAGCATTATGTGTCGGTCTCTCTTTTCTCCATGAATGAACTTGTGCTCAAATTTATAGAGGTCTTAAAGGTCTCCAAAAAATTGTACAATTGAGGAGTTATATAGGGTGATTCCTGAGGATTTACCGTCCTTTACGCAGCTTATTTCAGAAGACATTTTGAGCAAAAAAATGTCATATAAACATAGTTACTATTCTCAATATTTTCAGAGTTATACTCACTTAAAGTTGTTTGTAAAATACGTTTTTTCTATAGTTTGAAAGTAAAAGAATAATAGAAATAGAGAATGAACCATTCGAAAGTATAATTTCTTTAATTGGCAAGTATTATGAAGCTAAAAATGTACTTAGTTGCTTCGTACAGACATCTTTTTCAATTTTTAACTACAAAATTACATTATTCTTAAGCACTTATCACAACAATTATTACAAATCACACCATTTCCACCGACTTAATTATTCACAGTTAAATTTTACATCCTAATTTACTGTCTTTGAGAGTTACAACACATTAAAAAAAATGTCGCCGTCCGCTTGAGTACACTTGGGCGCACGCTTGTGAACGGCACTCGTCGCTCTACGTAACTGCATACGGCTATCTTTGATTTCCGTAGCGCTCGCGTTGCTGCTGACTGCACGCTGACCAAGATCACGCGTTCACAGCAATGCGTTCCAATAACGAAACGTAACTCTGTAAATATTGAGAATAGGACCCATGTTTATATGACATTTTTTGCTCAGAAAGTCTTCGGAAATAAGCTCCGTAAAGGACGATAAATCCTAGTGAATTACCCTGTATGTACAAGGGGCGTATACCAGAAAACCATGTTCAGAGGAAATGACAATTGAAATTTTAGTTTAATGCTTGTACTAATTACTTAAAAAACTTTTTTATTGAATGCAGTAATGAACGTAATCATTTATTATTGAAGACAATTCTTTGAAACAGATATTGTAATATTTGAAATAGCAACTTGAATTTTAAAATGTGCCAGTATACGTCATTAGTACATGTAATATTATTGACAGGAATTTAATATACCAAAATTAAATTGAAATAGTTGTTTTCAGTCACTTATAATAATATAGTCATACAATGTAAAGACAATTCAAAATAAAAGAATAGTTTCTATTATTTGCCAATATTTTATTTATTTTATTAGGTTATTTTACGACGCTTTATCAACATCTACGGTTATTTAGCGTCTGAATGAGATGAAGGTGATAATGCCGGTGAAATAAGTCCGGGGTCCAACACCGAACGTTACCCAGCATTTGCTCATATTGGGTTGAAGGAAAACCCCGGAAAAAACCTCAACCAGGTAACTTGCCCCGACCGGGAATCGAACCCGGGCCACCTGGTTTCGCAGCCAGACGCGCTGACCGTTACTCCACAGGTGTGGACGTTTGCCAATAGACTGATGTGGAATCTATACTAATTTTCATGATAGTTTAACGAATGATAAACAAACCTTTCTTGCTTGCATTTTTTTCCATCTCAGCAGTCATTATTATTTGAATCACTTCGCTCTCTTCCTCCTCCTGCCATATTTTATTGGTTTGCTTTGGTGAGTTTTTCTTCAAACCAAGGCAACTCTCTTCAGTGAGGTATTCAAAGAGACTCCGAAAATAATTTTCCTTGGCGGTATTAAGTTGTAGAATGGAAACTGATGGTAAACTTATATCGAATGGAATGGCTGAACTTTTTGTGAAGGAAAATGTTTAATAACACTGCGTAATAAATTTTAACTTTCTCTTGCGCTGGGCATGTGATACATTTTTTCTATATAATTTGAGCCTCCTGAATACGAATATGACAATAAAAACAGTTGGTTACGGTTTTTGAGAAATTTTCGAATTTATATCTATTCAAAATACTGCTTTATATAATGAAAATAAGGTTAAATATTCAATGTTGAGAAGATTACAGCTTTCTTTTTTTTTTAATTTTCTTTCATACTGGGACTCAGGTAAATCACGAGATAAAGTACAACAACAGTCTGCTAGTATACTGGTACTCCACTGTCCTTGGTATCTTTTTTCTACAGTTGAAATTTCTTGATCAAAGCGCTCGCCATGCTCATCACTGAAATCATCACAATTTTCGGGGGGGAAAAGTGAAGATGGAAGTGAATTTTCAGGCACATATTACAACCCATAATTTCATACGGCAACAGTAAATTTTTCACTAGTTCTTCATAGTTCTCACTTCTACAGTTACCCAGAAAATTTAATACAACCTCCTTGAATGTAATCCAGGCGGCTCTCTCTTTTCCTTCCAAAAAAGATTCGAAGTGATTGTCATTCAATATTTCTCTAATTTGTGGTCCATTGAAAACTCCCTCCTTTATTTTCGAGTCAGTAATAGTACGACATTTTTTCCTGGATATGTTTAAATGATTCAGTTTAATGATTAATCCCATTAACAACATTCTTTATTAACCCTAACTTAATGTGTAAAGGGGATAAAATTATTTTACTTTGAAGTACAAGGGGTTGTTGATGTATAATATTTTTCTTCCCTGGCTCTAGTGATTGTCGTTTTATTTTATAATGCTTATCTCGAGCGCGACTGTCCCATTCGCATAGAAAACAGCAAAATTTTGTGTAGCTAATTGCATTCCAAGAAGCAGTGTTACAACCTTCAAATCCGCAGGTATAAACCATTCGTAATTTAAATATTATTATTAGTGGATACTTTAAAGAAATACACGTCTTGCACAGAATACTAACACCACGGAAATCTGATGAACTGAAGCGATTTCATATAGCGAACCTGTTTCTCCCCCTTCAAATGGAACCGAAAAGGGCAATAAAACAATTTCCGCTTTTAGAAGTCGTTTTGACAAGGTGGTCTATTGCAAAATATAAATTACAGTAATGTCATTAAAGCTCACAGTGAAAGAAATGCAGATTTCAAGTAAAATCAGGTAAACTCAAGTGAATTCATACCGCGAATCTGTCCCCCCCTCCAAATAGACTCGTAAAAGGGCAATAAAATAATTTCTGTTTCTAAAAGCGCTTCTAACATGGTGGCCTAATTATACTAATAATTTTTTCTCATAATGGGTAGTCACATTTATAAAACAAAGTAGCTACACACGAAATACGGTGATTTTTTTAAAAATAGAATGCATATAAAATGAATTATATTGTGCATCTCGAAAACCCGAACTGATGGAACATTTTGTTTGTTATTTTTGAATTCAGGAGGTCGAAATTAGGAAGAATATGTTAGTTTTATGTCTGGCGCAAAACGGCTGTTGACCAGTGTAATACTGAGAATACGAGGCACATACTCCTACCCTGTCATGTGAAGAAAATGTCATTCTATGTTAAGACTGTATTTTGAAAATTATCACGGTTAAGATGAATGTCACTTAGTTTCATTTTGGAGATGCCGATAAGCTCACTGTATTGTAATTTCAATTTTTTGTTTTCCACCTGTGCTTATCTTAATATTTGGATTTATATTAACGTTTTCGACACTCGGTGTGTGTCATCTTCAGATATGGGGTCTATGTCATTGTGTGTTGTGAAGACCTAGCTTCTTAATTATGTTGTGGGTTGTTCACTTGTGTATGACCTTTCATGATTTCTTAATTTAGCTAAAATTACTATAAACAGTGTGTGGTTGGTTGTTATGATTCTGTTAAATTCTATCTTTTGAAAACCTATATAGGACAATAAAAAATTATGTTAAAACCATTATCATGACACATAAATATAAACAAGTAAAATATATACACTATAAAAACACTGTAAAACACTGTATCCACTATATCACTTTTATCACATATATGGTTGGCTGTGTTGGCCTGTTATATCGTTAAAATTGGGTTGTTTTTACTGTACTTGGTGAAAACTGTCTTATTGACGCACTTCCACTGATTTTCCATAGTATTGTATGTTGGAGTTTTTGATGTTGTTCAAGTTGACTACAGTGAATCGAGGATGCTGTTATTGAGTACTTAGACGTATATAATACAAGCTATTTTCTGTTGAGTCCGCTGTCTAGTATGGCCATGCGTGTCTGCAACAATTTACTTTATATTAATAGATTGAATTAAAACGATTTTGTTTTTTATTAAGTTGTCATAATAATGGTTTTAACATAATTTTTTATTGTCCTATATAGGTTTTCAAAAGATAGAATTTAACAGAATCATAACAACCAACCACACACTGTTTATAGTAATTTTAGCTAAATTAAGAAATCATTAAAGGTCATACACAAGTGAACAACCCACAACATAATTAAGAAGCTAGGTCTTCACAACACACAATGACATAGACCCCATATCTGAAGATGACACACACCGAGTGTCGAAAACGTTAATATAAATCCAAATATTAAGATAAGCATAGGTGGAAAACAAAAATTGAAATTACAATGAATGTCACTTGTTTTGTGTGTACCAGCACGATTTAAAAAAAAAAACTCTTAACGACTTGCGTGTTCTTTGCAAAGTTTATGTCGTTATGAATTATGACATGCAGATAAACAATCAATCGCCATGATCGCTGTGTTAAAGATATTGAAACAAAATTTTGCAAGATGGGAAACATGATTATGGGGAACAAGAAAATGATTTACAGCTGAAAAGGGCTTATAGGGGTATATGCCTCTCGTAGATACAACTCCTCAATTTATAACGATATGGACAAGGTGTAGACAAGGCGGTTCTCTCAGTTCTTTTCTACTTCATTTAATAGCAAAACATTATAATATGACAGAATCAGAAAAGAACAGATAAAAGAGATGTGTGGAGTACAACCGTAGCAGAACGGATATAAAGAAGGACAATAAAATGGAGTCAGCTAGTGTATAGAATGGCAACTGAGAGAATCATTAGGATTACAAGAGATAAGGATCCAACTGGAAGGGGAAGTCCAGAAAGACGAAAAAGAGGATGGAAAGACTTGATTCATGAATAAAACAGGCGGTAACGGCTACATCAAGGAGAAAAAGAATAAGAAAAAGAAAAATTATCTTATACAGCATTATTATCTACTCCACTTTCATCATAACAATTAAGATGAACCAAAAATTCATTGCATTTGTGAATGAATCAGAGAAGAAATGACATAATGAGTTGATTTGTATTTGACTTTTGTTAAGTGTTATATACTGTATGTGGAAGTGAAGAATAATAAGAAAAAGAATGCAATATTACATTTACTGATTACGAGTAGAGATCGGAATTCATGTAATTACATATTGTATGGCTATACAGGGTGTTCCCGAGGTGGTGTTACAAACTTTCAGGGATGATGGGGAAGGGCACATGCATCAATTTGAGATAAGGAACCCTGGTCCGGAAATGACCGAGTCGAAAGTTACAAGCAAAAATAGTTGTGTGGAAATGAAACAATTTTATTCCTCTCTACATCTTATTTATGTGTATTTATCTGTACATCTTACACATACTGTATTCATCTGATGTTGTTTACGTTATCCACTTACAGTATTTCATTCAATACGCTGTCTGAGAGGTGGGGACAGGAAACTACACTAAAGCAATGCAAATAGCGTAATGTGTAACGGACATGGTCGGTCCTAATATGCACGTCTGTAGACAGCAGTGTATGTATACAAGTTCCAGTGTTCAGTTGATCAGTCCTAGTGAAATGGAGAAACAGGAGAACGGAATAAGCAAACCTGATTTTCGAATACGGATGAGCCAATGGGAATAGTAGACAAGCTCACAGATTGTATCGGGTCTAGTACCCACGTAGGAGTCATCCGGCTCATACCATTTTTTCACGATTGTTCCAAAGCTTAAGGGAAGGAGGGCACGTGGTGCGAAATCACAATTCCATTTCTACACAACTATTTTTGCTTGTAACTTTCGACTCTGTCATTTCCGGACCAGGGTTCCTTATCTCAAATTGATACATGTGCCCTTCGCCATCATCCCTGAAAGTTTGTAACACCACCTCGGAAACACACTGTATATGTAGCTATAAGAACACCTAAAATGTCGGCGAAATTCGCCAAAGGGGTCATTATTCCGAAGTTTTAAGTTACATATTTCTGCATATTTCGGCGCATAATTAATATTTAGGTATATGTTATATATTTTGAAGGATATTGCATATTTTGAAAGAATACATATTTTTTCACAAATTTTCCCTACACTTTGAAAAGCTGGAAACTTCTGGACTGGGCCTCCATGAATCTTTGTCGATAGTGGAAGATGCAACCAATAAACAGAGTGTTGTGCCAGGAGTAATCGGCGAGTGTGTTGCAGTAAAATTTAATGATTAATTGAAAAAGAACCCCGTATAGACAACGTTTTCCACTGTATACAAAATATTTAAAGGGGGGGTTGTGTGTGTGTGTGTGCGTGCTTGCGCGCAGGTCCCTGAGAATATTGTTTCGAGTTTCATTTCTCATCTGACATACGCGCCAGTTACTTCGTGTGAAGTTGAAGTTGAGAGATCGTTTTCCATTTATAAATTCTAACAGACAGAAGACAATCAATGACCGCAGAAACTATGGAAAAATATTTAATTATTATTTGCGTCTCTAAACAAAATGAAATGAGGTTGAATCACATGTGCACCTGTATCTTTTTTCCAGTTATGTTATCTTGTAGGTGTGCGAAAATATATCTAGATTTCATAAAGTTTAGATTTTAAGTTACATATTTATCTACATATTCTGCAACTTTTAGCTACATACTTATGTACATATTTCTCATTTTCATATTACATAAAATCCGTGCTCTAGTTATGAGGTTATCAGGAATAAAATTTGATTGTTATTTCGTATTTTTAAATTATTTTAATTTTAAACTCGATATTTTTTAAGCAGTCATTGGCTACACTTGTATTAGATATAATTAATGAATTCGGACTACAGTTAATCTCGGACGTTTTCGAGAAATAATTATCTTGC
Organism: Periplaneta americana; assembly: GCF_040183065.1. Lineage (NCBI taxonomy): Eukaryota > Metazoa > Arthropoda > Insecta > Blattodea > Blattidae > Periplaneta > Periplaneta americana. The sequence continues at coordinate 125,154,682 of NC_091130.1, read as the reverse complement.
CACTTGAATCACGTTGTCTAGTGTAACAGATACTTGGATTTATACTTCAACTATAATATACGTCAGCTCACGCAGATGTCGCATTGTTCGGCACAAATGGCCAAATGCTGCGTGGACACCCCGTCGAGAAGTGCAAGTTAGGGCCATAAAACCCAGAGGTCCATTATATCACTGACACGTCAAGAGTTACAATTGGAGAAGTTGCCACCCGTATGAATGGACGCTATAACTCTCCGATTCACAACTGCTGAGTATATTTATCCGTCGATAGTACAGATTATAATGGATGAACATCAAGTAGCCTGGAAGGAAGGATGATTTGCTTCCAGACACAAGACAGAGTCCTGTACTATAGCTCAAAGCGTAGACTCGGTTTTAACACTGTTATACAGAGTGCGGGATAAGTCAGTTTACGATAGAACGTGTGGTTTTAGTCACTTCAACGTAGCACTAAAATTTAATTCAACTGAATTTCGAGAGGAGGCCGTTACGATCAGGGTTGCCAGATGTCCCGATTTGGCGGGACATGTCCCGATTTTCGTTCAAAAATCTCAAGTCCCGCTTCGATTCGAGGCGAAACGCATAAAATCCCTCCTTTAGAAAATTAACATCACTTGTATAATTTTATCGTTACCTAGTAACTATTTTCCAGGGCTAAATAATTATAGGCTATTAAATCTATACTAATAATAAATCTGTAGCCGAAATTTTTCTGGTAATTTTCGATTTTCCAAAAATAATTGGTCCTAACATATATAATTAACCACTCTGAACCCGATAATCGCTTTTTTGAAATTTTTGTTTGTATGCCTGTCTGTCTGTATGTTTGTTACCTTTTCACACGATAATGGCTGAACCGTTTTACATGAAAATTGGAATATAAATTAAGTTTGTTCTAACTTAGATTTTAGGCTATATGGCATTCAAAATACATTATTTAAAAGGGGGTTATAAATCGAAATATCTCGCTTATTATTGATTTTTGTGAAAAATGTTACATAACAAAAGTTTCTTTAAAAATAATTTGCGATAAATTTTATTCCTTGGAAAAGTTTGATAGGACTGGTATTTAATGAGATAAATGAGTTTTAAAATTGAAATAACTGCCATCTAAGGCCGTGTAATGAATTAAAAAACAAATGACTTCGTCTATAAGGGGCCTTGGACAGCAACAATCGAAAGCTATGAAAGATAGCCTACAGAAAATGTTTCTGTGTTTGTATGAAGTAATATCGGAAGCTAAATTAACCGATTTGTATAATTAATTATTATTTCACCATTGGAAAGTCTAGTTTCTCTAGATGGACATAATGCTATAATGTTATTACAGTAACTTTTGATATAATATAATATAATATAATATAATATAATATAATATAATATAATATAATATAATATAATATAATATAATATAATATAATATAATATAATTTAATATAATATAATTTAAGTTATTTGAAGGATTCACAACAATAGTGGGCCAAGTGCCATTTACTGAATACGTAGAAAACAAGGGTTAAAATTAAGTTATTACCATACTTCAATGGAAACCTATAACAAGTAAAATAAAATATACACATTAAATCTAAATTATGTCAATCTTCATTAAATTATGGTTGCATGTAATAAAAATTAAGAAACAGTTTAAAGGAATTGTCATTGCACCAAATGAGTGTCTCTGGACCAAAATGATCGCATTTTAATTATTTGGATGCAATTTAAATTAAGTAACATACTAACGATTTATCCTTCTATCAAACACGAATGTTCCCTGGATCAAACGTCCTATTTTAATTATGTAATTACTTTATATTTATTTCTAACGGGTGCAGCGGAGCGCACGGGTACGGCTAGTTTAAAATAAGTTTCTTAACAATGTAGGTTTGCACATTGGTAAAAAAACGTATATTTTGGCAAGTGCAAGGTTTGTGACAGCGAATTCAGTGGGGAAGATTACATTTATAAATATTTAAGAAGAGACGTTAATCAGAAATGCATTACACAGTGAATGGAAAAATCTTGCTGAAAATTCTAAGTTCAGTGATAAATATGTATAGGCCTATAAGCTCTGAAGATGTATACTGTATGTTAAATGATGGGTTTGGAGCAGTAATAGTATGCTAAGTCACTAATATGAATTTATGTATCAATAAATTTATGATTGTAATCAATTAATAAACATTGAAATTTTGTCTAAACATTTTGTCATATGTGATGTCATCTTTTGGAATTTGTACTTTACAATTAATAACAGACAGCTGGAGAAATCTATGTGACAGAACTACTATTAAGTCATTGAGTTAATAATTTGACATAACATATTTTTGCCACAAGCCCTTCAGAAAGACGCCAGAGAAACGTGATGCAGGCCTAAATTACACCCAGATAAATATTGTTTTTATTTGGAAATCTGTAACTACAATATCTTCTTTTATTAAAATTGCAATTCTGAAATTCATAGTCATTAGTTTTTTCAACTGCATATAAAGAGATATACATTTTTTGGTATAGTCATGAAAATGTCAACTCTTCCCATAATCACATCACTCTTCCTTTAAGACAAAACGTAAGTACTGTAGGCCTATGTGATGGAAAATGGATGTCCCTCCTTGGTGGATGTAAAATCTGGCAACCCTGGTTACGATCCAGCAATAGAACCTTTCAAGATATTCGTATATTGCGTTAACTCTCCACCTGTAATCTTTTCGCTGTAAGAAAAATCCTAATGTAAACAATAGCACGTGACTGAAGTGAGGCTTCATTGGCCGCTATTTGGCGCCATAGATTCTCAGTACGTGTTCCCGCCCACTTTTGTACATTCTGTTTCATGTTAAACATTTCCCGTTACTCGTCAAGTAGGCCAAACCTCACTACTATGCATTCGTTTGCTTAGGAAACATTTACTTTATAATTACTGTAATTAAATTATTTTAAACTTAGGTGTAAGGCCGGACAAAGGAGTTATTCCTTCCAATCGGAGTCGCCAGAACTATCGTCGGCAGGATTTATGAGGAGACAGTCCACAACAGCGTCAGTTATCCCTTCCAGCTGGAACATGCGGTCTGATTGACTTGCTCTGACTAGATAACGTTGGATTCAACTCACTTAACTTATTATATATATTTAAGGCTATTTGTTTTTCTCCGCTTTTAGGAGGGTTTCCACTCTTATTATTAATAACCACACACACCGAGGATGCAGAAGTCATACTTCAGTACCACGACCTTACGTGAACAACTACGAGCTAAAGTGACGCCAGCTTGTTACAAGAACAGACTACCTCGGTATTACTGTTGGTATTCATCCGCGTTCATAGTACATAACAAAATATAAAAGTAGCTTTTCTTTTAAATAGCGTTTTACATATGAGTGATGTTATATGTTTCAACGTATTTAACAACTAGAATTCTATTTTTTTTTATTTTCAAATAATACAAGATGATGGTTTCCAAATACGAACTATATTTTCCTGCGTCATGTGAGGATTTCAACTGGGAGCCAATCACGGGTATGACAGCAACGTGCTTAGGTTTACATTAGGATTTTTCTTAGAGCGAAAACAGTATAAGCACATTCCCAAACCCACACCGGCTGACTACACTAAGGTTCGCTGCTACCCAGGTTTCGAGCAGGCAACCCCCCTCATCTCTAGGCCAGCCAAGATCTTCAGATCTCAATCTGATATATTTTTAATTGTGAGATTACCTTAAAAACGAGTTTCGCGGCACATCCAACAACTTTATAGCAAATAAAACATTCTGTCTCGCAAGAAACTGGGAATATTCCAAGACATTTTCAATAAAATTAAATACATGGTGTTGCAGAAAGATTAGTTGAAGAAAGGAACGGCGAATATATTTATAATGTTTTATGAAATCGAAACTCATCTGTTTTCCAACACACTGATGTTACTGCTTTCTTCTACCTGAAATATAGGGCAATCAATAAGTAATGTAAACAATAATGTAAATCAGCGCTCCTGGCAGTGAGCATCGAAATCTTTTAGTACGTAACAGAGGAGCGAATTTTGCATAAATGTGGAATATTAAAAGTGTATAAGTAAGCATATTTTGTGAATACAGGGACTGTTTCTGATTTGTATCATGTAATATCGCCCTAAAAATGTTCAATAGGTATGAACAAAGATGCTTCATAAAAATAGAAGTTGCAAGAGGGAAAAATGCAACCTAGTACTTTACGAGATTACAAGAAGTTTGTGGGAGAGAAGTCCTACCATACCGAACTATTGCAAAATGGGTGGAAGCGAGGCATTCGCTTTCAATCAAGAGTTGGCATCCGAACAGTTTTAGATCGATCATTAGAAAAGAGATCCTAAAAAATGATGTTGCAGATGTAGTCCGCCGTGTTCCAAGAATTTGTCAAAGTACAGTTGACATGGCAGGGATCTATATTTGAAGTAGGACATCCGCGGGTAATAAAGCCTACCATGTTACAAGGCCCATTACCTAGTTTTTCCATTACTTATACCCTTTGCAAAAGAAACAACAGCTCTTAAGAACTAATTTTTCTTCAATTCGAGTGAGATATAAAAAATTAGATTTTCATTCTTGTGTTTAGCTGACTGGTGACAAGAAAGTTATATGTGATTATTTCTGCTTTCATTATAATATTTTGCAATATATAAGCAGATTTTAATCGTTTTGCCGTGTGTTATTAATATAATATTAAATGCACGTTATTGCATAAGCATTAAGAAGTTTGGGGCTACCGTGAAACTTTCGCTAATAAGCATATGATCACTTTATAACCTAAAATTGGCGCGTAGTAACAAAGCAGGAAATAAATAAGTGGAAACGCCTACAATTCCGTAAAAGTCCCTGAACTGTAAAGCTCAAACTCTGAACCTCAATCTTTTTACAAGAAATGAAGCAAACGAGAGATTGACAATTCCTAATGCAGAAAGAGCATTGGATGAGCCATCAACTTTAGGATCTGTAAACATCCAGGAGACGTGGATGTGTTCGACTGCGAAGAGAATAATTGTTGCAGATATGCACGTGTGTGTTTCTTCTGAATGTTGGGTGCCCGATGAATGTGTAGGTCTCACTGAGGAAAACACTGAAGACTTTGTATGTCCAAAATGAATACTTAATATTCTTTATTGTGGGCCTTATTATCTGTCACAGCAGGATATAAGGCCCAGTGACATGATGTTAATTTTCATTGCTCACAGCATTTATATATCTGAATATTTCTTTGAAGTAAAATATTATAGCATAACTATAAAAGTATGTTATTCCATTATTTAAAATTTACTAAATGTTTCCAGTTCAAAGTAAGAAAATTTTATTTCTCACATGGACCTTATTATCCCCTGTTACCTTATGTAATACCAAAATCGGAAACAGCAACTATATTGCCATTACTTTTCGAATGCCCAAGTATCACAATATTTATAATGTTTAAACATTTTGAAGTTCCTTTTCAGTTAAATGATCTTACATTTTAGGGCCGCTCTGTTTCTAGAAGAAATTTCGGAGAATAGATATTTTATGTCACAAATTTACAATAATACACTAATTAAACAGTTAATGATGTTTGTATAGAATTAATTAAACGAAAAACTATTTTATCAACATTGAGTGTGATTGCATGCGTATGCAATTAATTCTTTAAATCAAGAAAAATGTAGGCCTGCACTGCCTACAGTAATAATGGTAACAATAATAAATCTGTAATAAAATTAATCAGATTTCGTGGTTAAAAAGTAATACAAAGTGAAGGAAAAGAAAACGAAGGAGAAATAGAGAATGAAGAAAGGTCAACAATATTATATTGAACGACATTTAGAGAAGTTAGGTGATAAATAGTAGTTCTGACTTCTGGCTTTTATAGCTATTGTTCAATAGGAAATAATTTTATCTTCTTCAAATTGAAACATAAAATCAACATTGCTAATCTTACTGCATCACGTTATAGACTTCATTAATATTGCTGTCATATGGATTAAGGGATTAGGTACAGCTTACAGCAGTAAAATTTTGGAAATATTCAACCTTATTTTCCTCCATTACTGTATTTTGTACAAAAATGGAAATTAATGTGTGTAAAACATTGTCCTTCTGTTATATGAAAAAAATATTTTTACGAATTAAAAAATTACTTACATTTTTTTTAAATTAAGTTCACTGTGCAGTGATGAAGCGTTTCCCACATAACTAAAAAACTATCAAAAATTCTGCGATGAAATTTGTTTTGTGTATTTGTGCATATCATATCGAGAATATGATGCAAGATCACTTCTCCATCTATGATAGATTGTATGATAAAAATAAATTAATTTAAAAAATGGTCAAATATCAGTAGTTTCTACTAACACAAAATAAAAAATAATATATATATATATATTATTATTATTATTATTATTATTATTATTATTATTATTATTATTATTATTAAATATCCGCGGAAAAGAACCCTAATTCATCAAGCGGTATGCTAGGGTTTTAGTTTTTGTTAATATATTTATTAAGTAATGTAGTTGAAAGAGCATGATATTGTAAATATGAGTTTCAGCAATGAAATGAAAGAGAAAGAACATGAAAAAGTTAACAAGTTTATGAGTTATGAGGGAAATGCTTCATCACTGCACTGTGAACTGCCACCATTTTGAATTTTGAGAAAAACATGTAAGTTATATATATAATTAATTTTTTTAATCGTAAAAATATTTTTTTCATATAACAGAAGGACAGTGTTTTGCATATACCAATTTTCATTATTGTACAAGATACAGTAATGGAGGAAAAAAAAAAGTTGAATATTTCCAAAAATTTTATTGCTTTAAGCTGTACGTAACCTTTTAACATGAAATAGATCTAAGCATTAAAATTTCGTGTTAAATAGGCCTACTATTTTCTTTGTTCTGCTCATTTGCATACTGTAGATATTCATTCCTCCCGGAATACATTTCGTATTGCTACAAATTTTTATCTGAAAATGCCGTTACCTCACGTTAACTATTTGAACTTACTCTGTAATCTGTTACAAATGGACAATGAAAAAGTAATGGATTTAACATTTTTACCTGTCATACAATTATCTAACATCATCACTTCAAATTCCGTACGTAAATTACAGAAAAAGTCCATATGTTACATTATGTATAAAGCCTCCGTATTCGGTATCTAAATCATTAACATTAGCTACCAAAATACGTTGTTGGAACGATCAGGGAATGACACAGTTGAATACCAAATAGTACCTGAAATAAATTTCTTTTGAAGGCCACTAGATTGATAATTGTAATTTGCAATTAAAATGTGTCACAATTTCCATTCATCAATGTTTATTATTGAAGGGCACAGCAGAATGCGGTACATCGTCTCGTTTGTTTTGTTTGTGCATTGCAAAGTAGTAACTTTCGATATCTCTACTGCGAAGTGACGCTACATTCATTACAACGAAATTTCAGAACTAATGAAGCGGCTCTGTGGGGAATTACTCATGCATTATTATCAACACTGAAATGTTCAGCGTCGCACTGGTTCCTCGTTGAACTAATAAATGTCTATGCATACTTGAAAAAGGTTTAACTGAATTAATGAACGTCATGTATTCTCAGATATTTTTGTTAATTTCTCAGAAATAGGTACCGTAAAATGGGGTAACTTTGCACCTGCAGGGGTAACTTTGCACCATCTATGAAATACGTTTTATATAGGTCTAGGGGTGTTTACGGGAACCAAATGTATCTGTTCCTCACTTACATCAATAGATAGTATATGTGTACAGTATTTTTTTCAATGTTCGTGGTCACAGAATTTGTTTATGGTATGTGCATAATTTGATTTAATTATCTTTCTTCACAGATGATGTACATCAGGCCTGCACAAGGTTTGCGCTCTCCGAGCCGGCTCACAGCTCATGAGCGGAATGCAGATATTAGCTGCGCTATGTATAAGGGTGGACTGGAAGAAGGGGTGATCTCGTACAAAATAAACACAAAAGGAAGTACTATTACGAGTGTTTATGAAACGAATTCCCATTCCGTTTTGCAAAATTATCTTCGACTATAATTAATTAATAAAGAAATATTTATTTTACAGAAGTAATAGAAATTCTATAGCTACTTAAATGTACAATATAATTTCGTTATATTTTTATTTATCAGTACCGGTACATCAAAACGAGGTTTTATGCTGTTGGCAGTTGAAAGGAACAGTAGCCTACTGATCATAATGACACATCAGTTACAGATGTTCGATGTCTGCCCTTATTAAAGTTGATTATAGAAAACAGTTACTCACAAATATAAATGTTGAGCCAAACATAACAATCTTTTCACAGCCAGCCTGTGTAGTCGTGGATATTATTGCTAATGTTTAGTCTTGTAAAACTCAACCAGGCTAGTAGTATTATTCAAACGATCTTTAGCCCTTAGGTCACATTGAAGAGCATTAAGTTCGAGCTGTAAATCGTTAAATGTTAAATGTTATGTTCCGCCTTTTAGATTCCTCCATACTGTACTGTAGCAGTAGGTAAGCAATGTGAAACAGTTACTGAGAATAGGCCTACACACTGCACTCCACTAGAAAACTGAGTGGTCGTTCCCTCTCCTCTACCTGCAGCAAGTCTATGTCACTCTGACGTATCTTCCTCTCCGTTTGGGCGAGCGGTAAACACTGCTCTGCGCGCGCTCGTTGAGTGCTGTTTGTGCAGGCCTGATGTACATAATCTCAAGATAAGTTATACGTGTATCTGTTCCTTATTCATCCATTTAGACTTTCTAGTTTCGCTTGTGCAGCTGTTTTGTCTGCAAATGGTGTTACAGAATAATTTTCTAATCAATATGAATTTGAAGCTAAATTGGGGTTACTTTTAACATAAACGAAGATTTTTAAAATTTTAATTGCATTATTTTCATTTGAGGACCTTCTATGAAGTTTAAAAACGCTTACTATAATTCACAATTTGTATTACAGCTCAATTACTGGAATTTGTTTTTCTTTTTATTGCATATTAAAGTCATACATAGTTCCTCACTGCCAAACTTGGTAACAATCTCCAAATATGCCAAAGGAAAATGCTGTGAAGAATACAAATGCAAATGACCTGAAAGGGAGAATATTATGGAATATGAATGGAGGATGTAATTGGGAGACTAAATCCACTCAAGAAAGTATCAAGAAAGGGCTTGCTTATATTTCATTCCAGAACTTGACACAAAGTAATACGTATAATTTTTTTACAGTTATTCACGTGCTTTTGCCTCGACTTGTCATTCGAAGGAACTGAAAATATTTTTGAAACAACATTTTAGAAGATTGTGACCACTTATATTGAAATTTTGTGTGGTTTCATCAAAAGCATTTTGTCCGTGTTACTATTTATAGCAAATTTTGAATCTGTGTTTCCATTTTTTCTGTTCCTTATACAGTATATTTTATCGTTTAACACGTGTATGGTGCACTGTAACACCAGCAGTGGCAAACTTTGCACCACACCTCTTAAAACTCTGGCGGTGCAAAGTAACCCCCAACTATGAGTAATTCTGCACCAATTTTTGGCAGATTATAAATTTCAAAAGACATTTATTTTCGAAGATATGAGTGGCTAAATATATTACCACATGTCCCTAGAACGTACATAATAAATGGTAATCTCAAAATTAGACATTTAAAGGATACATACAAACCTGAAAACAAATTTTTAACTCGAAAATGGTGCAAAGTTACCCCTTTTTACGGTAATAATTTTTTATAAGTTAATTTATTCATATAGATAAGAAAATAGTGTTTCATACTATTATGGTGTGTACTACTTGACAAAGGAAAGGGCGTTGAACTCTTCGCGGAATATCTCCCTGCTAATCGCTGGATAACTCATCATCAGGGAACGGATTTATATGGACTAAAAATATATGAAATATGTAAATATATATGTAGTTATTTTTACCAAAATATGGAATTAAATATGGATTTTTACCAAAATATGGAATTAAATATGGACTTAAAATTATAAAAAAATGACTATGTACGTTAAATATTGGTACATTTTAATCAAACTAAACAAAAAATATAATGGACGTACCTTATCTTCCAATGTAGTTTCAACAAAACACAATTTTTATTGTCTGTTACCATAACAATAGGTTACAAACATTTCTTTCAAGTGCTGAAAAGTGAATCTTCTTCTATTGTCTCTGAGGATAGATTTATACTGACTAAAAGAGCGTTCGACGTCACAAGAAGTAACTGGTACATAATTCAATTTCACAATGTCTGCTGGGGATAAGTCCAAGTTAATCTTCACTGTTGATTCACCACTCATCACAGCAACAACCTTTTGTAGTTCTTCATATCCAGGGTTTTTTGAAAGTACAGTGTCCACCTTAGCTCTTACTGCATCTGCAACTTTACCTCTACCACGATTCAGTTGTTCCACAGTACTATTTATAATTTCAAAACTTTCAGATAGTGAAAGGTGCCTATTTTGGAGACTTTTGAGCGTTTTTATGATGCATGAAAATGTATGCTGAATGTGAGCTAAGTCATTCTTCACACTTATGTCACAGGTAACTGTTTTCGCAGTATCAATTGAGACTGCATCTTCAGAGTCCAATGCAAGGAGAACATTGTTAATAGAGTCTATATGTTCGGCATAATATTCAACTGCTTCTAGCAATGTACCCCATCTAGTTAAAATTGGCTTTGGTGGCAATGGAATTTCAGGGTACATTTCTTTCAACACGTTAACTCTACTGGGAGCTTTGAGAAATACTTTTTTCACTGATGAAATCAACAAATCTACTTTAGGGAAATTGTCTCTGACCACTTCTGCCACACGATGAAATGCATGCGCCACACAAGTAAAATGAGTCAATTTAGGATATACAACAGATAATGCTTGTCCAGCTTTGACCATATAAGGGGCAGCATCGCTAATAAAGAATAACACATTATCGTACATAATACCCTTTGGCCACAGGATACCCATAGCTTCGTTGAACAGTTTAACTATAGTTTTGTTATTGCACTTTTCTAGAACATCACAATGTAAAAGAATTCGTTCAGAATATTGTTCACTTAACAAACCGATAACTACATTACCAACAAGTCTACCTTCTTTGTCGGGAGTCTCATCAATGGAAACCCAAATTGAACTATCTTTAATTTCATCTCTTATCTTCTGTATTGTCTCATCGTAGATGGATGGAGCATACGTCTTCCTAAGTGTTGACTCATCCGGGATTGTATGTTGAGTATATTTTTCAAGGAATTCCCTGAAGACCTTATTCTTTAGTTTGTAGAGAGGAATATCAGCAGAGATGAGAGAACGGCACAGGTCGATGTTAAACTCAGATCTTACATTCGATGTTGTTGGTTGTGTTAAAAACAATTGTCTCTGCTTGGAATTTAGTTGTTTGTTGGCCTGATGTTTACTAGTTGTAATGTGTTGTTGCACCAGGAACTTTTGTGTAGATGATACTGCACACTGACACAAATTACAAAATAATATTTTATTGTCAGTTGATAAACCATCTTCTTTAAATTCTGAAATGTAACTTGTTAGTTTTGATTTTAAATTGACTGAATGACGTACTTTTGGCATATTTACCGTCTTTATAGTATGATTTACAAAACTGAACCTATGTGTACTCTGACTGGCATTTAACTGTTGAGCTGCACAACTGAAGTCTGTTAAAAATTTTAAATTAAATTAATACAGTTTTGTAACTTACTTTCCCATTGTTGATAGGACTGCTAATTTTCAAATAACTCTGATGTTAAAGGGATTACTGAACATGTGTTTAAATCTCTATTGTTGAAATGTATTTTTAAAAGTTAATGGAATTTTGTTTTGTTTTATTGTTAAACCTAATATAATATGGACTGTTTTATATGAAATATGGAAAATATATGGAAATTAACGAAAATATGTACTAAACTCTAAAATATGGAAAAATATGGAAAATAAAAGTAGGATTTTTCAACCCTACACATTGTGAAACATAAAGATAATGCAAAATATAAATTATATTAGCTTCATAAGTAAATATGTATTTACATATAAATCCTTTCCCTGCTCATCATAAAGGCCTAACATGCAGCGAATAGCGTGACGCTTTGAAGATGGCTGGTAGTGTAGCAGCAGTTCGTGGAAGGACCATGGACAAAAACTGCTGCCGGCATTGCGGTAGCGAGACAGAAACTCTCCCACACGTCCTCGGTTCTTGCCCGCATGGCGAGGCTTTGCGCAATACCAGACACCACAAAGTAAGAAGCGCCATTGCTCAAGCACTACTTAATACTGGGTTTATTGTTTTCGAAGTTCATGGTCTATCAACCACCGGCAGCATTCGTAGGATAGATATGATCGCTTTCCAGGACCATCGGAGAGGTTTTATAATTGACCCTACAGTTCGTTTCGAGGCTTACAAGAATCAACCGCAAGATGTCCATAAGGAGAAACAATTCATCTATGAATCAACAATCCCGTTTTATCAAGAGAAATATCAATTACAACAGAGAGAAGTAATAGGCTTGATGGTCGGAGCAAGAGGATCCATCCCGAAGAAGCATGTTGATTTTTGCAAGGCATTTCATTTGCCTTCATCTATAATTACCTATGTTTGTTTAGTTGCGTTGAAAGGTTCGATTGCATTGTTAATAAATCACCTCAGATAAGACATTGCACTGTAATTTATTTTTTTCTCCTTTCCTGCATTGGTTTTATATTCATAACAAATTATCCATGTAATATGTACTATTCAAAATTTTGTTCTATAAATGGTATACTTTGTCCTTTGAAGAAGTGGGACAATTCAAATACCTGGAAGCAACAGTAAAAAATATAAATGATACTTGGGAGGAAATTAAACACAAAAAAAATGGGAAATTCCTGTTATTATTCGCTTGAGAAGCTTTTATCATCCAGTCTACTGTCAAAAAATCTGAAAGTTACTATTTATATAAGCGTTATATTACCGGTTGCTCTTTATGGTTGTGAAACTAGGACTCTCACTTTGAGAGAGGAACATAGGTTAAGGGTGTTTGAGAATAAGTTACTTAGGAAAATATTTGGGGCTAAGAGGGATGAAGTTACAGGAGAATGGAGAAAGTTACACAATAAGAACTGCACGCACTGTATTCTTCACCTGAGATAATTAGGAACATTAAATCCAGACGTTTGAGATGGGCAGGGCATGTAGCACGTATGGGCGAATCCAGAAATGCATATAGAGTGTTAGTTGGGAGGCCGTAGGGAAAAATACCTTTAGGAAAGCCGAGACGTAGATGGGAAGATAATATAAATATGGATTTGAGGGAGTGGGATATGATGATAGAGAATGATTAATCTTGCTCAGGACAGGGACCGATGGCGGGCTTATATTAGGGCGGCAGTGAACCTCCGGGTTCCTTAAAAACCAGTAAGTAATACTTTGTCTTCTAGACAATCCCTAGTTAGAGAGAGTTTTTGATAATGATAATGATGATAATAATAATAATAATAATAATAATAATAATAATAATAATAATAATAATAAAGTAGAATCCTGCGTTTGGTTACTTTGACTGCAAGTTAAATTCACATGGATCATACTAGCTTCACTCGCAAATAAAGGCTCTGACTCGAGTTCTCTCTCCGTTTCGTGTGTTTACATCTGCTTTTTCGTATTGGGCAGTATAAAAAATGTTATGTTTTATTTAACGACACTCGCAACTGCAGAGGTTATATCAGCGTCGCCGGATGTGCGGGAATTTTGTCCCGCAGTTCTTTTACATGCCAGTAAATCTACAGACATGAGCCTGTCGCATTTAAGCATACTTAATTACCATCGACCTGGCCCGGGATCGAACCCGCAACCTTGGGCATAGAAGGCCAGCGCTATACCAACTCGCCAACCAGGTTGACTTGGGCAGTATATGCTCTGAACAATGAGAATGATACTCACGTAAAAAATAGGGTAACTGTCACGTATATTTGATACCAAATTAATAATTATTTAAAGCCATCAGAAAATTATTCTTAGAATAAGTAAAACCAATCTAGATTTTAGGTAGGATTACTTTTCTTTGACAATATATTCTTCACTGAAAACGTAAAAGTCAGTGATCATTATTTTTCGCCTATTTACGAAGCTTTAATATTTAAATTTCACTTTTTAAAATAAATAGACATTTTATCAAAGCAAAATGAGTTTAAAAATAAATAATATGATAATTTATTGAAAGTGTGGCAGTAGTATAAGGAGGAGGAGGAGGAGGAGGAGGAGGAGGAGGAGGAGGAGGAGGAGGAGGAGGAGGAGTAAGAGGGTGTAGTAAAGGTAAAGGTATCCCCGTAACATGCCATGAAGGCACTTGGGGGCATGGAGGTAGAGCCCCATGCTTTGCATGACCTCGGCACTAGAATGAGGTGGTGTGGTCGGCACCACGCTCTGACCGCCTTTTACCCCCGGGAAGGACCCGGTACTCAATTATAGGAGGCTGAGTGAACCTCGGGGCCGTTCTGAAAGTTTGGCAACAAGAAAAAATCCTGTCAACACCTGGGATCGAACCCCGGACCTTCCAGTCCGTAGCCAGCTGCTCTACCAATTGAGCTACCCGGCAGCCGTAAGAGGGTGTAGTAATTGTGTTAACCGCGTCGTAGCTTATGCAATGGTCATCGTTTTTACTCCTGAGTAATATTGATTATTCTCATAGGTTTAATGTCCTGATTTGTCGATACTATTCTGTCATCAGTATCACTGAATTCCTACTCTAAACTCAGTCAAACATTCTTCGATGTTTAGCTACCTAACATCGAGGATGAAGTTTGTAAGCTTCGAGCAAAACGGAAAACACTATAACAAACTCCCTCACTGCCATCGGTTTCTCGATTCCTTCTTTTACCACTAGATGGAAGTACAAGGTCAGACTACCCAGAGTGCATTGAAGTAACCTTTTTTACAAATATCTTAACCGATTTACGCTATCCTACTCAGAGCTTCATAGCTGATATAATTGTACCGACGTGTAATTTTAGTAGGACCCATCTGCTTGATGTTAGATCTAAAGTTGCGTTACCAGACTCTAAGATATAATAAAAGTAATATTATATATGATAAAATTCCTGATAAAAATCTGATGGAGTGCTTTAATAAATTATAGGTTCCTTTTCCACTCTTTTATTCATATAAACTACTCTGAGCTACTTGTAAAATATTCTAATGTTGAAATAAAAGTTAATACAATATCGATTGTTACAGAACATTTTAAAATTTGATATCAGGCAATCGATGTCAAATCTGACCTATATATAATTAATTAATTATATAATTAATTAATTAATTATATATAGGTAAAATTAATCAGTGATGATTAGGCTTCGTATTCCAGCTACCTAAAGACTGAAGTTAAAGACACATTGGGTATATAGTACGCCGAACACAGGTAATGCAACGGATAATGCTATAAACAAACGCGTGTCGCTGGGTTTTCATGGACTACATACAGTCAACTCACGATATTTTGAAGCTGTACTAGTAAACACATGCTTGACCCGTGATGTTCCATTTTCGTCGTGTTCCTTGCAGTGAATAGTAACGTGCATTCGTAAGTTACGGAACTTGAACATATGCGGATGTCACTAGAAATGATTTTATATTGCAAGAAATTCTTTCAATAGCACATAACTTTATTGGCATATGATGTAGTACAGTATATTGTCTGATATTTTTTCGTGTTTCATTAGGATATTGCATGTTGTTCTTCACTGAAAACCCACTAATTTTATACGTATCTTTCTAGAAATTGCCTAAAATGTCGATTATTTCATTTATTACTTGGAATGTTGGCACTGAACATCATTAGTTCAAATATCTTCAATTATGTACTGCAGTAATACATGCTTGAGCGTCTTATCTAACGCATTTTACCTCTACAATGAACCTTCAATCAGTCACAAAGATGTAGTTATTTAAATAATACGACTAGTGAGAGCAGTGATCGATAAGACTACTCACTATGACTGCGTCCCGATTGTTGGTATCAAAACTGTTAAGTTGTGAGAGCTTGAACTACATCTCTACCGAATGAAAAGAAGTAGCTCAACTCTCAATGTCAATGAACCAGAATGACAAACATGTAAAGCCGGGCGGTAACCAAACTTGTGATCCAGTCGTCCACGGCCTTAGAACAAGAAAAGAATAAACGAATAATACTTACTTACTTACTTACTTACTTCTGGCTTTTAAGGAACCCGCAGAAAAAACAATAATTTGTAATATTTATAAACTTCGTAACTCCCAATCTAAAATAATTTAACCATATATATATATATATATGGTTAAATTATATAAAACATTAAATAAAATACTAAATAAAATAAATAAAATATTAAAAGGTTTTGGGATGGAAATTTCAGCATAAAAATCAAAAGTAATGGCATTTTTAGGACAAGACCCAGTCAGAAGTAAGATAATACACAATAACCAATGCCTCGAACAACTACAAAATTTCAATTATCTGGGTTGTGAAATATCTTATCAAAATGAAAAAGACGTGAACAAGAAAATTACTAAATTTACACAAATTCTAGGAATAATAAACACTAAAAGCTAAATTAGTACAAAAATCTACAGGAATAAAAATATATAATCCACTAGCATTACCCTCCCCTTTATATGGAAGCGAGATTTGGACATTAAAGAAAAAAGACATGAACAGAATCAAAGCAACGGAAATGAAATTTTTCAGGAGGACAGCAGGATATACTCTTTTAGACCGAAAAAGGAATGAAGAAATTTTAGAACAACTAACAGTAGAGTCAGTAGAAGAAAAAATGAACAGATACAAATTAAATTGGCTAGATCATGTAAGGAGAATGGAAAATTCAAGAATCCCAAAACTTATGATGCAGTATAAACCTAAAGGACATCGTCGACCAGGAAGACCTTTTAGAAGACTGCTATATGGGGCCGAAATAGGTCTATAGAGGCCTAATTCGTGAAGGATGATGATGATGATGATGATAAAAAAATAACATAGATCTGCAAAGTATATACAATTACGATTTTAGCCTCATTATAACAAACAACAATGAACATTTTAATTTATCAAAAGAAATACTCCTATTATTGTCAAAAAAAAATAATATTTGTACTCTGAAATGATTCGTTCTACGACACAAGACGTTACTGAAGCAAATCCAAATTATGATACAATATGTCTTACTATCGTCAGTTAAACAACTGCTTTGTGAATCTAATAGTTTATCTCGTATATGGCACATAATATTAAACCTATAATTGTTTTCAAGAAAATTTTTCATTTGAATTGTAATGACAACTAGGAAGTTTGCATCGTAATTCCGATGTAGAATTCGGTGCTGGATCCCGGACTCATTTCACCGGCATTATTACCTTCATTTCATTCAGACGCTAAATAACCTAGATGTTGATACAGCGTCGTAAAATAACCCGATGTTGAATGAACTTCGACTGTAACGCAACCGAATGCTTAGTAGCACAGCAGCACGAAACGTCAACAGACCAGCAAAACAAACAAGTATTGACGACTGGTAAATAAACTTGTTTTTCAACCAACATTTAACAAAGAATGATCCGGGGAAAATATACTCCGGTTTGCATAATTATTTAATAAGAGATGAGTTTACTTTTTTTGAAATCATGCATAATATTAACATTATATAAATGATACAATAACAACAGAACAGCTCACTTTCTTCAAAACCTAAACTATTAACATAAATTAACAATATTCTTAAAACTATTCACAACTGTACACAACATCACAGAATGATACTATGCGTTGTTTTTGTGAACTGCATATCGTCTGCAGCAAGCGGGAAGAGGGCGAGGAGCAGGTGAAATCTATACTCCTCGCTGTACTCGAATGAAATGTACTGTTTAGTATGAAATTCCTGTCTATGGTTATGTCTAGAGCCCGGATGTTAGGCAAAATGCCCTTTTTAAGTTGAGTGTATGCATGAAAGACCTATTAGAGATAAACACGTTCCCACACATTTAGGAACGATAGGCCCAATTTTTATTTTGCCTTTTTTAGCTCCCTTTGCTTATTTTAAGGTTAAATACCCTTTTCTTTTAGCCTTTTTTAAGTTTTTATTGTACATTTTCTATATTTTAATGCATTTAAAATAAACCACACATAAATTATATTAAAAAAACTGTTGTACAAATTAAAAATTTATATTCACCTCACACAAATATTTGCTGAGAATCTTATTCTCCAGCAATACGTATGTTTCCAAGAAGTACTAAACTTTTCACCTCTACCGATTCCATCTGTTATGTCACTTAAAGATGTTTGAACAGTATAACCCTCAGTGCTCAGGTTACTTCGCGGTTTACAAGCGAAAGAAAGGGCATGAGGGAAGTATTAAAAGGAAGTCTCCAGGTCCCGTTACTGTTGTCGCTTGCACGCACAAGTCACGCGTACTTCGAAGTCTCTAATCCCTTCTCACATCCCTCTTTTTGAGACAATACACATTCGGTTTTTCCCGATCTCTGAAAGTAGAGACAGTCCTTCAGAAATAAGTTGTTTTAAATTTGCTCCCATCATTTCATTAGAAGTAGAAAGATCTTTTTTCCGCCTTGAAAAACGTTCTCTCTGACAGGCGGCTCACTATGACAGTTGACAACTTAAAAAAACATATTGTTGTGACATGTAACCAAGGAAAGAGAGTACCGTATGGGATAGTTTACTAAGTATTTGTCTATTTTTTGTCTGTTTCCATGAATAATAAATGCCTATTTCACTGCCTATTTTTACTATTTTTAGTGCCTAAATGCCTGCTTATTTTAACCAAAATAAATGCCTAAACATCCGGGCTCTAGTTATGACCGACCAAGCTATCTATACACAAGAGTACTTCATGTTTTTTTTTTTTCTTGATTTAAACTCACGACCTTGGCTTTGACATAGCGTAGAATTTGCTTATGTACTCTTTCTCAGAGTGTGGTCGGAAAGAGCTAATACTACAATTAAATAATTTTTTAAAGTTTCACACAAATTAAAAAAAATTAACAAAAAAACACTTTTACGCAGAAATTTAGTTCATTTTTGGTAAGATTGAGAATGAGCATGGAACAAAGAATATCCATTATAAGATTGCTGGCTAACGACAAGAAAGATAATTAACAGACTTTCGCTGAACGATTTTACAAAGTCCAATCTAAGATTGGTGTTGAATGTAGCCAGTCGTACTGTGGCTTCAAAGTTTTAACTTTGCAATTCCTATACGATTGAGTAAGCCGTGCTGATATCCATCCGAAGAGGCGTTATGGATGTTAGTAGGAGAGTTAAAAGGACAGACCCAACAGACAGAGAGAGCAAACGGGTGGTAAGTTGAAGAGGGGTTGGGGGATGAACAAGCAGTAACGGCAAGAATATTAATCACTGTCGTCACTGACAAATTTCATGCCAAAAGAGGCAGACGTCTACAGGGGAGGGATGGAGAAGGCTTGCCAGGAGAGAGAAAGCTACACGCGTTACACTGATGGGGAGAAGAGAATGGTTGAAAAAAAAAATAAAAGAGATACGTCAAATTTATAATGCATGTAAGTAAAAAAGGAGTAACCACACATTTTACGTGTAAATGTCATGATAACTGCCATGAGAGAAATGAAGAGTGAGAATAGGAAGATAAAAAGATTCTGTGTAAGCCTTTGATGTATGATCATAGAGATGGACCCATAGGTTTAGAATTCTTTCACAAAATTATTGAACATTTTAGAAAAAACTTCCCCAACATAAAGATGAGATGTGGTAAATAAGCAAGACATCGTTATTATTATTATTATTATTATTATTATTATTATTATAGGACATGGCATTATGTGATTTTATCCTCTTTTGGTGATATCTAGTATTAGTTGCCAACACTGAAGAGACGGCTAAATTAGTCTTTTAGGAATTACTCTTACGTGATCCTCACTATAGTAGTAGTAGTAGTAGTAGTAGTAGTAGTAGTAGTAGTAGTAGTAGTAGTAGTAGTAGTAGTAGTAGTAGTAGTAATAGTAATAATAATAATAATAATTTATTTTAATTAAGACCGTAAGATCTTCTCTTCCATCAACCACCAAAAAGTATACATACATACATACATACATACATACATACATACATACATACATACATACATACATACATACATACATACATACATACATACATACATACATACATACATACATCGATGGCTTGGAAGTTATACCTCGTGTCTGTAAATTTGCAGGTGAATAAAATTTTGTTTTAAAAATTAATTCTTCACGAAATAGACAAACTTTTTGCGTATGTTTCTGCTTTGCAAGATCTTCTACTCGAGGACAAATTTGTTAAAATGGACTAATAGTCATGTAATTAATTAAAGTAATAATGTAGTGAAACTAAATGCCCATTTTTATAACACATACACATACATTATCATCTAATAAACT
The DNA here is from genome assembly GCF_040183065.1 of Periplaneta americana. Lineage (NCBI taxonomy): Eukaryota > Metazoa > Arthropoda > Insecta > Blattodea > Blattidae > Periplaneta > Periplaneta americana. Next base: position 125,134,260 of record NC_091130.1, on the reverse strand, counting down.
TGTTTCCTTTCGGAAATCATCTTAAAATAAATGTCTCGCACAAATAGGCTACGTCTAGATATCCATTAAGCGGTGCTTTTACACTGTGAGTTGAAAACACTTTTCATAAGCATCGAATTGTGAAGGTGTCAACGTCAATAGTGAGTTACCTTTTAGGTACAGCTTACTGCAGTAAAATTTTGGAAATATTCAACCTTATTTTTTCCTCCATTACTGTATTTTGTACAATAATGAAAATTAGTATGTGTAAAACTCTGTCATTCTGCTATATGAGAAAAATAGTTTTAGGATTAAAAAAAATTATTTACATATTTTTTTCTTCAAAATTTAGTTCACTGTGCAGTGATGAAGCGTTTCCCTCATAACTCAAAAACTATCCAACATTCTGTGATGAAATTTTGTGTGTGTATTAATGCATATCATATCTACAATATGATGCTAGATTACTTCTCTATCTTTTATAGATGGTCTGATAAAAATAAATTCATTTTACAAAATGGTCAAATATCAGTATTTGCTTCTAACACAAAATAAAAATAAAATATTATTTATTAAGGAATGTAGTTGAAAGAGCATGATATTATAAACATGAATTTCAGCAATAAAATAAGAGAGGGAGACAACATGAAAAGTTAAGTTTATGAGTTATGAGGGAAACGCTTCATCTCTGCACATTGTGAATTTTTGAAAAAAGAAAATATAATTTTTTTTATCGTAAAAATATTTTTTTTTCATATATCAGAAGGACAATGTTTTACACATACCAATTTTTATTATTGTACAAGATACAAAAATGGAGGAAAAAGATGTTGAATATTTCCAAACATTTTACTGCTGTAAGCTGTACCTAACCCCTTAAGGATATGTGAGCAACGAGGGCAAAAGCACGTGAAATTCTTAAAGAGTGTCATATGTGTTTGCAAAATTGCTTTTACGGAACTTGAAAGTAGAGAAGTTGTCTATTGAGTATTTGAAAAAAAAAAAGTGTTATATTGAGTGAAAACGATATGATCTGCCAAAATTATATAGGCAGTGCATATCGGTCTACTGAACAAATCATCTATATATTTTATCATGTTATTTTTAATTTGTAAAATACTATGTTTTTAAGACGATGCACTACAAAAAAATCGTCGAATTTTGAAAAAATGTATCTTTTTTATTTCCGCGCTAAAAAGTACGATTTCATGAAAATATTATGTCAATATCTTATTTAAAAGTAGAGCCTGGATGTTTAGGCACGTATAACAGTTAAAATAGGCAGAAAAAAGACAATAAAACATAAAAAGGCGCAATAACCTTGAAAAAGGCATTATACATTTTAAAAAGGCATAATATATTTTAAAAATAAATGTAAATTATATCAACATAACTCACATGTTTACTTCGTAGGTGATACACGTTGACTTATAAAATATTTTTTTTCGTGATAGGCCGTCTTTTCACAAACCTTACGTAACAAACTCTTCCATCGGTTGAAAAGGCATGGGCACAAAATTCACTAACGTAAGCATGAAGTTTACTTTTCAACGGCTTACTCGAATTTAGACATTCTAGCTAACCGATCTTATACCTTCTGTCAACCGACAATAACTGACTATTCCTCACTCAAATGTCTTTCGCTTACAATAATAAACACGTGTAGCACAAAATTTTAACAGTAAGATTTGAAAATATGAAAACAAACAATTGGAAATGCTACGTGACAACTTCTATGAGAACGAGCTTAATATTTAAAATTATAAAGCTGGTTGTTGGTATCGTGAAGACATGACAATGTGATATTTGTAACTGTGGATTGTCGATCATTATTCATATTTCACCAATAGTATTAAAGCACGATTATTAGCAGATTAAGCACCGAAATAAACTGTTTTATTTACTATTGTTAGTGAAGTTAGTCATTGTTTCAAATATTTAAATTTCATACACATTACTTACTTACAAATGGCTTTTAAGGAACCCGAAGGTTCATTGCCGCCCTCACATAAGCCCGCCAGCGGTCCCTATCCTGTGCAAGATTAATCCAGTCTCTATCATCATATCCCACCTCCCTCAAATCCATTTTAATATTATCCTCCCATCTACGTCTCGGCCTCCCTAAAGGTCTTTTTCCCTCCGGTCTCCCAACTAACACTCTATATGCATTTCTGGATTCGGCCATACGTGCTACATGCCCTGCCCATCTCAAACGTCTAGATTTAATGTTCCTAATTATGTCAGGTGAAGAATACAATGCGTGCAGTTCTGTGTTGTGTAACTTTCTCCATTCTCCTGTAACTTCATCCCGCTTAGCCCCAAATATTTTCCTAAGCACCTTATTCTCAAACACCCTGAACCTATGTCCCTCTCTCAGAGTGAGAGTCCAAGTTTCACAACCATACAGAACAACCGGTAATATAACTGTTTTATAAATTGTAACTTTCAGATTTTTTGACAGCAGACTGGATGATAAGAGCTTCTCAACCGAATAATAACACGCATTTCCCATATTTATTCTGCGTTTGATTTCCTCCCGAGTGTCATTTATATTTGTTACTGTTGCTCCAAGATATTTGAATTTTTCCACCTCTTCGAAGGATAAATCTCCAATTTTTATATTTCCATTTCGTACAATATTCTGGTCACGAGACATAATCATATACTTTGTCTTTTCGGGATTTACTTCCAAACCGATCGCTCTACTTGCTTCAAGTAAAATTTCCGTGTTTTCCCTAATCGTTTGCACATTACTTTACAATTAATTACGAAATTGCAAATAAAGAAGAAATATCGCTTAAAAATGAAAAAAGGCATTCATTAGTAAGAAACCCCTTAAAAAGGCAAAATAGGCTAAATAAAAATTGGCCCTATCACTTTGATTTACTCCAAGTCACATTTATATATATGCAAATAGTGATTTACCTCCACCAGTAATAAAAAGGAATTTCCCCAAACATCCGAGCTGTAAGTATAGATATATCCTTACATAATTTGTAAAAGTTGTGTTGCTAGACGAAGTGTAACCAAAATTTTTAAGTTAATTATCTCAAAAAATATATTTTCTATGTATTCAACGCCATTTATTCATTTTATTTCTGAGTGGTAAACGCTAGAGTGATCAAACTTGGCATACTTATGCATTAATATCTCTGTTGTGAAACAGATCGTTTGATTGGCTGTATTCTTCATAGTTTTATTGCTAGAGAATTATACGTAAAGCAATATTATATTTTTATTAATGTTTGAACACTGAAGAAAATAGGCTCTATATATATATATATATATATATATATATATATATATATATATATATATATGAGTAAGGCATTACTAATGCTCCATTGCGCAATATGCTGTGTTACTTTTAAGAGGAAATAGATTTTTTAATTATTTCTTTTTTAGAAATAAAATTTTCACTGAGAAAATTAAACAAAACAAAAAGAAATACGTTTAATTTCTTTAAAAGTGTCAAGGAAAAAAAAGATTGAAATTTACAATGCGTAATTATGCTATTGATAAACATATTCAGTAAAGATTTCAAGTCTCCACCTCAATAATTGTGGATTTTAGAAGTATTTACTAATATTAGTATAACTGAGGGGGTTTTGCCGGGAAAAAGGGCGTATACGTCAATATGGCGAATTGAATTACATGCAATCTAAGATTCTAAAACGCATCTAAATAAAATGTTGTCCACACTTGTGGAGTAACGGTCAGCGCGTCTGGCCGCGAAAACAGGTGGCCCGGGTTCGAATCCCTGTCGGGGGAAGTTATCTGGTTGAGGTTTTTTCCGGGGTTTTCCCTCAACCCAATACGAGCAAATGCTGGATAACTTTCGGTGCTGGACCCCGGAGTAATTTCACCGGCATTATCACCTTCATTTCATTCAGACGCTAAATAACATAGATGTTGATAAAGCGTCGTAAAATAACCCAATAAAAAATAAAAATAAAATGTTATACACGCACGCAGCCCTGTCCTGCAGGTATGTACAGTACAATCAAAACAAAATTTCGCTACTATAATTATTCACTACATTTTAAACCGTTTTTCCGAAGAAGGGCGTATAGGCCTATCCGCCTTTCTTCCGGCAAAGCCCTCAATTATTGGTTTACATTTCGACTGAAAATAAATGTTATTGCCAATGACCTTGCACTCAACACCCAACACATATCAATACAAAACAGAGTAAAAACGACTGCCTCAATGTACATACCGGGTAAAGGAGCCTAAATAATGACTGTCTATTGCCTTTTCCAAAAATGTTAGTCACAAAACACGTGAAGCTAACATCTACAACTTCATGAACGTCTTCAATTGTGAAAAATAAACAAAATCATTAATTGAAGTACAAAAATTACAAAATTTAACCACAAAAATACAATCATAGACATGAGGGGCATTTATCTACTAGCTGCAGAAATGAGACAGTCTATTTGCTTCTTACCTTTCGTGGCAAGCACTCTACATATGTTTTTTGAGGACTGTTGATATGCCAGTCTTATCGACATTCCAAATTCTACTGAGGGAGAACTGATGTTGACAAATGTTGAAATTATTCCAAAATGTTATACGAGCTATTTAGTCAAACAACAGTACCTGAACCAGGGATCTTCAGTTCACGCATTGAAACTGTGCTACTACTGGGAACTATATTTTTGCAGCATACCAATACGACCTTTGATCATAAGAGTGCAACTGATTGTTCAACTACATTCCTAAGGCTACACTGGCATAACGTAGGCAGTTTTATAAGTAAGTGCAATTATTATGAATACAGGGTAATTCAGGACATCTGCAACAAACTCTGGGGATCGACAGAGCACGCAATGAGCATCATCTTTCGTAAAACAACGCATGTAATTTTGAAAATTTGAATAACTAACTTGTGCTTCGATGTCTCGTGTAGGAGCTACTCGACATCGAAAAAAGACAGGTTTTAGTGACATTTACAGTTCAGTGTGAAATGAATTATTCATTTATTTCTTCAAGTACCCTGTCGGACAGGTTAAAATTGAATCGTTTATTGTAAAAACACCAGAACAGACTTTTTTTTACAAAATGCGTTTTTTTTTGTGGATTTTGATTGCCAGCATGAATGCGCATCTTTTGATATAAAAACCTTACATCTAGCATGACTGTAACATCTAAACATTTGGACAAGAAATATGAATTTATTGTAAAAACCCCATAACTGACATCACATATGGTGTTTTTCAAATAAACTAGTCTACCGCAGTAGCTAACAGCAGCACTGTCGCGCAAGAACAGCTGATTCCAGTCCGAGCAGGATCAATGTTTTGTCCTGTCTATTGCTGATTAAGTGTTGTCCTTACTATAGTTATCTGTTTTGAGTATTTTCTTACAAGATGGTTAGTTCAAGTGATGAAAATGTTGCTAATGAGTATAATGAAGTGTGTAAGAAAAGAAAAAGGGGCGTTAGGAATGATGAAATGTACAAAAGAAACGTTATAAAGAAGGAAAAGTTAAAAGGAAAATCTTACACAACCAACAAAGGGACTAAATTCAAATTGTAAGAACATGGTAGTACTAGTATATTAACTAATCAAAGAATTGTGTAGTCCTGGTAAGAAGAATGTCTGTTGCAGGAGAAAAAAAATTTTTGTGATTTTATACTGCAGTTTTACATAGATTATAAAGTTTGTTTATACTTACTTTCATTCACTCTAATGCTTTGCTTAGTTTCAATTTGTTTGTTGGAAAAACCCTATAAGATACTAATTAATGTAATTTTTTGGGGACTTTATACAGTATATATTATAAAACACAACTAATTGTGAATAAACATCATATTTAGCAACTAATATCACTTGCTAAATATATTTTGACAATTAAAATAAAATTAATGAAACTAAACAGGTTTCCCAAAAGTTTTGTTTTGTCACTTGTGGGGTTTTAGAAATAAACGATTCAATTAGTGTCATGTCATTCTGCTGCCCCGTTAGAATTGGAGCGCTCTTCGGAACACACTTCCGCCACTCATGGAGGATGTACCCTTCAAGAATTGAGGGAACATGTGATTCAACATTACGCCCCAACGTACTTCAACCTAGTTGTACGAGCACATCTGAACAACATCTACGGGGAGCAATGGATAGGGAGAGTACGATCTGTTGCGTGGCCAGCGTGGTCACCCGACTTCACGCCCTTAATTTTTTTTTCTTTTGGGACATGTAAAGTAATACACCACTCGAACTGACACGAGAGACGAACTGATTATGTGAGTATTAACTGCTCTTGATCAAATTCGACACAGACACTTTGAACACCTGTAATTTGTCAGCCAACATACTTGACAAATAATTTATAGCATAATTATTAATGTCATTAAACCTATTTTTTTCGATGTCGCTTAGCTCCTAAACGAGGCATTGGAGAACATAGATTGTTTTACGAAAAATGATCCCGATTGCGAGATCTATCGATCCTGAGAGTTTGTTGTTGCACAGGTCCTGAATCACCCTGTATATTCCTCTTAGAGGAGAATCATGCAATGTGAGAGTTAATTAATAACGTTCAAAATTTGATTGTACATTAAAATGGGGTTCGGAATACTGTAAAATTAAACACACACTTCTGTCGATTTTCGAATTTTGAAAGTTCAACGAACATCAAGTTAATAAACCGTTATGGCTCCCGATTTACACAATTTTTTTCCTTTACGTGTACATAGTATCATAAAATTAAATGCATTCAGGTGATATGAAATTAAATTTCTGTACTCGCCGTTCACAAATTGTGCACTCCTATTACGGATAATTAAGACTAAATGAGCAGACCCGGCCCATAATAATACTCCAATTTATGTGAAATGAAACGGCAGTAATGGGGTTTCAGCTGCACACACATTACCGTTAATTATGAGTAAGAGATGTCCGTTTAAAAACAGTTGGAAATTAAACTTTAGTGGTGAATTAAAACAGAAACAGAGAGACTATAATCATTTTTGTATCGTTTAGTGCTAGTGGCATCTGCTGATATAAATGCTTCATTTGAACAGTTACAAAACAATGTATGGGTAGGATACCAGATAGATTCCAGTTTGGCAGTGACTTATTCATAGTTAGCTAATGGATGTGTGTTTAGTAAAAGTTGAATGTGCCCTGCAGACCGTGCTGTAAATGCTGTGATTCATGTTATGAAGAGGGAGAATATTGGGTTATACACATCTCTTTGAGTACCTGGTTTATTTTCACGTACAGATGTACCTGCGGGGCAACACGGTTGAAGAACGGATGAAACATTTGAGGTAACAAGTATACTGTATGAATGACTCGATAAGATAAAAATAAGAAAGTTAAATAAATGAATAGATAAATAAATAAATGAATAGATAAATAAGTAGATAAATAAATAAATAAATAAACGAACGAATGAACAAACAAACAAAGAAAGACTAAATGAACAAAAAATAAATAAACAAAAATAAATAATTAAACAAATAAATAAACAAAACATAAATAAATAAACAAATACATAAAAAACTAACAAACAAATAAAAAATAAACAATTAATTAAATAAAGTAAACAAAGAAGCAAATAAATAAATTAAATAGTTGATAAGTGAATAAAGAATTCAGTAGTAAATAAACAAATAAGAGTATGAACTCATGAACAAGTAAATGAACAAATGAACAAAAAATTAATAAAATATATGAGTAAATAAATAAATAAACAAATAAGTAAACAAAAAAACAAATAAATAAAGAAATAAGTAAGTGAATAAATAATGTAATACAGTAAATAAATAAAAAAATAAGCGAATAAACTAATGAACAAGTAAATGAACAAATAAATAAATAAAATAAATGAGCAAGTAAGTAGGTAAACAAAGAAGTAAATATATAAGGAAATAATTAAGTACCTGTAATTTAGTAAATAAATAAGTTAATAAACGAATAACCAAATGAACAAATAAATAAATAAGTAAATAAATGAATAAAAGAAAATAAATATAAATAAAGAAACAAAGAAGCAAATAAATAAGTAAATAAATAAGTAATTCAGCAAATACAATAAGTAAATAAAAAATAAACGAATAAGCTAGTGAATAAATGAACGAACAAGTAAATAAATAAACAAATAAATAATTAAAATACACACATACGTAACTACGTAAATATATGTCAATAAATAAGTAATCAAAAAATTCATAAATTAGTAAATAAATATGTAAATAAGTAAGTAATGTTATAACTGAATGCATGCACCCACAGGCTTGGTTTACAATTAAAATAATATACAAACATCTGAAGATGGTACAAGTTACGTACCGAAAACGTTAATGAGGAAAATATGACTAATTAACTCATTCATTTTGTATGATAAGCAAAGGCGGTAAATATACATATAATTATAGTCAAATTGTGACAGCTTATCGGTATATCTTCAACATGAAATTTATCGAAGAGTACTTAATTTACTGTCTATTGGGTTGGATGAAAGACTTGGTATAACAAAGGAACGGGGAAACGAGAGAGGTGCTAATCGACCGTATTTTGGATGCGGCATAAAGACAGCCACGTGCACCTCTCCTGAACGATGAGCGCGATTCACGCCCGAGCGCAACAGTGCAATGGAGCAGGAGAAGGTATCTTTGAAAATGTGCGAACACATGGATCCCCGACTTCTACAATATTAGGTGTGTATGCATGCGTGAATATAAACTTTAAATTTGTCCGTTATCTGTCTCTAAATGCGAGTTAGTACAGTGAAATCTCAGACGATTTTGTGAAATCAAAGAGCCATATCTCCGTAACAGATCGAAAACGGACCCATATTTATATGAACTTTTTGACTTAGAATGACTTCAGAATTCACATCCTAAATTTTTTACCTTTCCTCGTGAATCACTCTGTATAACATTGTAAAATTCCTTTGCAGAACCAAAAGTTATATTTGTCTAGATCAAATTTCTGCACATTTAAAGGACGAAAATAAACTTATTTCAAATATTTATTATGATAATACACTGCTTTCTTAAATTGACTGAGCATATTGGAAATTAAATTAATGGCTCTCCCAAAACATGCTATGATATGTTTCACATAAAATAATTTTTATCTCGGAAAGGAAGCAAGAACTGAACAAAATTGTGTTAAACTTTTTTGTTCGAAATATCTCAAAGAATAAGCCTCTTAAATTAATTATAATACTTACAGTTCATACTGTATTTGTGTACGCTAACCGTCTAAATTTAGACTGTAGGTGTCTTCATAACAAATTCTTACGACACTGCAGAGACCTCTCAAGAGAATAAATTAGAAATTATAGTAGGTGGGTCAAAATTCGCTTTCCCAATATTAGTTCTTAGGTTTCATACTTGTATAGAGTGGATCGGTGGAAGATGTCTGATTTTTTTTTTTTTGATTCAAAATTTAAGATACTGTTTATTCAGTTTTTAATTTCATATTGAAATAGCAACGTCTGGAAGCATTTTGAAACTATATTTTTGGTATATAAGAGAAAACATTATTTTTTTTTGTTTAGGCATATAGATACAGGTTTTCTTCTTGTCTGCACTGTAGACATCTGAACTTGGTTTTGATACATGTATAAAACAAAATTGACTTAATCAAAGCTCATGGACACATTTCAGTCGTTTATCACTACTTAGCAACACAGTCATTGCACATACAGTAGCGTGCAAATTTATCCGAACACGACATATTTTTACATTTTCTGTCATTGTTGGCCTCACAGCTGCTCATACCGCTTTAATTGACATCTGTAGTACGTGTAATTCCATTGTTGAAGGTCTGTCGTTATTATTTTCTTATAATATGTGACATTTTGCCTGTCGTTTTGTACTTATAAGCATTTCAGTTGTGTTGAAGACTTAATACTGCAATCCTGTGTACATTCTGTCGTCTTCACAAATGGATACAACTCCACGAAAACGGTCTAAAATTATAACATTAGCAGAGCATTCTTCTATGACACAGAGGCAAATTGCTGCAGAATGTCACATCGGTTTGGCTACTGTTAATTCGATCATAAAACGATACAGGGAGACTGGATCCATCACACCCCAGAAAAAAGGAAACTGTGGCCGGTAAAGGAAGACTTCACCTGCAGATGATAGTTTAATTGTCAGGAAAAGTAAATTACATCCTAGACTAACTGCTGTCGACTTAACCTGCGAGTTAATGGCTACCACTGGGGCGAATATTCACGTCACAACATTGCGGCGTAGGCTTTTGGAAGCTGGACGAAGGGATCGTAAGCCTATTAAGAAGCAACTGCTAACCCCTGTTATATGCAAAAAACGCTTAATGTGGGCAGAATTACATCAACACTGGACAGTGAATGACTGGAAGAATGTACTTTTTCCGATGAGTCTCATTTCGAGGTCCACGGTCACAATGTTTCTTACGTACGGAAAGGATCCGAAAAAGTAACAGCAGCTCATCTCCAACAAGCACCCAAATACCCCCTAAAGTAATGTTTTGGGGTTGTTTTACACATGAAGGGCCTGGAACATTAATACCTATCAAGGGAATGATGAATTATGACAAATATGTTCACTTATTGGAAACCAGAATCGTATCCCAGCTGCAAAAATCATTTCCGGATGGCAGAGGTGTGTTCCAACAAGACCTGGCACCATGCCATACGTCTCGAAAAACTACAGAATTCTTCAACAAGAAGAATATTCAGGTACTCCCTTGGCCAGGCAACTCACCCGACATCAACCCCATTGAGAACTTCTGGTCAATTTGCAAAAGAAGAATGCAAAAAATGGATTGTTCTACAAAGGAGAAGATGATTTCTGCCCTCATTGGTGTATGGTTTCGCGATTAAGAAATGAAGAATATTTGTGGGAAATTAGTGGAATCCATGCCAAATCGTCTCAGAGCTGTTATTAGGAACAAGGGAGGCCACATAGATTACTGAGGTATGTCTTAGAACCTTTTTTTATCCCGTTTGAGCGTTTTTGCATAAGTAATTAAGTTGTTCGGATTAATTTGCACGCTACTGTATTTTATTGCCGTGCACACACAATGAATTCAATCCATTACATATTTTTGTCACAATTCTTTTTAGGTGGGATTTAAGGGTACGGTAAGGAATTGCATATGCTTGCGATGCTCTAAAACTATTCATAAACTCTATTATAACATGTTCCATCGCAAATTGAAGACTGTCCTCAATCCACTAACTTCTATCAGAGGATGTTACGTAATGTTTGCACACTTTTTGCAATAAAACAAAAAATAAAATTCTTGCAACAAGTTATTTTACCCCGAAAAAAAGTGATCATTTTCCCCAAGTATTGGGGTAAGATGCTTAGTGTTGTGACGCATCTTAAGATGGCGGAGCTAGATCGTTGGTTGTTAACAATACAAACTTTAGAACCTTACTACAATATCCATTAGAAAGGTTTGACAGTTATTACTAGACCTCGGATTTTAGGTAAAAACCTATTTTGTTCCTCATGATATATACAAAGGAAAAGTTGTATATATACGAATTATGGAAATATATGTTCGAAAATGGTGGTTCTATACAACCTAAAAATACCTAATTTCACGTTCGAATCTATGTTTACCTAATTTTACATTTTCCAATTTCTACAGTTGGTAATATGGAAACGCTGTGTAATTCTGTATGCCAGTCGTGCCTTGACAACAATCGCAGCAAAGTTCGTCTCCTCTATTCATTACAGTGTGAGATTTCAGAGCGAAGACATTGTATTTAGTGGAAAGTAAAACATGAATGTGCTGTTCCCTTGCATCTAATACCAACATTTAAATATGCTCTGGTGTCATCAGTTGATGTGGAACGCTCATTTTAGGCATATAAGATGGTGTTATCTGAGAAGCGATGCAGTTTCTTAATGGAAAACTTAGAAAAGGTGTTAGTTGTTTACTCTGGCTCTAATTATGGACATGTACAATGAAATAATGTCAAATGTTTCGGCTAATTTGTAATGGGAAATGAAAAAAATGTCATTTTTTTTGTTCACCTATTTTTGTAATTTTAGAACCTATTTTGATTTGTGATAGAACCTATTTTAGGTACCTAATTTAAGATTTTAGGACCTAAAAGTCCGAGGTCTAGTTATTACGAATTGAAGACTGTATTAAAACTTTAACATACCTTTGCAATTATTTTATAGCAGAAAAATGAGATGTTTTCTTGCTCTTCTTCTTCTCACAATAAGAACACGTGGCAAAATGAGTTAGCTTCCATTAGAGATGGCCGATATTTCACAAACCGATATTTTGTCACAGGTATTTTTTTGTCACAAATAAACCTGTGACTGATGACGCGAAATATCTGTGACAAAATATCGCTATCGAAATCTGCTCCGTATTCAGTACTCTGTCAACGTTACTACGTCTGTGACTGATATTTTCTCCTCTACGTCGTGGGTTTGCGCATGCGCATGCGCATGATACAATAGCAGCAATTGGGCTGTGGTATTTGATTATTTTTTCGTGATATTTTGTTCAATATTATTTTTTTCAAAGTGATGATTTGTTGCAAAGTTATTACAGGCATTATAATAATATAATCATGAATCTGACATTTTGTTTTCATATTTTAGTCTGTATATATGTTTTATAAATATTCTATGTATTCCCCCGAGATCTTCCCATTTTCATATTAAGCTTACTGTCAATTTATATTAATATGTGAGTATTTTCCACTCAATTAAAACCGAACGAGACAAAACTGGCTAATATGATGGGCAACTTATTTCGCTAAACTAACCTTGAGGTAATTTCCTTCGTATTCCCCTTATACATCTTGCATATACGAATCTGTGGCAGGTCAGGTTTGGTTGGTTTAAGCTTTTATTATGCCTAGACATATACGATCATCGACTAATCTAGCGTTGAGGTACTTCCCTTCGTACTCCGCATATACGAATCTGTGACAGGTGAGGTTTGGTTAGTTTAGGCTTTGTTATGCCTTGGATATACGATCAACTGCATCTCCACAAAAAATCAAATTCAACGACTTTCACTTCCGAAATCACCTAAACTACCTCAGCGCTAGTTTAACCCGAGGAACAGTCTCTCCACAAAAAATGAATCCTTATAAATGCAACGATTTTCACATCCGAATTCGCCGAACCTACTTCAGCGCTAGTTTCACCATCTTATTATAAATTATATAATGATTACACGATTTAAATAATGATGATAATAATAATAATAATAATAATAATAATAATAATAATAATACCATTGGTTACCAATACTTTATCTTGTGTAAAATCCTGTCTGAAAAACAGTTTTGTTTTGTAATTATTTTCCATTGTTTTTCCGAATACTGATGTTTCGTTAATTTTTATTCTGACTAGATATTATAATGTTAATGCAAGACTTGAAATAATTATTTATCCATTATATTATATACAATAAAAAGGATCAATTTTTGAAACGATTAGGATAATCACATAACCTCAATTTCTCCATACCCAACTACATTAAAAATTATCAACTGAATCCATATCTAAAATCAACTACGATATAACCTCTTGGTATATAAGGTTAACTTTTTACAAGTTTCTGTTGAGTTAGCTTAGTACTTATTTGTTAATGGTACATGTACATAACTTATTTGTTGCATTTTCCCATACACACCACTGATGTGTGGCGTGTATAGAGAATTTGTATTCACATTGCACTGCTCTTCAATATTTCCTGTTAATTTTTATCGGTGTGACAAAATATCGGTGTAATTCATGCATATTGTGCTTACTTATTGATATAAAATATCGGTGTGACAAAATCACAGATAAAAGTCACAGATATTTAATTGTCACAGTCACAGTTGTCACAGATACTTGGAAATATCGTTTAAGCTCAACTCTAGCTTCCACTCTACAGATATTCAACTGTCTCAGTGATCATGAACACATGCGCGTGGCGTTCTCTCTTAGAAGAATGTAAAACTACAAAGAAATAAGCACCTTCCCCCCAATAGTCATCTCTCCCCGATTCACTCTATATATAGCCTATACATGTCATAACTTGATCAAACGAATAGCTGGTGTAAAAAGCTGTGGGTTGGCAACCATGTTCATGCGTCAACTAATTTCCCGATGTCATGTCTTGAAAACAGCCCTCGTTTTGCCGATATGCAGTTGATATGACAACAGAATGGAGCACCATATCATTTTGGTGTAGGAGTGAGGGACTTCTAGAACCGGCAATTCCATGAATGGATTGGCTATCGTGGCATAACAGAATGACCACCCAGATCATACGACCTGACGCCATATGATTTTTCTCTGTGGGGTATTGCAGGTTCTGTATCAGTTGCGACAGATGGTCGAACAGTTATTCCTGAAAATCGATTGAAATCGTGAATTATATTCTGCCATCTGTAAATCATTGTCTAAACGTTGTGAACTGTGTATCGAGAAACAGGGCTTCTATTTTGAACAAAATATGTAAAGGAATGTGAAGTCAAATGTAAACTGAATGTAATTAAACGTAAGGAAGTGTTTGGGGAAAGCGACTTGTAACCCAACCTGTATCAGAACGATCACAATGAGGTAATAGACTACAGTGTATCCGGAACTTCCAGGGCAGGCGGACTATTATAGACCCAATAAAATAAAACTGTTTAGATTCATTATATGAAGATGCCTTTTTATCAGATTTGATTGATATATGATTTTTGCAAAAGAGCTTATTTAAGAAGGAAAGTGTTTAGTTATACTTACTTAGTTACTGGCTTTTAAGGAACCCGGAGGTTCATTTCCGCCCTCACATAAGCCCGCCATTTGTCCCTATCCTGAGCAAGATTAATCCATTCTCTATCATCATATCCCACCTCTCTCAAATCCATTTTAATATTATCTTCCCATCTACGTCTCGGCCTCCCCAAAGGTCTTTTTCCCTCCGGCCTCCCAACTAACACTCTATATGCATTTCTCGATTCGCACATACGTGCTATATGCCCTGACCATCTGAAATGTCTGGATTTAATGTTTCTAATTATGTCAGATGAAGAAAACAATGCGTTTCTGCGTTGTGCGACTTTCTTCATTCTCCTGTGACATCATCCTTCTTAGCCCCAAATATTTTCCTAAGAACCTTATTCTCAAAGACCCTTAACCTCTGTTCCTCTCTCAAAGTGACAGAACAACCGGTAATATAACTGTTTTATAAATTCTAACTTTCAGATTTTTTGACAGCAGACTAGATGTTGAAAGCTTCTCAACCGAATAATAACAGGCATTTCCCATATTTATTCTGAGTTTAATTTCCTCCGGAGTATCATTTATATTTGTTACTGTTGCTCCAAGATATTTAAATTTCGCCATCTCTTCAAAAGATAAATTTCGTACAATATTCTGGTCACGAGACATAATCATATACTTTGTCTTTTCGGGATTTACTTCCAAACCTATCGCTTTACTTGCTTCCAGTAAAATTCCCGTATTTTCCCTAATCGTTTGTGGATTTTCTCCTAACATATTCACGTCATCCGCATAGGACATTCCTAATGGCATACTCTAGAGCAAAGTCAAAAAGTAAAGGTGATAGTGCATCTCCTTGCTTTACCCCAGAGTGATATGGAAACTGACCTATATGAACTCTGCTGTACGTTTCACTGAGACACATTTTAATTAATCGAACTAGTTTCTTGGGAATACCAAATTCAATAAAAATATCATATGAAACTTCTCTCTTAACCGAGTCATATGCCTTTTTTAAATCTATGAATAACTGATGCACTATACCCTTATACTCCCATTTTTTCTCAATTATCTGTCGAATACTAAATATCTGGTCAATAGTTGATCTATTACGCCTCAAATCACACTGACGATCCCCAATAATTTCATCTACATATGGAGTTAATCTTCTCAAAAGAATATTGGATAAAATTTTGTACGACGTCAACGAATGTGATATTCCTTGAAAGTTACTACATTTAGTCTTGTCCCCTTGATACATATTAATATTCCAGTTCTGTATGTTAATATTGAATAGGCCTATAACCAAATCCAACAATAATGAATAATGGTTAGATATTCAAACACAGGAATTAATATCTTTAAAATATTGTACTAAATGCCGTACTGAATTTTCAAAGCTCAGTATATGTCCACGTACAGACGAATGTATTTCGAAAGAATAAATTAAATGCATTTTAACTGTAAAATTGTACACGCGTAATTTTTATTTGCATAGTATTTAATATTCTCTGTTTGCAGATTATGTACTTAAGCCGTCCGTATGATCAGACAGCACGTTGTATTGGCAAACAAAGCTGAATATTTTTCCATGAAAAATTAGTGGATCGTTGGAAAAGAAAATAAGAACACCTATGAAAAGGACACACCTACAATCGTTCATAAATGGTAGACAGAGTTTACACTTTTCAATCTGTATTTCTATTGGTCAGTTTCTGTGTACCTGAGGGAAATTGAAGGGTTCAGAGCCATAGTGGGCCAAGCGCCATTTATTAAAAACGGAGAAAACAAGGGTTAAAGTTTAGTAAATAACATAGCTTAATGAAGACTTACATAGCATTTAGTTTTAATGTGCATACTTTATATTACTTGCTATATGTTTCATTAAATTTTAGTAATCACCTAATTTGAACTCCGTTTTTAATATATGGCGCTTGGCCCACTATGGCTCTGAACCTTTCAATTATAGCCGTTATCTTGTGCTAATTACCTGAAGAAAATGAATTACTCGTTTATTATTCCACAAATATCTAAACTTGTCTCTCACAAGAAAAGATGCCATTGTTTTCCTTACATCACATGCTACTAAAACATTCAAATTACAAAATTAATAAGACTGTATATTTAAAATTTGTTACTAGACCTATGAATATAAGTTTTCCATGTCAGTTGGGGGGATGTATTGACTCAAAACCGTTGCTTACGAGATTATACAAGCTGGCGCATAGAGCTTGAAAAACGAGTCTGAAGTGGTTCCCTCGTAATGCCAATTCCGCCGCTCGGAGCGCTGTTCTGCCCTATATATTCATAGCAGAACACTTAAAAGACATTGACATTTGGGACATTTAAAGGACTCATCATTGCTTATTAAATGCTTCGTACAATATTTTATGGACAATAGACGTAATTTGCAAACTTCTACTCCTCAATTATATTACAATAAAAAGGCTGTCATTCTTGATATTAAAACATATTACATATAAACTGAGGGACTGTCTGCTCTGTACTTCAGTTCATACACCAAACATTTCCGGAAATATATTAACTTGACATCTTACATATACGCACTATAGCCTACCCTTTTCACCTAATATTATTAATATTGTTATTAAATAAGATATTGCAACTAATTAAGGTACTGCATTATCTTTAATTTCCTTGAATTCATAATTACGCATTTGCAAGAAGGCCTAACTTTTCCCTCTCTTTTTTTAAAAAAATACGGACGTCACAATAACTGTGAAGTATGATTATTACGCGATTTTTTCTTGCAGTGGTGAAAACATTTCTATAGGCCTACTGATTAATCTATTGAGCATAGTAATAGTAAACTCTGTAGTATTTTAGTGCGTGTACGCCTACTTAGCTCTTGTAAAACGAAATTTTCACTTTCACTTTCAACGGAACACTCACTTATATTCAGTTCTTGTATCTTGCAGTAAATTATCCATTTGTGATCATCTTTCCAATATAACCTCCCATTGAAACGACCATTTAAATCATGAGCTAGAATTTATTATTTTAAAAACATTTCCACGTACATACTGTTATAATTGTTATGAACCACAATACAAAAGACAACACTGTGAAATTGGATTAATTTACCAAGATCAACATCAATACCGGTAGTATAAAATCACATATAGGCCTAGGCTATATTATTTCATTACTTTATGGTATTAATTAGAAGAATTAATTTTGATGAATTTACAAATATGCTGAAATAATTTATGACACCTCTTATAGAAATGTAAAAATATGTATGTACATTTTGAAACAATGGGTATAGCACCACTTGAAAATGTTGAGCATTTTAACAGTAACTTGTAAATTGTTCCATCACGTTGTCTATAGTGTTCATTTATTGTAGCACTTTTAGAACGAACGTGGTTCACATACATAAGAAGAAATGACGATGGAAAGAGTCGAACACATACAGTTTTCTTTAATTTTTAGCAAATGATGAAGTTGAATATATACTGTTACTTCATATCCTAACATAAGTAGAGTTGCCACCATAGATGTAACACCTGAAATGAATATAAAATAAATTAATGTATTGGTAATGATACAAGAATAAAAAGAAATTAGGCTAGACATAACCTCACAAAATTAGAAACACATGCTAACACAAAAGAAAAAAATCTTTACGTATCCGTATATAATAAAACTAGATATTCCAGATATAATTTGTTTCACACGATAACCACCTCAGCCTATTTCGGCAGCAGCCATTATTAGTTACAGTTTGAGGTGCATTACCTAATCTCATACTAACCTTGTTAAGTTCTCTAACCTAATTCACTGAAAATTACGTAACAATACACAGGTCTAAAATACAGACAAATACACATTAATTACCTAATAAGTACAGCATGAAGATAATTCATTACTTTTGTCGGTATTTTCTAAAAGAGAAAGGGAAAACAGTAACAACATTATCTGCAATGTTTACATCACGTCGTTCACATTTTCATTAGCCCTATATCAGTAATGCTTGGTAAGTGAAACAATGCATGAAATTATTTTACATTTCGGGTCACATCATTCGAGAGTCGGAAAATGCAATTCGCCACTTTTAACATAGCATTGCTTGTTATATGAGAGAACTTTGACATTTACCTTAACCTATAAAGATACGACCTGTTGGTACCGAGTTCTTCACATAGCAAAACAGACAATTTTCGAATATAACTTAGCTGAAAAAAACTTCAAATAACACTGTAATATGCTTGGCATATTTATAATATTCGTACTCAATCAGTAATGCACAATTAATCGAACTATTTTCACGATGCACAATGCTTTGTAATGGTACTATTCATCATTTCATAGGGCAGAGAGGCGAACCTAGCGGCAGAAATTGTCATGACTCACAGAGACCTACTCTCGATCGTGCTATGCGCCAGCTTATGTAATCCCGTAAGCAACGCTCAAAACCAACACAGTACTAAATTTCTTGGCATAATTATGGATTAACTTAGAAAGCATGTTGTAAATATGCAGATTGTCATTGTTAATACAGATAATACAATATAATATTTGTTTTATTCAGTCTTATGACAAATCAATTATTAAAACAAAGACATATTTCATAACATGTAGTCATTGAGTTTTATATGAAGTAAGTTACGAACGTTTTCGCCCATTCAGGCATCTTCAGGTTCTGAGTACAATATCTCATTATTAATCTGTATGATAATTACAATGATAGTCGATGAGATGGACTGTTTAAAATTGATCATGAGATATATATATATATAATGTACAAACATATGCATAATTAAAATGTAATCATGTTACAAGGTCATAAAATTGTGAAAATTGTGAACACGTAGTGTTTTACATTTTAAACTTCATAATACTCAGTGTACAGGATCTTGTTTTGTAGACGCCACGTTTTAATAACATACAATTCATCATTTTAATGGAATCTACAATTTTATGACCTTGTAACATGATTACATTTTAATTATGCATATGTTTGTACATTTTATATATATCATGATCAATTTTAAACAGTCCATCTCATCGACTATCATTGTAATTATCATACAGATTAATAATGAGATATTGTACTCAGAACCTGAAGATGCCTGAATGGGCGAAAACGTTCGTAACTTACTTTATATAAAACTCAATGACTACATGTTATGAAATATATGTCACTGTTTTAATAATTTATTTGTCATAAGACTGAATAAAACAAATATTATATTGTATTACCTATATAATTATAGATAATCTATTGACCTGGCACGAACATTCTGATTTTGTTGCTAAAACTTTGTTCAGCTAATTTTGCTATTTTGCAACTGACAGATATACTAAACACCAAAATATTGATTTCAATTTAATATTCACTTGCTTATGCATATCTCAGTTATGCAGTGTTCTTAAGGGGTAACTCTACCAATGCTAATAGGATATTTGTTGCACAAAAGAGAATTATACGATCCATTTTTAAATTAAAGAGTTTTGACTCATGCGAACCTTATTTTAGGCAATATAAGATTTTACCATTCCCATAATTTATATTTACAAATGCCTAATTTTCTTAAAACAGAATGAGAATAAATATAATAAAATTTAAAATATCATCATTATAATACACGAAATGCACATCTGTTTTCAATAAAAAATCATAGACTTGTGAAATATGAAAAATCATCTGCCCATACTAACATTAAGTTTTTTAATAAATTACCATTGCTGATACAAACTTTACCTTATACAAAATTTAAAGTGAAAGTTAAACAGATTTTAACTGATCAAACTTTTTATTTAGTAAAAGTATTCTTAAATCACAAATTACGACATATGCAATACTATTTGATTACATTATTTATTTTAAATGTATTTTAATTTGTAGTGTTTTAAAATTTTATTGTGTTTCTTATTTATTATGTAATTCACGTGTACATCCGTAAATATTATCATATTACCCCACCCCTGGAAACAATAGGTTGGCTTAAACTAGAAATGAAAAGAAATTGACATTCACTTCTCCTTCTCTTCGAAATATTGAACTCTTCTATTCCTTCGTACCTGTCGTCTCGCTTCACTTACCTTTCTTCCCACACAATCTGAACACACGCTCTCGCCATGAAACAATACTAGCAATACCATCCCATCACACCTCCTCATACTTATCCTCTTTCACAATAGCCCTGCCAAGACTCTGGAATTCGTTACCTGCTAGCATCAGGGACTGTCGAAATAAAATTGAATTCAAACGCAAACTTACTAGGCACTTGATCAGTAATTGAGACTCGTTCAGACATGGTTTCTTGTAAATAGTTCTCTTAATCTACCACAAAATATCTCAATATCCGCTAATTTCATCACTATAGAATTTTTTTATTGTAGGTTCAATTTGTAATTCAGTAAATACGAAAAAATTCTTTGTTCTTAACTTCTATGATAAAATGTCTAGCTTTCATTAATCAGGTAATCTTGTCGTACTTTAATTTTTATTGTAACTGTAATTTTAAATTTAATATTCATTGTAATTTTATTCTTCATATTACAGTTGTAATCCCCTGGTAGAGGGGCAGAGACGGCCTGACGGCCTTATCTCTACCAGGTTAAATAAATAAATACTACCACTAAATACTACTACATCCATGTATATGGTCATGTATAGAATAAACAATCAATCAATCAACTAACAGTAGAATATTTCCTTCAGACATTTAGTATGAATGGCGTAAATGTAAATCTTACAATGTAATGCGTTTATTGGAACAATGGACATTTATTTGTAAGATAAAATTCATAAAAATGAATATAGTATGAATGAGACCAAGTGCTCGAAATACATAGAACATAATTTTCTTTTAAAATACTATTTATATAATAGGCCTACAAATTTCACAGCCAGAGAGACAAAGATTTGAAATTATTTAACTCTTGTTTCTATAAACATTAACAGACTGTGTATACACTTACTGAAGATAAGTTTGTAAGAACACTTTAATAATCAGAAATGATCGAAGGATGTATTTATCTTCATCTTCATGACTTTGTGTATCCTAGATAAATTTTGCGCAGGAAGACATTTGAGACTTATAAGTTGGCAATAAAATTTACATAATAGCTACAGACTGAGTAACTTGCGAAGTAAAACGGGACAGTATACCATTTGTTTAAATTATGGAAACGATCAGTGCCAAACTTTTCACATAGCAATCTATAGCCTTAGTTTGTGAATAAGACTATGTCTAAAATGTGAATATCTCGTTTTAAAGTTCGGGTTAATGAGAAATGTACCTACTAAACACTCCTTGTAACGTGAAATTCTTATTCAGATTTTCTTTTCTGGATACGTTTTCGCCTATACACTTAGCTAACTAAGATTTTCTCAGATACGACTAGCTAGCTGTAATTCTCTTATTATCGCAAGCATCCATGCTCCATGCCGCTATTTGTGAATGTTTAATGAAAATTCTGAAACGTGAGGGAATGGGATGAATTAATGAAATCTTGTCCAATATAGACGATGAGATGTTACGTCGGCGATGGAGTAAGTGTAAAATAAAATGATATAGGAAAGCGAAGTATACTAGAAGACAATATCTCCCGAAGCCAAAGTATTTTAACAAAAATCTTAGAGGATCTGTTTAGATAGCATTGAAACTGGCAAAGTATTTCGGTGAGGAGCTGGTATCTAAACAAGTTGCAGCTGGATACAACTCAAGTTATTGAGAGTAAAATATATGTATTATAGATATAGCCTAAGTACAAAATAATAACATTTCCATTACTTTTTTTGGAAAAAATCAGTATCGGTACAAACACTTATTTAAAAAAAAAATCAGTGATAACCGGGCAACAAATGAAATTGTCATTGAATATTGCATGGAATAAATAGCTATTGAGATGAGAAAAATAACTATATGAATAACAGTCATAATATAACGAATTATTAGCTTTTCAAATGAAAATATATACATAAATAACAGCAATAATGTAATGAATTCTCAATGAAAATTGCATTTGTTATTTTGTCATAAGAAATTACTTTTGCTGTACAAATTGTCAATATAAGAGTACATGGCTAATTACAATATGGAGGAAAAGCGTGTGTCAACTAATAGCAGGTTTAAATAAAGCTTTGTAGTTATTGGACAATTTGCTACGAAGCTAATGCAACCATATACTGCAGATTTCTCATATTTGTTACTCTTGTGTTGTTCGGCAGAGATGAAATTTCCAAAACGACTATCATCGTTATCAAAATTTATATTTTTATGAAATTTAAGGTAATTTTATTATTTTTAGAATTAATATTATGTGTATATATAATTAATGTTACACACACAGACAGAGAAAAAAACACACACACAAAACAACACACACACACACACAAAAAACACACACACACACACAAAAAAAACACACACACACAAAAACACACACACACACACAAAAACACACACACACACACACACACACAAAAACACACACACAAAAAAAACACACACACACAAAAACACACACACACAAAAACATACACACACACACAAAAACACACACACACACAAAAACATACACACACACACAAAAAACACACACACACAAAAAACACACACACAAAAAAACACACACACACAAAAAACACATACACACACAAAAAAACACACACACAAAAACACACACACACAAAAACACACACACACTCACACACTCACACACTCACACACACACACACACACACACACAAAGAACAGTAAGAATTTTGAAATTTATAAAATGAGCTACAAATGAAACCTTGTTATTAAGTGTGCCAATTACTCTAATAATAATACATTTCTGAGATATAAATATTCTATTCCTGTTAAAAGAATTAGGGCCTATCTTATAAAAATATTTCGTAAATTAAAGACGAATGGACCAAGGAGTAGTTTTGTAAAGTGAGATTAATTCCTTTGCATTTAAAAATTATCTTAAAAGTAAAATGGCGAAACATGCTTCGTTAATTTTTTTGGCTGCAGAATCTACTTGTTCATTCCAGTCCACTAATTTATAAACATAAAAAGTAAGAAAACTTGACCACTCCCTTCATAAAAATGACTTGACGAGTTTCGGGAACATATCTTCAATTAGGGTAAATGTTGTTAAATTGTGATACGAGTAATGTTGTGATAGTTCTTTTTGAGAATTTATTACAATTTTACTGAGCGAGAGAAGGACCGGTTTTGTGCAGAAACTTGTCCACGAACATTCCCTTAATACGTTGATGCAAAAAACCGATCTTCCTCTCGCTCAGTAAAATTGTAATAAATTCTCAATAAGAACTATCACAATATTACTCATATCACAATATTACCAACCTTTACCCTATATCAGCAAAATGAAATTACAAAACTTAGCCTAATGAGTAAACTAAAGGAAAAGCTTAAGGGGAAAATTTTTCCGACTTCAAATTTCCAGGAAATTTTCCATCAGTAGGTGTAAATAACTTGAAGGAGAAAAAATCCACTAATAATTTAACGAGATCTCGAATAAAATTGCATGGCATGAATAACTATTAATATCAAAACTGAATCTGTATATTTAACAATAATATTAAAAAAGGAAGTCTTAGTTTTAAATTGTGTGATGAGCTTAAGAAGAAAAACTATCTCCATAGTTTTTAGAAGCGTCGATAAGATATTCTCGCAGAGATGCCTTAGACTTGCCCAATCTTCCGTGCTTTAATAAAGACAGACCCCCCTCACGAGGTTGGCTTATCCCAGCATGCTTCCTTTTTGCGTGTGGCCTGTAACTTCAAAGGAATTTGCTGGAGGTGTTGTACGTCGCTTTGCTTGTGTGAGACTAAGGGATACGTCGTGCACACTATGCCAACCATTGGATATTAAGAATTCAGCAGTCTCCCTTGAAGTATTGATTCGTTTACTAGTACTGTGAAATTATCCCTATCGTCTTCTGATGTTCATTATTAATCAGAAGAAATATGCAAAAATATCTGCGACGGATTCTTTAAAAGTATTGTCTACTCGTTTATTTTTCAAGGAAATACAATATATTTTTAAGGAGCACAGTGTAACGTTTAAGGCATAATTAAATTAATTAAAAAAGCGGAGAGACGATAGATTTTACAGACAAAGAAAATAATCTTGATTAGAATTAAAAGTTATTATTATTATTCGATTTATACAGGCTTGGGAAAAGGGGTGGGTTCATAAACTCCAGAGGGGGCTGCATTATTTAGGAATGGGATGGGTGAGGGAGAAAGGACAGAATAACAGAAGGAATGTATGGCGTAATGTGAAGCTGCGATTAATTGATATCGAGAGGCAAGAGATTGAGCTCCAATGTTCGAGAAAGTCCTCACTACATTTACAATCAGATCTCATGCTTAACTGGGGGAGGTGTGACTACATAAATTCTTGTAACAAAGACAGCAGAGCAGGTCTAGCGTGGCTAAGATTGGGGGCATGGAAGGGTAATAAAATTGTCAACGAAGAAGGAGAGCGCCTTCATCCGATTTGCAGAGAAAAGGACTCCTATAAACATATTGTATTACAGTGTGTCTAATTGGAACATGTACGGAGGAAATATCTACCACCCTCGATGCTAAGTCAGAATAGGAGTTCGCTTGCATGTCTTCACCTCATGGGGATTAGAGAATACGAACAAAAGACTGGATTGTTCCTCTTGAAGGCGAAAAAAGATTAGAACTTCAGCTGTTGAAGTTTGTGACACGAACTGAGGAAGGGATAATAGTATCTACCCAACTATACACTTTTATGTCTGTTTTAGGTTAGGATTTGTTTTGTAATATATTTTGTGTGCCATTTTAATTTTAATATGTGTGTTCTTTTAGAGAGTGGTGGATATAATCATAGGTGGGGGGTGAAACCTACAAAAATAGGGCTTGTTTTAGATACAAAGCAGTACGGTCAGAAGACCCGTGCATTGGATTTTAGAGAACACTATGATAATATAAAAATCTGTATGTATAATATTACTCAATAAATCCATCTATATATCTATCTATCTACTTTAATTATGAGATTACCTGTAAATATTTTAACTGTTGTAGCCTTTATTCTAGACGTCAAAATCTTCACTTTTTTTTGCAAAGTTATCAAGGGTGATATTGATTGTGAGTCTATCATAAACCATTATCAGCCTTCGTATTCCTACAAAGGGTTTAAGATTTCAAAAAAAAAAAAAAAAATTACAACAGAAATTCAAAATCTCTTTCTCCAGTCTGTAGATGCATAAATTATGCCAAGTTGCAAGAGAACAATTCAGATCCTTTTAAAGTATAGTTTCGTTCATTAGTATTTATTGTGCTTGCTCTCAATTTTATTTATGTAGCCTATATTTTTTTTGATTTAAGATATTATTTTATATTTATCCTTGAACCTTGTTTGTGTATTGTGGTGAACTATAATTGGCCTCTGGCTGATATTCAGCACACAAATATTATTAATAAACAAAATAAAATAAATAAAATTGTTATTATTATTATTATTATTATTATTATTATTATTATTATTATTATTATTATTAATGTGTATGACACTGTGATTTTATTCTCTTTGGTGATATCTGGTATTAGTTGGCAACACTGAAGAGACGCCCAAATTAAACTTTTAGTAACTGCTCTTGCAGAAAGTCACACTATGGGATCCCCGCATTGGCAAGAGATCATCCGGAAGACCACGACGAAGATGGGCCGACCTCTTCAGTGAACGAGTAGGAAGCCATTGGTCAAGCAGAGCAAGACATAGGGAAGACTGGAAAAACATAAGAAGACAAGTGAACAGGGACTAAAACCAATGCGACAGAAACAAGCGAACAATACCAAAGTGTGCAGAATGTGAACCAAGTGAACAATTCCACTCTTACGCGGAGTAGCTCACCGCGTGAGACAAATAGAGCTCTTCCTCTATAGGAGGAGGCCTTTGCCCTTAACGGGATATTTTTAGGCTAATCATTTCATTTCAACTGCTCTTATTTGATCCTCACTGTATTTATAATATCAGTAATGGAACAAATTTAATGCATACAAACCTTGCACTCTATAGTGCAATTTTGAGAGATTGTAAATGTAGGCTTACTATAAAAGCAATTGTAAGTTATATAACTTTATATTTCATCCTTCTATTGGAAAGATAAATACGAAAATTCGTTATAGATTGAACTATAAAGAGATTGAATCTCATGCTTGAGTAACTCTTCCAAAATATTTCCTTCCTAAAGAAAACAAACCAGGCTTTGTTGACAGATGGTTGTACAAACATGACATTCTTTTGTGCTTTGGAAATGTTATGCAAGCTTTGTAAGATAAAAGCAATATCCATCGGTTTATGTCATAAAAATCATCTGAAAGAAGCATTCCAGCTTCGCGTCGTTTACAGCTTTCTTTTTTCTTTTCTTTTTTTTTTTTGTTTTGGTAAAAATAATATTAAATATGTTCTCCGTGGGGTATGGTCAATATGAATAAAGTGTTTTACTGAAGCAAAGTAAATATTTGATTTGAATATAAGTATAGTGGAGAATTTATATCGACATATTCATTCATTACTCTTCGCCGATGATCAGGCAATCATTGCACAAGATCGAGATGATATTAAATTTATGATGAGCAAACTAATTGATTGTTATAACTCGGCAGGTCTTGTGGTAAATTTTACAAAGACAGAATATCTAGTAAATGGTGGGGATGGCAGGAATTTGAAATTCTCTAATGGCATAGTGAGGTCAGTGGATCAATTTAAATATTTGGGATCAGTTCTCCACCAATCTGGTACATGCTTTAAAGATGTGGAAAATCGTGTCATACAAGCTAGAAATGCTATAAAACAACTTAATGGTGTGCTTTGGAATAGGGATGTTAGAATGGAGACAAAGAAAATGATACTTGATGTAATTATAATAATTAATTAATTATTTATTTATTTAATCTGGCAGAGCTAAGGCCAGTAGACCTTCTCTTCCGCCCAGCCAGACTCTAATTCTAATTAAATACAATTGCTTACATAGTTATTACATTAATATCTAGATCATGAAACAACATAAAAATAAATAATGAAAATTGGATAACTAATGTTAGTGTGACAATAATAAACATTGGTAAGAAATAGTTATAATAATAATAATAATAATAATAATAATAATAATAATAATAATAGTATTAATAATAATAGTAATAATAATAGTAATAATAATAATAATAATGATAATAATAATAATAATAATGAGATAATTTAGATATTTATCTGTGATATATATATATAACTATTAAACATTGAGAAACCAGAAAAAACAGCTGTTATTGTTAACAAGAATTGTTAGAAAAATATCTCGTTAGCCTATTCTTAAATTGGTTTGATGTCTGACAGTCCCTGACATTACTCGGTAGGAAATTCCAAAGTCGAGGAACAGCCACAGTGAAAGAAGATGAATATGAGGATGTTCGGTGGGAGGGAATGGATAATATTGAGGAGTGTTGTCATCGTGTGTCTAGGTTATGATGGGTGGATAAATTTTGAAAACGAGACGCAAGATAGACAGGAGTGGAGAAATGCAATAAGTGAAAGAGAAGGGAAAGACAGTGGATTTTCCTACGATCTTCTAGACGGAGCCAGGACAACATTTCGAGGGATGGTGTTACGTGATCAGCCCGGCGAATATTGCAGACGAAACGGACGCACATATTATGAACACGTTGTAGTCTCTGCGCCGAAGTAACGCTTAGGTCAGTAAGCAGAATATCACAGTAATCGAAGTGGGGCATCACGAGTGTTTGCACTAACATTTTTTTCATGGAAAAGGGTAGAAAATTCTTCAATCGTCTAAACGAGTGGATTAATGAGAATACTTTTTTGCAGGTTTCTGCAACTTGAATGTTCCAATTTAAACGTTTATCCATATACATACCAAATTGTAGAGAGTATCTTGACTTATGGAGGGGAGAGCTGGACTCTGACAGAAAGACAAAAAGACCGTGTTAGATCTGTGGAAATGGATAGACTAATTTTGAAAACGAGACGCAAGATAGACATGAGTGGAGAAATGCAATAAGTGAAAGAGAAGGGAAAGACAGTGGATTTTCCTGCGATGTTCTAGACGGAGCCAGGACAACATATAGTCCCGTCTCCAGAGGGTCAGAAATGACACGATTTTGGAAAAGTGGAACGTACAAGAAGATGTGATCGACCGTTTGGAATGTCAAAGGCTTCAGTGGTTTGGCCATGTTCAGAGGATGCCGAGGAACAATGGCCTAAAAAAAATTTGGTCACTTCCAGGGAGGAGAAGAAAGGGACGACCTCGACTTACATGGAGAGGAGGAGTTGCTGAGGCCATGGAGGCTAGAGGATTGGAAAATGGATGTTGGGATGACCGACAACAATGAAAAGGGGAATAAAAGTCAACCGCTGAAAGTGGAAACGCCTATAAAAGTAAAGTAAGTAAGTACAAGTATATTTAAACAGGTGCCTATATGACGAGATTCTTCTATCATTTAAATTGGCAAAATAGTCCGATTTTATGCAGAAATTAATGGATTACGACTAGCTTATTTGCAGATTTTATACTAAAAACTTTATTTTTCGATCATGATGCACGCATACCTATTTTAGTCTAGTCATAATACTAAGTTCTAATCCAGTCTCGGACAAGAATGTATATCCACTGTCAGTGCTTTCATGACGGAATCTCGGTGTCCTACTGACACACAGTGAAAAAATCCAACCAAGTGCTTAAGAAATGTGTAAAATTTAAGTCGTCTCAAGGAGGAAAGAAGAACAAAGAATCAAAACAACAAATTAAGTAATACAAAGAGAATAATGACCATATATTTCCTGTAATAGATGTAATTCTCAACTTTTTATCAGTATTCTCGGTGATAAAATGCTATCTGTGCTTTCCAGTATAGCAAAAGATTAGACTAGTTCAAATTTTTTTGCACCGTTTTCTTCAGACAGGTAGTAAATTTCGAAGATAGTGTTGTGGATTGACCGCGTATAGAATAAGCCGTTGTTACTCGCTTATTAGAGCCCCTCGCATATAAACTCCTACTGTATCATTTCCTC
This sequence comes from Periplaneta americana, assembly GCF_040183065.1. Classification (NCBI taxonomy): domain Eukaryota; kingdom Metazoa; phylum Arthropoda; class Insecta; order Blattodea; family Blattidae; genus Periplaneta; species Periplaneta americana. The sequence goes on along the minus strand of NC_091130.1, from coordinate 125,104,539 downwards.
GCCTCTGGAATTCGTTACCTAGTAACGTCAGGGATTGACGGACACTGTCACAGTTCCTGAAAGTATATTAAAAACTTTTAAATGTTAAACTCTGCATCTGCCACCACGCCTCCTTTTTTGATGTTTCACTGCATTTCTCTCGATTATACATATTTTGCAGGATCTAAAACCTTTTCTCAAAAACTATAAAATCCAGTGCTATGATTTTTAGTAGTTTTTCACTATGTATTGCTGAATATTTGGAACTAAAATGATAATAATTCATTACTTACATTTTTATTTATAAGGTATTATATCAAGAAAAAAATTATCACAATTGTAACACTAAGTTCAAAATTTTACAAATAAAGAACTACTAAACATATAATATTATTATAGTTCAGTAATCTTATAGCAGTGTTAGCTCCATACAGTAAAAATTTCAAATGAATGGCATAAATAGGATTGATGTGGCTTTCATAGAAACAGGGCATAACTGTTAGAAAATATAGAACAATATTCAAATTGTCAATCATATTACTTATCACTGTTTTTAGTTCTTTAACACTTGTTAATACTTACTTACAACTTAACTTACTTACAAATGGCTTTTAAGGAACCCGAAGGTTCATTGCCGCCCTCACATAAGCCCGCCATCGGTCCCTATCCTGTGCAAGATTAAGCCAGTCTCTATCATCATACCCCACCTCCCTCAAATCCATTTTAATATTATCCTCCCATCTACGTCTCGGCCTCCCTAAAGGTCTTTTTCCCTCTGGTCTCCCAACTAACACTCTATATGCATTTCTGGATTCGTCCATACGTGCTACATGCCCTGCCCATCTCAAACGTCTGGATTTCATGTTCCTAATTATGTCAGGTGAAGAATACAATGCGTGCAGTTCTGTGTTGTGTAATACTGTAGGAATTCGTAACAAGCTGTTTTTTTACGGTGATGGGTTGTTAGCCCTTCGCCCAACCCCCAAGCTGGAGGACCACCCCTTATCGGCTGTCCACGACTGCTTATTCAATATATTCGCAGCTTTTTAATAGATGTAAATATTTAGAATATGTATAAACGGGTTTTCCCATCTTTGGCATCATCAAATACGTTTATATTTTGCAATATCTAATTGCACGAAGTTTTATTGAAGCTAGATTTTAACGAAATTTGTTTAAAACTTGAACGTGCATGTACGAGTTAACTAACATCATATCAATCATCACACATACTCTTCAATTATTGACGGAGCACTCTTGAGTGAAAGAACAGTAACTTAATAATATTACTCGTAAAATTAGATATTGTAATAGTACATTATGCAACGAGCCTATAATGATAGTAATTAAGAATCGAGTATGGATATTTATGAAACGAGCACAAGCGAGTTTCATAATTTTCACACGAGCTTCTTAATTACCATTATAGGCGAGTTTCATACGACTTTTTATGCTCGATCATATGTCTAACTTGAAATTACCGGTATTCAGATGTATACATTTTATTTGTAGGTATCTGACAAGATCGGAAGTGACCTTGTTCTAGATCGTGAATTGTGAGATGTGTGCAGACGCGAAAGTATTGATTTTTTCCGAGAACAATAATGTCATTGACCTTGACGTAGTCCCGTTAAACTTGATAATATTATAACCTTGATTATTGAATTCGACATTGAAAAACGAGATGACAAATTGAATTTATTTGAATATTATTTATAATTAACGCTAATTATTATAGTAACAGAACATAACCTTCTGCGACAGTATTGATTTTCCAGCCTCCGTGACTTTTCGCTAATTCTCTTTCGATTGCATATCCAAGAATAATCGATACTTGTGGTTTCATAACGGTACAAAGCTGAATTGTCATTGGCTGAACACATGTAAGCTGAGTTATCATTGGCTGAAGACCTGTACTTTAATGAGTAGGTGTACTTTAATGACATGCATTAAAGGACTTCTACCGGGTATATAATTAGTACATTTCGGCATGGTCGAGCATGAAATATTTGATTATCTAATGATGCCAAAGATGGGCGAAAACATCTATACATATTTTAAACATTAACATATATTAATAAGTGTTAATGAACTAAAAGAGTGATAAGTAATAGATAGATAAATTGAATATAGTTTTATATTACTTAATGATATACTTAACTGAAAAATCAACTTGAATTATAAATCACTTTGAAACGTTTTATAATATATTTATGCATATGTCTTACTCTTAGGTATTTAATTATATTTTTTCTATTGAATACAGTACTTTGTGTTCATGCACCCAAAATTTCATGCCTTTAACTTAAAAACTATAGTTTCAATGATTTTTAAATAAAAAAGTTGTATGTGTTCAGTTAGTATAATTTTATTGTGTTTAGAGTGGATAGTTGTGTGTTCAGATTGTAATTTATGTTTTTAGTTTGCACTGTTTTTGTGGATGTTTACTTTGCATAATTTGTGTGTTTAGTCTGTAGACTTTTTCGTGTTTAGTTTGTATAATTTGTTTGTGTTTAGTTTGTAAGTATAGCGTAAGCTCTCTTGGACTGGCTCCCCAAGTGTAGTAGACCTTCAGCTCACCCTACACTCCTGTAGGAGGCCGTTGCCCTTATGGGATTTCAGGCTTTTCGTATTTCGTATTTCCACTGACATCCCACCTTAAGAATGAAGGTTTAATGTATTATTTTGTACGTGATTAGTTTCATTTACTTTATAATATGCATTTATTTGTAAATATAATTATGCACCGAAAGCTTTGGATGTATAAAGTTGATGAGGAATTGTATCTGGAGGTACGCGAAAGAAAGAAGGCTGAAGACCACTGATTTATACTACCGGAGGAACATGACAATCAAATAGTTTGAAACCCAAAATATATTGACAGCGGCCACGGTATCTTTCTCTGTATACGGCCTCGTGTACATGTGCCACGTACATTTTATTTTTCTTCATAACAAGCACTCCACGTAACTAATTAAATTTTTACATGGCAGCGAATACGTGATCACAGCGGAAAAGTTTCGTTCTTTCAAAGGTCGGCCATTAAAATTTTAAATGATTAACTCATGTTATTGTTTTCCCCTTCTCCCCTTCCCATTCTCCTTGTCATTCACATATCTTTTCCCTTCTCTCCGTAACATATAAAGGTGGATACATTCCATTTGCATTCAAATTAAATCACTAGTTCGATATAAATCACTAGTTCGTCCAGTAATGGAATATGGTGTTGCTTGCTGGGATCCTTACAGATTAGAACATATTAAGACACTGGAAAAGATTCAAAAACGGGCTCTCAAGCGTTGTCGTAGTCTAATAATTCACCATTAAAATGGAACACACTCACGGACAGGAGAACGCGAATTCGATTATTCGCAATGTTCAAAACATACAGAGGTGAGCCTGCCTGGAGAGAAATAAAAAATAGGTTGCAGCCGCCAAATTACTCTTCAAGGAACGACCACTCATATAAATTGAGGGAAAGAAGACAGAGGACGGACACTGGAAAGTTTTCTTTTCTCAATCGTACTATCAGGGACTGGAATGCTTTACCTGCAGACTTACTAAAGGCTTTACCAATAACCAAAAATGTATCTAAAAATAGGCTTAAGGACTTTACTAATTGACGGTAGTATATTATACACACTACTTAAAGGGTGTAATTGATATTTTATTATTTGAAGTGTTGTATCAGTGAGGAAGTGTGTTGTGTCAGTGAAGTGTGTAGTATCAGTGAAGTGTGTTTGTGTCAGTGAAGTTCTATAGTTCATAGTGGCCATGCAAAGTATTTGAACAGTGAAATGGTTTTGAAGTGTTAGTGAAATCAGGATAGTATCAGTGCAGTGAGGGAGTTGATGGCGAAATAAGTGTAGTGCCGAAAGGTACTTGTGCAGGTATGAACTTAGGGTTAAGATACAAATTAGATTTACTTTAAATGTTATTTAAATGATCGTGCTTCATTTAATTTAGGATGCTCCATGTTACTATTATTATTATTATTATTATTATTATTATTATTATTAATATTATTATTATTATTATTGCCATTATTATTTATCATTATTATTATTTTTTTGTTAGTTGTGTTTATTATTAATTGTCATTATTGAGTGTAATTAGTTACCACTGCCACCGGGTATATACCCATTTGCAGTGTGAATAAATACATACATACAGGATTAAACAAGTAGATCAGATATGTTCAGTCTTTATCGTACTGGTTGTTCGACTTTAAACCGTCTTTCTCGCGTATTCGCTCGGCTTTCGTCTGTGGCATACCCTTTTTCTTTGTTCTCTTTCAGTTGTCACCTCCTAGGCTGCTCTGTGTTTGCTGTTTGTATGTCTACCTGTATTTAATCTCGTTTTAGACATTAACTACACTCCTGCCAAGTCATGAATTTTACTTTACTTGTTGGGTCATGTTTGTATATACGTATATCACAATGCCAGTTTCCACTTTCTGATTACAGTTTTCATTTCAGTTAACGAGTAAATATTTACTTACGTTATTCTTCTTGCATGCAGCATATGAATTATTATTATTATTATTATTATGTTGTTGTTATATTATTATTATAGTATTATTATGATATTATTATATTATTATTACTATACTATTATATTATTATTACTATACTATTATATTATTATGATATATTATTATTATTATTATTATTATTATTATTATTATTATTATTATTATTACTATTAACTGTATTAGAGGAAAGTGCCCTAAACCGGACCCCCAGTCTCCTGGCTCTGCATTCTCCTGAACTCTAGCAGAACTAAGTGTAAATAGTAGTTTAGTAGTTTAGGCTTCTACCACTCTGTAGGGGAGCACACACGTCGCCCGCTTCACTTGTTGCTTATCAGTCCGCAATTACGTGTTTTGCCAGTGGAAAAATGGTGCATCACATTATAAAGTAAATATTACATGCTTTTAGAACATAATTTTTTACTGTTTTATATTCTTTTTAAATCAAAAACAAAATGAGGGTCCGGTTTTGGACTCTTTCCTCTATTAATAAGTAGAGCCCAGATGTTTAGGCATTTATAACAGTTAAAATAGGCAGGCAAAAAAAGCAATGAAACGTTAAAATAGGGCACAATACTCTTTGAAAAAGACATTATAAATTTTAAAAAGGCATAATATATTTTAGGAATAAATTTAAATTATATCAACATAACTCACATGCTTACTTCGTAGGTGACACATGTTGACTTATAAAATACTTTTCTTCGTGATTAACTGTCTTTTCACAAAACTTACATAACAAAACTTTTCCATCTGTTGAAAACACATGAGCGCCAAATTCACAAACGTAAATATGAAGTTTACTTTTCAATGGTTTACTGAATTCAGGCATTCTAGCTAACCGAACTTATACCTTTTGTCACCCGACAATAAACGACTGTTCCTTATAAAAATATAAGGATTGAAAAACAAGATTTGCTGCAAATACACACTCCAAGATTCATCGAGACAAGTGTGCATCTACGATAGTGCTACATGGTGTACTCTTTAAATCAAACTTGTTGTATAATTAAAAATGTATTCTTTAATATTAAATAAATCATTAAATGACAGTCTGAGAGATAGAGAGTGGGTAGTAAAATATATTTGAAGGGAGAAAACAAGGGTTAGGCCGTATGGCCAAGAAAAGAATTACCATAACAGCACTGCTAACAACGTTATATCATCAGCAAATCTTGCACATTTTAATATTCCTTCTCCTACTATCACTCCTCCCGTGTTATGAAGACAGTTCTTCACTAAATCCTCCAAGTAAATGTTGAACAGGCATCCAATCCTTATCGTACTCCTCTCTCTATTCCACTTCTATCTTGCATTTCTTCTCCTATCCTGATTTTGACTCGTTTCATCTATACTTACTTACTTACTTACTTACTGGCTTTTAAGGAACCCGGAGGTTCATTTCCGTCCTCACATAAGCCCGCCATTGGTCCCTATCCTGAGCAAGATTAATTCAGTCTCCCTCAAATCCATTTTAATATTGTCCTCCCATCTACGTCTCGGCCTCCCCAAAGGTATTTTTCCCTCAGGTCTCCCAACTAACACTCTATATGCATTTCTGGATTCGCCCATACGTTCTACATGCCCTGCCCATCTCAGACGTCTGGATTTAATGTTCCTAATTATGTCAGGTGAGGAATGCAATGCGTGCAGTTCTGTGTTATGTAACTTTCTCCATTCTCCTGTAACTTCATCCCTCTTAGCCCCAAATATTTTTCTAAGCACCTTATTCTCAAACACCCTTAACCTATGTTTCTCTCTCAAACTGAGATTCCAAGTTTCACAACCATAAAGAACAACCGGTAATATAACTGTTTTATAAATTCTAACTTTCAAATTTTTTGACATCAGACTGGGTGATAAAAGCTTCTCAACCGAATAATAACAGGAATTTCCCATATTTATTCTCTGTTTAATTTCCTCAGAGTACTTGAATTTTTCCACCTCTTAATGGGATAAATTTCCAATTTTTATAATTCCATTTCGTACAATATTCTGGTCACGAGACATAATCATATACTCTGTATTTTCGGGATTTACTTCCAAACCTATTTCTTTACTCGCTTCAGGTAAAATTTCCGTATTTTCCCTAATCGTTTGTCGATTTTCTGCAAACATATTCACGTCATCCGCTCGTTTCATCTATAAATATTATTAATGCAGAAGTTACGGCAGCCGAAACCATAGATCATAATTGAATATTAATTGGATGACCTAAATTGATACACTAACATAACACAAATTATCTAGAGGTAACTTTAAAAAAGATTTCGATTTTTTAAGGATACATTCTTACCATCGATTTATACCGAATGCAGAAACTGGAAATAGACTAAATAACATACGAGTATGTTTTTTCTACCACTAGGCTTGTAGCAACAATTTCAAACTACGTCACAGTTTGCAAGGAAGTAACATACCATTGCTCTGTCCGCGAGATACCTGGCTGAATTCTCGGTAGAAAATCAATATTGAAGTTTTATTTATTATTAATATATTAAAATAGTAACCACCTATTTTAAAGCATTTGTTTTAAATGGAGTGTGGTATTATCTAGACTCGTCATGCAGTGGACAGCAATGAAAGAAGGGAAAATGGAGGGAAAGCAATTGAATGGTAGAAGATCTCGAGTCCTTGCAAGGGAATTTCGAGTTATGGGGAAGAATCTACAGTATGTGTGTTCCAAAACATTGAGCAGCATGTCTCACTTCGATTTTCTCCTTTCCGTTAAAGGCACTTAAAATAATTTTTAATAGGAAATAGCTATAATATCAGTGAGAGGAATACGAGATGTAGGATTATCCGCAGCACGGCTAAAGAGCAGCAGGGCAGGGGCAGCGCTATCCTCACTAGACAATGAATCTGAGTCCTTGCAGTAGGTGAGCGACGGTGGAGAAGGCTAAACAAGAAGTACCTAAGACGTCATGCGAAAATGAAGGATCTGTTTTTGAGGGTTTAATTTAGGATCTGATATATATAAAGATACAACAATTAGGCCTAGTATCAATATAGGAAATGGAAAATATAGTAAAGAAAATTGAGTAAATCAAGGTGTAAGACAAGGTTGTAGCTTGTCCCCTACGTTGTTTTTAATTTATATGGACGATTTAGTGAGAGAGTGAAATTTTAGAATTAATGGAGGAATTCATATATCAACTAATTTTACATTTAAGACGCTGCTGTTCGCTGATGATCAATTATTATGTCCGATTATTAAAGAATCGTCTAAGTTAAGTATTTAGGCATAATTTTCGATAATCATTTAAAATGGAACCAACACATTAATTAACTTTGTAATAAATTACGTAAAATAGTATATTATTTTGTTTCATTGAGGAATTACTTGTCAATAAGTTTATTACGTACAATATATTTAACTTTATTTCAATCGGTAATTATGTATGGAATTAAAGGATGGCGTAGCTCATTTAAATCCAATTTTAATCCACTTTATTTATTACAGAAGAAAATAATTAAAATATGTCTTCATAAACCTATTGATTTTCCATCTCAAAATTTGTTTATAGACTTTAATGTACTTAATGTAAGACAAATTTATTATATTGTATTAATAAAATTCATACATAAAAATCGAAATAATTTTGAATTATATTCTCATAGTTATGAAACAAAAGGTATGAATTCTTTAAGATTGTTTGAACCAAAATGCAACACTGTTACAGTATTTAATCATAGTAGTAATTTAGGTCCAAGAATATATAACAAGTTTATATTTAAATATCCTAATCTTGTCAATTCTAATAGTTATAGTATTAAATTTCAAAAGTTATGTATGGATTTTATAAAAATTGAAAAAATTGTAAATTTAAATTTATATACTATAATTGCAAATTGTATTGTATAATTATTAATTATAATTGTATTGTATAATTATTAATTTAAATTCAGGAATCCGCCCCTGAGCACGAGTTCTACTCTTTCAGGGGCGAGCTAAAGTTTCTCTGTATATTTTATAATTTATGTTACAATTATTAGCAAAATAAATAAATAAATAAATAAATAAATAAATAAATCGTTGTAAGTAGAACTGAAAGTGAACTGCAGAGAGTAGTGTATGAACTACAGAAAGTTTGTGAGAAATATAATTTTAAAATTTCCATAAACAAAACCAAAAACAATGGCTTTTCAAGGGAAATACAGCATAAGGACAAAAATTGTTTTAAATGACACTCCTCTAGAACAAGTAACAAGTTTTAAATACCTAGGTACTCAGCTCACGTATAGAAATAAAAGTGATTGCAAAAATAAACTCCCCATATTTCAGCAGCTATGTGGTACAATAAACAGAAATTTGAAAAAATAAAGCAAGAAAAGAAACACAAATTAAATTTTATAAAGTAATGGCAGTACCATCTTTGCTATTTGGATCAGAAACCTGGATAATGACTGCAGCTGACAGTAAAAGATTACAGGCCGCTGAAATGAAGTTTCTAAGGTCAGTCAAGGGGTGTACTATATCGGATAAAATTAGAAATGATAAAATAAGAGAAGAATTGATGATCTTTTCCCTACAAGAAAAAATTAAGAATTATAGAGATTAGTGGGCAGAACAGTCAATGGAATGACACCAGAAAGAATCCCAAGAAGAATGATGAATTATAGACCTAGAGGGAGAAAACATCCGGGAAGACTTAGGAAGCCTATCCCTTGAATTGAAGAAGAAGAAGAAGAAGAAGAAGAAGAAGATGATGATGATGATGATGATGATGATGATGATGATTTAGGACCTGCAGAAATTAAAGGCGTGTAGTATGTATGTCCTTGGGCCATTTCTTTTATGGCTCATCCCGACATTTTTCTTAATATCTCAGGAAAACCACATACAGGATATCAGAACCTCCTTAAGAATTTAAAATTTGTACGAAGATGGGATTGGAAATTTATGAAAGAAGTTTCCTTCCTGATATCTCTGTTCTCCAAAATATGGTGTTTGTATTTACATACATTGTTCTTACTGTGTTTACAAGTAAAATCACTGTGTGTAAGAACGCAGATTCAGATTTCATTTGTCTTTGCTAGACTTGACGTCATACTTTTATTTTATTTGAAACATCCGGCACTCTTGGTTACCTTACTATCTTGTTTATTGTGGAGGAATGACGGATTCAAGGAATTTTCTATGAAAATGTCTTCTTGTTGTATTCCGTTTTACTGAAGTATCGTTCGCGTACAATCTCCCTTTCAATTTGCATGGTGCTCTTTGTATAATCGCAATTCACAGTTGACTGCCAGCAACTGAGTAAATTGTTTTTCACACTTCAGATACCGGAAACATTGTTTATCTGAATTTCATAGGCACGCGACTTGAGAATATACAGATTTTCCTTAGAATATGATCTTATGTTTTATTAGTGACAGATAGGGTGATTACCCAGGATTTACCGCCACTTACGGAGCTTATTTCCGAAGACATTCTGAGCAAAAGATATCATATAACCATTTCTCCTAATATCAATATTTTCAGAGTTACACTAATTTGAAATTGTTTGTGTAATACCTTTTTTGTTTAGTTTTAAGGGTAAAAGATTATCACAAATAGAGAATGAACTATTCAGAAATATCATTTCTTTAATTGGGTAGAGTTCTGAAGCTAAAATTGTGTTGTTAATTGCGTTTTGCGGACTTTGGTTTTCAATTTTTTAACTAAAAATTACATAATTCTTAAGCACTTATCACAATTGTTACAAAACATACGACTTTAGAAAATTGATTCTTTACAGTTTAATTCTGCGTCCTAATGTAAAGCCTGAAAGAATTTAAAAGAGTGGCGTGATTTGTAACAATTGTTGGGATAAGTGTGTAAGAAACATGTAATTTTGTAGTTTAAAAACGAAAAAAAAAAAAAGAAATCTGTACGAAGCAACTATGGAATTCACAAGTAAATTTTTAGCTTCAGGATACTATTTTGCAATTCATTTTTAATTTTCAGAGAAGTCTATATTGTATCTTAAAAATATTTATTTCAGTCACTGACTTCACAGCATATGTTTAAGGTGCTACACCTTTACATTACATATTTTAAAAGACGTTTTCGTTGGTCTACGCTAACATCATCAGATACGAAGTACATTTCAGCAATATCAGTGCTCTCTACATAATATCTACAAATACAAAACATATTTAGTGGCATGCAAATTGAGACATATTAAAAACCAACATTGCTGTGATACACATTGACATTCTATATGACTGCCTTGATTGTCACTAACTTAAAATACACGTATAGATTACAAAAAATATTGATTTACATATATATATATATATATATATATATATATATATATAAATGCAAGTCTTCACATATGACATAATAAAATGACATGATTTAAAAGTGATAAAAATAATAAAATATAAAACTAAGCTAAAAAGTATTATGAATGTAAAGAGTTGCAAAATTACAGTAATTACATTTAATATATTATTGTGAAACAGAAATAAGAATATATTAAATGTAATTACTGTAATTTTGCAACTCTTCACATTCATAATACTTTTTATCTTAGTTTTATATTTTTTTTATTTTTATCACTTTTAAATCATGTCATTTTATTATCTCATATGTGAAGACTTGCATTTATGTATATATATATATATATATATATATATATATATATATTGTAATCTATACGTGTATTTTAAGTTAGTGACAATCATGGTAGTCATATAGAATGTCAATGTGTATCACAGCAATGTTGGTTTTTAATATGTCTCATTTTGCATGCCACTAAATATGTTTTGTATTTGTAGATATTATGTAGAGATCACTGATATTGCTGAAATGTACTTCGTATCTGATGATATTAGCGTAGACCAACGAAAACGTTAATACGTCTTTTAAAATATGTAATGTAAAGGTGTAGCACCTTAAACATATGCAGTGAAGTCAGTGATTGAAATAAATACTTTTAAGATTCAGGATACTAACTAATTAGAAAAGTGATAATACTGAATAGTTCATTCTTTATCTGTATTATTCTTTCACCCTTAAAGCTAAAGAATAATTGTATTTTAAAAACAACTTCAAATTAGTATAACTACGAAAATATTGAGAATAGAACCCATGTTTATATGATCTTTTTGCTCAAAATGTCTTTGGAAATATGCTCCGTAAATGACGCTAGTTTATCATCCTATACTGTATATGGCGAGTTTTATGGGAAAAGCGAAGGTCGCTACCTTTACGAAATTTTTTTTATGTTGTTTCGTAGTTTAAAATTACACTGTATTGCCTCTAAGCCGAATACCATGTCGTATGACAAGAAGTAAGTCTTTGTAATTAAATATACCTACCGGTATGCCTTTAAATATTCATATCCAGTCACAAGATACGAAATTCAGCAAATATGTGGCCGTTTGTAAACATTAAAACAGATGTGGAAAATCAACAGACGGCAAGTAAGTTTTATGCCACAAGATAATTTTAACTACCCTTAAACAAACTCCACCATTAATGGAAGTTAGAAATTAGAAAATTAATTTTCATCTTCTTTTCTATATGTAAAACAACTAGAAAAAATTTGGTCCCATTTGTTTGGATATTTCAGGAATTATTTTTGAAATTTGATGAAAAAAGTATGATTCGAAAAAAAAAGCCTAAAAAATTTCCGAATTTTCAAGACGGTTGTTTTTATTTCAATCTAGTATTGCATGTTAAGTAAAACTGGGCATTTGCAGTTCAATGCTGCTATTACTTTTAATTTTTAAAAAGTATTACTTCATGCGATTTATAAAATTCTAAGTATTTTAGTACACCCCTCAATTTAAAATTTCTGAGCAATATAGTTCAAGGGATAGAACAAAATATATGCATGGAAATAATTATCATGATTTCATGAGCATGAACAAAAAATCAGCCTTCTAGTACAATTTCTGTGGAAGTTTTACTATTTTTATAATATATAATTTAAAAAAAAATAAGTGTGAAAAATGATATTTTATGCTCGACCATGCCGAAATATAGTAATTATACACCTGGTAGCAGTCCTTTAATGCATGTCATTAAAGTACACCTATTCATTAAAGTTCAGGTTTTCGATTATTCTCGGATATGCAATCGAAAGACGAGGGAAACGTCACGGAGGCTGGAAATCCAATACTGTCGCAGAAGGTTATGTTCTGTTACTATAATAATTAGCTTTAATTGTAAATAATATTCAAATAAATTCAATTTGTCATCTCGTTTTTCAATGTCGAATTCAATTTCAAGGTTATATCAAGTTTAACGAGATTACATCAAGGTTGTCGAGATTCGTTTCAGGGGAAAAAAATCAATATTTTCGCGTCTGCGCACATCTCACAATTCACGAGATTGCACAAGGTCAGTTCCCTTCCCATTCACATAAGATAACGTGAAAGTTATGAATAATTTCAAGTTAGAAATATAGTCGAGCATAAAAAGTCGTATGAAACTTGCCTATATTGGTAATTAAGACGCTCGTATGAAAATTATGAAACTCGCTTGCGCTCGTTTCATAAACATTCTCGCGTCTTAATTACTATCATTATAGGCTCGTTGCATAATGTACTATTAAAGTTTTCATGCATGAGGCATTATAAGCGCAGGTATTTAAAAATGGCTGATTTATGATCGGTTCCAGACGGTGTAACTATCTGAAACTTTGGAAAAACATTCTTTAAAATATATTTTTCTAAGAAAAATAAAAAATGCGATTTTTGGTCAAAAATTGTGAATTTTCACCAGTCCCTCTCTTAAGAATTAATCGGTACAGATCATTAATGGATATTATAAATAACAGGTCCCAAAACTGAACTCTGAGGTACTCCATAGGTTATATAAGTAAATTCTGAGCTCTTCCAATTCATTACAACGCATTTCCTAAACAGTTATTAAAGGATAACTTGAAGGGAAATAAAAACAATTAGATTGGCTCAATAATACCTGTCTGAAGCACTCGCTGTACGTTCCTCGTGAGCTCCAGTCTTACTATCTCGGTTCGATCCGCTAGGGGCCGACGCCGCCATCGCCATAGCAGCGCCGGGTCGAGCCTCAGGAGGCAGCAAGATGTGGGGTCAGCAGTTGTGAGTTGGACCGACCGCAACGGTAACTGATATTTACAGCCCAGGGTGTGATCCTGGCTTAGGTCGGCCTGGGGGTTGCAATTTTCTTGCCCTCAGCATTGTAAAGCCTAGCTGACACAGGGCTTTTCAAAATACAATACCTCTACTTGTTCTATATCAGCGAGTCTTTAGTAAATGAGATACTTCTCCGCTCTGGAGAGAACGTATCTGCGCAATTCATTTTATTTAAAGGGATTACATTCAAGGGAGAACACGACACTTTGCTGGCATTAGTAGGGAGATTTCATTTTATGAACCGCTTGTTTCTGAGACCGCTATCCAATTTCGGTGGGATGGAAATTCGTACGGGCAAAATAAAATGGATTATAATACAATTATGTGAGGGAAATATTCAACAAAGCTCATTATAATTATCTTAAAATTCAATTAAAATATTTAATACGAAGAAACGTTTATCAGAAACGAATACATAATATAAATTTCAACTGTAAAATAATTAGAAATACTCTCTTGCTCTTTGGTCTACACTGTAATGTACCTGCTTGTCAAGACAATTAATTATTTAATTTTAAGCTCCTAAGTATAACAATGAACTTTTATTAACACCCATATCTTGACATAATTATGCAAAAGAGTTCTAATAAATTATTCTTCATATTTATGTTGAGTTTGCGTGATCAAATAATTAGGGTAAAATGAACTTAATTAAAACATTTATAATTGGAATAGTATAGGCCAGCCGTGGCGAAAATGTGATCGTGCGCCTAGCCACTGTGTAACCTGCAACGTGCATAGCACCTATGAAGGGAGGCGGACAACCGAAGGGGAAGAGAAGCAACTGTCTGACTTATTAGCGGATTTTCATTTGGCTTATGTCAAGCACTAAAATATAATTTTATACAGTATAAGTATAGAAACTAATGTTTAGAACGTATAAGGAAAAAATAAATGAATAAGAAAACATAGGGCACATTATCACAACCTAAAATTAACTGTCTTCAGAATGTCTCTGCAACCGAGTTTCAAAATCAGGAATTATGTCACTTACTGCCAATCGTAGTTGATCACGAAGGTATTTGTCTGTCAGTCGTGATCTAAATTTGGTTTTTACTATTTTCATTGTTGAAAATAATTTTTCATAAACGTAAGTTGGTAGCGAACATGCCTTCAACAGAGCAAGCGAAAGAACGAAGCTTCGGATATTTTATTTTTTGGCAAAGATTTGAACAGTTCAACATTTGTCAAGTTCTTAATCTAGATTTCATTTAACATCACATTGTAAATCTGTGAGTTTAAACTGAAGATCTAACTGCATTATTCGTACATCTGTTGAAAAATATTCGACGTACAGAGATAATAATGATAATAATAATAATAATAATAATAATAATAATAATAATAATAATAATAATAATAACACTCAACCTTTTAATGTTTCATGAGTGTCATGTAGTATAATGCCGTTTTATGTTATACAATCTTTTCCTCGTAATACTTGTGAACAAATCATACATTTAATATTCTCATCACATTGGCAGCAAAAAAATGCGTTCTTCCATCCTACTTGAAACTTTCGTTTTGTAGAGGTACATGGTTTCGAGAGAGACATTGCGACGATACGCCACTCGCAGGTCAGAGACAAATACAAATGGAACGGAGTTTGACTCCAGTGAGTGAGAGGGTGGGGGTTGGGTGAGGTAGGAAGCAAGAGAAACGCATAACTATCATTGCGAGCCACAATGTGCTCGCGCGTTACATTTTCGCCACGGCTGAATAGGCTAACCCAACTGTGGCCAAACTTCGGACTAGTTCCACTCGTCGCACTCAGTTCGAGTCTTGGAAGCCACCTCCTTCCTGCGGAATAATTGACATGTTTATCGTACTCAATCCTGTGTTATTCGTATTCTCAATAGCGTCTCGTAGCAGAACAGATATCGTTTAAGCATCCAACGGCAAAACTTACCTTCCGAATACATAAATAGATCGCAACACGTTCAGCAATAGAATGGAAGGGGGGAGGGAAGAAATTAATTGAATTGAAAGAGAAGTGGGAGAAGAAATTTAAAAGGTACGAAAAACGCGTCCTAGCAAAGGGTTCGGAATTAAAAGAAACTGAATATGTGAGCTCCAAGCCTGTTGATCACTTGTCTCAATCTGGGTTACGCTGCTCCACTGAAGGAGCTCTAGAAATTAAAGACAGGAAAGATAATAGCATACGTACATGCAATAGGCCTAAACATAGTAAACAAACAGATTAGACGTTCAAAAAAAAGTTCTTCCTTTTTAGGAAAAAAAGTAGCTACAGTTGGTATTTTAAAATGGCAAGTGATCCTCTGATAGCAGTAAGGAAAACGTCACGAATGAAGTCGTTGTTCAGCTGGAACTTCTTGCAGAAACTGACAGAGGCGAGGTATTGTGCCCCTAGCGCCAATCATTAGCCCAGCTACTTCAATGGAGGTGAGGTGATATTTCTCCAAATAGAATGGAACTGTGGGCTCATAAATCCTGCATTTTTCTGCGTGGACTTCAGCGGGCTGTTGTTCCTGTGCCTCGGATCTGACTGTCGGGTCGATAATGTAGGCGGATGTAGAGCCTGGTGGAATGGCAAGCATGTCAATTCGCCGACAGGATCCCTCTTGAGAGATGCCATGGACTTCTTCGTGTACGGTGAGATCTTTCTTCCTCAAGGCTTCGGCAATCATGGACCTGATTCTGTGATGTCGTAGAGTTCTGCAGCGTCTCGCTGAAAGGACAGGCACCCAAAACGTGGCCAAGAGTTTCAATCTCACGTACTCATTATTTAGCTATTTACTGTATAATTATCTATTTTTTACTTATTTATTGTTTGTTAATTATTGTATTATATTGTATATGTATTCTAGGAAATAAAATATTAATTTGTATTAAAGTTGTATCAGACTCACTTTTTATAACGAAATAACAACTCTTAAATTATACACATTCTCGTATGATCGATTTTTTACGTCCATATGACTTTCATGCTCTACCTCAGGGATGTCGAACAGCGCTCTCGAGCTGTGAAATGAAGAGCCTTCACTCTCCCTTACCGTGCAACGGTTGAACACAGATAGCAGGCAGACCGGGAGTAAACAAAAGCGAAATTGCGGCGGCTGGTACTTCGATAACTTTTATGCATCTTACTAATTGATTAGGAGCTCATTTTAGATTTGCACTTTGTAAACTCTGATGAACAAAGAATGTAGGCCTATATGAGGATGAATGTTACTGCTGCTGATAATAATAATAATAATAATAATAATAATAATAATAATAATAATAATGTTTTATCTACTGGGTCATTCCATGAATGTTGTTCGTTAATGACGGAAATAAATAATAATAATAATAATAATAATAATAATAATAATAATAATAATAATAAATCATGTTTAAAATATCCACTTTGTGTGTATGTGTTGTAGCAGTGCAACTTCAAGTTCAGAAACGTAAACTGTTTTGATGTATAAAATTAATCACTTTTAGCGTGACTTGAAATTTGTTCATAGTTTTTGTTACATATTCAAAAATATCTTCGCCTCGAGTTCGATACTTTAGTCAAATGACATCTACAAGATCTCCATGAACATTGAAATCTGAATCGACACTCCTTATGAATATAGCTAGCTGCGCCGTATCTTTGCGGTCGGTACTTTCATCAAGAGCTGCACTAACTCTCATTTTTCATTCTTGCGATCAGTTGTCACTCCAAGTTATCTCCCATTTCTGATATGCGCTCTGCAATAATATTACGAGACAAACTTATCCTAGATTTAAAATCATTAACATATTCCGGACATAACTCTTTTGCAACAGCTATGAGACAGTCTTTCACAAATTCTCCGTCAGTGAATAGCTTTGAAGACGTTGCAACAATTTCACAAATTTTATAGCTAGCACGAACCAAGCTTGTTCTACTAACACCCGATGATGATGATGATGATGATGATGATGATGATGGAAGGTTTTCTGAATTCAATCTTGATTTTAATTCCTCTACAGGCTTTTCACGAGCGGAACTGGGTAACTTTTCTGGTCCATAAGCTTCAGCATGTGTTGAATTAAAATGCCTTTTAATATTATGATGGCTTAGGTATCCAAATTCCTTTCTACGTATTAAGTAATGTGTCTTTCCGTCCTTTAAGATAAAGAAATATCTATCTATCCACTTATTATTGAATCGTCGTTCCATATCCATAACAGCCGCCAGAGTTGATAAACACACTTCGTACAGAACACTGCTACAGCGACTCAAGTTGACCGTACTGACTGTCATTTGAGCTCTGCTATGGTAGGAAACAGTATTCATCGTTTCACAGTTTGAGAGCGCTGTTCGACATCCCTGCTCTACCTAAACATGATGTTTACTATTTGCAGAAGATTTGCTACGCGTGTTATATGTAAGTTAGCTTTCTCCTATATATCGACGGAGGAGTGTAATTACTAAACTGCCAGTCCACATGTTCGTCGGATCAATCGTTTCTCTCTATTTCGCACAAACACTTCCTTTCTTCAATTTAATATTTTCCCTTCTTATACCTATTCCTTGTTCCTCTTTCCTTTTTACCTTTTTTCTGTAATTATTTCTTCTTTTATCCCTTGCGTTCTTTTCTTCATTTTTTGTATTTATTTCTTCATATTCTTTCTTCATTTATTTACATATTTACACAGTTCATTTTTCTACTTCCGTCGTTTATTTTCCCCTCCCTCGCCTTTCTATCTCTCTTCTCCTTTATTTAATGTCCTATCTATTCTTCATTCGCTGTTTCTTTCTCTCTTAACTTCATATTACAACAAGCATTAGCTTATAGAGTTTTAAGAAGAATTAAATATTTTTTTTATTAAAAAATTTGTGACTTTCATTTACTACCGAATAAAAGAAATCTTCCATTCGTTTGCAACCAAGTCTGCATCCAAAAGTTCTAAATCAAATAAACCTGAAATACCTATAACTCTTACTGTAAAAAATCAATACAGCTGTGAGGAATTTTTGGATTACTACCCCTCGTCACTCATTCTTCCGAACTACCCCGTCGCTGATTCGGATGATAGGTGTCACATATATCTCGCTGTCCCACCTCACACCTGATTCCCTGATATATACTATAAACCCTAGAGAAGACAGTTAACTAGTATAAATCATTCAAAAATATATACAGCCTCACAACGCAAAATCTGATTAATGATTACCTACCTTCAGCGAAACACACGAGGCAGCTGAACACGTGGCGTTTCGTTCGCTACTTGCATGACATTCACGAGAAAATATGCCTACGACGACTAGCTTAATGTGATTGTGTTCACATTTCGCTCAAATTGAAACGGTGGAATCAATAACCATTCAAATTCATTTACACAAGTTTCGAGAAAAATGCAAACAACGTTTTACTTATTTCATACCTAATTATTATTTTTTGCACATAATATTTCTGGTTGTTTTCGAGATCAAGACAAAGTAGTATACCAACCTTTAAAGTCGTAACACTTGTGGAAATATCCTAATTTTATTTCAAATTTGCAAAAAATGAATAGCCAGAAGTGGACTTGAATGGTTATTAATCTCACCGTTTCAATTACATTGCTTCCACGTTCAATTCTCTGAGTGTATTTTTTCTTTTGTGATTACGTGGAGGTCTTATATCACACTAATAACTAAGATTGGAAATTCGGACACCGTATTAAGTTAACTATGTCGCGTATTATAAAAGTTATATTGTTTACATCAACTCAGAGAACAGTTGTGCTTGAATTAAGACATTCCTAGGTTATAATCATGTGACTAAAAGAAATAGGACAGAGTTGGGATGCAAACGTGAGTCGCGAGCATTGAGCATCGCAAGACGTAATGTTTCCTCCCTTAACCCCTTCCACTAGCCCTAGCATGACAGAGAAACGATGGAATCAGTGGCGCTTGTATCTTCGCAATGTCTCTCGAAGTCGTGTTATTCCGTGTCGATTCTGAAATAAGAGAACTTCCATTCCCAATGCGAGGAGATTTTTTGTTTGGGAGTATGAAAAAAATATCAAATGCCTCATTTGCCTCAAGGTTTTGCTTGGCTTTTCAAAAGTAATTAAGTGTCACTCTCAATATTGTGATTTAAATGATAAGCCTGCCTACGTTGTTATTATTATTATTATTATTATTATTATTATTATTATTATTATTATTATTATTATTAATATTACGATTCACCCTGTATAATTATATATATATATATATTATATATACATATATATATATATATATATACTAAGCTTATTAATTATTCCTGTTCTCTATGTTTTTCTTGTTTGAGTCAAATAGGCTCCTCTACATTCACTCTACTGGTGTTCAGTTCAAAGTGTGTCATGGCTCGCTGTATGCCGTCATGTGGCTAGCCGATGAGCCTAGAGAATTCAATCTTCCTACACTTCCGCTGAGGCGTATTACCTATTTAGGTCAAAATTGCATAAATTCTTACTTAACAGACGAATTGCTGATTAATATTTGTTACTTATAATGAAACTAACATCTGTCCATTCTTATTATTATTATTATTATTATTATTAATTTTTCTAAATAGATTTACAAAACCTCTAATGGCAACTACATTAATATTCTCATTATAGAAATAGAAATATATATATTCTCCCTGTAACATAGTCCTAGTAAGCTTATATTAAATTAATTTTCATCATTTTACTAGCTATCTCAAATATTAAATTAATTATAATCCATTGAATTAAATTAGCTCATAAATTAAGTTACTACTTTACCTTATAGATTTATCTAAATTTAAATAAATGTGTAGTGAAGAATATTGCTGGAGAACCTTTTAAGTGTAGTGTAAATATTTTTAATTTAAATTTATGTATTGTATTGATTAAGGCTGGTTGAGTGGAAGAGAAGGCCTTATGGCCTTAACTCTGCCAGCGAAAATAAAACATTATTATTATTATTACTATTATTATTATTATTATTATTATTATTATTATTATTATTATTAAGTGCCAGAGAAGCTGCCTAGCAAGTACGGCGTTCATTTTGAAGAGTACTTACCAATACGTACGATAACGCCGGTAGTGGCAGAAATGTGAACTGTTTGGAAAAACGTACTGAGGTGATTTTTTTCTTACTGTCGGGATATGGGGAGAGGGTTAAGACGATTACTTACGTATTTGTTGACATTAACTTCGACGGTCAACATGGACACGGAGCATTTGATTTGTGTTGTGGAATGTTGCCGTACGCAACCGATGATAACAAATACCCTGCGTACGACTTGCCCACGCAAAACACAGTTCGAAAGAGGTTATGGTAGCACACAGACCGTACAGACCGCCATCTGTTGCTACATCGTTCAAGTTATACCGTACATGTTCTCAAGTTCAGATTGAAGAACGCCTTGATTAATAGGCAACTTCTCTGACATAAAAGCTGAAACTCGCTTCAAATCGCTGACTCACAACAGTGACGTCATGACACACTTTGAAATGAACACCCAGTATATTGCTACATAGGGTCTGGATGATGAAGAAACTACGAGTAATGTTAAATGTTATGGTTTAATTAACGACGCTCGCAACTGCAGAGGTTTTATCAGCGTCGCCGGATGTGCCGGAATTTTGTCCCGCAGGAGTTCTTTTACATGCCAGTAAATCTATTGACATGAGCCTGTCGCATTTAAGCACACTTAAATGCCATCGACCTGGCCCGGGATCGAACCCGCAACCTTGGGCATAGAAGGCCAGCGCTATACAAACTCGCCAACCAGGTCGACACTACGAGTAATAAAACCCATATTTTGATATAAAGTTGAAATACTACTGTGACTGGAAAACATGAATAAGTATGGGCTTAAATATTTCATTTTCCTTTAATATATAATATATAAAAACAATGGTCTATGGTTGTATATAAGAAAATAAAACACTCTTTTTCCGTTTCTCAATATGTGGGGAAACAATACCAACTGTAGGGAAAACGAAAACACATGTTTTTCCTATTTATCTATGACAATAATAGTTTCATTGGTCATAAATTCGTATACAAATAATGTTTCACTCTTGCTGGCAACCCTTAAAACACTATCTTTATTTCTCAATATGTGAGGGAAAACAATAAGAATGTTTTTCTTTGAAAATGTATAATCTTATTTGAAAACGTATACTGATGAAACAAATTAAATTATAGGCTAAATGTATAAATTCCTCTACAATCATACAGGGCGTTCGTAGCTCTACTGGACCGTTATAACATAACCTAAATAATATAAACAAGTATTAGAAAAGTTTTAATTAGGGATGATGAAATAAACAAGATAACTATGAATTAAGGATGATGAAAAAAAATAAACATGAATAATTTTAAAAGAAATAATTATTGAAAGTACAATTTTCAAATTTGAATGTTTTAGTGGTCCGGCCGAGCTACGAACGCACTGTATAATCAATGAACCTACCAAGAACTAACAGCTCACTGGTCACAACACATCTGTCATTTTCTCCCCACTTTCTGTGAATTATTTTCTTCCCCACCGAGACCCTATTTCATGTTAAATTTTCCAAGCAATAAATCTGCGTGAAATTAAAGTAACTTTAAACTTATTATATAATCTTTATTTCTGTTCACATATATTTCAGTAATATTATTGTACAGGGACATCATTTTATTTTTACTTCAAGTTTTATTGTACCTGAGTTTTTGAATGTACTTCACTCTCACCCCTTCTACTAATGAAGTTCAACCTTCCTCCACACAGATCCAAACCGCATATACAGTCATAGTAGTCTTACGGTCATAGTAAACAGTACGTTCCAAAAATATGTTCGCGTTTTCCAGTGAAGAAAGAGCTTTCATTATTGAATCATTTTCCATTTGTCTTCGTCGCATCCCGGTTTCCCCCACCTGCTTCTATTCGCGTCTCTGTAGGCTAAATGCTAGTGGCTGGGCTGTCTTAGCTATTTTGGAATTGGAAGTCTACGTAATATTATACAACTGTTTAAAATAACTTAGATAAAAGAGCCTCGTTAACTAATTAACTGTCACGTAATTTCCTCCCTTCCTACGACCCTGCGACATAACCACTTGGACAGACAATAGATAGCATGCCTGAGTAATTTTATCTTTTCGGATCGGGCAGAAGTGAAGGTTGAATTTACAGTACGTAAGGTCTCTTTAATAGAGTAAGTACAGAATTATTTCAACATGAGTTACTGATACGAAGTACGAACCTGGTAATTGGAATTACGTACAATAGTCTGTAGTGCGATAATATGCACATTAGAACTGAAGCCTTTATGGAAATGAACGGCCACCATTTTCAAAAATGTGTTTAAATTTCCATGTTATGATTATTTTTCAATTTAACTTCATTCTCTATAGTGTACGGTAGGGCCTAATGTGCTGTAGACAGTATAATATGCACTGCATAATGAATACCTCCGCATGGAAGGCTCAGTTCGTAAGTAAAAACACTCATTGTTAATACTGTACTGTATTTTGATTAAACAAATATCTTATGAAAATTATCAAACTCAAAATCGCGATATTTTCTAGTAAATGGATTAACTACTTTTCTTCCCTCCAATACCTAGTAAAGTGATTTGTTTGTATACTACGCCAGTATCATCGAACTCCAGTCGTGGAAGGGGGTTGCAAACGGTGTTTCCGGTTCTCAACCGTTGATCCAAAGGTATAGCCAGGTTAATATTAGAAATGTTAGTAAAAATAAAATGATGTCCCTGTATTTAGGCCTAAATATAGTTCATCTATTGAATAAGAATTTTAATTGCAGGCTACCGTCGTATAACAGGCGGTAGCGCGTTTTCCTACTGGTGATTAAAAAGATGCACTCGGTCGTGAGTTCTATTCCGACTTGAGCTAATTATCATGTTGGGTTTTCTGCGGTGTTTTCTACAGCTATTAGACGAATGATAGATGATCAGATAGCGAATGGTCCACCTCATTTTCTTTCTAATTACCTTATCGCGATCATCAGTTCCATCGATGCTAAAAATAACCTATTAGTTGATACAGCGTCGTCAAATAACCGCCAAGAGAAACATTAAATACGTTCAAAAGATACACCAATAATTCCTTGTTAATGATACTAAATTACAAAAGATTATTTTACTCTGCTGAATACGTTTTCATGACACGAAATCTGTTAACAGACGATACTATGTATGGAAGGTGGGGTTGTCCTTAGAACAAGACAACAATAAATGTTGGAGTAATCACTTTCCAAGCTGGACCTTAATTCAATGTGTTTTGCGGAGGACTGGAATGGGGAAGAAAAAGACGTAGGAGAGCGAAGTGGAAATTGCAAGAACGGGGGATGCTCAGTGACCCGCCAAACCCCTGTCGTCATGGAAACACTTTTATTGACACTAATGGATAACTTTTCCACGTCCGACTGAAACACAGGGGTGCTCAGGATCAGACGGGGTAACCTATCATTAGTGCCTCTGAGAGGACGTACATGCCGGTTGTGTTTGAAATTTATTTTTAGTGGTCGGGTCATAAATTTAGTCCTCCCTTTCTTTCTTCTTGTGGCCATGAACATTCGTTTCTGATTTCGAGTACCAACTGCAGGTAATAAATCTGAGGGATATAGAAGGTAGAAGATTTGTTAGTATATACATCTTTTCTAGCCTATAAGGCAATTAACAATAAATTTATATATACTCAAGGTTTCTACAGGGACTTCGTTTTACTTTTAATAACATTTTTATATTAACCTGGCTATACCTATGAATTAACGGTTGAGAACCGGAAACACTGTTTGCTATCCCCTTCCACGACTGGAGTTCGATGATACTGGCGTAAAATACAAACAAATCACTTTACTAGGTACAGGAGGGAAGAAAAATTATTCATTAATTTAGGTAAAATAGGAAATATCGCGATTTTGAGTTTGATAATTTTCTTTAGGGTTTTGTTTAATCAAAACAAGTACTGTATTAACAATAAGTCTTTTTATTCACGAACTGGTACATCAGGAATGGATGCGAGCAGAATATTAACTGAGGCACGTAGTGACGCGTTTTGCGATCCATGGTTTCCACCATCGCATCTGCACCAGGAAGTCTTTGCACCAGGCCTGTCACGATTGTACAGGGACATCATTTTATGTTTACTTGCAATTTTATTGTACCTGCATTTCTGAATGTACTTCACTCTCACCCCTTCACTAATGTCCTTGCTCCCGTCAGACACACAAACTTACGGCCGCTGTTGCATTCGAAGTCTTCAAGCAGTGAAGTAAACACTGCAGTGTATAGTGTGTTTCATAAATATGATTGCGTTTTCTATAGAAGAAAGAACCTATATTAATAATATCGTACTAAAAAATTATATTCAAGAAACGATAAATTCAATTTCAGAGAATATGCTTCAAAATGTTTTTAATAATATGCGTACTGAATTGAAGCCTGCATTGTAATGAACGGCAACCATTTTCAGCAACTTGTTTAAAAATTCAGATTAGCTTTTTTTGAATTGAGGTGGCTAGAAGCAAAGGAATGCTAGTGACATTTGTAATAACATGAGTTAAGTGCATCCAGTGTAAGCACAAGTAGCTAAAATTTTAATGGCAAAGGCATATTTTAATCGCATCACACATTAAAAGTTAAATAAAAATTTCACCGATTTTACGAAAGCTTAAATATTTAAACCCCATTTTCTCAAAAGTAACTTAAGTGCACTTACAGCCCTTTACTTATGACCCCCTCAATTTAAATGCACTCTCTATATTGTATGATAACATCAATAATTAATATGCTAAATAAAGTAGACATTACATAACGAACATAGCCGCCTGAAAAGTTGAGTTTTTGAAAAAAAAAAAAAAAATGTTACTACTCTACTGTATTTTGATAAATTCCGTAAAAGTGATGATCAAACTGAAAATCGTAATATCGTATTTCCCTACAACATAAATGGATACACTACTTTTGTCTCCTCCTATAGCTAGTAAAATGATTTGTTTACATATTGCATTAGTAACATCAAACTCCTGTAATGGAAGGGGGAAACAGTGTTTCCGAGTATAGCTAGGTTTATGTTAAAAATGTTGGTAAAAATAAAGTGATGCCCCTGTATATGTGTTCTGTGTAGTGAACAGTGTGACACTTACCATACCTTGTATTGTAACAAGAGATCAGTATCGCTGATTGAATTTTGTACAAACTAGAGTCAGTGTAGTGTACAGTACAGTGTGACAACCTTCTAGACTTGAGTCATATGGACTTTTGCCCATTGGGCGCTTTATATTTTATTATTATTATTATTATTATTATTATTATTATTATTATTCATGAACTGAGGCTATCCATTCGGACGTATTCATTATGCAGTGTATATTATACTGTCCATTACACATTAGCGTACAATATAGAGAATGAAGTTAAATTGAAAAAATAATAATAATATGGATATTTAAACACATTTTTAAAATGGTGGTCGTTTATTTCGATACAGGCTTCAGTTCTTTTGTACATATTATCTCACTATAGACTATTGCATTTAATTCCAATTACCAGTTTCGTCCTTCGTACTAGTAACTCAACTTGAAATAATTCTTTACCTACTCTACAAAAGAGTACCTTACGTACTATAAATTCAATCTTCACTTCTGGCCGATCCGAAAAGATAAAATTACTCAGACATGCTAACTACTGTCCTTCCAAGTGGTTTTGTAGCAGGGTCGTAGAAAGAGGGAAATCACGTGACAGTTAATTACAACCCTTTGCAGCATAGTGGTTATTCAGAAGAACCACCGTTTTCTTCCTTTCTGAATTTAATGGCACAGATATTCCACCAAGGAACCACCTCTTGAGTATACATAGAGGTGCCATCTGTGTTTTGAAATTGTGTTTAGAGTTAAAATATTGAAAAAAAAATTGATTGAAGCTTTGGTATGATCCATGATATGAAAAATATAAAAAAAATAATTTGTGTTTCAAAGGGTTAACGAGGCCCTTTTATTTAAGATATTTGAAACAGTTGTATAATATTACGTAGACGTCCAATTCCTAACAGAAATCAATGTTTTCAGAAAAGAGCTAAGAATGCCCAGCCACTAGACTTTACAGAGGGGCGAGCAAAAGCGGGTGGGGGAAACCAGGATGCGATGTAGGCAAACGGATGACAGTGCCTGTACGAAAATATGATTCAATATTGAAAGCTGTTTCGTCACTGGAAAATACGAACATATTTCTGGAACGCACTATACTCACCAACTTAGTACTGTTTACTATGACCGTAAGGCGATTCTGACTGCATACGCGGCCTCGGTTCTGTGTGGAGGACGGTTGGAAGTTTACTAGTAGAGGGATGGGAGTGAAGTGCATTCAAAAACTCAGGTACAATAAAAATTGAAGTAAAAATAAAATGATATCCCTGTATTTCTCTACCTTCTCACTAAAATAAAGGAACGCAAGTAAATTATTGTATGATAAAGAAACAAAATAAATCCATTTAACTCATTTTAACTCAGTAAGTTCACGATAGACCTATGCTAAATTTTGTAGGAAGAAGTTTCAGTTTCCTTAGTACGTCGTTCCATTTCTTTGAATTGATGCTTTATATAAAGCTACTATTCATCACCGGTGTAAATGAAGGCATAATGAGGGTTTACAAAACGGTTCGGGATTTGGCAGAAAGACGTCCAATGCCTCCTTTATTCACCTTTATTGAGCTCATAAATGAAGTACAACTTCAGAAAAAATAACCTTAGGCCATTTATATTTAACGTGAAATGTCCCTATTATTACACGCCTAATATTTACTATATTTATATCTGTGAAATTATTCTACGCTACATGAGGAGCAACTCTTCAAAACGCATAATGTCCACCCATGGACAAAATTGAGTTTGATATGAAATCGGATAGTTTTGAACATGCCCTACACGCTCCTGCATTCAGATTTCAACAAAACGCATTTTAACACTTTGTAATAGAGCTTCGAAATGCAGTGGACAGACCGAATAGCATTTTGTGCTCTAGTGTGAATGCATCAAATAGAATTTTGTCCATTTCTCCTTAAACTAATGTTTTCCTTTCGACACGAAATAATGTGGTAACCATGTTAGACTAGAATTTAAATTGAAACAATCAACGGAATCATACAACAATGTTAGTGTTCACTTTAATTAACAATTTTTATTTTCTTTTATATACGTTGTCGAGATATTTTTCATTCTCATTGTAAAGTAAAGTTGTTGGTGGAAGTTTCTGTACTTTTCACTGTCCGAACAGTGGATCATCTGATGCAAAGTTCTAGTGTTATAGTTGGAGAAGAAAAAGATCGAGGGACAAGGAAACGGATGAAGAGAAAATCAAAAAGAAAAATTGAACATGAAAACAGGTAAGAACAATGTAATATGGTATTGCAGGTCCTGAACATATTAAAGGAGAAT
This sequence comes from Periplaneta americana, assembly GCF_040183065.1. Lineage (NCBI taxonomy): Eukaryota > Metazoa > Arthropoda > Insecta > Blattodea > Blattidae > Periplaneta > Periplaneta americana. Next base: position 125,076,546 of record NC_091130.1, on the reverse strand, counting down.
AAAAGTACATAACTCTGCTTACAAGATTGAAGTATTATCTTTTAGTTAATTAATTAATTCATTCATTTATTCATTCATTAATTTTGTTGCTTTGCATTACAGGTTTCGAGACAACGATCCTCAACACAACTCATGAAATTTTATCCGTCATGCCAAACACTGTAGGACGTTTCCGATGTTATTCTATTCCGGTAAACAGCCTGAACAGAGCAAAAATGAAATGACTCTTGCCACAGACATGAATAAAAAGATTAAGCTAATGACTGAATATGGATCACACAGACTGCAGGCAAAAGCCATTTACAAATTAATGAGGCTTGTTGCTAATAGTAGCAAGACATTCGCATTTGATTTGCAACAGGTTCAACCATTGTCAAAATTGCGGTCCAATTGCTAACACACAGGTTTGGTGGAGAAATTTTGAGTTCTTCACAAACTGCCTCCGCCTTCCTTGTATTCACCTTGGCGACGAAGAAGACGTTGCTTGTGACTGTTCAGATGAGGAACCTGTTCTTGGGAAAATATTATAAATATTTTTTCTTGATTACGTAACTATCAATCGTTTTTAACTGTTAAGATAAGGAAAAGTTCTTGGATAATTGTACAAAAATTGCTTGGACCCAAAATTTGTTATATTATTTTATAAGGATTTGATTACAATTAAGTTATAATGCAAATATATCTAAATAATAAATTCATGATTAAAATCTGTTTCATCTGAAGTATCATTTTAATGTTAATAAATTATTGACAAAATGTATAATGTCCAAAACTGACTAATCAAATAGAATTTTGTCCATTAGGACGAAACGAAGTGAATTTAGTCCATCACAAAAACTTTTCTAGTAAGACACAGAATAATATTTTTCACTTTTCAAAAACATGTCCTCTTTCAGGATCTCGTCCTTATTCTTGTATGTGAATTTCAAAAAAATGCAATAAATATTTCTTAAGTAAACAGTTTTTCACTTCTCCTGAAAATTTACTTTCCTGGGACATTATGCATTTTGAAGAGTTGCTCCTCATATCATATCACGTGCAAAAGATACATTTGATCGGAGCACATTTAAAGCGCACATCACACCCTCTTTACCAATTAAAAACGCACATAACCTAAAGTCACGACAATGTTAAAAGTGCACACGAATGTTCTTTCCAACTTGTACAGACTAGGACTGTCTATTTCTTACGTATGTACAAACGAATAGTTAAATTAGCAATAGGCGTGGTTAAAAAGTGAAGCAGTGAGATCAATAACCATTCCAGTCCATTTACACAAGTTTCGAGAAAAATACAAAAAAACTTTTTTTTTTATTTCTTGCCTAATTGTTATTTTTTTCACGTAATATTTCTGATTGTTTTAGAGATCAAGACGAAGTAGTGTACCAACTTTTAAAGTCGTAATACTTGTGGAAATATCAAAAATTTAATTTCAAATTCTCAAAAAATGAATGACCAGAAGTGGACTTGAATGGTTATTGATTTCACCGTTTCTATTGGTAAACGCTCTTTTGTGATAAAGTTAGTTAAAATTAGTTTAAATTGCATTATAAGCGTCAACTTTTTGGTAAATTAATTAACCTAATCTTCTCTAAAAAATTACAATCTGGTAATTTCGCTTCTAATATAAAAGGTGAGCCAGTTAAACGCAAAGTTTTGATGGGAGTATACTGTTCATACGGAGAGGGTGAGAATGAATACAACCGTCTCTTCTCTACCTACTTACTTTACAATTTATGACTCCTTAGGCGGTGACGTCACTATCTCCGCGTTCCCTAGTAACCAAGTTGTTTTGTTAAATGGTGCTCATCGTTACTGCAAACTGCAAACCCTCGTTTACTTCATGAGAAACCTCTCCATGCCCAGAAGGTAACGGTATGGTGCTCGGTTTCATCAACTGGAATAATCGGCCCATTCTTTTTTGAGAATAAGGCCGGAAATGCAACGACTGTTAATTCAGTGCGATATGTTGAAATGATACAGAATTATTTTACACCACAACTCGCCCATTTTCCAGTGAATGAAAACACACTGTTTCAACAGGACAGACAACAAGCCACACCGAAAGAATTTCGATGGATGCTGTGAATGCTTTGTTCCCGGGCCGCGTCATTTCTCGAAAAGGGGATATCGCTTGGCCGCCTAGGTCACCTGATTTAACGGTATGTGATTTCTTCCTATGGGACACCTCAAAACGAAGGTGTTTGGGGGCAATCCACCCAGATCAATTGCATCCCTAAAACAACGTATACGAAAAGAGGTCGCTGCGATTCCTGTCAATATGCTGAGAGGGGTTATGCAACAGTTCGTGGCCAGACTCGAAGAATGTGTGCGTTTCAATGGAAGTCACTTGGCTGACGTAATTTTTAAGAAATAATTTATTTTCTTGTTACATACCTATTGGTTATTCATGTACTTGTAATTAAATGGAACACCTGTGGAGTAACGGTTAGCACGTCTGGCCGCGAAACCAGGTGGCCCGGGTTCGATTCCCGGTCGGGGCAAGTTACCTGGTTGAGGTTTTTTCCGGGGTTTTCCCTCAACCCAATACGAGCAAATGCTGGGTAACTTTCGGTGCTGGACCCTCGGACTCATTTCACCGGCATTATCACCTTCATTTCATTCAGACGCTAAATAACCTAGATGTTGATAAAGCGTCGTAAAATAACCCAATAAAATTAAAAAAAAAAATTAAATGGATACAACTGATGCAATAGAAACTGTTCATTATTTTTCTGCGCCTTGAAATCTTTCCGTTTGACTCGCCCACCTTATACTTTTCCTGACAATTTCTAATGTAGGAATGTGTTTTCTCCTGCTTTGTTTTCGGCTGTTTCTTGCTGACAGCTCGAATTCTCAAATATGTTTCTGCTCGAGCTTTTATGAAGATATCTATAGCTAAGTGGATTGATGGATGTGACTTATAAAAATTATCTTTATAACGTTTATGAAAGGACTGCTCCGTTGGTTGTGCGTGGAATATCAGAAGTAGGAAAAGCTCACAGTGCAAGAGGAAAGGTAATGCCTTTGGCCACGTAAATTTCTAATATATAGTCCATTTCTGACGCAACACTAATAAGGTCTACATAACCTTCTTCAATTTCATCTGAAAAGTTGAATCAAGCCTCTTAATGTAATGCGCTTTCAAACCTATCTAAAACTTTCCAAATATCGACCTTTTGCGCTTTCGATGCATACTGTTCTACAAACAGGAGATTAATCGTGAAAGGAATGTGCTTACTATTGCGTCATCACATATTATTTCCTGTATGGAGGGATTAAAAGATCAGGAAATTAACCGTGGTCTAATTTTGTAACTAGGGTAGTATAAATATGTGTGTATCATTGTTATCGTTTGTGCTTGAAGTTAGCCAATGGAGATGCGTGTACCCACGTGTGTGACGTTATGACATCTTATGACATCAACATTCATTTATAGTATTAACCCGCTGCGTCTCATTCCCCTGAGACTTTCTCGTGGTTGGCGAGGTTGCGAAAACTTTCTTACATCTCGGTTGGTACAACTCGATTCAGCATTAATGGCCCCTGTCCTTGGTTTTTTGGCTAGCGAACGAATTGTGTGTTGCGTCATAAGAAAGAAATTTAATCACAAATGTTCATAGGAGAGGAAGAGGGAAGAGGAAGAATGAAAATAATATCTATGCTCGAAGCTGAGGGTCAAGAAAATATAACTCATCATTGTTTCGTGAATATACGTCGTGGTTAGTAACGGGACGTGTGGAAGAATATTGTGTTTTAAGACGGAGTGTACTGCGACGTAAGAAGGAAGTGTTAGGTGTTACGAATGCGCGGCCTGACCTGTGTGACCCAGCCCGCCAGCAACTCGTTCTAAATACCTGAATCAAGCTATAGAAGAATGGTCCAATTATTGCTTTGCGACCTTATTGTAACACCATATTTCAGTTTGTAGAAGAACGGTCTTGTCATTTTTAGTTCGGCCCTTCTTCTGCCAGCTTCTATTCATAAGACTGTTATTTCATTATTATTATAGCCTAACTCTGTAAGTTAACAATATGGTACATTTTGTAATTTCGAGTTCCAGTTTTCTTAACATGTCGTCTCATATGTTTGAAGTCAGTCTACATAATGTAAAACTTAGAATTTGATTTGTGTTAAGATTATACTAATTATAGGAGATTTAAAAATAATTTTATTTCTAAAATAGCTGTATCGTAGAAGAAGGGTCCAATTCTGTTATTTCAAATTATAATTAAACCCTTTTGAAACAGTCACAGAAAGAATAAAATTATATCATATATTCTAGGAAGTGCTTTAAATATATTATGTAAAAACAGGCAATCTCAAGGTGAATGCACAGAAGCTATTACAGAGAGCAAGTTTGGATAACGTATACATCTGAGCTGATAAGTAAGGAGCGGATTCTTATGTAACTAATTTTTTTTTTTTTTGCGTGTGATACAACACAATTAACAAAGTTAAACATTCCGAACATGAAGTTTCAAGTTTAAACCCCGAATTATATTTCACATAAAAATACATATTTTCACAAAAAATTATTTAAATACATATTTTCAGGAAATTTATTATAAATACATAAACCTTGGAGATTTTTTTACTTAAATAATTTTTTTACAAGAACTTTTAAATATTTTAAAACTAAATCAATTATATCACTCAGAAGTACGTTATCTTTTTAAGAATTCTTGGTTGCTTCGTGTTTCTAAGCGCTGTGTGGTGTATCCATTTTCGTAGTAGTATCGCCACAAGTTCTGAAAACTGGTAGGCAGCATATCAGTGTTATTATTAGAGAATAAATTAACATGGACAAGGAGGAGAGATCTTGCAACACGTAATTAGGAATGTTTATTGTTGCTGAAGATGATTTCATTCCACGCTTTGTTTGTGAAACACAACAGATAAGAGCTCGGGTATAAACATTATATAATTTAAACAAATTTCTCGCCTGTCGCTCATGTCCATCAAGTAAGGCAATATAATTATCTTGTTGTGATTCCTTGTTATCGGGCTTCGTCAATCGATATCCTTCAAGATATATTGAAAGATGGTTGTTTAAAAAACGATTTGGCTTTCCTATTAGAAAATTTAAGCTTTTTGTGTGACACCATAAAAAAATTCGAAACATCCAAAAAGTTGTTGTCTGAAACAGGAAGATGCGTGCCGTGGAAATTAAACTAGACTCGCTACCAGGTTCAGGAGTACAAGTACTAAGGGACAAATTCCAGAATGCGTTTGTGGAAAAAATGTGTAAAGTTGCTCAAGTATTGGAGGGTGGGCCTGTAGGTGAAATTGACGTGTATGTGTTTGTGACATCCCTCTCTTTAAATATGCACGTCTGACGTCCTGTGATTTGGGAAGATCGTTTCCACAGTATAAGTCGTTGTTCAGGGATAATCGGCATGCATTTATAATAATAATAATAATAATAATAATAATAATAATAATAATAATAATAATAATAATGTTAATAATGATAATTTGTTTTCTAACGCAACTCGGTGCTTTAGGGTATTAAAAGAAGATTGAGAGAAGTTCTACCAAAATGAACTATTGCAAGATGATTGGAAGCGAGGCATTCACTTCCAATCAAGAGCTGATAACCAAAGAACTTTAGATCAATCAGTGAGAGAGACATCCAGAAATGATGCTGCGGATGGAGTCCGTCACCTCCCAAGGATTTGCCAACGTATTGTTGACATGGTAGGGGACTATATTTGAACTTTATAATGTCAAAAGTAATCTAAATAAATTTAGTGTGAAACAGTAACTATGTTGCCATTACTTTTTGAATGCTGTAATATAACTTTAAATTTCACATACACAATTCATACAACGACTGCACTGAAACGTAGCTTATTAGTTTACAACGGAAATATCTCCTCGAAATTTAATTATGATAATTGAAAGAATTTACACCAGGATTCAAGGTATTTGGCTAATATTTCAGATGAATGACTTTTTCCTCAACTTGCAGTGGTTTTATGTAAATTCAGATTAAATTTACGAGAAACAGAATTTCATTAGTTTAGAAATAATGTAGTAATCACGTGCAAACAATTTGAAACATACGGATTTCATTGTGTCATGTAATGGTTTTATATGTGGTTCTCTACATTCATTAATTTAATGACAATTTTGCTCTGTGTTTTGGTGTGATAATTGAAAACAAAATTTCATTTTAATAATTGCTTTCTGTTTAAAGCTTATCACAGAATTTAATGACTTTTAATCGGAAAATGCAGCGTGAGGGAACAATTAAATTAATATAACCTCATCAAAAATATAAACTTTCTGGTATATTAGAGGCCTTTGAAATTAATTGAAATGAAGTAATAATATCCGAAGTGAATTACAATTAATATGATTTTTTCATTTTTGTTTATATTACACGTAAGCAAAAAGATATTTGTGGCGAATATTTCTAGTATGTCATCTGTTTTATTTTTAAAGTTACAGTACTGGAATATTCTTAAATGTTTGTAGAGATTATTCCTAGGTTTATTGCATTTATTTATTAATAGTTAGAATTAAATGTACTTTTATTTTATCCATGTTATTATACTGCTGTAATTATTGTAATTTTATTACAGATTTTTGCCCTACAGGTATTGTTGTTAAGTACTTACTTACTTACTTACTTACTTACTGGCTTTTAAGGAACCCGGAGGTTCATTGCCGCCCTCACATAAGCCCGCCATTGGTCCCTATCCTGTGCAAGATTAATCCATTCTCTATCACCATATCCCACCTCCCTCAAATCCATTTTAATATTATCTTCCCACCTACGTCTCGGCCTCCCTAAAGATCTTTTTCCCGCTGGTCTCCCAACTAACACTCTATATGCATTTCCGGATTCACCCATACGTGCTACATGCCCTGCCCATCTCAAACGTCTGGATTTACTGTTCCTATGTCAGGTGAAGAATACAATGCGTGCAGTTCTGTGTTGTGTAACTTTCTCCATTCTCCTGTCACTTTATCCCTCTTAGCCCCAAATATTTTCCTAAGCACCTTATTCTCAAACACCCTTAATCTCTGTTCCTCTCTCAAAGTGAGAGTCCAAGTTTCACAACCATACAGAACAACCGGTAATATAACTGTTTTATAAATTCTAACTTTCAGATTTTTCGACAGCCGACTGGATGATAAAAGTTTCTCAACCGAATAATAACACGCATTTCCCATATTTATTTGTTAAATACTATTTGCCGAAAAAGAGTGATCTTAATATTCCATCCTCAGTTCTTTTTAGCAAAGAATCTGGTTTAAATGGTAGACCCGTTTCAATGTTTTAAACATATTGTGTTTTTAAACTTGTATTCTATAACATGCTCATTACATGTGATGTAACTGTATCTTAATGACATACTTTTCTACTACTATTCATTATGCTATTGCAACTATCGATTCCCAACTAAGCATATGAGATACTGATTAATATCATACGCGCAACATCCCGCAAGCCTTGAGAGCTCCAATCCAGCAGGCGTGAGTTTTGAAAGTGACATTGATCGAATCATTCAAATAAACATTAACCCAAATTTAAACATTTCATTGAGAGCCATTTCCCAGATAAATTTCACAAACTACACAATCAACAACGTATTAAAATAAAATAAATTGTGTTCATTTAATTTAAATATTCTAATAAATTGAGTTCATTTCCTGTGTTTTAATGTGTGTTGTTTTGAGGCTAAAATCTCCATACCAAGACTTGAAAAAATCAATAAATACGGCGGCCATCTGTTGCGTTACTAGGGAACACGATGAAAAGACACTAACACTCGTGCCATCTGTTGCAATTGTCGAGAACACGCTGAAAATTCACTCATATGCACCATTTTATTATCACTAAAGTAACAAGGTAAGATAAATTCTGATAAGTTAGAGGATTACATGTGGTAATATATTTGCTAGAAGTGTTTCTTGTATGGCGGAGACTACATTTATATTAAGAAAACTATAGAAATTAAAATTTTAAATCTAGATCAATATTAGCATTGAAAACATATTGGGGTGGCTGCAGTTATATTGCGCTCTTACAATACATACAGTATCTATTTATAGAATATATATTATATATCATATCGATTATCCAACAAATTTGATTCTTTCCGATTTTAATATTTTCCAAATTGAACAAATATATAGGCTAAACACATTATTAAAATATTGTCATGAAAATCATAAGAAATATAAAGAAAAACAACATTTTAATTCTATCAGAAAAAAATTTGATATGTCTTACACAACCATTGGAAGAAATCATAGCCAGAGTTACTGGCCAAGGTTCTGTTAAAATGTTATGTTTTATTTAACGACGCCTGCAACTGCAGAGGCTATATCAGCGTCGCCGGATGTGCCGGAATTTTGTCCCGCAGGTGTTCTTTTACATGCCAGTAAATCTACTGATATGAGCCTGTCGCATTTAAGCACACTTAAATGCCATCGACCTGGTCCGGAATCGAATCCGCAATCTTGGGCATAGAAGACCAGCGCTATACCAACTCGCCAACCAGGTCGACGCCAAGATTCTAAACTCTATTTTTATAATAAATGCTGACCTAAGTTACTTTTACTCTAATTAATTTAAAACAATTAACCAAGTTATTTAGTATTCATGTCCTCTTTTCCCTTTTTGTTTTTCTTAATTTCAATATACTATTTATTCATGCCAACTTACATTGTGTTCTTGACTTGATTCTCTATTTTGAAGTTCGTAACTATCCTTGTTTTGTAATAATTAAATTGTACTTGTAATTTTATTGCATCTTTTGTTATGTTCTTTTAGTATAAAAGAGTTATTAATAGGAACCGCTCCCCGAAGACGAGCTTGCTCAAACGAGTGTGCGTTACGTGAATAATATGTATTTATTTTATATTTTATGTAGCAATAAATAGGCTACTACATAAATATTGACAAATATCTTACTTTTTGAGCTCATTTAAGATGTCTTTGGTGCAGTGTGGTGATTATAACGTTAATATAAATATGAAATCAACAGCTTCCGCTCAATTTTTTAATGTGCTAAGGTCAGCAAAATTGTTATTTTGCTAATGATGCACTTAACAGATGTATGTCTTGTCTCGATAACATTTTCACTGCCATATTGGATGTCTAAAAAGTGAGATATCTAGTTTAGTTCAGAACTCGTATTATCACGGGCAAAGCGAGAGGTTAGTACACATTCAACTTTGTTAGAGAATAACATTAGAGAGAACTCCAGTACTTGACATCCATCCTTACGTAATTACAATTTAAACCACAATTCATTTTAGTAAAATTGTATAGGCTTATACTTGATCTTGGCACCCCTGACTTCTGGCTGTCGTCTATCCGCACAAAGTGTTCTCACAATTGAATCAGCCTCGTCTCATCTACACTGCACAACACAGACCACCAGGGATCACTACCAATTACAGAATCAGCAAGTTTCATGGATTCGCGTGCAGTTCCTGGGGAACGACCTTTTGCGCTCATGAAACCGTACGTTTGGTCAGCCTAGGGATTTTCTCTATTCTAAAACTTTACAATTCGTATATCCCTCATGTACCCAAGGAAGCGTATGTGGATTTAAGGGTCTTTCATCTCATCGAATTCGACCGTAGGCGTGTCCGTACTTTTTGTCACAACCAGAACGTACCGCTGACTTTTCGTCACAATGTATTAACCTCTTTCCTTACTATATATTTTACCAGTTTTGTGAAAAAAGTGTCATTTTTTTATTTTCGTAAAGAAGTCATTTAATATTGCAGAATCACTGTACGTCACTAATTTTCTTACATTCTTAAAAATCACTATGAAATAGACATTGGGACTCAAACGAGTTAACTCGGGTTAATAAATTTTGACACATGTTAGCAACCCGAGTTAACTCGGATTAATCAGGGAAGTGGTTAAGGGGTTAGGTACAGCTTACAGCAGTAAAATTTTGGAAATAGTCAACATTTTTTCCTCCATTACTGTATGTTGTAAAATAATGAAAATTAGTATGTGTAAAAAACAATCCTTCCACTATATGAAAAAAAAATTTACGATTAAAGAAAAATATTTATATTTTTTTTCTTTCAAAATTCAAATCACTGTGCAGTGATGAAACTTTCCCACATAACTCAAAAACTATCCAACATTCTGTGATGAAATTTTGTGTGTGTATTTATGCAAGTCATATCTACAATATGATGCAAGATCACTGCTCTGTCTTTCATAGATTGTGTAATCAAAAATAAATTCATTTAAAAAGTGGTCAAAATTAGTATTTTCTTAAAACACCAATTAAAAAATATATATATTATTTATTAAGGAATATAGTTGAAAGAGCATGATATTATAAACATGATATTCAGCAATAAAATAAAAGAGCGGGAACATGAAAAAGTTAACATGTTTATGAGTTATGAGGGAAACGCTTCATTAGTGCACATTGAAATACCACCGTTATTAATTTTGAAAAGATATGTAATATTTTTTTTTTAATCGTAATTTTTTTTTTCATATAGCAGAAGGACAGTGTTTTACACATACCAATTTTCATTATTGTACTGTGTACAGTAATGGAGAAAAAAAATGTGAATATTTCCTAACATTTTACTGCTGTAAGCTGTACCTAACCCTTTAAAACAGGTATGCTCAGAATTGTAAAAGCCCCGATTACACGGATGATGCTGCACTGCATAACACACACTGTGTACGGACTGGGCTCCGCAACTACATCGCAGCACCGTCCGTAGCATAGTTGTTACACTCTTACAAATACGGATAATAAACTGAATTTGAAAAAGGAAATAGTATACACTGCAATATTCAGTTATTACATTATTTATTATATTTAATATAGTTATGATATAATAATATCATAGATAATATCATTTTCATATTCCACCATATAGCCTACTTTGCGGTCTATTCAACATCTGAATTCTTTTCTGCAAGTAATCGGGAATCTATTTCCAACGAATTTACTGCAATGGGCTAAAGATGCTCATCTGTTAATCGGGACCTATGTTTGGATTTAGTAACCTTCATTCTCGAAAATAATTGTTCGCACACATATGTCGAGGCTAAGGTAGCTAACATAGTGGCAACGAATAAGCTCATCTTGTAATATTTAGTTTTGTTCATTTCCTAAATAATTCTATGCTTGTCAAGTCGTATTCTCTGCATTTAGTTCTGAATTCTACGTTACTTAGTAAATCAATTAACTCGTCCTTGAACTGCACTCTTACGGATTGTACAAAATTTATGAAAAAATTAACAAAAATACTAATATCACTCTCCATACGTCTAAAATCACTAAATTTATGTTCTGTGAATACACATTTGAACTGTTGCAGTACAGAGACATAATTAACTATATTTTGTTCAGGCACCACACATCTCTTTACAAGTTCACCATCCGTGAAGGGTTTTAGTGCCTTAGCTAATTCCCAACATACTACATAGGCTAACATGCTCCAAAACATAGACTCTGAATTGTTCGATTCTTTTCAATGTTTGGCCTTTCATGAAGTGTTTTCAATTCTTGAAGCTGTAGTGCACGTTGCACCCCTGAAAAATTATTCTATCAAAATATCTATTTCTGCTGGAACAAAATCACAATAATAATAATAATAATAATAATAATAATAATAATAATAATAATAATAATAATAATAATGATAATAATAATAATAATAACATTGGTATATGAAAATAGGCTATATTACAGAAAACAGCTTCTCTGTCACTTCGGCATGTTCTGGGTAGCAGAGCCTATAATGTAGTTTTATGTTGCTCAGTAATATACTGACAGTACCTTACAATATAGTAATCACTTTCCATTTTCACCGAACGTACAACAAAAATAGTCTTCCTCCCACACTATACGGAATGATCGTTTGCTTACGAAGGTTTTGACTGTATCATTGTCCCGCACTGTTCGTACGTTTACTAAGTACTTGAACTGCCTTCCGCAGTCATCCGTCGAGCTTCGAACGGGGAACAGCACGCTCTATATTCGAAGGTTGTGATTACAGAACGTAATCGGGAGTCAGAGAATGAGCATACCTACTTTGAAATATCTCGTAGACATTTTCTTACAATATTAATATTATCACAGATACAGTACGTCACATTAAAAATTATGTCACATGGACATTATATCGCGATATTTATGTTGCCGGTATATATTATTGTATTATATTGTCACAATATTAATATTGTCACAGATACAGTACGTCACATTAAAAATTATGTCACATGGACATTATATCGCGATATTTATGTTGCCGGTATATACTATTATATTATATTGTCACAATATTAATATTGTCACAGATACAGTACGTCACATTAAAAATTATGTCACATGGATATTATATCGCGATATTTATGTTGCCGGTATATATTATTATATTATATTGTCACAATATTAATATTGTCACAGATACAGTACGTCACATTACAAATTATGTCACATGGACATTATATCGCGATATTTATGTTGCCGGTATATATTATTATATTATATTGTCACAATATTAATATTGTCACAGATACAGTACGTCACATTAAAAATTATGTCACATGCACATTATATCGCGATATTTATGTTGCCGGTATATATTATTATATTATATTGTCACAATATTAATATTTTCACAGATACAGTACGTCACATTAAAAATTATGTCACATGGACATTATATCGCGATATTTATGTTGCCGGTATATATTATTGTATTATATTGTCACAATATTAATATTGTCACAGATACAGTACGTCACATTAAAAATTATGTCACATGGACATTATATCGCGATGTTTATGTTGCCGGTATATATTATTATATTATATTGTCACAATATTAATATTGTCACAGATACAGTACGTCATATTAAAAATTATGTCACATGGACATTATATCGCGATATTTATGTTGCCAGTATATATTATTATATTATATTGTGACAATATTAATATTGTCACAGATACAGTACGTCACATTAAAAATTATGTCACATGGACATTATATCGCGATATTTATGTTGCCGCGTATATATTATTATATTATATTGTCACAATATTAATATTGTCACAGATACAGTACGTCACATTAAAAATTATGTCACATGGACATTATATCGCGATATTTATGTTGCCGGTATATATTATTATATTATATTGTCAATAGAGCACGCAACAAAGTAAATGACTTCTATGATAACAACAAACGAAATTGCTATTATGATAACATAAGCGAAATTCAAGTTAACCAAATTAAAAATTCGTGCAATTAAATTTCGAAATGTAAAATAACAACCAACACGTGTGAGGCTTGGCATAGCAGGATTAACAAAATGGTGGGCAAGGATTATCCTTCAATCTATCGTCTAATTCAGGGATGATCAAAACTCGAACGGCAGTGATTACACGCGAGAGAGTCTAAGAAATAAGGGGGCGAGGGAGAGGTATATAGCATGAAAACTACAACCAGTGGTTGTTCGTGCACTAACATGAGTTCTTCATCAACCCCGCGAATAAAAATAGCAAGCTTTGCTTTATCAGTGATGTCACTACGGTCATCAAGAACCAATTAAAATATATACAAATTTACATGGTCCCCCCCCCCCCCAATGAACACAATCAGAAATTTCCTGAATTCTCTTCTGGATATTTAGTCGAGAAATGCGCAGTTTTTTAAAATTAATTAACAACTTTCATTGGGCAAATTATTTCAGCTTTTATAAAACTCTCCTTCGTTGGAAGGCTTAAGAGAACGAGCTATTTCGTTCGCCACTAGATAGCTGGCTTCCTTATATTTATTTATGTCATTTTTCTCTTCATGACGATGATTGAAGGCTGATTTCAGTTCTTGGAGTTTAATAGCCCACTTCATTACTACACTAGCACGTAATATTCAATCAGTTTCTCTATATTATTATTATTATTATTATTATTATTATTATTATTATTATTATTATTACTATTACTACTACTGCTACTACTGATAAAGCTATCAGTATTGTTATTAGCATTACTACTATTAGTATTACTTTTATTTTATTGTTATTATATTATTCTTATTATTATTATTATTATTATTATCATTATTATTATTATTATTATTAAATCAATAACTAGTAAATAACTGATAATAGTCATCAAAAGATCAATAAAAGAAATTAAGATGGCGATGTAGCATAGTAATTATTTTATCATTCAAGGCAAGATGTAGGTCTATATATTCAGACGCGTATATAAGAATTATGGTAACACTTGCTGATAAATAATAACAACAACAACAATAATAATAATAATAATAATAATAATAATAATGCCTGTGAATTCAGCTTAATGCCCTGTAATGTCGCTTCTATATACTACTACTAATTGAACCGTTGAGCAAAGCAACATATGTATTATTACATTTTCTCCGACAGAACAGCGAATAAATTCCTCTTTCCATTCTGTACGAAACCTTCTGTTTTTGCATGTAGGGACAGAGGGTTTGTAGAGCGACATGGTACCTACACTGCTTACCTTCAGTACGTGAGCGAGACAGAGAACAATGTACAGGAAACTCCCCTTACTAGTATGAATGTCTTTGATTACACGATGTAATCACGATATCCAGTTCGGTCACCGGTCCTCTAATTGAACATCTACAAAATGAAGCAGCGGTGATATGTCGCGATATTGAAAGATTGGAAAGCGGACACTCACCACAAAAGAAAAAGTACTCGGATCTCTACAAGCGAGTCGTAAAATATCTAATACTCGAAATAGATTTACTTGTCTCTTTACAAATTTCAATAAAGTGATCTATTTTGTAATAGTCTGTAACGTCATAACTCCCATTTGAATTGCATTAGCGACTGTACTGACATCTCGTGTTCGTTTACGGCGGACGGGTGGCGATCCTGGCGGTTGTTCTCTTCAATGTGGTACCGAATTTAACACAGGGATGAGCAATCTGTTATATATCTGGTTTGGGCTAGGACTCACGTTACTGTATGCGCACTGGTTCGAGGATGAAATGTTCTCATTAAATTTCTGTCAATGTATTCTTTTTTATTTAGTCAACTGGCCAAAGACAGGTCTGAACCTCACAAGTGATACCAAGAAGGCACTACTTATGAGACAACTATGGCAGGAGATAATGGGGTAGAGTTGCCAGTTCCTATCCCCCTCCATTGCAATGGAGTGGAAAAGAAATTAATGTAGACTATTATAGAGGGACAGAGGTTGACAATGAAACGTAAATGATAGTTTGTCTGGTTTATCAAATTTGAAATCTATTGAATGGTACACAAATACATACCCATGGAATTAGTGCGTTCTGTAATTTCTTAGTATGTGTGACTGTAGTAACGAATGCAGTGTTTAACAAATTAGTATTAAATGCTTGAATTATTTTATACGGCTTCAGAAATAAAATGTAATTACAGAGTACACAATCGGAATATTAAGTTGTGAAGCCCATTACGTTAGGCGATATAATCCTCTTTACGAAATCCACTTTAATTCTACTTGATGTGTACCTGAGTTCAGTGCGGAAAGGATCTGTAAGCTTGTACATACTGCGGGGATATTTAAGCTCTTAACAAGAAGGCAACTATGGCTGTAAATGCAAAATTTGTCTCCTGCCATTTCTCTATGCACTAACTATATTATTCTCTTCCTACTGTAGAATTCATCCCTTCTCAACCAACCCCCTAGCAACCTCATTCTGTTTCCTTTGCTTCCGAAATGTAGACACAGTATAATATGTAACAATATTTTTTTCTCTCTTCCCCCTAAAACTGTCATCCGGTTAGAGACATAAAATTTGGTTACGTTGCCAAATTGCAGCTAGTTATAGTTACAGGGTAAAGGAGTAATGAACGACAAACAAAAGGAAATGAAGGATCTAGCCCAGAGCTGCGTCGTTAGGTCCGTTGTCAGAAGTTGCAAAGCAACGTATATCGACGAATCTGCTATTACGACATGAGATTGTACGAAACACTAAACATGGTGGAGATAATGAAACTTATGTAGAGTTTTCATACTTTTAAAACTCCAAAATAAGATATATCAGTGGCGGCTCCTGCATATTTCTTAAGAGGAGGAAAGAAGTTAACAGCATGAAATGACACCTTCTTGAATGAAACATGCTACAAATTAGCCTACATGCATGCATAGTGTTGGGGTTGATCTTCCCTTCTGTATAGCAATAATCTGTTCTTGTAAACTGAGTTTCCTAAATTGTCCAAAATATATTATGTTTTCACTTCCATTCATTGTTGAATAATTGCGCAAATTAACAATTACAAGGAAATTCACAACCTCGTAGCATTTTTCGAGCACACTACAGCATCACACGTGTTGGGAGAGACTAGCTACTAACTCGTAACATGAACCATTTTATGGAAATGGGAATGGGAAATTATCTGAGGAAAGCGAGAACAATGCACCCACTCACGTGGTCTGTGTTGCCACATCTATAATAGATTTGTAATTACGGTTGCTCCTCAAAATGATATTTGTCCTCAGGGTAAAACATAATCTATGAAAGCTGTTTCTATTGTTAAGAATAAAATAATTACACCTACTGATCAGGTGTGTAAAACTTTATATGAATCGTAGTATATTCCTCGTCCAATGTATAAGTACATTTTACAAGTTCAGTTTCACATGCTTTTGAAGAATGTCAGTTCTTGTAAAGTCATACTATCATTATTGTTCAAAGCTGCCGGTGGCCGATTAATTTTTTATGTTAAAAATGATGTAGTTTGGAGTACTACTTTCAGTTTCAAATATATTTGTACAAAACTGACAACTTGGCTGTTGCCCTGTCTAGTAAACAATGAATAGAAGTGAATGTCAGGGGCCAACTACATAGAACTACATAAACCCGACTTTAGCTTTCAAATATCCACGAAAGTTTCAAACCATGAATAGTAGCCTATATAAAGTGCAATGAATAATATTTTTGATTTATAATTTTAAAAAAGTTTACATGGTGTCTTTCATAGCGTTGCGTTAAAACTGTTTTTGTTGTGTCTCCTCCTAAATATGTTATAGTCCGGTTGAATGCAGCATCGTTAGGTGGCAGCGGTAGCGAGCTTGCTGCACGACCAGTCGGTTTCTATTTCCCGCCCATGGCTTATTCAGAGTAGGATCTCCTCCCTCTCCGTTCATTTACTTTCTTTAAAACTCTGCTTCTTTCTCTGGCCGCTAGTGCGCTGTTGTCTATGTGTGTTAACTGTAGTAGAGGAGGAATGGAGTGCCTTTGCTCCACACAATCTCGCATCTTTCTCACAGTTTTCTACAGCACATGAGCGCGCGTCGTTTAAAACTCTATCAACCGAGTTTTTCTTATAGCTTTCAACTTAAAAATTATCGAATCTTCCTCGAATTTCAAGGCACATATTTTATTCGGTATTTACTTTCAAAAGAAGAAAATGTGAGGAGGACGTTCCTCCCTTCCCTCCCCCGAGGAACCGCCACTGAGATATATGTATAAAAATGAATACATATACTGTAAATGTTAACTGAATGTCTTATAGTTTTATAATGTACTTGTTAAGGCTGGTCCACAATAAACTCGGAACAGAAACGAGAACGAGAACCGTTATTAAGTCTAGAATTCATTGCTCTAGTTTTATTTTTAATATTATATATTAATTATTTGAATGGTTTTAATTATAAGTTATTTTTTAGAATAATTTTTTTTAACATTTTCCGTTTGTGAGGATGCTTTTGGTTTATCTATTTTGCATTCTATAATTCGTAGATATGGTAATGATTATTTTCAATCATATGTTATATTGCAATGTTAAAATTTTTAATGTATTTAATTTTTCGGAAATATTGTTAAAATAAATAAATGTATTTAAATGTAAGCATTCACAATTAACGAGAACCTAGCCTGAGCCCGGGAACGGGAACGTGAAAATTAGTTGTGAATGCTCACATTTAAATACATTTATTTTAACAATATTTCCGTTTTCGTTCTCGTTGTCGTTTTCGTTCCCGGTTTATTGTGGACCAGCCTTTACTGTTGGCAGCTTCTTTGTATTTTTCTTACTGCTCTATGTAAACAGTTTGGAAGTACAGTAGTTTCGGTACGAGACTAGTAACAGTTCCCTTGACAGAAAAAGTCATCTTAATAAAATATAAATAACATTACTAAAGTAAAATTTCATCTTTGAAGTTTTAAATTAATTCAAAATACAGGTTTAATTAAATGATTCCACTATGTACTCTACAATGGAATCGATTCAATTTTCTGTTTACATCATATGAATAGTCAACATCCCAGTTTATATTGTGCATGTATGAATTGATCTGTGAAAATGAAAACACGTCTCTGATTCCATTCAACTTCGATAACTGAAGAACTTTAACGCAATTAATATCAAAGGTTATGATCCCAAACACAATTTAATTTCAAATGGATTTAAACACATTCCAATTATTAATAATTTGTAATATAAATGATGTTTGTTAAATATTTATACAGGGGTGGTTGTAAAATATGTTCATAAAAGAGAGGAATGAAAGCGGTTATTAAATATCTATGAAAAACACATATTTAGAGGTTAACCAATATTTATCCTGTTCAGTTTTGTTGATAAGTGGTAGCATGTGTAAGCCCCAACTCGCTTTTACTTTGTAGAGAGAGTTTATGGGTTTAAATTTGGTCCACAGATATAATCACGATTATAATTCTATAATGCTATAATGTACAGACATTGCTGCATGGAACTCGGCACTGAAGCCTGAGGTGGAACACATTGTTACCACATCGGAGTGGCACAGCCATGCCTGAGGTACGCTTCCCCACAAACGTGCAATGTACTCATAGCAATTCTCAGGCTTCAATTAACTACGGCTTACACCTCGCAGACTGGGACACATCTGTCTCTCATCACATATTATATCAGATTGGCCATTCCCATGTTATAAAACGACAACATAAAATGAGAGCAACCTCCAGAGTCTCCACCGTCGAAAAGGCATTTATTGTGTAACGACCGCTAGATGGAAGTACAGTTACTCCATGCAATTTCATAAGGGTTATGGCGTGACTTTTTTTGTAATCACTAGGTGGCAGCATAGTGAAACTGATAAAAGTGGTTGGCTTGAAAGTCCATTATGCTGATCAATCTGCTAAATGTGATCAGAACATTAATTCTAGTTGAATTTGTGGTTATTTTCACATTCATATTGTGTATAGATCTCATTTCACTTTCTTACTGCAGGAAGTTTAAAGTATTGTGTTTGTACGACACTGAATTTAGATGTATTTTTTTTTACCAAAAATTACATTTTTTTCAACATCTCTGTTCTTGAGTAGATAATTTCTGTCTTTGTACTTACAAAGCTACTTGATTTAATGGGCGTTTCTTACTTCTTAAATGAGCATACCAGGCACGCCTTCTTATTTTCATTAATTTGAAAGGAAAATTACTTTGTTTCTCTTTCTCAAATTCTTCATTTTATCATCCGAGGAGCATTTTTAAAATTTTCATCTACAACGTTCGAACTTATTGGAAGCCGTTCAATTTTAATTCTATATGCCTGTGGTTATTCTGCTTATGTCAAAATGAATCTTACAGAAGATAGAGATAAGAAGGAAATCATTTCCATTTCAAAACTATCTTCTATTAAATAAAATAATAAACATAATTCCTTAGCTGGAGTTTATTACTTTATATTATTATTATTATTATTATTATTATTATTATTATTATTATTATTATCAATGTTTTTCATAAAAGACCGTCATAAACGTATCTGGTTTTGATGTAATAGTACAATACTTTTATTTCATTTCATGATGAACGTTTCTGGTTTTTCAAAATACCATCATCAGATCATCATTAACTTTTAAGTTGAACAGTTACTTTATAAACATTGAAAGACAATGGGTTACATAAAACCAAATCATATTAAAAGTGTAGAATCATGCAAAGGAATCATATCATAAAACATTAAATGTATATACAAATTTAAAATTGTTAAAATGTTAAAATTAAGCAGTAGGTCTAATATGAGAATTATTATGTGGATTATACAGCATGCGCTTCCTTGCAAGTATATGAAAAGGAATCTTATAACTAGATATAATAAATGTCATAATGTCTGCATTTACAAGCCAGAAGTTAATATACAGTTATAAATCGGTGAAAATATGAAGTTAATATGTATGCATCATCATGCTTATAGTTGTACGTAACGCCTGTAGGCACGTGTGGTCTTGTAATGGTGCAGCGGAAGAGTATGTCCAGTATATTTTCAACGATTTATAACTGTATATTAACTTGTGGCTTGTAAATGCAGACATTATGACATTTATTGTATATAATATTATTAGATACCTTTCCATAAACTTGCAAGAAAGCGCTTGCTATATACTCCACATAATAATTCTCATATTAGACCTACTGCTTAAGTTTAACATTTTAACAATTTTAAACTTGTACAAAAATATAATGTTTTATGATATGATTCCTTTGCATGATTCTACACTTTTAATATGATTTGGTTTTATGTAACCCATTGTCTTTCAATGTTTACAATGTAACTGTTCACTTAAAACTTAATGATGATCTGATAATAGTTTTTTAAAAATCCGAAAACGTTTATCATGAAATGAAATAAAAATACTGTACTATTACATCAAAACCAGATGCATTTATGACGGCCTTTTATGAAAAACATTTATAAACCAACACAGCTTATCATATCCAACATGGGTTTTAAATTATTATTGTAGTTACTCAATAGTCCAGTGTAAAATGTCGGAAGCTTGTCGAAATCCTGTACGCAAGTTTGATATAGTGTGAGTGTACTTGGACAATCTCCTGTCGATATTTTCAGGAAATAAGGCAAATGCTCAGTAGATGTGATTTGAGAAACGGAAATTGTTTTAGCCCCCCCTTTGAAGAAAGCTGCCCTCGCTGTACGAAGAGTAAATCTTGAAAACAAACCATAGCATCTTCCGGAAACTCCGTGTGAGGGGACACCAGAGCTCCTTTCCATAATTCTGACAAGGCAACTTAGCGCAGTTGGGGAAGCTGATGCTGCGGATAAACTACTTCACAGAAGCATCATTAGAGCTTTCAACCCCTCTTAATGATCTTGTAGCACGATCCCTCATTAGACGTAAATCTAGCTTAGCTGCAAAATATAAATCTTGTAAGGTTTAATGTAATGTATTACAAACTTTCTCTTCCTCACATTTAAGCTCTAAAAGGAGTTAATAAATCAGAGGGCGATCAATACACAGCCCAATAAAGACAGGATTTTACATAAGTGTCGTAGTAAAAGCATTACCAAAATATGGTCTGAAAAAGAAACATATCATATTTTAAATTACTTATCAACGTTTCGAGAAAATGAAGAGAAATTGAGAGAAGGTCCGACAGTTTAAGGCGCCTGTTTTGAAGTAGGAATTAATGTTCAAGGAAAATTACATAAACTTAACAACGATTTTCAAATTTTTTTTTATTTTGACTATTACACTCTTACTACGTCATACTACTTTTGACCAATAAAACGGTACGAAAGGACGTATTTCAACCAATCATGGCTGCTTATCGCACAATTTTATCGCGTCCCTAGCATTTGTTTAATTTTATCGCGTCCCTAGCATTTGTTTCTTTGTTTGCCAACATTTGAAACTGCGCTGGTCTGAACGTCAAAAATATATATAAAATTACAAACCACTCCAGTCGATGCACAGAAGTTTCAAATATGACTCGCATTGGCATTCAAGAACAAGAATTAATAAAAATCACTGATCATACCTATGCACCTTCTGAAATCCTATTTACAAATAAATGAAGAGCACCATTCGGAAATCCTGAATAAGTTGAATACACCATGTAGGCCTAAATCAACGAGTTCCACTTCTACTACGCACACGTCCAATATAACATCAATTGAACCACCAACCACATTCAAATTTGAAAATTGTACATTCAATAATTATTCCTTCTAAATTAATTCATTCGGAAATCCTGAATAAGTTGAATACACCATGTAGGCCTAAATCAACGAGTTGCACTTCTATTACGCACACGTCCAATATAACATCAATTGAACCACCAACCACATTCAAATTTGAAAATTGTACATTCAATAATTATTCCTTCTAAATTAATTCATTCGGAAATCCTGAATAAGTTGAATACACCATGTAGGCCTAAATCAACGAGTTGCACTTCTATTACGCACACGTCCAATATAACATCAATTGAACCACCAACCACATTCAAATTTGAAAATTGTACATTCAATAATTATTCTTTTTAAAATTATTCATGTTTATTTTTTATGTCATCGTCGTTAATTAAAACTTTTCTAACACTTGTGTACAGTATATTAGTTAGGTTATGTTATAGTTTCTGTTATATGATATTATGGATAGTCACGTATCAGAGATTGTTTAATATTAAGATTTATTGAAAATCATCTGTCAAGTGACGTTGATTACTGGGATTCGGATAATTGAAGTGAAATGCAACTGTTTTAATAATAAAAATGAAACTGAATCAACAAAGCCTTCTTGACTAGTAACATTGCCATCGTGTATACGTGTAGATCGAGAACTTCTCGACAAGAAGGCATTGCTCACTACTGCCATCTAGCATGCATCTAGCGTAATATTTGTAATGTTGAGATGGTACAATAATACATTTGAAGACAGTTGTATTTTCGTAAGTCAATTAATATTTTATTGTATTGGAGTACTTCGTTACTTCTAATCTTTATATACTTTCTTCTAATCGTGTAATAGTCAATTAAATCCCACTCGAGTTTTGATTTTCTCTAGATAAATCAAAACGTCTAGTGAGATTACTGTTGATAAAACTTAATTTTTAAAACATTCTTCTTATTTATCTGCAGATTTACACATACGAGGTATTACTTCGAGGCAGACATTGATATTTTATTAAATTAAGACAAGAAATTATCAAAAACAATAATTAAAAGGTAACTGGCAAACTTAAATAATAATAATTACACGTTAGCTACGAACCTAGTTTTTGTAGTGAAGAAAAGAATCAGAATAACTTCCGCATTGTGACTAAGCGTCTATTTTATCTTGCTGTGATATCCACAGGGTTAAATGAACTCTAGAATTGATGTAACATACAGTAGATACAGTGGCAGCTTACGCAGTTTCCGCGCCAGATAAATATGGTACTCTCTCAGCTCAGCTGTGAGGCTTGAAAGTTTATTTAAATGGCATTTCCTCTGAAAGTTTACGTATCAGTATAACTCTCTTATCAAGAAGATATTCAAGTGATTGACAGAGGAATTTTCTTAAATAAATACTAGACCTATGTATAGTATACTCAGAAAATTGATATCATAAAACATACAGTATGATATGAACTAATTGATCATCCATCTTACCACCATTGTGGAGGTAATTCTGTAGTTACTAATGGCATCGACGTTATTTCGTGGCCAATTAACTATATAATTAAAAGAAAAGCATATTCCATAGCTATAAAATTCTTCCAGTTTTCGGCAGTCGAGCTGTTACCACGCTTCCATATGTTTCTAAGTTGAGGTTTAAACTCGACCGAATGCGATGAATTTGAAGGGCGATAGAGATGATGAAGTGTTCTTAGAAATCCAGTATTTGGATAGCGTGTTACCTTCCCAAACAAATGACCGCAGTTTGACCCCTGGCATATTCTATAGAAGCGATTTGTGTTCTCTGCATGAAACTGGGTGTAACAGAGTTACAGAGGTGTTATTTATGTATTTATGTATTTATTTATTTATTTATTTATTTATCTATTTATTTATTTCATATGATTTGATATGATATGATGTGATGTGATGTGATGTGATTTGATATGATATGATATGATATGATATGATATGATATGATATGATATGATATGATATGATATGATATGATATGATATGATATGATATGATATGAGATATGATATGATATGATATGATATGATATGATATGATATGATATGATATATGTTTTACTTAAAGCAAGTAAAGCGATAGGTTTGGAAGTAAATCCCGAAAAGACGAAGTATTATGATTATGTCTCGTGACCAGAAGATTGTTCGAAATGGAAACATAATAATTGGAGATTTATTCTTCGTAGAGGTGGAAAAATTCAAATATCTTGGAGCAACAAAAAAAAATAATATAAATGACACTCGGGAGGAAATTAAACGCAGAATAAATATGGGAAATGCCTGTTATTATTCGGTTGAGAAGCTTTTGTCATCTAGTCTCCTGGCAAAAAATATTAAAGTTACAATTTATAAAACAATTATATTACCGATTGTTCTGTATGGTTGTGAAACTTGGACTCTCATTTTGAGAGAGGAGCAGAGATTATGGGTGTTTGAGAATAAGGTTCTTAGGAAAATATTTGGAGCTAAGAGGGATGAAGTTACAGGAGAATGGAGAAAGTTACATAAAGCAGAGCTGCACGCATTGTATTCTTCACCTGACATAATTAGAAACACTATATCCAGACGTTTGAGATGGGTAGAGCATGTAGCAGTATGGGCGAATCCAGAAATGCATATAGGATGTTAGTTGGGAGACCGAAGGGAAAAAACCTTTGGGGAGGCCGAGACGTAGATGGGAGGATAATATTAAAATGGATTTGAGGACGGTGGGATATGATGATAGAGACTAGATTAATCTTGCACAGGATAGGGACCGATGGCGAGCTTATGTGAGAGCGGCATGATATGATATATGATATGATATATATAGGATATATGATATGATATGATATGATATGATATATGATACGATACGAAATGACATGATATGATATGATATGATATGATATGATATGATATGATATATGATATGATATATGATATGATATTTTCTAAGGTTCGTTCATAGTGACTCTTGTAGCGGAAAAGGTTCTGCCGTTTCCCCATATTACACATATACATCATTCCGTCAACATTTCTCCATTTCGTCATCATTCCATAGCATTTTCCAAATGCCGGCTGCCGACGCAAGGAGAGGATTGGCCTCATCGGTATGGCATAGTTGCGCCCCGCGGTCAATTGGGAGGCCTAGGCATGGCATAATTGCGCCCCGAAGAAATCAGGTAGCAAATGGGACATGGCATAGTTGCGCCCCGAAGAAATCAGGTAGCAGATGGGACATGGCATAGTTGCGCCCCGAAGAAATCAGGTAGCAGATGGGACATGGCATAGTTGCGCCCCGAAGAAATCAGGTAGCAGGATGGACATGGCATAGTTGTCATAAAATAAATAAATTACTTAAAAATATTACATTGATAGCATTTTTTTGTTTCTACATCAATATCTTAACCCTACGGTACAGGGTTTCGAAAATTGAAACTTAGAACCATTATAAATTATTAACTCTTCAGCCTTTTCACTAAACTTAACATTCATTTTAAATTAACCTCACTATACGCCACAGACGGTGTGAAAATCACTAATAAAATGTCAAGACTGCTAAGGCCCCATATTCCAACGGCTCACTCATTTGAATATGTCAGTTAATAAAGTACTGCCAACTTCATGATGTTCATTTTAACGGTAGGCTATTGATAATCACTGCATAAACAGTAGAAAAACAGTTAATAAAGTACTGCCAACTTCATGGTGTTCATTTTAACGGTAGGATATTGATAATCACTGCATAAATAATTTAAAAACAGTTAATAAAGTACTGCCAACTTCATGGTGTTCATTTTAACGGTAGGCTATTGATAATCACTGCATAAACAGTAGAAAAACAGTTAATAAAATACTGCCAACAGTATCGATAATGAATATAAATCGAATAAGAAATCAATAAGATAGATTGATTACGAGGCTCGAGTTTCCGTAGTGTCTTTTTCTCTACCTATTTCATCGGGGCGCAACTATGCCATGATCTTTTCTCTACCTGAAGGGAACGGGGCGCAACTATGCCATGCCTTTTTCTCTACCTGGTGGGAACGGCGCGCAACTATGCCATGCCTTTTTCTCTACCTGAAGGGAACGGGGCGCAACTATGCCATGACCTTTGCTCTACCTGAAGGGAAAGGGGCACAACTATGCCATGCCTTTTTCTCTACCTGATGGGAACGGGGCGCAACTATGCCATGCCTTTTTCTCTACCTGAAGGGAACGGGGCGCAACAATGCCATGATCTTTTCTCTACCTGAAGGGAACGGGGCGCAACTATGCCATGCCTTTTTCTCTACCTGAAGGGAACGGGGCGCAACTATGCCATGATCTTTTCTCTACCTGAAGGGAACGGGGCGCAACTATGCCATACCTTTTTCTCTACCTGAAGGGAACGGGGCGCAACTATGCCATCATCTTTTCTCTACCTGAAGGGAACGGGGCGCAACTATGCCATGCCTTTTTCTCTATCTGAAGGGAACGGGGCGCAACTATGCCATGCCTTTTTTCTCTATCTGAAGGGAACGGGGCGCAACTATGCCATGCCTTTTTCTCTATCTGAAGGGAACGGGGCGCAACTATACCATGATCTTTTCTCTACCTGAAGGAAACGGGGCGCAACTATGCCATGATCTTTTCTCTACCTGAAGGGAACGGGGCGCAACTATGCCATGCCTTTTTTCTCTATCTGAAGGGAACGGGGCGCAACTATGCCATGCCTTTTTCTCTATCTGAAGGGAACGGGGCGCAACTATGCCATGATCTTTTCTCTACCTGAAGGTAACAGCGCGCAACTATGCCATGATCTTTTCTCTACCTGAAGGGAACGGGGCGCAACTATGCCATGCCTTTTCTCTACCTGGTGGGAACGGGGCGCAACTATTCCATGCCTTTTTCTCTACCTGAAGGGAACGGGGCACAACTATGCCATGATCTTTTCTCTACCTGAAGGGAACGGGGCGCAACTATGCCATGCCTTTTCTCTATCTGAAGGGAACGGGGCGCAACTATTCCATGCCTTTTTCTCTACCTGAAGGGAACGGGGCGCAACTATGCCATGCCTTTTTCTCTATCTGAAGGGAACGGGGCGCAACTATGCCATGCCTTTTTCTCTACCTGAAGGGAACGGGGCGCAACTATGCCATGCCTTTTTCTCTATCTGAAGGGAACGGGGCGCAACTATGCCATGATCTTTTCTCTACCTGAAGGGAACGGGGCGCAACTATGCCATGATCTTTTCTCTACCGGAAGGGAACGGGGCGCAACTATGCCATGCCTTTTCTCTACCTGGTGGGAACGGGGCGCAACTATTCCATGCCTTTTTCTCTGCCTGAAGGGAACGGGGCACAACTATGCCATGATCTTTTCTCTACCTGATGGGAACGGGGCGCTACTATGCCCACAAAACAGGGACCCTTTTTTATATGCTGCATTTTATCTGACTGTGTGGCGCAACTATGCCCTGCCCGGCCTCATTGCTCGTATCCTGAGTACGCAGAGAACCTTAGTGGGTTCTGCCAGTGTCTGTTGGAAATGTGCCTAGCTTAAGGGTCAAGGCAAAATTGGTCTAATAAGGTCGCAGCGATGGGTCGTAGTATACCCTTTCCTTCGATTCAATTTCACTTCAATTCAAGGTTGGTACGATATTCTAACTTTACTGGTCTGGCAACACTCTCGGCGCGTAAGTCATTCTTTCCTGTGCCGCTCGCACATTTACAATGTAGGTCA
This sequence comes from Periplaneta americana, assembly GCF_040183065.1. Taxonomy (NCBI): domain Eukaryota; kingdom Metazoa; phylum Arthropoda; class Insecta; order Blattodea; family Blattidae; genus Periplaneta; species Periplaneta americana. Next base: position 125,048,909 of record NC_091130.1, on the reverse strand, counting down.
ATGAATGTTGACTTGTACCGCTTTTGGTTGAAATTTGACTCTTGTGAACTCACTTTTTTACTGCTCTTTTCAGCTTTATTTTTCCATTTTTGTTTATGAAAACCTTCACTACTTTCATTTTCTCGCGGTACACAATCCGATACTTGACGGCACACCTGTTGAAAATGGCTGGACTTGACGGATATACAATGGGATTTCCTTCACGTGGGATTAAAAGTATGTCGGATCTGCACTTGACAAAAAAATAACCTATATAATCATGCTCTAGTCGGGATTCAAACATACGATCGTCACGTTCGACATATTAAGCTGCGCATCTTAGCCATCGCGCACAACGAGATCGGCATTCAGCCAGATTCTAACTTAAGAATTTCTTTCTATATTATCAAAATGAATTTATATGAGTCTATACACTTTATATTCCTCATATTTTTGAATTAGTCAAATAAAATATTATGGACTCCAAGTTTATTACCCTGAAATTTAATTTAAAATAACTGTTGCATTTTATTCTTTCTCATTATTAAAATTAGAGTATAAAGATTCTCACTGAGATAGAGTTCTCCGTTTCTTCCGCTGGAAGCATTTCAACAAATTTGAATTCATACTTTAAAGACGTAGCTATACGACCGAGTGCTATATGCTATTATTTTCTTATAAAAGTAGATAAAGTTTGGCTTCATCCTTCCCCTCGTCTATTTATGATACTTTCGCTAGATGTGAGTCGTAAAGTTTCATCTAACCTCTTCTACTTTCTCAAATCTGTTACGTCACCACTACTCCTTCATACTTTCTCTTTCTTTGTATTCCATTCGGTTTTGGACCTCATCTTTATTTTTGTCTTTTATATATCTATTGTCTATCTAATCTCACAGACATCACCTGCTATTTTGCTCAAAAACCGATCCAATATTTTGGTGCCAGTGGCGATTTAAAGTCTTGTCTTGTCGATTTAAATCGTTCATTTGATAGGCGGTTGGCTTCAAAATGTTTAACAGCTGAAGTAATAAATAGTTTTTGGATTTGTAAATGGCAGTTGTCTTGGAAACCGAATCGGATTAATTACTTTCGTCTTAAAAAAATAATTCTGCTACTCAGGAAATTTCAAGTGTTTTATACTGAAATAATGCACTGATTCCAGATCTATAATCAGATTTATCATAGCACGTCAGGTTTTTGTGTAACGTCAATTCTAAATCTTAATATTAATTATACACTTGTACCGTAAAGTCAGAGACATAAATTGAGCTTGGTTTATAATTGTATTCATTGCAAATTGTTATATTATATGTTTTTTATTTATTTTATTAGGTTATTTTACGACGTTGTATCCACATCTAGGTTATTTAGCGTCTGAATGATATGAAGGTGATAATGCAGGTGAAATGAGTCCGGGGTCCAGCACCGAAAGTTACCCAGCATTTGTTCGTATTGGGTTGAGGGAAAACCCCGGAAAAAACCTCAACCAGGTAACTTGCCCCGACCGGGATTCGAACCCGGGCCACCTAGTTTCGCGGCCAGACGCGGTGATCGTTACTCCACAGGTGTGGACGTTATATTATATTATTTCAAATATAATTATAAGAAGATATATACAATATGTAGTAAGCACTAAAAACACTGTTAAAAGTGCTTGACACCTTTGCTTTCCTCTTATGTTGGCATGTGGTTGATCGCTGTAGGAACCAGCAGAAATCATCCATTATGCTCCGACCGTATTGATCCTGGTACCTAGATTCCATGTCCTGATGGAACCTTTCACCACGTTCGTCATTTACAGCGCCGAGATTTGATGGAAAAAGTGTAGTTATGAATGAAGAAAGTGCATTTCTAAAGACATGCGACAACCTAGATTCTGAAATGTTCTACGCATGGTGTATACTATCCGAGCATAATTATCAGTTCGATAATTTCCTAAAAAAACTATTTGACACTATTATAAATGTGTCCCAAGCTTCGAGTTCAAGAGCACTCAGTTTTGACCTGAACGTAGTAGTGTCACACATCAACTGTCGGATCTATGGCCCAATGAAAATTCCTGCCTTCAATTTTGGAACACTTCTCGCTCTTCCAAACTTCTCTTTCAGATAATTAGCCTTCCCCATCATGATTCAGAGCCCGCATAAAGTTTTTAATGGGACCAAGTTTAATGTGAAAGGTTGGAATAAATATCTTCTCTGCGTCATCGAGCGCCTTGTGTTAAAAATTAAAAATGCTTTATTTTAAAACTAGCCGTACCCGTGCGCTCCGCTGCACCCGTTAGAAATAAATATAAAGTAATTACATAATTAAAATAGGACATTTGATCCAGGGAACATTCGTGTTTGATAGAAGGATAAATCGTTTAATATGTTACTTAATTTAAATTGCATCCAAATAATTAAAATGCGATGAGTTTGGTCCAGAGACCACTCATTGGTGCAATGACAATTCCTTTAACATGTTTCTTAATTATATTATATTATATTATATTATATTATATTATATTATATTATATTATATTATATTATATTATATTATATCAGAAGTTACTTTAATAACATTATGTCCATCTAGAGAAACTACACTTTCCAATGGTAAAATAATAATTAATTATACAAATCGGTTAATTTAGCTTTTGATATTACTTCATATAAACACAGAAACATTCTCTGTAGGCTATCTTTCATAACTTTCGATTGTTGCTGTCCAAGGCCCCTTATAGACGAAGTCATTTGTTTTTTATTTCATTATACGGCCTTAGATGGCAGTTATTTTAATTTTGAAACTCATTTATCTCATTAAATATCAGTCCTATCAAAATTGTTCAAGGGATACAACTTATCGCAAATTAATTTTAAAGAAACTTCTGTTATGTAACATTTTTCACAAAAATCAATAATAAGCGAGATATTTCGATTTATGTAATTCAGGCCCCCTTATAACCCCCCTTTTAAATTATTTATTTTGAATGCCGTATAGCCTAAAATCTAAGTTACAACGAACATAATTTATATTCCAATTTTCATCGAAATATGTTCATCCATTATCGCGTGAAAAGGTAACAAACATACAGACAGACAGACAGACAAACATACAAAGAAAAATTTCAAAAAAGCGATTTTCGGTTTCAGGGTGGTTAATTATATATGTTAGGACCAATTATTTTTGGAAAATCGAAAATTACCAGATAAATATCGTCTACAGATTTATTATTATTATAGATTGTGACTTGATAGAAAAAACGGACTTCAGATCTGTAATCAACACTAATTGATTGCAGCTGAAATTTCCATCCTATTTGATTTTATACCGTTATCAGACAGACACTTCGTGAATGTACCTTGTTAGAACATCATATAAGAACAATATAGCATCAAATATTAGTGGGAAATATCCGTTTTTCATTCGATTGCGGATCAAATACGACATACTTCCTCGTGATTGTAGGAATGAAAAGTAATGAATAGGTATAAACTCATCTCTATTTGTAGGTTTTCCTAACACTGGAAAATGAATATGTTACAGGGAATGAGGAAAAACATTTTACTAACTTTATATTTTTGTTCACTCACTGCGGGGACAATAACGTTCAAACTCATAGCGAATAAACACGAGTGTGGTGATAAATGGATGAAGAGTTTCGTGTGAGGTGTACTCAATTTTGAAACGACTGTTATGTTAAACTTTCAGGGAACATTTTAATACCGACGAATTGACTTAACTAAATGAGTTCAAAGTTATAAATGGATAATATTTTCCTTTGAATGAATGTTTGGAAATGTTACGAAATACAGACCAGAATATGGTAGATCAAAAAGTTTGACATACAGTTATATATACGTGAAATATTAATATAGTGTTCAAATGCATTTCGTTATCTGTTCCATTTTGAATTAGTGAGTTAGAAAGGTTGCGGGTTCGATTCCAGATAGAGTCATGGATTTTCTCCAGTGATTCAATCCTTCCATGCCATGAGATTTACTCGCCTAACATAAATGAGTACCAGGAGTATTTTCTTTAGGGAAAAAATGTCAAGACTTCATAATTAAATATTCTTATCCACTATTATCGTAATCGTAGCATATGTCCACATCCTTCAATAGTCCATGAGCAGAGTCGAAGACGGCAAAGCATTAAACAGTTTCGGATTGGATTAGAACATCAGAGGTCAAATGATCAAGAATCAGAATACAAAAAAATTACATTGCTTAAAAATTCTTACATTCTTTGTATGTAGGCCTACAGAGTAGTAATCTCGATAAAGTTCAAAATTATTAAAAATATTAAGATTTGTATGTTTTGTACTTGGGATGTTCAGTTTAATCACTGTAATAATAATAATAATAATAATAATAATAATAATAATAATAACAACAACAATAATAATGATTTATTTTAGCTGGCAGAGTTAAGACCGTAAGGCCTTCTCTTCCACTCAACCAGCAAAACGTATACATACGTATGTATGAACTTACAAAGAATTCAACAATTTGATTTAGATAAGAGTTACATCTATACAAGAGTTATTTACGACTTAAACAACAAAATACTATGAACTATTAATTAAACACTGAAATACAAACTATGTAGCAGAATTAAGCTAAAATACATAGAATGTTAATATACTTCAAATAATGTTAGATAATAGAAAGAGATTATTATGAGACAATTTTGAAAATACAGCACTATCAGGATGCATGTCTACAGGAAGGAGTAACAATGTAGACCGTGATAGTTTAGTCAGTATGATTGGAGTGAAATGCTAAGAAAGTTATCTTTTAAGCTGTTTTTAAAAGTGTTTATTGTCTTGTAGCCCCTAATACCTTGTGACAGGGAATTCCATTTTCGCGAGGTGGATACTGTAAAAGATGATGAATAACGAAATGTTCTATGAAGAGGTATACTTAACGCGCCACAGATAAGTGATCTGGTATTTACGTCGTGGTTAGAGTATAGATAAGAGAAACGAGACGAAAGGTAATTTGGTCTTGAAGTGTGCAGAATTCGAAATATTAAAGACAAAGAGTGTAAAGTTCTGCGTTCTTTAAGTCGGAGCCACGAAAGTCTTGCGAAGGACTGTGATATGTGATACACACTGCTGAAAAAATTTGCAGATTACAGTTGGGGCACAAAGGGAGATATATTATACTAAACTTCGGGTCTCTGCAAATACGTCTCATATATATATTTATTTTACCCTTAAATTATGACGTTTACTATGTAGCCTAGTTATTTCGAAATCATGTCCTGCGGTGCCTTGGCGTTGAGTTGCTAGTCGCCATTTTCACTTATCTGTTAGATTATTTCATGAACTACATATAAAATAGCTCCAAGGGTGCCAACGATGTCGAAATAAGTTGTGAAGCGTCCAGTTTTGTACAAGTTCAACTTTAAATACAATTTACTTAAAATGCCTATTTTAAAAGTAAAGTTTTCATAATTCAATAAAAAATGCAATTTTTGTCGTAAAACATGTTTTATTTTTGTTTAAAATGTTCAGCATTTTCTCCTCTTTCTAATACAGTAAAAAACAGAAAATTGATATTTGCCGACATACTGTAAGGTGGAGTTTCACAGGGAGCTTAGAATTTATTAAATTAATTTTAGCTAATATTTCAATCGTTATTTCAAATTTTTCTTTCCTCTGACATTCTGAATTTGCCTTCATGTGTGATGTAAAATTTCAGTAGGCTAATTGAATACTTTAGGAAATCTAAACATCGCAGTATAATCAACCGTAAATTTCAAATAACTTCAGAATATCTACAGGACACATTTATTTCAGCGTCATAATCCATCATAATCATCAAGTTTTCAAGGCCAATCCAGATCTGTGCAGGCATTAGAATTAATCCGTAAGTTTCTTCAATGGTCGCTCTGCTCTTTTGTTTGGACTACATCTCATTATTGATTATGGTAATCTTGACCTGAACGTTTCGTTTTGCAAGTTGCTATATATATTTTTTTCAAAATGAGTTCTTACAGTTCGTGGTAAACTTCGTCGTTCTTGATTTCGAGATGGTAAATAGCTTATGCACATTTTCGGGCAAGAATACTTTTAAATTATCGCATAATATGTCACTTTCTAAATTTTAGAATTTCATTATCAGCGAATAGAACATTATGAATCAGACAACCATCTTAACATATCCTTTTGTTATCGCATTAAGGATAAAACCTAAAAAGGGAGTTGGGGGAGCGGATAAGGAAGAAGGAAACAAGAATATCTGGCGCGGGAGAGAGTTAGAGAGGCTGGGAGACCATGTGCAACTTGTATGGCATTAATTTAGACTGGAAACAAAGTTTGAAATGGAGAATTTATTGCTCTAAAACTTATTATTGTAACACAACTAAAAATACAGAACACTGCCGTTAATTTCCATTCCTGTCCAGTTTTATAATATAAGGAGAATAATAAGAACATTATTCCTGAAACATGTCCTGAGTCATATGAAAATATTAGAGCTGTACCCGGTTTAGTAACTGCAGAATTAGCAAAAGTCTGCATTTGTTTTCGTGTTTTATTTCAACATGCATAATGCTTTTGCAGAAAGAATGGTTATTCATTTCTGACTGCTTTATACTTCATGTTATTAATGACAATGTGTATGGACTTTAATGCATTGCATGATGCATGTCTGTGTTGCATTATAGTAACATGTAGCTACTAAAACTGGCCATTTTTAAAAGTATAGTTAAATTATGTGTATGGAGATGCTGCTTTCCGAATTATGATACGCTGATGTGAACGTACGAACTATAGCCTTTAGCCTATTTCAACAAGTTATAAAATATAATAGGGATATGCATCAAATGCGGGAACACATTAAGAGCATGTTATTCATTTTATCATAACCAGCCAGTATAGTGAAGTCTACATATGTGTGAAAGAAAAAACTCGTTATAAATACAAATGAAAATAGCAGTACCATGATTCGCTAATGGGAATTCAGAATTAATAATTTCGCAAAGGTATTGAAATAATTAACACCTCGTATGAATTTAATGTTACATTTTCCGAATATTAAATTGTTATATCGGGAAAATATATTTATAATTTTCAGCCATAAAGTTTTACAGGATATTCTTAATGAATTTGGTATTCCCAAGAAACCAGTTCGATTAATTAAAATGTGTCTCAGTGAAACGTACAGCTGAGTTCGTATAGGTCAGTTTTTGTCAGATGCGTTTCCAATTCACTGTGGGCTAAAGCCAGGAGATGTATTATCACCTTCACTTTTTAACTTTGCTCTAGAGTATGCCATTAGGAAAGTCCAGGATAACAGACAGGGTTTGGAATTGAACGGGTTACATCAGCTTCTTGTCTATGCAGATGACGTGAATATGTTAGGAGAAAATCCACAAACGATTAGGGAAAACACGAGAATTTTACTGGAAGCAAGTAAAGAGATAGGTTTTGAAGTAAATCCCGAAAATACTAAGTATATGATTATGTCTCGTGACGAGAATATTGTTCGAAATGAAAATATAAAAATTGGAAATTTATCTTTTGAAGAGGTGGAGAAATTCAAATATCTTGGAGCAACAGTAACAAATATAAATGATACTCGGGAGGAAATTAAATACAGAATAAATATGGGAAATGTCTGTTATTATTTGGTTGAGAAGCTTTTATCATTTAGTCTGCTGTCAAAAAATTTGAGAGTTAGAATTTATAAAACGGTTATATTACCGTTTGTTCTTTATGGTTGTGACTGTCACTTTGAGAGAGGAACATAGGTTAAGGGTGTTTGAGAATAAGGTGCTTAGGAAAATATTTGGGGCTAAGTGGGATGAAGTTACAGGAGAATGGAGAAAGTTACACAACACAGAACTGAACGCATTGTATTCTTCACCTGACATAATTAGGAACATTAAATCCAGACGTTTGAGATGGGCAGGACATGTAGCACGTATGGACGAATCCAGAAATGCATATAGAGTGTTAGTTGGGAGACCGGAGGGAAAAAGACCTTTAGGGAGGCCGAGACGTAGATGGAAAGATAATATGAAAATGGATTTGAGGGAGGTGGGATATGATGATAGAGAATGGATTAATCTTGCTCAGGATATGGACCAACGGCGGGCTTATGTGAGGGCGGCAATGAACATCCGGGTTCCTTAAAAGCCAGTAAGTAAGTAATCCATAATCATTGTCATTGATTTAAAGTCCGTCATGGGATCAGTTGTAAGTTAAATGGAAATAAACTGGCCCTTCAGAATTTGACGCGGACTATTATTTATGACTAGGAAGTTCTTGTTTTGAAACAAATATGGAGATTTTAAGACTCCAATATTTCTCAAACATCATAGATTGCGAGAAAGTAGGCTACATTTTCGAAATTAAAAAAGAAACAGCCCGTTTTCTAAAATAAACGCAACCGATTAGCGAAACAATTCTGCTAGTTTTGTGCACCCGTTTGCTAAAAGCCACAACAGGATTTTCTTTTTCAGATTTAAAGAGCTTAGCGGTGCATACGGAATGGTTAAAACGTCACTATCTTAAATATTTAAGTAGGATTACATGAGCTAGAACAGCAACACATACTTACAAATTTTGGCAGGATTTACATGGCTTGAATAAAAAGTTAAGCTGTGTCTGTATAAGACTACACTACATAAATTTTCAATCAATTTTGAATTGTTGTTTACTTAAAACTTCACTGCAACAGTCTTTAACATTGAAACAAGCTATTTAATAATTATAAGTGCTTTATTCATTCTAAGATAAATTATAAAACAATCACAGTCTAGTATGTACAGTCACGAAGCTTGAGTTGTTGAAGTTGCTAGGAACAATAGACTGTGCAGGTACTATTTCGTATTGTCTGTAATGAGGCAATAGTAGCGATCCTAGTGGTTAGCAACTATCTATGGATGCATATTTATTACATATTGAGCTTCGTGACTGTATATACTAGACTGTGGTAATATCCTGGACCACTGACTCTTACAATATCATTCTTCCATTGTGGACACAAGTAATCGTAATTGTTTACTTACGGCATAGTGGGTTTAATATAATTGGCACACATCAGCGGTAGCGTCTGGTCATGGAAGATCGTATTATATTGCTTTTACCTCCTCCGGGTACATTTCAATGCAAGTTACGGGTTAGGTTAGGTTAGGTTATATATAGGGGGAAAGGTAAGTGGCATGAGACAAGGTTAAAGTGGGTTAGATGAGCGGATAGATAAGTGACAGGAGACCGAGGACTGTGACAAGATTGGTCACATGTCGCCACTTTATCCCCACATGTAAACGGAAAATTTATCGGGGTGAAAGGGAACAATTAAACAAAATAAACATGTGATTCAGTGTCTAATGGAGAAATAGGGGACAAGAGTGATGACAGAAGTGAGGAGAGGTAGAACTGATTGTAAAGTAGGGAGGAAAGTGAATGAGTATGATTAGTGTTAGTAAAAGTTAGTTCAAATTAAGGGAAATTTTAGACGATAGGAAATACTTCAATATAAGTAAACAGTAAAAGTGGTGAGGTGTTCATTAGAAAGAAGAGAAAATTTTAAGGTGAAAGGTTAGAGAGCAAATTGAGAGTATGTATTATAGTAATAGAGGTAACAAAGGTAAAATAAGATGACTGCACACGTCAATGAAAGTTTGTATGTGTTATTGTAATTAGAAGGTAATGGGAAGCACGAATACAGAGATGTGGTGGCGACCCATTACCAAATAAGAGTTTTAGAAATAAATATATCATATATCATATATCATATCCCCACATGTGGCATCAGTTTGTATCACTAAGATAAACAAAATCGAAGTCCTTTTTTTTTTTAATTATTTACTTTAGCTGACATCTCGTTTCCTAAATAAAATATATTTAGAAAAACTTGATTATACTGGGAAATAGATACAAATCACTACAATTGATCGGAAAACAATAATGGATAACTCTAACCTCATCACAGTCCACATCCTCATGTCACTTTGTTATCAGATCGTCTAACTACTCCAAACCTGTTCGTTCTCGGTTTCCTATCACCTAGCTATCCTCTAACATAATAACCTAACTTTTAAGTCGGAAATATAAGCCGGAGGAAGGTAAACTCAGTGCAACACGATTCCCAATAACATTAATATACTTTCATGCACCACAGCACAAGACAAAATGGCAGACCAAGTCGTTAATACTTCATAACATTTTCCATATAAGGTACAACAAACGAAACATTCCAACCTCAGTCGCCTAACCAAGAATAGACCTACATATTAGGGCGTATCGAAAAACATATTTCAAAAATAAAAACGTAAGGGTGTACAATATTTGTCTTTTAGTATCTACTATGAGCAATAAAAAACTACTGAAACTCATATAGCCTATTCATTAAGATAATATATTTATTATATCTAGGAGTTATAAGAGTAATTGTGGATACTTTAAAATGTAATTTACAAGAAATATGGGCGAACATATCCAGGGCAACATACCAGAAGGGTATATCAACAAATGTAGGGTTATTGAAATATTTTAATAGAAACTACGTTTGAACACAAACGTTTCAGAATTAAAATGGGCAAGAAAAAGAATCTTAGGAAGTCTTTGTTATGCGAAATTAATCCTGCTGATTAAGGCACAGTGCCTACGTTTTGGAAAGAAGGGCATGGCCCAATTGCGAAATTGTGAAAATGAACTTCAGGATCCATAAAAACCTTGAAGAGTGTCCATGCAAGGTATCGTCCTGCCTATGAAGTTCATTCTAATGTTTGTGATGGTTTCATATGGCATTATGTCTCCAAGTTATGTACAGTACAGTATCAATTGATACAATAGTTTCATTTGTTTTATTCAAGACAAATCAAGGGTACCATATCAGAAGGACATATCAACAAATGTACAGCTTTACATTAGAACCATTCAAAAATCGAATAATTTTTGCTATCCTCGTCTGCACTCATTGCGACACATGCCTGGAACTTGTCCAGGACCACAATTTTGAGTCAATATTAACCGTATCACGAATATTATTAGGGGAGGGTTGGGTAGTATCGGACAGTGAGTTTCTTTCATCTATCACCAGATAATAGTACCTGAATGACATGGTTACGTTTCTGTGATGTCGCATATAGAAAAGTAACCATGTCATTCAGGTACTATCATCTGGTGGTAGATGAAAGAAACGCACTGTCCGATATTACCCGATGTCCGATACTACCAAACTCTCCTCTAACTTAAAAATGAAAGTATAGTGAAATGTAATAATAATAATAATAATAATAATAATAATAATAATAATAATAATAATAATAATAATAATAATAATAATAATAATTTATTTTAGCTGGCAGAGTTAAGGCCGGAAGATCTTCTTTTCCACTCAACCAGCAAAAAGTGTGCATACATATGTATGAACTTACAAAGAATTCAACAATTTGATTTAGATAAGAGCTACATGTATACAAGAGTTATTTACGAATTAAACAACAAAATACTATGAACTATTAATTAAACACTGAAATACAAACTATGTATAAGAATTAAGCTAAAATACATAGAATGTTAATATATTTCAAATAATGTTAGATAATAGAAAGAGATTATTATGAGACAATTTTGAAAATACAGCACTATCACGATGCATGTCTAAAGGAAGGAGTAACAATGTAGACAGTGATAGTTTAAGTCAGTATGATTGGAGTGAAATGCTAAGCTGTTTTTAAAAGTGTTTATTGTCTTGCAGCCCCTAATACTTTGTGACAGGGAATTCTATTGTCGCGAGGTGGATACTGTAAAAGATGATGAATAACGAGATGTTCTATGAAGAGGTATACTTAACGTCCACATATTACTTTTGAAGTTAATTCCATGAAATAACTTACTGCTCTAGTATGCATTGCTATTACAAAGTATTAATTAAATCTCAACTTTTTGTTCTGTATAAAATTTACTGAAACTTATATTTCAATATAATTTGAGAGATAAAAATTTTAAGTATGTTTAGACTCTACAGTAAGTTAAAGTTTAAAGCCTTGGTAGAAGAGGAATTTAATCAGAATATGAGCACAATCCCAATCGAAATATGAATTGAATGCCTAATGGCAAGCGAGTCACTGGGAGTGCATGCACAGAGTAATTCTAAGATGGGTTGGGATTGTTTGGACAGTTAGATAGACATTTGGACTAGCCAGTGTTTGTTTATAATAATTCATGGCAGTTATGCATTTGACGGGAGGATGGCCTTACATACATTAGAGAAATTAGCTTGCTTTACCGTAATAGTCAAAGCGGTCTGTGGAAACTGCAAACTCCTGGTTTATTGCCGAGGTCAAGCAATCTCTGCCGCCCTTACATAAGCAAACACATAGCAATATAACGTTCTGTGCACATGGGCAACTATACATCAAAAACTTCTGATTGTGACCTGATTGTTTCCTTGTTAGACATCAATTATATTCCCCAGATAGGCAAGAAACCAAAGAACACTACGCTTTCCTAAAAGGGCTCGTCATTAGGTCTGGGAGATTTTTGAAGCACGTTTGTTTCTAGAGTTTTCGTTCCAATTTCCGTTCTTATTATACAATTTGTCAAATATTGATAGATGTCGAATACAGAGTCTTCTTAATTCTGGCCAGGATTCAACCTTCCGTTAACTCGGTTTGATTGGTGAAGGATAAGTGGAACGGAGAAAAATTCTTTCTGGCACCGAGATTTGAACCTGGGTTTTCAGCTCTAGTGCTGACGCTCTATCCACTAAGTCACACCGGATTCCCATTCCGATGTCGGATTGAATCCTCTCAGTTTAAGTTCCAACTAGTGGCCTACCCTCATGCACTGCGTCATGGATGTATGACAGTGGCACAATGTCCAAACTCTCTAAATAGGCGAAAAATAATGAGCATTGACTTCTATAGGGACATCACTTTATTTTTACCAACATTTTTAACATTAACCTAGCTATACTCGGAAACACTGTTGCCCCCTTCCATTACAGGAGTTTGACGTTACTAGTGCAATATGTAAACAAATCATTTTACTAGGTATAGGAGGAGAGAAAAGTAGTGTATCCATTTATGTTGTAGGGAAATACGATATTACGATTTTCAGTTTGATCATCACTTTTACGGAATTTATCAAAATACAGTAGAGTAGTAACATTTTTTTTCAAAAACTCAGCTTTTCAGGCTATGTTCGTTATGTAATGTCTACTTTATTTAGCATATTAATTATTGATGTTAACATACAATATAGAGAGTGAATTTAAATTGAGGAGGTCATAAGTAAAGGGCTATAAGTGCACTTAAGTTACTTTTGAGAAAATGGGGTTTAAATATTTAAGCTTTCGTAAAATCGGTGAAATTTTTATTTAAATTTTAATGTGTGATGCGATTAAAATATCCCTTTGCCACTAAAATTTTAGATACTTTTGCTTACACTGGATGCACTTAACTTATGTTATTACAAATGTCACTAGCATTCCTTTGCTTCTAGCCACCTCAACTCAAAATAAGCTAATCTGAATTTTTAAACAAGTTGCTGAAAATGGTTGCTGTTCATTACAATGCAGGCTTCAATTCAGTACGCATATTATTAAAAACATTTTGAAGCATATTCTCTGAAATTGAATTTATGGTTTCTTGAATATAAATTTCTAGTACGATATTATTAATATAGGTTCTTTCTTCTACAGAAAACGCAGTCATATTTATGAAACACACTATACACTGCAGTGTTTACTTCACTGCTTGAAGACTTCGAATGTAACAGCGGCCGTAAGTTTGTGTGTCTGACGGGAGCAAGGACATTAGTGAAGGGGTGAGAGTGAAGTACATTCAGAAATGCAGGTACAATAAAAATGCAAGTAAAAATAAAATGATGTCCCTGTACTTTTAGGGTGAAAAATATATTGTGAAACAAAAATTAGGCCTATCTAGAATATAGATTCGTTTTACTTGTTGTGAGAATAATTTTTTTTTGTATATAGGATGGTTTTAAATAAATATTTTGTTTGTTATAAAATGTACATGACAGTATATTTTGTAAGATAGTAGCATTCTCATTGTTCAGTGCCTATACTGCCTTATACGTAAAAGGAGATGTAAACCCACGAAACTGAGCGGGGAGACGAGTCACAGCACTGCTTTGGAAGCGAAGCCAGTGTGATCCATGTGCATCTAACTTGCATTAACAAAACGCAGGACTTAAATATCACACACACACACACACACACACACACACAAATTAATCTTTGGTATCACTCATGCCGTATTATTTTCTGTCACACAAATGTCATTCTTTTGTCTGTCAAACGTTTCTTCCTCTAAATCCCTGGTCTACTGCTTCGTGCCACTTTCTTCCAGTCATCCCTTGCTTTCTATTTCCTGGGGTTCCTAACTCATTAACAATACAGTAATTCTGCCTTTGTCATTCGCTCAACATGTCACGACATTTTTCATTTTTGAAATTGCTTTGTATCTTCCAATTACATTATTTTCTTAATAGGAGCATTACAAACTCATCATTCAGACATGCCAGTTTTTTTTCCATAGTATATCCAATTTAACTGTTCATAATTCGTTTCTTTCTGCACATTACATTTTCCAAGTTTCCAAACCATAAGATATAATAATAATGATTTATTTTACCTGGCAGAGTTAAGGCCCTAAGGTCTTCTCAACGAGCAAAAAGTATACATACATATGAATGAACTTACAAGGTACAAAGAACACAACAATTTCATTTCGATAAAACTTACGTGTATGCAAGAGTTACTTATGAATTAAACAGTAAAATACTATGAACTATTAATTAAACAAAGAGATCTAAACTGTGTAGCAAAATTAAACTAATATATATATAGAATGTTAAAATATTCCAAATAATGTTAGGTAATAGGAAAAGATTATTATGAGACAATTGTGAAAACACAGCACTATCAGGATGCATGTCTAAAGAAGGTAGTTACCATATAGTCAGTAATCGTTTAAGTAAGCATAATTAGAATGAAATGCTAAGAAGGTTATCCTTTAAGCTATTTTTTAAAATGTTTATTGTCTTGCAGCCCCTAATACTTTGTGACAAGGAATTCCATTGTCGCGAGGTGGAAACTGTAAGGGATGATGAATAACAAGATGTTTTATTTTATTTTTTTTATTGGGTTATTTTACGACGCTGTATCAACATCTAGGTTATTTAGCATCTGAATGAGATGAAGGTGATAATGCCGGTGAAATGAGTCCGGGGTGCAACACCGAAAGTTACCCAGCATTTGCTCTTATTGGGTTGAGGGAAAAGTCCGGAAAAAACCTCAACCAGATAACTTGCCCCGACCGGGATTCGAACCCGGGCCACTTGGTTTCGCGGCCAGACGCGCTGACCGTTACTCCACAGGTGTGGACAAGATGTTTTATGAAGAGATATAACTTACTTAGCGTGCCACAGATAAGTGATCTGGTATTTACGTAGTGGTTAGAGTATAGGTAAGAGAAACGAGACGAAAGGAAATTTGGTATTGAAGTGTGCAGAAGTCGAAAGAATAAAGACAAAGAGTGTAAAGTTCTACGTTCTTTAAGTCGGAGCTACGAAAGACTTGCGAAGGATGGTGATAAGTGATCATATCGTCGGATGTTGTACACGTATCTGACGCACATATTCTGAACTCGCTGTAACTTCACTGACAGTTCAGAAGTTAGGTCACTTAACAGAACATTACAATAAAATCGAAGTGCGACATTACTAATGTTTGTACTAGAGTAAGTTTTAGTTGCTGGGGCAAGAAGTTTCTTATGCGACTCAAACAGTGAATGGAGGGACAGATTTTTTTTTTACTATGAACCATTAATTAAACAATGAGATACAAATTGTGTAACAGAATTAAACTAATATGCAGAGAATGTTAATATATTTCAAATAATGTTAGATAATAGGAAAAGATTATTATGAGACAATTGCGAAAATACAGCACTATCAGGATGCATGTCTAAAGAAAGAAGTTACCATGTAGTCAGTGACCGTTTAAGTCAGTATAATTAGAGTGAATTGCTAAGAATGTTATCCTTTAAGGTATTTTAAAAGTGTTTATTGTCTTACATCCCCTAATACTTTGTGAATTCCACTGTCGCGAGGTGGAAACTGTAAAAGATGATGAATAACAAGATGTTTTATGAAGAGGTACACTTAACATGATCTGGTATTAACGTCGTAGTTAGGGTATAGATAAGAGAAACGAGACGAAAGGTAATTTGGTGTTGAGGTAAGCAGGATTCGAAAGAGTAAAGATAAAGCGTGTAAAGTTCTACGTTCTTTGAGTCGGAGATTCTTTTCTTCTTATGGCCCCCTTCTTCTTCTCGTCGTCCCCTTATTCTTCTAATTTTTTCCCTTTTGTCTTTGTATTACGATTGATTTCCTTGTATTCTCCTCGTTATCCTTGTTGTTTCCTTGTTCTTCCTGTATTTCCTTTGCTGCTCCTATATTTCTGTTTTTTTTTTCCGTATTCCCACTGTTTTCATTTTATGAATATGAATTCTCTGCGTTTGTCTGAACCAAAATGTAAAACCTATGCAGCTTGTTATCATAGCATGAGTCAAGGTCCCAGATTATTACACAAA
Source organism: Periplaneta americana (assembly GCF_040183065.1). Classification (NCBI taxonomy): domain Eukaryota; kingdom Metazoa; phylum Arthropoda; class Insecta; order Blattodea; family Blattidae; genus Periplaneta; species Periplaneta americana. The sequence continues at coordinate 125,032,364 of NC_091130.1, read as the reverse complement.
TTTTATTCCAATAATATTTTAACGACGACTCCTCTCCAAATTAATAAAAAATAAATAAAAAAAATTGTTTTGGATTTATAGTTTGGGTTTAAATATATTAAACACTATTTAATCTGTATTCACTCTCAATTTTAATTTTATTTTTGTCTGTACTGGAATCCCCTCCTGAGCACGAGTCTTACTCATTCAGGAGTGGACTAGTTTGTCTTTCATTGTATTTATTAACTTATATTCATTTCAAACTTACTAGCAATAAAATAAATAAATAGATAGATAAATAAATAAATAAATAAATAAATAAATAAATAAATAAATAAATAAATAAATAAATAAATAAATAAATAAATAAATAAATAAATAAATAAATAAATAAATAAATAAATAAATAAATAAATAAATAAATAAATTTCACTTTATCTCCTTGAATTCTCCTTTTTACCTTTCATTTGCCTTTTTTCTCCTTGTGTTAGCCTTGTTTTCATTATATTCCTCTTTTCTTCTTGTATTCCCTTCTTGTCCTTATATTCCATTTGCTCTCCTTATCGTTACCTTCTTTTCCTTTATCCCGCTTGTTCTTCTTATCGTTCCCTTCCCCTTCTTCTCACATTTTATTCCTTGTCTTCCTTTGTTCCTTGTACTCCCTAGTTCTCCTTATGTTTCTTTATACTTCTTGTCCCCTTTTTCCTCGTCTTTGCATTATTCTCCTTGTCGTCCCTTGTTCTCCTTGTATTTCTCTTTTTTCACTAGTTCTCCTCTTCTGCTCACTGCATTCCCCATGTTCTCCTCGTCTTCCCCTCCTTGTATTCCTCTTATTTCTTTTGTCTTTCCCGTATTCTTTTTCTCTTCTTGCCGACAGGTGAACACACACACACACACACACACATACACGCGTAGCTCTACATGAAAATACGCAGCGTAGTAAATCTGTGGTCAATATACTTGACGATAATTTAATTTAAGACTAAGATTGAGCGAAAGTTAATTCTTATGTTAATCATTATTAACTATTTGAAAGTCCCAAGTCTCATCTCTTCAAAGGGAATGTTTGATTCTTAAACTAATTATTTATGACTTTGAAAATTATTTTCATATCTGAATCTCTTTTTCTTCCCATAATATAATTATTACATAATATCCTGATAATATTAACTAACATTCCAATCGGATGCCATGCTAGGTAATGTTAGCAACAGAAAGAAACCAAGAAATACGAGACCTGGTTCAATTATTTATCGATTCCTTGATTTGTATTCCCTGCCAAACATAGCTGGGATTCTTGGACGGAGGGAGCTGAGTGAAACCGGATTTGTAACACGTCTTCAGAGTCGAGAAACACGTAATAATATTAGCTGCAGAGTCTGAAGGAAAAACTTGTTTGGAGAACAAATTGCAAACACTTGTAGTAGACCATGAGGATGGAAACTGAATTCATATGTTCTCACTAGCCCAACAAAGGTTATGTGATAAATAACTTAAAGGTATAGTTGATTCTTGACGTCCGCGTTGTACACAGCTGTTAAGACGCTGTTTTGACGCTTCATGAAAGCAACAGTTGTGATCATGCACATTTCAACTGCATGCATGCTGTTTATTTCTGTTGACATGACCTCTGTGGTCTCATATTGAGGAACATTAAGGCTCATTCACAATGAAAATTAAACATAACGTAAGCGTTAACTTAAGAATATAAACGTTACGGTAGAATCAAGAAGTCATACCATCATTCATGATGGGAACATAAATATAACCGCAAACATACTTGGTAACCATGGAAACATAACAACGACGCAATTTCCTCATATTCTGTCGTATACTTCAGCACTCCACGCTTGTGTTCTGTTTGCAAATCACGTAAGCATAAGCATGAAAGTTTGGAGTTTGAAAACTTTCATGCTAACGTCTTACGGTAATGTTTATGTCAATGCTTATGTGAATCATTGTGAATGATCCCATTTGGTAGCCTGGGCGCAAACGTCTGTGTTTATGTTACGGTTATGTTTAATTTTCATTGTGAATGGGCCTTTAGAGTTTGTCCGTCTTTTTAAAATCTATCTTGGCTAGGACTAAGTGACCGATGAGCCCTCCATTCTCTTATTCTTTTATTTAAAATTCTGAGCCGCTACCCTAATCTGTATAGCTTTTCGTTTTCAAAACTTATCAGTTAAGTACCAGGTCTCATCATAACAACTTACTCATTATACCCTATCACAAGACATCTTTATATTCTCCATCTTATACAGTTTCAGTTGCTAGAAATTGGAACTCTCTTCCGAATGATGTAAGGATTTGTTGGACAATAACTTCATTTAGGTTAAAATTACATAAATTTCTGCTTAACAGATTAATTATTGATTAATATTTGTTACATATAATGAAACTAACATTTGTCCATTCTTATTATTATCATTAATTTTTCTAAATTGATTACAAAACCTCTAATGGAAAAATATCATTACATTAATATAAGAATATTATTATTATTATTATTATTATTATTGACTAATATTCTCATATAAATATATTTTAGATTTATATTTTTTCTCCCTATAACATAGTTCTAGTAAACTTATATTAAATTAACTCTCATCATTTTACTAGCTATCTTAAATTAATTATAACTGATTGAATTAAATTAGGTCATAAATTAAGTTAATACTTTATCTTATAGGTTTATCTAAATTTAAATATGTACTAGATGTTAAAATTTAATTGAAAAATGTTACTGGAGAATCTTTTAAGTGTAGTGTAAATATTCGTAATTTAAATATGTATTGTATTGATTAAGACTGATTGAGTGGAAGAGAAGGCCTTACGGCCTTAACTCTGCCAGCGAAAATAAAACATTCTATTCTATTCAAAGAGTTAAGAAAATTCTGAGGTATAATCTCTTAAGTCCTGAGACATTTGTTGTTTTATTTTCAAAATCATTATAATTGTACACTTCAAAAAATCACTGACATGAAGAAAAATGTTGAAAAAATTCTGCAGGTTACAGTTCACGTGTTCAGAACCATAGTGGGCCAAGCGCCATTTACTAAAACCGTACAAAACAAGGGTTAAAATGAAGTTATTTCCATAATTCACTGGAAATATATAGCAAGTAATATAAAGTATACACATTAAAACTATGGCATTCACTTAACTTTAACCCTTTCTTTCTCCATTTTTAATAAATGGCGCTTGGCCCACTATGGCTCTGAACAATTAGGACAAAAATGCAGGTGTATTTCTATTATACGTACTTCTGGTCTCTACACATACATCTTATATCATAATCATGTACGAATATAGCAAGTAATATAAAGTATACACATTAAAACTATGACATTCACTTAACTTTAACCCTTTCTTTCTCCATTTTTAATAAATGGCGCTTGGCCCACTATGGCTCTGAACAATTAGGACAAAAATGCAGGTGTATTTCTATTATACGTACTTCTGGTCTCTACACATACATCTTATATCATAATCATGTACGAATATAACAAGTAATATAAAGTATACACATTAAAACTATGGCATTCACTTAACTTTAACCCTTTCTTTCTCCATTTTTAATAAATGGCGCTTGGCCCACTGTGGCTCTGAACAATTAGGACAAAAATGCAGGTGTATTTCTACTATACGTACTTCTGGTCTCTACACATACATCTTATATCATAATCATGTACGAATATAGCAAGTAATATAAAGTATACACATTAAAACTATGGCATTCACTTAACTTTAACCCTTTCTTTCTCCATTTTTAATAAATGGCGCTTGGCCCACTATGGCTCTGAACAATTAGGACAAAAATGCAGGTGTATTTCTATTATACGTACTTCTGGTCTCTACACATACATCTTATATCATAATCATGTACGAAGTATAATAGGCCTAGTATACTCTCAGGATTCAGGTCGTTAAGGTTATGTATGTAAGACATAATGATCTTCGCCCTTTCCTGTTCTTTTTCTTCTTCTTCTCCTTCTTCTTATTCTCTTCTAATCAAGATCTATGTGTTATTATCAGGCTTAGGAATCCCAGACAACTTAAGAATGAAGTGAAGTTACAGTGCACCGGAGTACAGATGGAGTGAGGTGGCGCGTTGAGTTTTGTTTACCTGTGCGTTAGTGTACAATTCGGTTCGTGATCAGAGGTACAGTATTCTTCCGTCTCTCCCTACGAAACGAACTCAGGCCATCACAGTGTATTTTCAATATTATAGTGAACAGTTTCTTCGAACTAGTTGCGAGTATGTACTGCATGGTTTATCATTGTAACGCTAACGACTTCAATGTCGCCGAGGAACATTAAAACTTGTGAGGTATGTATCCTTCTTCATTTTCCACCGTCACTAGATTGTACTATTAACAGCAGAATATAACGCAGCACATTGACGTCGTTGTTTGCATTCACAGTATGTCTGTCTACTATGTTCAAGGAACTCTATAGTCAAGTTGTGCGTACATTGGTTGCTAAATTGTCCCGGATCCTAAGCCGGGTTATTATATTCGTGTATAGGTAATATTTCGAATATTCTCCACAAAGCCTTTGTAGTTGTTTCTTTATCACTAAATCCTTAAAATATGAACGCAAAACTATCCGAAATTAGATAATTTTAAACGTGCACACCAAATGTACAGAGTGTCCACATAAATGTCCGGGATTATAAATGGGTGCATCGTCGCTGTCAGTAGTCATATGTACATGAAAAAAATACATACATATCATATCAAGGGCATTTTAATCGCGTGTAATTGTTTTTGATCATTCAGCTTTTGGTTTATTCTTGACACTTCTCGTTTCATTATTATTTTTTTTTTTTACTATTTTTGATACTGTTGACTATGTTATGTTCTTATTTTGGTGTACATCATGAAATAAATTGCATACCTTTTGTTGATTTCTCTTTCTGTCACCATAACCAACCATCAGTAGGATTTCTATCCTTTCTCTTTCGAAATGCATTGTCATCATGAACAGTTTCAAATTCAGAAATGAAAAGGAGTCATTGTTGATTTGTGTTATTGTTTTGTTTATTTCATAGTCTATTCCATATGAATACACACACTTATTTTGTGTTACATATCAAAGCATTTGAAATAACCATAACATTTATGATGAGTTAAACTTCTATTTGTATGTAAAATTGAATGAAAATTTCAAATATTAAAAATTTAATGTAGGGTACCACTTCAAAAAGTGTTATTTTTGCCACACCCTGTACATGAATCAATACGTTTGTGAGACCACAAATATACGTTTTAGTTAGATATCTCCAACAACTTTAGTTTTTTGTATATTTTCATAAAATGAATATATAAGAAATTTATTGACAATATTCCTTACCGTACTTAATTAACACACTTTATATACATATATTTCAAATATTGAACTAGATTTAAAATTAATCCAAAGGAGGATAAACTATAGACTGAACAATGCACTGAAAAATAATAGTTTAACTTTAAAGCAGAGCAGTAATTGATCTTTCATTTCAAAGTTAGTTAAATTTTAATACATTGGTCATATATACACAACCATTGTTTACAGTATTATTTCATCTCCCGGCGTAAGATCTTACATCTAATTTATACCAGTGCTATCTCTGTCCTCCATTATTTAGATCTCCGCACAGATCAGCCGCAAGAAACATTACTAATTTGGTTCACTGTACATATTTCCCAGACCCCATTTAGGAAGTTTCTCCAACAACATGAAACAAAGTTTGGGTCAGTAATTACCCAAGTTTGCTGTAACATACCGTATGACGATAGCTGGCAGAGACACAGGTACAGAGAATAACGCCCGCAGCATTCCTCTACAGTCTGGGGACCGTAGTTCTCCAAACGCATATAAAACTGAGGCACATAACATAAGTGAATTAGATATTCTCTATGTTTGACGTCACGTACGCTTTTTTGAGAAGATATCAACCACATACGTACTCATTCATTTCTATTTCTCTGCCCACGGCCAGATTTTTCAATGCAAACCCAGCATTCTCCAATCATTTATATATTCTGCCTTCCTCTTTGTCTCCTCATATTATCCATGTTTCTTAATGCAGTCCAACACCCAATAACGTCTTTTCCTCCGAACTGTTCTCCTGTTTACCATTGCTTCCAGTGCATCCTTCAGTAGGCAGTTTCTTCTCAGATAGTGACCCAGCCAATTTCTTTTTCTTTTCCTGATCAGTTTCAGCATTGTTCTTTCTTCGCCCACTCTTTCCAACACAACTTCATTTCTTATTCTGTCTGTCCATTTCACACGCTTCATTCTTCTCCATATCCAATTTCAAATGCTACTCTTCGCTTCTTTTCACTTCGTCGTAATGTCCGTGATTAATCTCTGCCTTTGTGTAGCGTCACATTTGCAGTGGAGAAGAAAAGAGATGGCAGAAAGGTTGTAATGCTTTTTAATATTCTAACGCTCACGAACAATATAAGGCACTTGAAATTTAACACTCATTGACCACCAGAGATGAAATGTAAGATCTGTAGAAAATTGGGTCAACACTCCATCCTTCTCCATATCTAATTTCAAATTCTACTATTCGCTTCTCTCCACTTTGTCGTAATGCCTATGTGTCAGCATCATACAAAGTCACACTCCACACAAAACACTTCACTAGCCTATTTTTAGTTATTTTTCCAGAAGTGCGCAGAAAATGCTCCTTTTTCTATTAAAAGCTTTCTTTGCTATTAATATCCTCATTTTGTCTTCCTGACAGCAGCTCACGTTACTGCTTATTAAGAATTAAGGAATAGTCACGAAATCCCGTGAAGGGCAAGGTCCTCCTGACTATGCAGGGTGGCTTGTCAAGCAGTTCCAGGTTAGCCACTCCGGGAATGATGGTCACTTTTGTAATGTAATAATTTGGAATGCTGTCTGGGTTAACACTGAATGATCCACTGTTCACTAGTCACTGTTTGGGTTGCAAGTCACTTTGTATAAATTATTATAATGTACCGAAGTACATATGATATTTCCATGCAGATATTCTGCGTCATCATACGATGAAAGAGTAATGGAACGGAGAAAAATTCTCTCCGGCGCGTCATCGTATGATGACGCAGAATATCTGCATGGAAATATCATATGTACTTCGGTACATTATAATAATTTATATGATATGTGTAAATCACTTCGTGATTTAAGACGGTGCTTATTCCGTCGGATCCCGGCCAACTAGTCACTCATTACGAGTGCACCTCAGCACATGTGTGGACTTCGGTCCTAGGTTCATAGATATCTATGACGTAGTGCAGAGGGCGGCCACCAGAGGGAACCCAAGAGTTGGAGCTTAATCTGAGACGATTCTTCCGACGCCGGGGTAGAATCCGGTGTGGCTTAGTGGATAAAGCGTCAGCACATAGAGCTGAAAACCCGGGTTCAAATCCCGGCGCCGGAGAGAATTTTTCTCCGTTCTATTACTCTTTCATTGTAAGTCACTTTGTGATTAGCTTCAATTATTGTAGGACTTTCGCTGTTCTTGACCATAGATGGCCGAATCTTCATCTAAGTTCGTCTGCCTACCTTTTCTTCTGTCTTCCAGAGTTCCGTTTCCCAATCCTTGGGTCCCATGTCGTAAGTATGTATGTCCACCGGTTCTCGTTGAGTCGCATCACGTGTCCTGCCCATTTCTTCTTCAGCTTGTCGGCCGTTTCTGCTGCGTCTTTGAGGTGTGTTTGTCTCCTTATGTCTTCGTAACGTAGTCTGTGTCCGAGTGTGATGTTCAGCATCTTCCTCTCCATTTTTCGTTGACACTAGTACACTCCAAATATTTTAAACTCTCCACTTGCTCTACTGCCTCATTTAGAATTCGCATGTTTATCTTTTTTATTTTTCTTCCCATTACCATAGTCTTCGTCTTGTTTGCAATTGAAGAGTCCACTGCAAGATGATGGATGTCACTTTCTTGTCGAAAATGAACCAAGACTGTCAATACATAGCTTAAGACATGTAGAAGTCCACACCTGTGGAGTAACGGTCAACGCGTCTGGCCGCGGAACCAGGTGGCCCGGATTCGAATCCCGGTCGGGGCAAGTTACCTGGTTGAGGTTTTTTCCGGGGTTTTCCCTCAACCCAATACGAGCAAATGCTGGGTAACTTTCGGTGCTTGGCCCCGGACTCATTTCACCGGCATTATCACCTTCTTATCATTCAGACGCTAAATAACCTAGATGTTGATAGAGCGTCGTAAAATAACCCAATGAAATAAAAAAATAAAAGACATGTAGAATGTACATAGAGAGTTATATGGCATTAACACTGATAGTCATTGTCCAGTAATGATCGGAAAATCACAGTTAAGCTTTGAGCGCTAAGCATTCCAAACTTTCAATTGCTTCTCCTGAAAAATGTATTCCAAATGACATCCATCATTCTTGCAGTGGACTCTTCAATTATCTTCACATCCCATACTGCTCACAGCTGTCATTTAGCTCTAGTAGCACATGAGCCGTTCAGAGCAGAAGTGGTGTAAGTCAAAATTGGGTAATGAGGTTTAAAGTAAAAATTCTGTAAAATACAGCGCAAAGTAGCAATTAATATGTCCTTCGTGCTATCCACTGACTACTAATAGTTTAATTGAACTGAATATTAATTGCTACTTTACGCTGTATTTTACAGAATGTTTACTTTAACTCTCATTACCCATTTTTGACTTACACCACTTCTGCTCTGAACGGCTCATATCTCATAGTAGGCTAACGTTTTCTCTTCTGCTACCAGTGCCATATAATCAGCAAATATTACGCACTTTATCTTTCTTTCTCCTTCTATCATCCCTCCCATGTTCTGAAAACAGACCTTCACTAAATCCTCCAAATAGATGTGGAACGTAGTGGGTGATAAAAGGCATCCTTGTCGTACTTCTCTCCGTATTTTACTTCCTTCTGACATTTCTTCTCCAATCCTGACTTTGACCCGTTTCATATGAAAGGTTACATAATAGCCTTCCCTCTTTCTGATCCACACTAATGTTCTTCAGGATCCCCATCCGTTTATTCCAATCCACTTTGCCAAGTGCCTTTTCTATGTCCACAAATGCTGTATGCACTTCTTTATTCTTCTCGAGGTATCTTTAGCCGATTATTCACAGGAGATTAAATCTAATTTTGCCAAATATCTTTCCAGAAGAATGAGGTTGTAAAGGGCACTGGCATAGCTCAGGTGGTATAGCGCACTGATACATAGATGCACTTGTGTTCTATTCCGGATTTTCTTGCTTATTATTATCTGGTTAGGGTTTCTCCTAAGTTTTCCATAGCTGTAAAACAAATATTATGTAATCACGTGGTAAACTCTGGCCATCATCTCGCCAATTGCCAGCTCACTATCAAGAATTCTATCGATACTAGATAACCTAGTTGACTGAGATATCGTCGTTAGATAACTGACTGAAAGAAAAGTTTGTAAATGTGTTTAAAATTCGGAGCCTGTTATAGTGGACGGAATGTCGTAGTAATATCGAAACTGCTAAGCAATGGTATCTTCACACTGGATAAACCAAACTCATGTCCAAATGGTGCAGCACTTCCAAGTGAAATTTATCAACATTTTCGTTGGTATATTGTTAACTGCAATTTCCTCTGGACTTAAACATCACAGAATGAATTCCGATTAAAGGAAATGAATTTTTTAGTTTGTTCCGAGCGGGAAATAAAGCTATTGGGCCAGCAGTTTTCGTTACAATTGTTGGGGTCGACAAGTTGGGATATTTTAAAGTTAGTTTATCATGAAATTATATGGCCAACACAACATATCCGGAATGATTGAAGTTCGCCATGTAGCACTACTCAAAATAAACTGTTGCATCCGCATGATGGACAGATACGTGGCTTTGTCAGCTTCTGTATTTGTTAAACTAGCAGCAGATTACTTTTGTGAAGACACGAAAAGTGATACACCGCAACAAGAGATGGACAGTGAGAAGTTGTCTTGCTAAGCGACGTTGTAAAGGAGCTTGTTTAAGCCTTGTTTTTTTTTTAACCGACTGCATGCGACGTGCGAGATGCGAGGCCCGCCTCGCACAAATCCGGACTACACGAAAGATAGTGAGTGGTTTATATAACTGCGAGATGCGAGGTCTGCGCAACGACAATATAATCGTTTTTGTTACATTGTTGAAATTGCAATTATAGAAATGTGTTTCTCATGACTACGGAACGGAATTTGGAGTAGTAAAAGCTAGTATTGGCATCTACACAGTCATTTGTTTGTTTATATATATATATATATATATATATATATATATATATATTCTAAATACTGTAGTGTACGTTGTGTACATATTATCATATTTCATGATATTGTAAATAAAGGTTTCAATTTAGCACTCTCCTAACAGAAAAACACACATATTCAGAGTCGAGTTCCATACAGAAGACAACTATCAGCCATCAATATTTTCCTGACACGCGAGGACGCAGAGATTGATATTTAATTATGTATATTTGTAATGTTGTTTATTGGTGTTTTGTGTGTTGCCAAGAAAAACACATGTAGTTCAAAGTGAAATACAGATTATGTATGTAGGTCACTATATGTCATTAAACTATTCCATATGTTTATTCTGAAATACGTTTACAGCACGTTGCGTGTAAGTTTGTATGAAGTGAACTGTACTCGTCCATGCTCTGTGACGCAGCTCGCTTGACAGTCACTGATCTACGAATATCTATACTACGTTTCACCATTCTTTATAATACTCCAAATCCCTTTCCCTACTCATGACTCTCACAAGGGAAGGGTTTCGACTCGAACAGGAATTTTTGGTTAAAAATTTGCTTATCTCACAATGGTGATGAAGACCGTAAAAGCATTAATTTGTGTAACTGTCCGTTTGGTTGTTATTGGTCAATACACTTCTTTAAAAATGTACATGAGGATTCTCTATAAAATGCATGAAACAGCATGGAGCAGAGCAATAAGCACAACACACAGAAGCAACACCTGAACAATCTTCTGAATCACACTCCAGTGCTGAAAAATCAAATGCCACCTGAATTACATTTTTGAAGTCATAAACTTGTTCGGGATTCACGTAACCAGATGACTGCCAGGAATATTGAAGCATAGGGCGTATACAGGAGCAGACAACTGGTTATGAAAAACAGAGTGCATTTTCATTATAAACACTCCATTTCCCAAGTTAAGTTCTGGATTCTCAGCAAGAGTCCTTATGTAATGTGTTATCCTCCGAGCATATATTTTGTATTGTCTAAGGAAATAGATATTCAGAGGCTGGAAATATTGAATTTTTTTTAGGTGGAATGATCATACATTCTATGTCCTAGCCTTGTAATGATTCATTTATTAAGGTTGTGTCCTTGTGCGCATTAAATGACTCACACAACAGTATATACTTTTGATTAGCTGCAATATTTTCAGACAGAACGTTGGAAAAAATGTTCTTAAATGGGCTTTAGACATTTTACCACTCGCACTAGCTTCTATGCTAGGCTAGGCTTACGGGTAAGGTGTCCCATCCCCTTAACTTGTGCAGTACTCTCCCCAACCCTGAACTAGTACAGTGCTCTAACAGACCAACCACGCATTACACAAACGAATGCTTTTGGGAGTTTTACAGAGATGTAAAAATGGGCCTGTATATAAATTTTGGATACGAATTCGAGCCGAAACCCTTCCCTTGTCAGTACGATCCTCTATAGTAATAGCAGTTCTGGTAATAGTGGTAGTTGCAGTAGTAGAAATAGGAGCAACAGCATCAGAAGTAGTGGTGGTAGTAGTAGCATTAGTAGAATTTTATTTAATCATGATTTCAAATGCTACTGATCAGAATGACAAATACTCGTGTGGCACTGATGATAAGAGGTGGTGACTAATCCTTAGAACTATGGTGGAAGAAACTGGACTATATTCAGAAAATCTCCCGTAACAGTTTCCATAATACATTACAATCTCTACTTGCGCATCCAGGGATTTGGCTATGGGCTCCCGACGTGTAAAGCTATTGGCGTTTCATTTACAACACGTAAATTCAGTGATTAAACATATGAGCAAATAGCGTGTATATTTCCATAACTAACGAGATAAAGTGTGCCCTATACTCTTGTTTAACCGGCTATGTTACGTGATAAACAGTACTTGTGGCCATTAATAATTTCCATATGACGGTAGTTTAATCGAAAGCATGCCCCTTCCTGTTAAACAAGTACTATATCCATTAATCTGTGAAAATTATACTAATACGGAGTGCGTAAACACTGAATTAATTACAAGACGTCTAGAGTAGAGGGGAAAATTCCACGCTTGTGCAATCACTCATAATGATGCGCATATGAAGCTTATTACACGTGTTTAGCAGCTTCAATTGTTTCATTCAGGTCAATAAACTGTGCTCGTTCAACAAAGGAATACGTCAGCGGTAATGACACCGATCAAACATGAAAGGGATGGAAGACAACAGTGGGATTTCAGATTTGCGTTATACATTCAATTCGCTTCCTGATGTCCACAAGTCTTCCTCACATTTACATATCATAAATAAAACATTTTGAAGCATAACTGAAAAGTAAGTAGCAAGATCTTTACGAATTAAACATTCTGAAGACAAATGTAACAATTTCAAAAATATTTCCAAACCGACAGCATGAAAAAGGACCTCGTCGTGTTTAGAAATAGACCTCAAATTTATTGATGATCGAGATAATGATCAACATTTGTTTACTATTTTCTCTATCACGGAACTCTCAGGTGAGTTACCACTAAGAACCGTACTTTGTTTTTCCCAGGACGCTACAAGATTAAGGCCCGGTTTCTGCAACCTTTATTAAAATACACCTAACATAGCGTTAATTAACTGTAAGTTAAAAGTATGAATTGCTGTTAAAAATATTGCGTTTCTTCAACTTTACATTTCACATTTTAACATTCTGTTTGTTAACTCTCTGTTAGGACCAGAGATTCTAGAGTTTAACCATAACCTACAACCAAGTATAGGCTCACTTATATTTTCTGAACTCTGACAACTGCGATTCTCGCTTGTTTCCATTGTTTGATTCAGAGAGGATAGAAGTCTTTCTATTCTCTCAGGTTTGATTTCTGCTTCTTTCCTCGTCTGTATCACAATAGCGTGGAGCGGCGTATTGGTATTGCTGTTATGAAATGGAAAACACTGGAACAAAAAGAAATCGTGGGACTAATTTCTCTTCGTTCGAAAGTAGCCTTGTGCTGGAAATTATTTCGAAGTATAAACCAATTAATGAGAATAAACAAACAAACGGATCTAAGTTGAAAGCGAAAAGTGAGGCTTGGCACCTTTGTATGAACTTCTGGTCTGTCAAATCACAGAAATCATCCGCTCTGTTTATGTATTCATGGATGTCATTCTCTAAATAATCCAGATATAAAAGTTCAGCATCTAACGCACCAGCCATATTGAATACTACTATGCTAACAGAGGGTTAAATCATTTAACTGTATGAAATTGGGCAGTTAAATTAACATATGTTTTAACAGCCTGTTAGTACTAACAGTAGTTGAAGAAATGCTTCAACTGTTAAGTTTACAATTAAAATGGAATAACACACTGTTATAATTTAACAAAGATTGAAGAAACTGGGCCTAAGTATTATTGGAGTTTATAAGTAGACGATGTGCGTGCATTTAGCAAGCGAAGTATTTGACTGATGGCTTACGCGACTCTTATTTCGTAAAATGGGGTAGGACAAAACGTGGAGCACTTTAATAGCTACACCAATATTTATAGTTTAAATTATTTACACTATGCACACTAGTATAGTTGCACTGCACTGTTAATAGTGGATGTAGAGAAACAGCTGTTTGTAGCTTCTGTGTACAAAGCCGATAAACGCGCAAGTTTGAAACAGGTGACAAGTATTCAGCATACAAAATCTAAATTCCACATTCCCTGAACGGTGGACCAACCGATGTGGTCACGTACATTGGCCACCAAGTTCCCCAGACTTTACTCCTCTCAAGTTTGTTTCTGTTGGAATGGATTAAAGCCGAAGTGTACAAAAACACAGTAAACACGAGGGACAAATTTGTCGCTCGCATTATGAATAGTGCTGTCCTTATGCCTACTGTTGTTAACAGAGCTGAAAACTGGATTGAAGCCGGAAGTGGAAATTTTTAACCATTCATTTAAACTGCTGAAATGTATTGATGTAATGTAAATAAACAATAAATTAATATAATCATTCAGTCAGTTGTCTTTTTTCTTATCACTTGTGTGCTATACAATATTTTATCCATTACTGGAGTCCACACCTGTGGAGTAACGGTCAGAGCATCTGGCCGCGAAACCAGGTGGCCCGGGTTCGAATCCCGGTCGGGGCAAGTTACCTGGTTGAGGTTTTTTCGGGGTTTTCCCTCAATCCAATACGAGCAAATTCTGGGTAACTTTCGGTACTGGACTCCGGACTCATTTCACCGGCATTATCACCTTCATTTCATTCAGACGCTAAATAACCTAGATGTTGATACAGCGTCGTAAAATAACCCAATAATAATAATCCATTACTGGTATCTAACAGTGTATTCTGAATCTCACCGGTGGCATCAATGACGTCACGTTGCAGCGAAATAAGGAACAAAACTGCTGGAAGGATCGATGGCTATCATGGCGACTGTACAAGTTGATGTCTGTGCTACGCTAGCAAAATTTTGCGAAATTTTCGTACTCCCATCTCGTTCAAAGAAAAGATAGCATAAACAATTTATTTCATGAACCGGTAGTAATAACTGGTCCGTTGACATGTTCGCTCATAAGCCATTAACATATTGTTTTTACGTTGTGCTCATTACAAACAATACAGCAGAACTAAAGCAGAACACACCGCCATGACACAACAGTACACGATGTTATTCGTCTGCTAATTCCCACCTTATACAAGAACCAATCAGATTCACTGATGGCGGCTGATGGAGACTGCCACCACCTCTGCAAGTTGATGGCACCGGTGCGACACCGGTGGAGCCTCAATGACGTCATCGGTGGAATTCGGAATACGCTCTAAATTTCATTACTGGTGTCTACATTTAATTTAAACAGAAATATCCATGCTACGATTATATGGTAAATGTACCGTAAAAATTATAATTGATATAATTTTCCATGCTAGATATCTAAGGTGCTATTCATAGACATTTCGCAGCATGCACTACGAGCGTACTAAGCTAGCCCCGGCTATCGACTGGTTACTTGTACAGAATTCAAACCATATCCTATCGCTAACACTTGTTTATGAATACGAAAAACGCTGATCATCTACCGGAAACCCGCGCTAAAAATGTCTATGAATACGGCCCTAAGTCACAAATTTCTAACACTTTCGTCCATATTTATGTACATATTTCACAATACGATGCAATTTAAAAATCCGGACTCTAGTCGCAGGTAGGACGTTTATAAACTATCACTGCTTGGCACTGAAGAGGAACAAGATGACGTGGTGTCAACAGTCGATAGGATGCTTGGCTTTCAACTAAGACAACACAGATTGCTGCATTGATAATGGACAGACATCTGTTTCGAAGACAGGATATTAAACCCTGGTCTAGGTTTGAGCGTGACATTAAAGCTGCACCTTACCCGTTGTTTTCATCACACTGCAGTTTCAAATAAAATACAAGAAGATTCGTTGTAAGTACAAAATACTCAGAAAGAAGAGAGAATACCTTAAGACAGCGTTTCTCAAACTTTCTTGAAGTGGGGACCACTTTTTTAAGTCAGAACAGTTCCCCGGACCACCTTACTCTTGTTCCCTTCGAAAGCAAATTTATCATTTTTGTAACATATTTAATTTTAACATATAATGTTAAAATAGAATTAATTAATTAAATATAATACTTTTGTAATTATATTTTGTTGCCAATCACAAGTAACTTATAACCAAAGCTCGGAACTTGGGGACTTGTGTCTTTGCACGTGGCTAAGCGACCGGACTTCAATGTCAACAACTCCCGCTTCCAGCACGGAGGTACTGTCAGGTCTGCTACAAAAGTGGTTTCTGGCTCCGACAACATATTGATGATATTATGGTAGGTTGAAACACGTAATTTCATATATATATATATATATATATATATATATATATATATTATAATAAAAATAAACATGAGAAATATATCAAATTTACTGTTCTGCTGTGTACATTTTATTACAGTGTATGACCACCTACATTCGAAGATTTTTCGGTAGTAGACTTAAAATACTGAATTTTTTCACTGTTACTGTTTTCTGTTCGATTTTCAGCAGTTGCTAGCTGATCTCGTATCTGAGAAAGATAAGTATATCCAAAATTTTTCTCGAAAATAGTTTTCAATTAGTGTGTCACTACTAGGGCAAGCCCCTCTACTTTTCGATCCATGGCTATGGACAGATTTTTCTACAATTTGAGGGACTGCAATGCCTTTCAATGAATTCCGTTTCCAGCCTCTAGTTTGTGTGTGGCACAACTTACAAAATATAAACTCTCTATTCGAAAAAAAATAATGTATCTCCTCCGAATTCTCTTAAATCTTAAATTTAAAACAAAATGTATTTTCAAACTTCTATAATACCCATTCGAAATAACACGTATTTTCTATTTCCTCAAACAGACCGTTTACTTTTAATTCTCTGAATGTCATTGGCTTCGACATAACAGTTTCTTCGTCCGTCTTCCTGTCATTAGTTGTGGCCACTTTCTTAGTACACACGACTGTCCCTGAGCACTTGCAGCGTGAGCTTTGTGTACGTTGTACCTGTAACCTTACTCATGCACACGACACAAGTCCCCAAGTTCCGAGCTTTGCTTATAACAAATTCTGTACATTGTTGATTCATCGCTTGCATGTAAGCAGTTAGTTGTTTGAAATCCTACTTGTATGGTACACGCTAGTAGTTGTCCATGTCTCTGTTAAATAGTGCCCATTATAAATAACTGGCTTTGATCCGAATCTTTGTAAAGAAAGGAACATGATGATACGCTTCATTTAGGCCAGGGATGTCGAACAGCGCTCTCAAGCTGTGAAGCGATTAATGCTGTTTCTTACCATAGCTGAGCAGAAACGACAATCAGTACGGTCAACCTGAGCTCGCTGTAGCAGTGTTCTGTACGCAGTGTGCTTAGAAACTCTGGCGGCTGGTATGGATATGCACGATTCAATGGTAAGTGAATGGATAGATAGATATTTCTTTATCTTAAAGGACGGAAAGGCGCAATGCTTAATATGTAGAAAGGAATTTGCATACTTAAGCTATCATAATATTAAAAGGTATTTTAATTCAACACATGCTGAAGCTTATGGACCAGAAAAGTTATCCGGTTCCGCTCGTGAAAAGGCTGTAGAGGAATTAAAATCAAAATTCAATTCAGAAAACCTTCATCATCATCATCATCATCATCATCATCATCGGATGTTATTAGAACAAAGTTGATTCGCGTTAGCTACAAAATTTGTGAAATTATTGCAACGGCTTCAAAGCTACAGTATTCACTGACGGGGAATTTGTGAAAGATTGTCTCATAGCTGTTGCAAAAGAGATATGTCCGGAACATGTTAATGATTTTAAATCTATACGTTTGTCTCGTAATATTATTGCAGAGCGCATATCAGAAATGGGAGATAACTTGGAGGGACAACTGATAGCAAGAATGAAAACTTTTATTTGTTGCGTACTAGCTCTTGATGAAAGTACCGACCAAAAACATACGACGTAGCTAGCTATATTCATAAGGAGTGTCGATTCAGATTTCAATGTTCATGGAGATCTATTTCACTAAAGGATCGAACTCGAGGAGAAGATATTTTTGAATCTATAACAAAAACTATGAACAATTTTCAAGTCGTGCTAAAAGTAATTAATTTTATATATCAAAACAATTTACGTTTCTGAACTAGAAATTTCTCTGCTACAACACATACACACAAAGTTTATATTTAAAATATGATATTAACAACATTATTATTATTATGATTTATTTCCGTCACTAACGAACAGTTATGGAATGACCAAATAGATAAAATGATATTATTATTATTATTATTATTATTATTATTATTATTATTATTATTGTTGTTATTATTATTATTATTACTATCATCATCATCATCATTAACATTCATCCTTATGTAGACCTACATTCTGTGTTCATCAGAGTTTATCAAGCGCAAATCTAAAATGAGTTCCTAATCAATTGGTAAGGTGTATAAAAGTTATCGAACTACCAGCCGCCG